>NW_022145597.1:19591367-20273464 GCF_000002235.5 Strongylocentrotus purpuratus | reverse complement strand
TTGGTTGATTTCTGGCTGTTAGCTAGAAGTTTGTTGAATTTGACAATCTGCTTCTGTCGGGTTGACTGGAAAGTTTTTCCAGCTGTAGAGGTGTTGAAGGCCTGGCATTTCCAAAGATCAGCCGGTTAGCGAGAGCAACATATTTTTGTAGCACACAAAAACAAAGTCATACAATATTATTATTATCTTTATTAGTCTGACTAGTGAATTAACCAAATTTGACTTACCTCGGTAAATATGGCTTTGTTTTCGTGTGATATCGATATGGTATCAATATCAATAGTTGAAGTTCCCGGATGACTGGGCAATAGGAAAATAATATTGGTCGGTCATCCGGGTACTGCACTAAAGATATTGAATATACTGATCTATTGTACCACTTGGAAGCCTTATATAGATAATAATCGTGAATATCGTCTGCAAGCAGTATCATACAGTGCCGCCTCGAGCTCATGCCTCTGTGTGCGTGTTCATGCCAGGCCTGGCTTGTTTACGTAATTTTGTATCAATACGCATGCGCGAGTCTGTGAGATGGCCGTGTAAGTCGCGTTTCTCGTAGGATAGCTGCTTTCAATTTCTGTAAAACACCCATTCATTTTCCATTGTAGCTCCGAAAGTAAGTCATGAGCACAGCAAAAATTTAGGCACCAGCTCCGTAAAGGTCTTATGATTATGCATATTAAATGTCATGAATATGTAGCCATGCGTCCAGATATGTCTGGAAATAATCTGAGGGTAGTTTTCGGAGTCAACTGAACATGAAATGTTTGATAAAATGAGAAATAGATCATCATTTAATACAATTGTACTTCGATATGACCATTTTACTTAAAACCTCATTGTTTGAACAAAATCTGCTGACAAACAAAGGAGATATGAGAGGGGGAAATTTGGGTGAAAAAGTGAGTTTGGCGACGTGGGTGCTATGATGACCATTGAATATCCAAAACAATTTCAGTGTTATCAGCAAGTTAATTGCCTTGCACCACACCACCTGCGTAATCTCTGATTTTTTAATTTCTTATCTTTTTTTTATTTCAAAGGAGGCAGAAATGGCTGAAGCGACTATCCCTAGAGTTGAACTTCTTGATGATGATCAATCACAAGACTTGATTGATTCTGAGTGCAGCAAGAACACTAAAAATTCTGTGAAATTCTCTTGTTAGAATTTTCAAAGACTACAAGAAAATTATCAACACAGACCTCGATAGTGTAACCAACTGCCAAATTCGGAGCTGGACAAGGTACTCCAAAGTTCTACGCTGGTGCTAGACGGAAGAACGGTTCACTATACACCAAAAAGTCAATGTTATCTATTAGATACGGACTTCAGCGTTTTTTCCTCATTTCTAAAAATGTGGACATTGTTAAGCATGAAGACTTTACAAATTCGAAGACACTTTTCAAGCAATTTTTTTTGTTTAAAGGACACAGAGTTGGGAATCACAAACCAACTATCTCACAAGAAGACATGGACAAAATCCAAGGTTCGCTTGATTTGGATGATCCTCAAGGTCTTCAGGACAAGGTCTTTCTTGATGTTATGTTGTACTTTTGCAACCCTGGGAGGGTGAATTTGCGTGAAATGACACTCGACAGCTTTGACATTTGTGATGAAGGGGGAAAATGCTCCGTAACTCTGAAAGATACACTCACTAAAAACAACCGTGTAGGCCTAGATCTAGGTCTTGATAAACTAGAGAAAAGCCAAGTTGGTGTCATGACTCCAACAAATGGTCCACGATGTCCTGTTGCCTCCTTCTTACGCTACAAAGATAAATTGAACCCCCAATGTAAGTGGTTTTGGCAGAAACCGGCAAATGCACAGACCAAGCGTGAGTTCAAATTAAATCCATCTTCTGATCAACAATGGTACTGTAATGCACCCCTAGGGAAAAACACCATCGGAGACAAGATGAAAACAATTTCATCCCGTGCAGGTACCAAGGCTTACACTAACCTGTACCTAAGGGCAACCAGCATCAGTACCCTACAAAATGCAAGGTTCGAGATCATGAGTGTGTATGGACATCGCTCAGAAAGCAGTCTCGGGCACTATGCATTGACCAGCAGTGAAACAAAAGAGAACACAAGTTGTGCTATCGCGGCAGATGTTGATTCGAAATCAGTACCTTGTCATGGACATCCACTGGTGGCACTGTTAGTGAGCGTAGTGAAAGCCAGGAACTCTGAGAACTAAATGAAATAGTAAATGAGATCACAAATAACCCACAGATTTTCCTACAGTACGTACATGCAACATCACTGCAAGTCGCTATTCCCATGTTTCAAGCCAGCAAGCCGAAGCTCCTACATCAGGCCTGATAAAAACCCGATTTAAATCGGTTTCCCGATTTTTTTTATTTTTCCCGATTTTTTCCTGATTTTTTTCTTCTTCCCTCTTTTATCCTGATTTTACTGATTTCCTCGTTATTTTCTCTAATCTTCCCTATTTTGCTCTATTTTTTCCCCATTTTTTTTTTCTCGAAAGGGGGGGAATGTTGTTTAGATGCCATTTTTTCCCCGCGAATCCTCTTCTCTTTTTTTACTCAAGGGGGGCGGGGTTGAAGGGAAAACAAAAAACCTTTTTTTTTTTTTAGTGCTCACTATCACCCCTGCTACATTCATTAGAAGTACGGGTATGTGACAATGCTTAATGGTATTCAGAATCTCACTTCTTTACCAATACCATAATAGTTTACAAAATACACCAGTTTGTACATAATTTATTTATGTTTAATATCTGTGGTACTTACTGTCCAAGTATGAAGGGGGTGGTCGAAATCTTGAGAAAATATTTAGCGGCAAATAAGCGGGGGAGCACCCATTTTTAAAATTTATTTTTTGCCTAATTCCTGATATTTTTTTTCTTTTTCCAAATCGTGACTAAATATTAAGCGGCTAATCAGCCATCCAGTAAATAAATAAGGGGGGGGGGGGGGGGTAACAAGCACTACATTTTTAATTAATGGGTGGGGGGGGGGGGCATTTTCATTTCATGTTTAAAAAAGGTACAGTTAACGTTACCATTTTTATTTTGGGTAAGGGGAAGGGGCCCGATCCCATTAAATTTGAATTCACTTTATCGATTGAAATCAAAACATAAAGGAGTATTATCAATTTTCAATTGAGATTTAATATAATTAAAATATTATTGTTGAAAAGTTATTAAAATTACTGTGACAAAAGTGAAAAAAAACAAAAAAGGAATTCATTAATGTAGGATATGTTTATCAGTGGCAGATCCAGGATTATTAAAAGAAGAAAGGGGTGTAAATGTGCAACAGTTATCCATTTATGCCTCTTCCTCCCCCACCTGGCTCTGCCTCTATGTGTCTGTTCCTTGGCATTGTTCAGCCACTATTTTGATTGTTTTCTTGTAATCATCATTGTTGTACATTGTTGTACTCGTACACCTTTTCATTCTAGAGTTTACCTACCTGTAGGAGATGAAAGTAAAATGATTACTTTGTATCTTCCCCTGGAATATACACAGGGAGATACAATTGAAATTAAAGTATGGAATCAACAATTAGGCCCTAACCCTAAATGTTAGTAAAATGTTGTAAAGTTCTCTGATTCCGGTTGTATCTACCTCTTCTTGTGAGCTTACCTGTAAACTTATTGGCATTTAAATGGCTACTACAAGGTGTAAACACTGAACCCTTTATTAATTTGTAATACAAATTAATATGTTGTTAAATTGCGTTGTTAAAAAAAGAGACTTTTGATGATCTTGTTATAGTCAGCATGTCACACATAACACAGTATTGGTTAGAGGAGTGTGGCATGGGCATGGCAGGAGCACATATCAGTGATGTAATCGAGTTAGAATGGGAAACAGAATCTGGAAGGATAAAACCTGATACATGTATATAGTTAATAATGATTACGGATATTTTGTAAAATTTCCCAGATTCCAAATGTTTACATCTCCTGTAATCAATTACATGAGCCCCTGGTTTGCCATTCCACATCTTGCCTACTAAAAACTATCAATATGTTGCCAAATATTTAATCATTTATCAATATTTTTTTCATATTTATTATTTTTTAATTTTAATTTTGTACGCTTTACAATGAGTATTTACATAGAAATTATTATTACATTCATATTTCAATGTTAGCCAGTATTGAATAAGGTGCATTTTTATTTCAAAAGTTGGTATATGTTGAGGCATTTTGTCGGATGTTGAAAATATATGTTAAATTTGTTTTAACTATTTGACGCTTATCTACATGTAATAATTGGGGTATTGTGTTACTTTGGGATATAGATTATACATAAATCAAAGAGAGGAGAGAGAGAGAGAGAGAGAGAGAGAGAGACAGGGGTGGTTGAAATTAAGGGCGAGAGAATCAGATAATAGGAGAGAATTGCAAAAAAAAAGAAAACAAGAGAGAGCGAGAGTGTTTATAGGAGAAATTTAGGAAGAGAAAAGAGATCGAGAGCATGAGAGAGATATCGCAAAGAGAGAAAGAACCATTGCCCTGGGTGAACATAATTATCATGATCTTTATTTCACGATTATCTACATCTTTGTCATTCTTATATGACCAGTCATCATCATGATCATCCACATGTACATTTTATCATCATCATCATCATCATCATCTCGTCGTCGTTACCAACATAATTATCAGCTTTATCACCACTGCAAGCCACATTTCTTATAGCATTTATCGCAGGCTCATCATCACGATCCAATAATCTTTGCCATCATCACGATCAACCGCAGCTTCATTATCATTAATGATAATAATTTATGCTTAAGAGTATAGAATCTCATTAATTATTTTTTTCTTCGATATATTCACCTCGTTCTTCATTTAATAATCTGGGCCCCAAGGAAGAACATTTGTTTTTAAATATTGTTGAGTGGCCTCTGTGTGACACCGCCTATAGTTTAAGCAAATATTAAACGACTACGAGGGTAATACCTCTAGGCTATAGACCTAGATCTAACAGTTAGTAGTATTAATGACTGCTTTGAGAGAGTCGTTTTTATTTACAATCGAGCTATTGCCCGAGGCTTGCAGTCATGGTTTTAGCCATTCCCGTAAATAAACGAAAAATGCCAAACCCATGTGATAGTTCGAGGGTAAAATTCCAGTTACCGGGGAAAAGAGTTCAGTCTTGCTGAAATACCCATTGGTTCAGTGTTAAAAACTGGTTTGAGCGATCGCGGATACCATACATACGTGTGCGAAGAATTGGTCGCTTAATTTACCAATTTTTAATGCAGCGCAGACTAGACCACCGCGCGTGAATTCCAAACAAGGCAAAAATGGCTGAAGAAACTCTCCCAAGATTTCAACTTCTTGATGATGATAAAATGCAAGACTTGATTAATTCTGCTGACAGCCCGAACACCAAAAATTCTGTGAAATACTCCATGAAAATATTCGAAGACTTCCTGCAAGTTATCAACACAGACCTCGATAGCGTAAACAAACTTTCAAATTCGGAGCTGGACAATGTACTCCAAAAGTTTTATGCTGGTGCTAGACGGAAGAACGGATCTTATTACATGAAGAAGTCAATGTTAGCTATTAGATTCGGACTTCAGCGTCATTTCCTCAATTGTAACAAGGTAGATATCATCAAGCATGAAGATTTTTCCAACTCGACGAGAGTTTTTAAGTGTTTTTCAGCGATGCTTAAGGAAGGAAAGGGAGTTGTAACTCACAAACCAGCTATCTCAGCAGAAGACATGGACAAAATCCAAAGTTCGCTTGATTTGAATGATCCTGTGGGTCTTCAGGACAAGGTATTTATGGACGTAATGTTGTACTTTTGCAATCGGGGTAGAGAGAATTTGCGTGAAATGACACTCGACAGCTTTGACATTTGTGATGAAGGGGAAAAATGCTACATAACTCTGAAAGATACACTCACAAAAAACAACCGTGTAGGCCTAGATCTAGTTCTTGATAAACTAGAGAAAAGCCAAGGTGGTGTCATGATTCCAACTAATGGTCCACGATGTCCTGTTGCCTCCTTCTTACGCTACAAAGATAAATTGAACCCCCAATGTAAGTGGTTTTGGCGAGAGACCGGCAAATGCACAGACCAAGCGTGACTTGAAATTAAATCCATCTTCTGATCAACAATGGTACTGTAATGCACCCCTAGGGAAAAACAGCTTCGGAGACAAGATGAAAACAATTTCATCTCGTGCAGGTACCAAGGCTTACACCAACCATTGCCTAAGGGTAACCAGCATCAGTACCCTACAAAATGCTGGGTTCCGAGACAGAGAGATCATGAGTGTCCGGAAAAAAGGCGGAAAGCAGTCTCAAGCATTATGCTAGTATAACCAGCAGTACAGCAAAAGAAAACATGAGTCGGGCTATTGCGGCAGCTGTTGATCCAAAATCAGTACCATCGTCATCAAACATAAGTCATGGTATCGCGGCAGCTGTTGATCCAAAATCAGTACCATCGACATCGACATCTACTGGTGGTCAGCGTAGTGAAAGCCAGGAACTGCGGGAACTAAATGAAATTTTGAATGAGATGACAAATAACCCAGAGAACTTCCTACGCACATGCAACATCACTACAAGCAGTCAGCAGGTACAAGCTTTAACAACTGCACTGTAATTGTAAACATTTTTAACAAATAGGCTTGCAGTCCCTTGAGCGTATAAAAACAACTATTTCTATATTATACTAATACTATATTATCATCGCTGAGGTGATCGGGGGGGGGGGGGGGGGGGGGCTACTATCATCCCGAGCCGCAAGGCGAGGGATGATGGTAGCCCAGAGATCACTGAGGTGATGATAGTTTGTATCCATTACCCGAGTAAAGGAGGTTAATATTTGTTTTATATCCCACATCGGCAGTAAGGTCTATTTAAAGTGAATTTTACATAATTAAAAGAACTGATTCTGCAAACAGTTTAGCTTCAGCTAGATTTTACAAAGCGCAACATGCATACTATAGGCAGTGTCACACAGAAAAATCCCGACCCATCTTGAATAAACCAGATTTTAGAAATCTATTTTTTTCATTTATGTCGGTGACAACTGTGACAGACAGGCCACAAATAATCCGGATAACTAAAATCCGGATTCTTGATGGGCCATTGCGCACGCGCTGTTTAGGTAGATAAGCATTGTGACATCACAAAGTAACACTCATTAAATGCGCACTATTATAATTGTGCGCAGGTCATTGATAGCGCGTTGACTTTACACTGACCTTAAAGGGGATGATTTCAACATTGGTGTCAGACAGAAAAATTCCTCTAAAAAAACCCTTGAAAAATCCTTTCAAGAGAGAATTATCTTGCTTCATAATTTTATATGAGGATTTTTTTTTAAGGGATAATTGATGACAGACAGCATATTAAGAGGATAACTAAAATCCAGATAATTAAAATCCAGATTTTTGGCCTCTGTGTGACACCGCCTATTGTAACAAAGTCGATGCGCGCTCATTTGACATTGACATTGACATTTTGCGTATCCTAATTTTGCTACGCGTATTCAATCGCAAGTGGGGCAGCAGCAAAAAATTCCCTTACAAAAGTCCTATCGCAGGTAGATAGTACTTATCTATCTTTTATCATGTGACCTAGCTCGTTTAGCCCAATCAGATTGCAAGATTCTTAGTATGCGGGATATAATAAGAAATAACAGTGGTTGACCCAGTTCCATCCTAAGTTTTTCTTGAAGATGATATGCCTATGGAGGCAAATCTAAAATTGAGAAGGGTTGATTCTGGGCAAAGTTTATGGGTTTTATAAATCATCAAGTTTAGAGACACACTGTGCGGGGTCAAAAGAAAGCATTAATATGCACCCAGAAAGAGGAATATATAGCAACATATTTAGTTGGAACTAAAATTATTCAAGATATTGCACGTATGTGAGGATGATGGCTGTACTCATATTTACTGTGTAGCACAAGAAGGTTATGGCCATAGATTCATTTTCTTTGACAACGGTGAACAAATAAATGAGTACTGAATAAAGCAAAAGGAAAGGAAAGGAAAGGAAGGAAAAGAAAGAAAATGAGACGAAAGAAAAGGTGTCGGGCCCTAGGCCGTCCGATCCGAATCTTTGATATCGATATCGCTAGAGTCAGCTAGCCAGAAATTTGAATCTGGGCTAACTCGCCCCACGGAAGGTTACAATCGAGCTATTGCCTTCAGCAAGCCTTGGGCAATAGCTCGATTTTAACCTCCCCTTGAGCGTATAAAAACAATATGTCTCTCAAAGCAGTCATTAATACTATATTATCTTTTCCTTCCAAGAAGTCTCCAAGTGTGACTGCTTCTTCAAGTGACAAGGCAACCCATCTACAAACAATGCAGCAGAACACCAGTGTCACTTCAAAATCAAATACAGGTGTCAACGAAGGTATGAATCTCCTTTTTTTTTATCTTGAAATCTATACATTTATTGTCAATTGGTCATTGATTGGGATGAAATTGTGTTTTTCTTGTGCATTTAGTAGTGGGCTTAGAGTCGAAGACACAATCAACAATCATTTTCTCTGCTGATGGCATTGTTAAGCATTTTTTAAACCATTCTGTATCATATTAAACATTAGAATTGCTAGAAGACTGTATAGTTTGTTGGAATAGTATGAATTGGGATTCAAGGGCTGCCCTCAATTTCTAACTATTTGCAATTTCAGGCAATTACCATTTTACAGGCATGTCTATGCTTACCCAATTACAATAACATTCATGTGCTAATGGGTACCCTGTTAGACATGTGTGCACCTGGGTGGGTGTGAGAAGTGATACAAATAATGTAAGTAATGTAACGGCCCTCCATCTTAGAATGGGTCCTGGATGCTGGAGGGCTGGCCTGTCCCTTGCGTCTATCAGCGTCATCTTGACGAAGAGTTTGCCATCCTGACTGATGCGAGCGGTTTCTATTTGGCTTGTAGTTTAGAGGCCTGGACGTGGCTCCATTTTCCCAAAGTATATATTTAGGAGATGAGGGTGTTTTGGATAGTTGGACATGTATTCTCTATGAGATGGTTATATTAAGTCAGTCTATGGGGACTCAACAAATTACACGTTATGAAACCATGGATTGTTTAACTGTATGTGATTTCCATACTTTAATAACAAAGAAACATAAGTCAACTTCTCAAACACTTTATCATAATTAACACCGACACCGATTACCTGAAATAATCACTGGAGTAGTAAAACTCAGGGATTTCCTTTTGTAGGAACTCTCTTTCTCACTTCCAATCCTTTTCCTTATTTTAGCTCGGTTGGATCAAGTGGAGCGGACAGTTCCCTATCTGACCACGACGAGAGCCAGCGTCGAAGTGACGAAATCACCATAAAACATCGCTATTTATAGTCTCCGAGAGCTGCTTTACGCATGGTGCGTCCGTAATCGCGCTCTGAGCTCTTACGCCACAAAAGCTTACTACGCCCTCTACGTTTTCTGCAAGATAACTAATTGTGGCGAACTGGTTCGTTACAGTACTGTAGCTGATGCATGTGCCTGGTTCAAAAATGTCAAAGTTCAAATAATGAAAAGTAAACAAATTCTTTCATTTTGTAAACATTTCAATGGTAGGTACGATGACGGACCTGACTTGGATTGAATTACTGAGAAAGCTAGTACAATCCAAGGATGCCTCCACTCAGTGGGAGAAGCAGCCACCTACTCACTCCACTCAGGCTGCTTCTACCTCTTCTACACAAGATCTTGATAAACCATCATGTGGTGATGACGGTGAATTGGAACAGGATGGTCTTGGTTGGTCTTCGCAGGACACCCCTGCAGGGCAAGAGGATGAGTTCATGGATTCCAGTGAACCTTCTGATTTGTACGTATTTTAGGAGTCGGTTTAATATCAATTGAACTAAGATATCAAACGTGAATGGTTGCAAAGTTAACCACAGACTCACTATTGTAAATCTCTGTGTATAAGACGCACTTTTTTGCCGCAACAAAAAAAAATTGAAAGTCGGGGTCGCGTCTTATACACATTACAAAACAAAAAAAATAAGGTCGATTTATGCCCCTCCACCTGGCACTCAATGGTGTCTAGAAGGTCTAGAAGGTAAAACGGATCTCCTTGCATAATTTGGATACTAGGACACTGCTTATGTTTACATTTCACACTTATTCACAGATAGGACATACATGACATATTCATAATCCCTCCAAAATTCTACAGAATTTGATGTTGGCTGCAAAAGGGACATAGTATCTTTAACATGGGATATGTTTTTGTAATTTTACTGTTTAGACTGCAGTGGCGGATCCAGGGGGGGGGGGGCCGGGGGGCCCGGCCCCCCCCCCTTGAGAAAAAAATCATGTAAAATCACGTGATTTTTACCTTTTGGGGGGTTGGGCCCCCCCACCCTGGCGCTCAAGGGGGGGGGGGTGCAAATTGAAATTTTTTTGAGGATCCAAAAAAAAGAAAAAACTGCTCACTACCCCCCCCCCCCCCCCCCCCCCCCCCCCCCCCCCCCCCCCCCCCCCCCCCCCCCCCCCCCCACCACTGAGCGAATTTTTGGCCGGCGCGTTTTTCAAATTTTCGGGAGCAAAAAAAAAAAAGTTGGGCCCCCTCCCCTAAGAAATCCTGGATCCGCGCCTGTTAGACTGGATGCCAATATTGTGTCGCCAAGGTAACATTTGTTTTGTGGATAGCCCCCCCCCCCCCTGATAATAGGTACCCTTTTCCGCAAAAATGCCTTAAAATTGGGTACAGGTTTGGTGGCTTCCGAACGGCACAGCCCAGTCAGAACGGCAAATCTGCCAATGCCCCGCCCCCCTCAGCAATCTCTTTGATAAAAAGCTTATTTTAATTGCTCATTCATCCCTGTGATCATTCCCAGATCATTTATTTGATGAAAGGTTAGTTTGTTACGGGTAATTCTGCGTAATAATAATTCCTCCAATTTTCTTCTATTACAACAGCGTACCACAAGGTTCTATCCTAGGTCCTCTACTGTTTTTAATTTACATGAAGATCTTACACATTCTTCTAAAAATGACATTGTTACCATTAGTTGTGACAAGTTCACAAGCACAAATCGGCGCCTTCAACTGCACCTCACAGTTAAATGAAGGTCCTTCCACACATGGTTTTTTTTTTCTCCTTGGCCCCAAAATAGGGGTGCGTCTCATACATAGGTGCGTGTTATACAAAGAGATTTACGGTAGTGAGTCTGTGGATAACTTTGCAACCATTCAGGTTTGATATCTTAGTTCAATTGATAATACACTGAGATTTACGGTACATAATCTTGAACAGTATTAGTTTCATTCTTTTTACCAAGACTTGAAACATAAACATTAAAAGATTGTACACGTTGACACAAGATTTGATGGGTACATATAAGAAATGTGCTAGAATTGCATGTAATATTTGAGGTATCTTACAAGCTTCTACTTCTTTATTTTCTTTGCAGACATATTGATTTGTCAACCATTGTAGCAGGGTATAGAGGCTTTGAGGAGGAAACCACTGTGGCTGAATCTCAGGTATTAGTTTGTACTGCTGAAAGATACATTGTAATGCACAATATGCGGGTAAACCGATGAAATGTATGAAAATTTATATTAATTCAATTAAATATCATATTGAGCACTCATTACTTTACTTTATTGCAAAATAAGCTGTCTAGAAATAAAAACCTGAATGGTTGGTTGTATCGGGAACAAGCATGAATTAAAATCATTTTCGAATCAAAATTTACTTTATCTTGATGAATATCACAAACAATTTACATGAATAAAAAATGGACAGATATGGGTACAGGGACTACGAAAATACTATATGTGGCATCAGAATGTGGTCCAAGTTGTCAACTATTTCTAGTCATATTTGAAATGGGGGATCATTTCAAGGGTCGCCTTTTTCATAGGATATAATTTCTAAGAATTTCTACTGAAATAGTATGAAAAGAATTAAAAAAGAAAGAAATATCACAGCAATGCACAGCAGTGGGAGCCTTTTTATGCCGCTACAAAGTAGCCGGAGGCATTTTGTTTCGGGTTTCCGTCCGTCCCTCCTTCCGTACGTCCCGTTCTCGTGATCGCATTATCTCAAGAACCGATTGATTGTTTCCGCCAAACTTAAATCATGTATGTATCTTAAACTGCCAATGAACTGATTAGATTTTGGGGTCACAAGGTCAAAGGTCAAGGGACTCGGGGCTTATTATGTATGCAAAAATGGCTTGTGATCGCATCTTAAGAACCAATTAAAGGATTACAGCCAAACTCAGGTCATGTATGTATCTTGCAGAGCCCATGAGCTGATTAGATTTGGGGTCACGAGTTGGAAGGTCAAAGGCACATGGCTGATTTTATATGCAAAAATAGCTGTGATCGCATTATCTCAGGAACCGATTGATGGATTCCTACCAAACTGGGTCATGTATGTATCTTGCAGAGCCAATGAACTGATTAGATTTTGGGGTCACAAGATCAAAGATCACGGGCTCATGTACCAAATAGCTTGCGATCGCATTATCATGAGAACCAATATACAGATTACTATCAAACTCAAGACATAATTAGGTTTTAGGGTCATCAGGTCAAAGGTCATGGGGCTCATTAAGGATGCCCATAATTAGCTTGTGCATGCATTATCATTAAAACCGACAGATGGATTACAATCAAACTTGAATTTAAACATTGTTTCTGTTTGGTTTGTACAATTGCTCTATGGCGGAGGCATCAATTTCGACTGCCCGCAGTCGAAGTTCCATCTAGTTTTAAAATTAGACCAATCTGTTAACTTTGTACCATTTAGGAAGGAGAACAAAACAACTCACCCATCCTGAGAAGAATCAAGGAAGAGATGATTGACGAGTTTGAAGAAGAAGATTACCAGACCCTATATGTGAAGGAAGAATACTTGGAAGATGAATGTCAAGATGATGATTATGCACATGTGCATTTGACACCAGGTAAAGCCTCTCATAAACACATGGTTGTACAATACATGCTCCTGCCGAACGTTCTCACACAAACTGAATGTCTGGCTAGACCCTAGAACCAGCACCATACAGAACAATAACTCTGAAAAACCTTACCTAAAAACTTGCTAAAATCATGAATCTGACCCTACACCTGTGAGGCTGCGATGGATTAATGCCTGGAGCAAATGTTGAATTACTGACGTTGTAAACTGCCTTAAGAAAGATGCCATGGCAAAGTAAAGCCAATTAAGTTGTAAATCAATAGCAGGGGGTTGTATCAAGAATAGCTGCTCTCTTCAGAGGCCCCTAAAAAGTGTACCGTAATTAAAAAAGCCAGGTCCATGTTAAAAACCCAAGCGGGAAGGCCTTTCATTTAACTGCGAGGTGCAGCTGAATGTGTAAGATCATTAATGTAAATTTAAAAAACAGTAGAGGACCTAGGATAGAACCTTGTGGAACGCCGTGTTATAGAAGAAAAATTGGAGGAATTATTATTATAAACTACATATTGAGATCTATCAGAAAGATTTACTTTCAAACCAAGATGACAGACAAATTTGAGTGTTGTTCTAGTTTCCGAGTGGTGAGTCAACACACCGATTACTGAGCTGGGAGACATTGTCAGGCATAGCGCCAGGTGGAGGGGCATAAATCGAAACTAAAAAAAAAAAAAAAAAAATTCGGCGACAAAAAAAGTGCGGTTTATACACCGTTAATTACGGTACCTATCGGTACTTGTTTAATAGCTGTGTGGTATATGATACATTAATCTGAAATGCAACTATGTTTTTTTATTTTACCAAAGCAGTTTTATGCGGCAGTTTACCATGTTATACTTGATGTGAATGATACTAAATGGAACCACCACAGTTGAGTCATGAACTCATCACAGCAATAATGATGTTAGTTGTAGTTTCTTTTCTTATAAATGTACACGGTGTGTATATATTTTTTCATGACAATTTATCCCTGTTGTTGTGTGCAGTGCACAATCTCCACTTTATTTCCATTTCTTTAAAATGTAAATAAGTGATATTTTATTTCTCTTCCTTTCAGATAGTTACTTCAGATAGTTCAGTTATTAAGCACTCGCAGACAATCTCCACTTTTTTTCCATTCGTTTTAGAGGTAAATAATTGATATTTTATTTCTCTATCTTTTCAGGTGGACATCCAAGATTGGAGGCTGAAAGTCCAAGATCAACCCAGCAAACCAACAGCGACAGAGCTCCAAGGCAAAGGTGGACCATGTATCGGATCAAAAGTAAATATTCAAATGTTGGAAAATTATGTTCTACATGTAATTTTTTCTTAAGGATGTTCTGCAGTAACGTTCGTGCTCACCTTAGCTGCGCATGTATTTACAGGAACTCCAGGCATTGTGCATGGTGAATACGTAGTGGTCTAAGTCATGTCTGCTATGTGGTCAGATGACGAATGTGTCATCGACATATTAGAGCCAGAGAAATGCTTGGAGTTATTGATGTGGTGCTGCGATTGTCCTACGAGTGGTTGGAGAATCGAGGTCAGGTGTTTGGCTGTGTCATAGCAAGGAGATCCTTGGGTTGAAATGATGGGGCGAAGTGGAATGGTAGGTTTGTGTATCTTTGGCTGGCCAAACAGGATGGGGCAGGTAGCTGAAGATGAGCGAAGTTTGAAGTAGAGTGGCTTGGATATGACTGTTCTGTGAAGAGAGAGGAGTCGCTTGTTGAGTTTCCTTTCCGTTGCTAGTGTGGGATCTTTCTTTAGTTGTTTGTAAGTCTCGAGGAGAGTGCACCGATCTTATTGTTGGAGTCCCCTTTGTTCAGAACTACTGTAGCGTCGCCCTTGTCTGCCTGTAGAATGTGTATTGACGGGTTGCTGCGTAGATCTTTGATAGCGGCTCGTTCTGGTTTGCTAATGTTGGGTTGTGGTGGCTTAGCTGTGGATAGGGCTTGGGTGACTTGGAAACGGATTTGGTTTCCGTGAGTGGACGGTGTCCTTGGTGCGGGTTGGTGTAGTCTAGTTGGTTGATTTCTGGCTGTTAGCTAGAAGTTTGTTGAATTTGACAATCTGCTTCTGTCGGGTTGACTGGAAAGTTTTTCCAGCTGTAGAGGTGTTGAAGGCCTGGCATTTCCAAAGATCAGCCGGTTAGCGAGAGCAACATATTTTTGTAGCACACAAAAACAAAGTCATACAATATTATTATTTATTAGTCTGACTAGCGAATTAACCAAATTTGACTTACCTCGGTAAATATGGCTTTGTTTTCGTGTGATATCGATATGATATCAATATCAATAGTTGAAGTTCCCGGATGACTGGGCAATAGGAAAATAATATTGGTCGGTCATCCGGGTACTGCACTAAAGATATTGAATATACTGATCTATTGTACCACTTGGAAGCCTTATATAGATAATAATCGTGAATATCGTCTGCAAGCAGTATCATACAGTGCCGCCTCGAGCTCATGCCTCTGTGTGCGTGTTCATGCCAGGCCTGGCTCGTTTACGTAATTTTGTATCAATTACGCATGCGCGAGTCTGTGAGATGGCCGTGTAAGTCGCGTTTCTCG
This sequence comes from Strongylocentrotus purpuratus, assembly GCF_000002235.5. Lineage (NCBI taxonomy): Eukaryota > Metazoa > Echinodermata > Echinoidea > Camarodonta > Strongylocentrotidae > Strongylocentrotus > Strongylocentrotus purpuratus. The sequence goes on along the minus strand of NW_022145597.1, from coordinate 20,257,982 downwards.
TAGAATAGCTGCTTTCAATTTCTGTAAAACACCCCATTCATTTCCATTGTTCAAAAGTAAGTCATGAGCACAGTTAGGCACCAGCTCCGTGCAGGTCTCATGACTATGCATATTAAATGTCATGAATATGTAGCCATGCGTCCAGATATGTCTGGAAATAATCTGAGGGTAGTTTTCGGAGTCAACTGAACATGAAATGTTTGATAAAATGAGAAATAGATCATCATTTAATACAATTGTACTTCGATATGACCATTTTACTTAAAACCTCATTGTTTGAACAAAATCCGCTGACAAACAAAGGAGATGAGATGATGAGAGGGGAAATTGGGTGAAAAAGTGAGTTTGGCGACGTGGGTGCTATGATGACCATTGAATATCCAAAACAATTTCAGTGTTATCAGCAAGTTAATTGCCTTGCACCACACCTCCTGCGTAATCTCTGATTTTTTTAATTTCTTATCTTTTTTTTATTTCCAAAGGAGGCAGAAATGGCTGAAGCGACTATCCCTAGAGTTGAACTTCTTGATGATGATCAATCACAAGACTTGATTGATTCTGAGTGCAGCAAGAACACTAAAATTCTGTGAAATTCTCTGTTAGAATTTTCAAAGACTACCTGAAAATTATCAACACAGACCTCGATAGTGTAAACCAACTGCCAAATTCGGAGCTGGACAAGGTACTCCAAAGGTTCTACGCTGGTGCTAGACGGAAGAACGGTTCACTATACACCAAAAAGTCAATGTTATCTATTAGATACGGACTTCAGCGTTTTTTCCTCATTTCTAAAAATGTGGACATTGTTAAGCATGAAGACTTTACAAATTCGAAGACACTTTTCAAGCAATTTTTTTTGTTTAAAGGACACAGAGTTGGGAATCACAAACCAACTATCTCACAAGAAGACATGGACAAAATCCAAGGTTCGCTTGATTTGGATGATCCTCAAGGTCTTCAGGACAAGGTCTTTCTTGATGTTATGTTGTACTTTTGCAACCCTGGGAGGGTGAATTTGCGTGAAATGACACTCGACAGCTTTGACATTTGTGATGAAGGGGGAAAATGCTCCGTAACTCTGAAAGATACACTCACTAAAAACAACCGTGTAGGCCTAGATCTAGGTCTTGATAAACTAGAGAGAAGCCAAGGTGGTGTCATGACTCCAACAAATGGTCCACGATGTCCTGTTGCCTCCTTCTTACGCTACAAAGATAAATTGAACCCCAATGTAAGTGGTTTTGGCAGAAACCGGCAAATGCACAGACCAAGCGTGAGTTGAAATTAAATCCATCTTCTGATCAACAATGGTACTGTAATGCACCCCTAGGGAAAAACACCATCGGAGACAAGATGAAAACAATTTCATCCCGTGCAGGTACCAAGGCTTACACTAACCTTTACCTAAGGGCAACCAGCATCAGTACCCTACAAAATGCAAGGTTCTGAGATAGGGAGATCATGAGTGTGTATGGACATCGCTCAGAAAGCAGTCTCGGGCACTATGCATTGACCAGCAGTGAAACAAAAGAGAACGCAAGTTGTGCTATCGCGGCAGATGTTGATTCGAAATCAGTACCTTGTCATGGACATCCACTGGTGGCACTGTTAGTGAGCGTAGTGAAAGCCAGGAACTCTGAGAACTAAATGAAATAGTAAATGAGATCACAAATAACCCACAGATCTTCCTACAGTATGTACATGCAACATCACTGCAAGTCGCTATTCCCATGTTTCAAGCCAGCAAGCCGAAGCTCCTACATCAGGCCTGATAAAAACCCGATTTAAATCGGTTTCCCGATTTTTTTTATTTTTCCCGATTTTTTCCTGATTTTTTTCTTCTTCCCTCTTTTATCCTGATTTTACTGATTTCCTCGTTATTTTCTCTAATCTTCCCTATTTTGCTCTATTTTTTCCCCATTTTTTTTTCTCGAAAGGGGGGGAATGTTGTTAGATGCCATTTTTTCCCCGCGAATCCTCTTCTCTTTTTTTACTCAAGGGGGGCGTGGTTGAAGGGAAACAAAAAACCTTTTTTTTTTTTAGTGCTCACTATCACCCCTGCTACATTCAATAGAAGTACGGGTATGTGACAATGCTTAATGGTATTCAGAATCTCACTTCTTTACCAATACCATATTAGTTTACAAAATACACCAGTTTGTACATAATTTATTTATGTTTAATATCTGTGGTACTTACTGTCCAAGTATGAAGGGGGTGGTCGAAATCTTGAGAAAATATTTAGCGGCAAATAAGCGGGGGAACACCCATTTTTGTCTCGCCTGCGTAGCAAAAAGCGAGACATAGGCGCCGTTTTCCGGTGTGGCGGCGCGGCGACGGCGACGGTGTCAACATCAAAAACTAACCTAAGGTTAAGTTTTTGAATTTTTGATATGATTTTTAAAGTATAAGTTCTTAGTCAATGAAACTTTGACTTTAGGGTAATCAAGTATCCCCCATATGTGAGTAGAATTTCAGATCACAAAGTCAAGGTCAAAGGTCATTTCAGGTCAACAGACTTGGACTATGTTGTAGCATCATCATTGAAAACTTAACCTAAGGTTAAGTTTTTGAATTTTTGATATTTTTAAAAGTATAAGTTCTTAGTCAATGAAACTTGGACTATAGGGTTATCAAGTCTCCCCAATCATGTGAGTAGAATTTCAGGTCACTAAGTTTAGGTCAAAGGTCATTTAAGGTCAACAAACTTTGACTTTGTGGCATCAACACAAGATTTTCAAAATGCTTCTTCTTCGTTATTTTTCAACTGATTTTGATTCTGATTGTTTCATATGATAGGGCTAGGAGGGGGATTTAAAATTTCTACACAGAATCGTGAAATTCATTATCTATGCTAATTTATGCAATTTATTCGAAATCACAAAAAGGCTTCTTCTCCTTCATTTCTCGACCGATTTTGATTTGTTTGCTTTATATCGTAGAGCTAACTTTGGTACACTAAACTTCTACACAGAATTTTGAAATTGTTCACCATTAATTAATTATGGTAATTTATGCAAATTATTCCAAAAATAACAAAAATTGCTTCTTTTCCCTCATTTCTTGACCGATTTTGATTTGGTTTGCCTTATCTGGTAGAGCTAAATTTTGAACACAAAACTTCTACACAGAATTGTGAGATTTTGTTTCATTGATTATTTATGGTACTTTATTGCAAATGAAATGAAATTATGTCCCTTCCAGGGCATCAAATTTTTATTTTTTGACCAGTTCAAAAGTGTACCACATAAAATGTACGATATATGTTGTTGGGAGATGCGGATGAGTGCTACGTCATTGACATTCTGGTTTATCATATTGAATTGCGTTATGCAGGCGAGACTGCCGAGGGGGGGGGGGGGGGGGTAACAAGCACTACATTTTTAATTAATGGGTGGGGGGGGGGGCATTTTCATTTCATGTTTAAAAAAGGTACAGTTAACGTTACCATTTTTTTTTGGCCAAGGGGAAGGGGCCCGATCCCATTAAATTTGAATTCATTTATCGATTGAAATCAAACATAAAGGAGTATAATCAATTTTCAATTGAGATTTAATATAATTAAAATATTATTGTTGAAAAGTTATTAAAATTACTGTGACAAAAGTGAAAAAAACAAAAAAGGAATTCATTAATGTAGGATATGTTTATCAGTGGCAGATCCAGGATTATTAAAAAAAAAGGGGTGTAAATGTGCAACAGTTATCCATTTATGCCTCTTCCTCCCCCACCTGGCTCTGCCTCTATGTGTCTGTTCCTTGGCATTGTTCAGCCACTATTTTGATTGTTTTCTTGTAATCATCATTGTTGTACATTGTTGTACTCGTACACCTTTTCATTCTACCTACCTGTAGGAGATGAAAGTGAAATGATTACTTTGTATCTTCCCCTGGAATATACACAGGGAGATACAATTGAAATTAAAGTATGGAATCAGCAATTAGGCCCTAACCCTAAATGTTAGTAAAATGTTGTAAAGTTCTCTGATTCCGGTTGTATCTACCTCTTCTTGTGAGCTTACCTGTAAACATATTGGCATTTAAATGGTTACTACAAGCTGTTAAAACTGAACCTTTATTCATTTGAAATACAAATTAATATGTTGTTAAAATTGCTTTGTTTATCTGTTCTTCATATTTTCTTCCATTGTACCTTGACCATATTATTAGGTGCATTGATGCATTATGAATAATTCATTAATATTATCAAAGCTTAGAATATCTAGTTTTAGAAAATTTACATATTTTTACATATGAATGATAGTAGCCCCAAAGTAAATAGTGCTATTTCTGTCGCCGAAGAATCCATAATTTCACTAGCGGCTTGAAAAAGTGCATGATATATTTGTTTATATTTTTCAAACCAACCTTCATAAAAATAATAATAATATTAATATGTTTACTGTCACTAAAGTAGTGTTGAGTGCAGTGAGAGCAGCACAGACAACAGTACCGCAACCGATATCACATTGATCTTGATCGATCACATTATATGACGTCATCCTGATCAATGGTATAGTGCCATGGTATAGTGCACTATACCATGGATGACGTCACAGTTACATCATAGCAATGTTATGTTTGGTCACATGATGCTATGTTGACCAATCACTGAACAGGATTTCATTGATCAAAAATATAAAAGTTATTATTACAGTCATATTTCCATGTTAGCCAGTATTAAATAAGGTACTATGATGTATATGATTTCAAATTAGGTATATGTTGAGGCATTTTGTTGGATGTTGAAAATATATGTTAAATTTGTATTTGTGGCTTGTATGGATCAAATAATCGTGGTATTGTGTTACTTTGGGATATAGATGAATAAAAGGAAGAAAGTGAGAGAGAGAGAGAGAGAGAGAGAGAAAGAGAAAGAGAGAGAGAGAGAGAGAGAAAAAAGTGTGGTAGAAATTAAGGACGAGAGAATCAGAGAATGGGAGAGAGATTGCAAAACATAAAGGAAACGAGAGCAAGAGAGAGATTATAGGAGAAATTCAAAAAGAGAAGAGAGAGCATATAGGAGAGATATCACAAAAAGAGAAAGATAGATTCAAATTAGAGAGAGAGAGGAAGGTGATAGGTATAGATGAAGGAATGATGAGAGAACATAGATATCGTGGGATAGAGAGAAAGAAAGATTGAGTGAGAGAGAGAGAGAGAGAGAGAATGAAAGATTGAGTGAGAGAGAAAGAACAATTGCCCTGAGTGAACATATAATTATCATGATCTTTATTTTACATGATTATCTACATCTTTGTCATTTTAATTATGACCAGTCATCATCACTCTCAATCATTGATCATCCACATACATTCTATCATCATCACCATCATCATCATCGTCGTTACCAACATAACTTATCAGCTTTATCACCACTGCATTTAAGCCACATTTCTTTTAGCATTTATCGCAGGCACGATCAAACAATCTTTGCCATTTTTGTTTTTGTTTGGTCCCAAAAATTTCGCAACAACTCAGCCGGGGGGGGGGGGGGGGGGGGGGAGGTCCTACGAAGCACACACATGAAAACAGTTCGGGGGGTAAGGGGGCGGGGTTCCCCCCCCCACCCCCCCCCCCCCCCCCCCCCCCCCCCCCCCCCCCCCCCCCCCCCCCCCCCCCCCCCCCCCCCCCCCCCCCCCCCCTGCGTACGAGCCTGACCACCACCATCGTCATCATCTCCTTCATTTTGTGATCTATAAACCACACCATACCAGCGCAAATATTCATATATTCAAATATGAATATGCAGCGCTAGGATGGCGGGTTAGGTTTGAAAATGACGCGGCCCGTCGGCTTCTTCGTATTTATGTAGTAGCCTTCTTTGTGTTATCCTTCTCGGCCATATCGGCGATCGAAGCTAGCTGAGCACAAAAAAAAAAAAAAAAAACAAGCTCGAATCTTTGATATCGATATCGCCATTCAGCTGGCGTCGCGTGTTGAGCATATATGCATAGACCTAGAATCTAGGCTAGATCTATGGCAGCAGAAAATATTGTGACTATTTTTATTAAACTTGAGATTTTAGAACTCGTTCGTTTCGATGCCCGGCCCCTGCACTTCAAAAGCAGTTGTTTGTGATGCTGCAAATCATTATCAAGGCCATATTTTCATTCCCCACTTGTGAATGTGACTAGTAGTACTAGTAGGAGCTGCATTGCATGCTGCAGGAGGCTTTCTGCAGACGATCGTGTTTCTCTGGTCCGGTGGTGCCGGGGGAAGTGGTGTATCGGAAACGGGTCTTATCTAGCTGGACGTGGACTCTCCTTTCCATCTAAAAAGTGCGCTTCTTCTGTTCTAGCTAAGTATGAGTCGGTATGACCTCATGAAATGATCTTCCGAAGTTCTTTCTCTGTCTACGTCTGATATTGATAAAAATAGTACAAACTATGATACTAGACAGCCAAAATAGACTTCATCATTATCACTCTGGATCTGGTGTCTATCTGCTAAGTCAAGTGCTCTAGAAGGATCTAGACTCTATGCAACTTGCAAGATTCCACAACTCAAGATTGACGTTAAAATATAGATTCTAAATAGCCTAGGGATCTAGATCTAGGCTAAGTTGATTGTTGATAGACTAGTCTGAATGACAATGATGGTATCTCTTTGGTTAGGACTAGTCTAGGGAGTAGGGTCTAGAACTTGATTAACATGATTAACTAGATCTAGACTAGGCCTACTCCAGAGTCTACAGCTAGAGTAAACAAAATGGCGATATCCATTGATTCACTTAAACTTGATTCGCTTGAAGTTAAAGAGGAACTAGTAGATGAAGATTATATCAACCACCAAGTTTCAGTATTGATGTCTGATGAAGAATTAACTCCAGGGAGCTCTGCCGCAGGAGGAGTTAATGAAGAATGTGAAGAAGAGGATGACAAGTTGCAAGGCTGGATCAATGGTCCTAGCAACAATTATAATGCCAAAAGGCATACAAAATATGCACTGTCTTTATTTGAGATATTTAGCAAACGGGAGAATGTAAACTTTGAAGACATTGACAACAAAGCTTTGGATGTTCTTCTTTCAAATTTCTACAAAGCTGCGCGGAACAAGAAGGGAGACTTGTATGCATTAAAGTCTATGCAAAGCATTCGATTTGGCCTGCAACGTTACTTTTTGGAATCGCGTGGCATTGACATTATCAGGTCAGATGAATTTTCTTTGTCTCACAAAACCTTTGGGGCAGTGAGTCGTAAGCTTAAAAGGTTTGGTAAAGATAAAGTGAGGCATCATCCCCAAATCACAGTAGACGACATGGCACGCATGCAGGCAAGTTTGGATTTGAGCATTCCCCAAGGCTTACAGCATAAAGTATTTCTGGATACTGTGCTGTACTTTGGCAGGAGTGGCATGAGGAATCTACGTACTACAAGACCAGGAGACTTTGTTTTGCATCAGGAGAATAATCAACTTTTCTACACATTTCGAGAGAATCGGGAAGCACAAATGTGTGCCATGCCTGGCAATCCTCGATGCCCTGTCGCAAACCTGAAAAGGTACATTTCAAAGCTCAATTCCAATTGTGAGTGGATGTGGCAGAGGCCAAGGCAGCGTTTCTCAGACTCAGAGGATCCCTGCATTTGGTACGAGAATTCACCCCTTGGAAAAGACAATCTATCCTTTATGACGAGGACAATAAGTGAATTGGCTGGTTGCAATAAAGGATATACCATCCAATCACTGAGGAAAAGCATGACAGAGAAAATGTTGGAGTCGTTGTCAAGAAACGACAGCACCAGTCAAAACAGAGATTATGCCATCACAGTGATCGCACTCCCGCGTTCAACATCTAACAGCGTTGTTACTCGGATCAACAAAATGATTACTGCCAGTCCCAGAGTACCTGTTGCTGCCCCTATTACAGACTCCTCCATGAACATCATTGAGGTGAGAAGTGGGAAGTGATGATTCGTCAACATGTTCAGTAAAAAGTACTTGTTATTAATTTACCTTTAAAGGTACTATGTCCCTTTTGCAGCCAACCTCAAATTCTGTAGAATTTTGCAGGAATTATGAAATATTCAAATTATGCAAGGAAACCCGTTTACTTGCTAGACTTCACTGTCAGACACTATTGAGTGACTGACTGGCTTTTTTCTTCTTTGGTAATAACATGAAAAGAGTTGTAAAGGGTAAATGAGCATTTGTCTACATCAATAACCCATTTCTTGTGATGGCCAAGATTAAACTGATTGAATCTTTGGGCAGCATAAAACGTATGACCATTCAGTACAATTGTCTGAAAATCAAGACTATTACTTTTGGGCTCTATAGCCCTAAAGTCGATTTGACAACTAATAGTCGTTATTTTCCCACTTGAAGACATTTTCAAGCCCCACCTTTTTTAGGGAAGTTCTAAATTAGTATTATCTTTCAAATGCAGTTGGAATTTAATTTTTTCATTTTTTGGGCCTGCAAATGGGACATTGTACCTTTAATTCAATTTTAAGGCACCTTACATCAAAGGGTGACAAAAGGCAGTAATGGTGCACAAATGATAATTAAAAATAAATAAGTCAAAAGGCATGAAAAACAACCAGTTCTGGCAAAGAATTTCTGTATAAGAAATAAATTTGTTACACCAAACTTGCATATTTATAACCGTTAAGTATGAGCCATTGTTTTGATAGATTGAAACAGATCATTTTCATTCCAAGTTATCTCAAGTTTCATTTTTTGGGGTGGTAGATTTTTATTGATTTTCTTTTATTTTACATTGTGTGTACAAGCTTCTATTATCCTCTCCTTCCAAGAACCCTTCAAGTGTGACTGCTTCTTCAAGTGACAAGGCAACCAATCTACAAACAATGCAGCAGAACACCAGTGTTACTTCAAAATCAAATACAGGTGTCAATGAAGGTATGAATCTCCTTTCTTTTTTATCTTGAAATCTATACATTTATTGTCAATTGGTCATTGATTTGGATGAAATTGTGTTTTTCTTGGTGTATCTACAGTAGGTGGTCTAAGAGACCCAATCAATGATCATTTCTCTACAGTTACATTTTCCATGCTTATTGCATCAGTAAGCACTAAGCATATTTTTAATCATTCCGTAATATATTAAAGGCCCACTGCACTACTGGTAGTTACTTGCGCCCTCTATATAACAAACAATGCCTAATCGGTGACCATTGGTCCCCCATGATCCTCTTTTTCTTATGTTAACTGAGAGCTGAGTTGATGAGATAACCACCTGTCCAGTGACCTTGCAGAGGGGTCTAATCCCTCCTGTAAACTACGGCAGATAAGCTTTAAATGCTGAAATCGTTAGAAGATTGTATAGTTTGTTGGAATTAGTATGAATTGGGGTTCAAGGGCTGCCCTCAATTTTCTAACTATTTGCAGTTTCAGGCAATTACCCTTTTACAGGCATAACATTCATGTGCTAATGGGTACCCTGTTACACATGTGTGCACCTGGTTTTGAGAAGTGATAAAAATACTGTAAGTAACTGTATAAGCTGATGCACCATGTGCCTGGTACATGTAATGCTGAAAGGTAAACAAAATGTTTCATGTTTGTAAACATTTAAATGGTAGGTACGATGACAGAGCTGACTTGGATTGAATTACCGAGAAAGCTAGTACAATCCAAGGATGCCTCCACTCAGTGGGAGAAGCAGCCACCTACTCACTCCACTCACTCCACTTCTACGCAAGATCTTTATAAACCAGAATGTGGTGATGACGGTGAATTGAAACAGGATGGTCTTGGTTGGTGCTCAGAGGATGAGTTCATGGATTCCAGTGAACCTTCTGATGTGTACGTATTATAGGAGTCGGTTTAATATCAATTGTACTAAGATATCAAACGTGAATGGTTGCATAGTTATCTACAGACTCATTATATAATCTTGAACAGTTTTAGTTTCATTTGTTTTACCAAGACACCAAATGTAAACATTAAAAGGTACCTGTTTGACACAAGATTTGATGGGTGCATATAAGAAATGAGCTAGAATTGCATGTAATCCTTGAGGTATCTTACAAGCTTCTAATTGTTTATTTTCTTTGCAGACATATTGATGGGTCAAGCATTGTAGCATGGTCTAGAGGCGATGTGGAGGAAACCACTGTGGCTCAATCTCAGGTAAGTTTGTACTGCTGAAAAGTTTCTTGTAATGCATAATATGCTGGTAAACTAGTGAAATATATGAAATTAATAATAATAATATTAATAGCCTAATAGTCCACTCCAAATTTTATTAAACCGAAACAGAAATTCTTTTTGCCCAATTGATCGTGAGCCCGGCAGCCACTGAGCAGCACCAGATCGACATTGCTCTATCTATCCCTTTATGTTGAACGCCAAACAAGGTAGCAACAACTCCCATCTTTTAACGTCTTTTGGTATGACGCGGCCGGGGTTCGAACCCATGAACTTCTGACTGAGCCAACACTCCGGTCTTCAATTAAAGATAATATTGAAGACTCATTATTTCACTTTATTGCAAAACAAACTCTAGAAATAAAAACCTGAACGGTTGATTGTATTGGGAACAGGCATGAATTAAAATCATTTTGGAATAAAAATTTACCTCATCTTGCTAAATATCACAAACAATTTAAAACATTGGACAGATATGGGTACAGGGAACTACAAAAATACTTTATGTGGCATCAGAATGTGGTCCAAGTTGTCAACTATTTCTAGTCATATTTGAAATGGGGGTCATTTCCAAGGGTCGTCTTTTTCAAAGGATAATATTTCTAAGAATTTCTACTACAATAGTATGAACAGAATGAAAAAAGAAAGCAATGTCACAGCAATGCACAGCAGTGGGAGCCTTTTTTCAAAGTAGACTAATCTGTTAACTTTGTACCTTTCAGGAAAGAGAACAAAGCAACACGCCCATCCTGAGAAGAATCAAGGAAGAGATGATTGAAGAAATTGAAGAAGGAGATTACCAGACCCTATATGTAAAGGAAGAATACTTGGAAGATGAATGTCAAGATGATGATTATGCACATGTGCATTTGACATCAGGTAAAGCCTCTCATTAACAAAATCGACCAGGCTGCGCCAAAGTATTCTTCAAACTTGTTAAACCTTAAAACTTGAAACTTGAAAGTGAGAAAATGAATTTATTGAATGTATCAAATGAAATGCATTGCATATGCTTTTTGCAAAAGCAAAGTCACACACACACACAAGCACAAATGTTCTTTGATATTTGATATGTGTGGCATGATTAATTTTGTTAGGGATGTTATTTGGATCTGCAAAGACCGAATTATTACCCAAATCCCAATCGCTTATTCTAACATCACTAAAGCATAGTTGGCGCAAGTCAATTTTTGCACTCTCACAAACAGTGCCTCCTGTTCATCTAAGCATGAACACATACCACACAAAAATGATACTAAATGGATAAAACACTCTTTCATAAGATATAATATATTACTGTTCATAGATGATTTTTTTTCAAATAATTAGCAACTTTCTATGTGTTAACTTTTTTGACTCGCACTGAATATATTCTTTTAATGACAATTTATCCCTGTTGTTGGATTCAGCTATTATTTAGCACTTGCAGTGCACAATCTCCACTTTATTTCCATTCCTTTTAGAGGTAAATAAGTGATATTTTATTTCTCTTTCCTTTCAAATAGTTACTTCAGATAGTTCAGTTATGACACACTCGCAGTGCACAATCTCCACTTTATTTCCATTCCTTTTAGAGGTAAATAAGTGATATTTTATTTCTCTTTCCTTTCAAATAGTTACTTCAGATAGTTCAGTTATTACACACTCGCAGTGCACAATCTCCACTTTATTTCCATTCCTTTTAGAGGTAAATAAGTGATATTTTATTTCTCTTTCCTTTCAAATAGTTACTTCAGATAGTTCAGTTATTACACACTCGCAGTGCACAATCTCCACTTTATTTCCATTCCTTTTAGAGGTAAATAAGTGATATTTTATTTCTCTATCTTTTCAGGTGGACATCCAAGATTGGAGGCTGAAAGTCCAAGATCAACCCAGCAAACCAACAGCTACAGAGCTCCAAGGCAAAATGGTGGACCATGTATTCGATCAAAAGTAAATATTCAAATGTTCGAAAATTGTGTTTTAAATTTTCCATAGACACTACTGCAGAACGTCCGTAAAAGTTAAACATAAGGTTGAGTTCTGGTAATGGTGCCCTTTTGCAGCTAAAGTGCACACGGACACTACTGTAGAACGTCCGTAAAAGCTAAACATAAGGTTGAGTTCTGGTAATGGTGCCCTTTTGCAGCTAAAGTGCACACGGACACTACTGTAGAACGTCCGTAAAAGCTGAACATAAGATTGAGTTCTGGTAATGGTGCCCTTTTGCAGCTAGAGTGCACACGAACACTACTGTAGAACGTCCGTAAAAGCTAAACATAAGGTTGAGTTCTGGTAATGGTGCCCTTTTGTAGCTAAAGTGCACACGGACACTACTGTAGAACGTCCGTAAAAGCTAAACATAAGGTTGAGTTCAGATAAAGGTGCCCTTTTGCAGCTAAAGTGCACACGGACACTACTGTAGAACGTCCGTAAAAGCTAAACATAAGGTCGAGTTCTGGTAATGGTGCCCTTTACAGCTAAAGTGCACATGGAGACTACTGCAGAACGTCCATAAAAGTTAAACATAAGGTTGAGTTCTGGTAATGGTGCTCTTTTGCAGCTAAAGTGCACACGGACACTACTGTAGAACGTCCGTAAAAGCTAAACATAAGGTCGAGTTCAGATAAAGGTGCCCTTTTGCAGCTAAAGTGCACACGGACACTACTGTAGAACGTCCGTAAAAGCTAAACATAAGGTTGAGTTCTGGTAATGGTGCCCTTTTGCAGCTAAAGTGCACACGGACACTACTGTAGAACGTCCGTAAAAGCTAAACATAAGGTTGAGTTCTGGTAATGGTGCCCTTTTGCTGCTAAAGTGCACATGAACACTACTGTAGAACGTTCGTAAAAGTTGAACATAAGGTCGAGTTCTGGTAATGGTGCCCTTTTGCAGCTAAAGTGCACATGGAGACTACTGCAGAACGTCCATAAAAGTTAAACATAAGGTTGAGTTCTGGTAATGGTCACAGGGCTCATTATGTATTCAAAAATAGCTCGTGATTGCATTATCCCAAGAACCTATTGATGGATTACCGCCAAACTTGGGTCATGTTCGTATCCTTGTTTATCTCCAAAGGAGGCAATAATGCTTACTGCTCAAACATCGCAAATTTGATCTTAAAATGTGTGTGAAACAGGAACTTGAAAATATGTCGGCCCAAAAATTGTGCAAAACGTCAAGGGGCGGGGGTCTGATATAGCCCTCTCCCCACCTGGGCTATTTAGCGTGAAAAGCGTTAATGAATGCAAAATTGTGATTTCATTGTGTAATATCTTAAGCCTATGAACAAACTCAGGGAATAATTTTACATCCTCAAACTTGATAGGTTATTTAAGCCGATAGATCAATGTTTCAAATTAAATTGTTTCCACTTCTATGGAAGAAAATTGCTACACACCTGATATTTTGTATAGCAGTCATATAAAAAATTCATAGCAAATTGCTATGCAATACCAGGAAAATTAGTCCCTGCAAACTTAACACCAGTTTCCTTTGTCTTTTTGCTTACTGTGCATACAGATACACATTTATCATTGGTTTGTAACAAAACACAATTGTCAACTAGATTTTTAATCTCAATTCTAAAGACAGCATACAAGATGGATCAAATAGCATGCCCAGCACCCCAGTGCGAGACATCCTGGCCAGCTAGAACACCACCGGAGGTACTGGTTACCTTGATTCAACTACATGCCCGCACTGCCCATCCAGAGCCATCAACCTCTGCTCCGGTAGTCAACAGAGAAGTTGAAACACCTTCTACTAAACCTACAACCGAAGCTGGAATAGAGTGAGTTCTTTTTATTTCATTTCAATCTCAATGAGAAATATATTATAAGTGCACAAAATGTTGATCAGCAGTACTATTACCTGGTCAGTTCAGTTCAGTTTTTATTCTTCTCAAATCAATTATAAAAAATATAACAATTGCAATGGTGTTTACAATGTAAAAACTTATTGGTACAGTGTATTTACATAATTGATAAAAGAAAAAAGGGAAATTACACAAAAAAAATTAGAGAACTTTTAGACATACTGTAGATCCCTAGGACATGTTATATAAAGCTTTAAGCTTTCTTTATTTAATTACTATTTCCCAAATGTTGTCAACAAATATTGATCAAAGTTAAGTATTCAACTACAGAGTGAGTCAGAAAAAAATATCTACACTTCCCAATAAACAGAACACTAAAAAATAACCTCTTTTGGGAGTGTATTTTAAGTGATTTTAAAGTATGGTGCCTTTTGAACTAAATTTAAATGTTATCGACACGTGCCTTCATTAAAAAAAGAAATGTATTCCTCTTCACGTTTTCATCTCACCTAAAAGCCACCAATTTATCACGCGACTGGAGTAATGTGATTCCACTTACCTCTGTAAATCAAGAGTTTATGACCAAATAACCACTGGACCAAGCAACGAGTTTTCTATCAGTTAACTGATGGTTGTGAAAAATGGGCAATTCTTTGGTCTTTTAAGCACCTTTATTGATTGGTTTCACAGGTTGTCCAAGGTTAATGGTAATAATCACGTTACTTACACCGGCTAATCCTTTTATTGTTCTGTCCGTGAATGTCTGGTTTAAAAAAAAATAGTAATTCTGAGGTATCTTACACACCTTTTTTAAATGGTTTCAAACTTACCATAACTTTCTTGGTGATGATCACATGGATCAAACTGATTTTCAATCTAAGCTGGGCATCCATGATTTTTAGGTGTAAAAAAATAAGTAATTCTTAGGTTTCCTAAAATACCTTGTTAATGGTTTCAAAGTTACCATACGTTCTGTGGTGATGATCTCGTGACTCCAACTGATTAATACCCAATAAACAAATTCACATGAAAATCACGTCAATATCAAGGTATCGACTTGAACATATTTGCGTTATTTAAACACCTGACATTTACGTGATTGTGTTAACACGTTTCTTGCACTAGGTCACTTAAAAACATGTACACTAAATCATGCAATTGTCACTGGAATATCACCATTATAATAACGTGATTACCCCTACCTTGGAGACCATGGTTTGTAAACCTAATACTCCTGTTACTTTTTTGGTTATGAAATTACATCTTCAGAAACGAAATGATCATATTCTTTGGAAGTTTTAGAATTGCGTCACAGAAACACGTGAAGCGTTGGTGATAGTTTTAGTCAAAATATCTGCGTGAAATTCACGTGAATATGAAGAGGCTGACTTGGGACTTGATTATTAATCAGTTTGAGTCACGAGATCATCACCACGGAATGTATGGTAACTTTGACTACCATTAACAAGGTGTTTTAAGACACCCAAGAATTACTTATTTTTCACACCTAAAAATCATGGATGAACAGCTTAGATCATTAATCAGTTTGAGTGACGAGATCATCACCACGGAACTTATGGTAACTTTGAAACCATTCTAAAAAGGTGTTTTAAGACACCAAAGAATTACTTATTTTTCACACCTAAACATCACGGCTTGGTGATTCTTAGGTGTCTTAAAACACCTTGTTAATGGTAGTCAAAGTTACCATACGTTCCGTGGTGATGATCTCGTGACTCAAACTGATTAATAATCTAAGCTGTTTATCTGTGATATTTAGGTGTGAAAAATTAATAATTCTTAGATATCTTTAAACACCTTTTTAAATGGTAATAAAAGTTTCTATAAGCTTAGTGGTAATGATCTCGTGACTCCAACTGATTAATAATTTAAACTGCATCCGTAAATTTTAGGTGTGAAAAATTAGTAATTCTTAGGTGTTTTGAAACACCCTTTATAATTGTAGTCACAGTTTCCATACGTTCCGTGGTGATGATCACGTGAATCAAACTGATTAATACTCTAAGCGGTGCATCCATGATTTTTTAGGTGTGACAAATGAGTTATTCTGAGGTGTCTTAGACGCGTTTTTAAAATGCTTTCAAACTTTAGCCGGCAACAACGCCTTCTGCATTCTTCTTCTAGCTCGCTAAGCCCACCACTCAAAGCACAGGAATCGCATACCAGTAAGTAGATTACAGAAATATGAACTTCTTTACCATTGTGCCTTAAAGTAGAAACATAAAATGTGTGTATTTGAAGTTTAAACGTTATATATGTACTTTTGATATTTCCATTAATTTACTTAAAAAATAGACTATTTTAACGATTTTGGGGGGGGGCCATTCATATTTTCTGATGAGTGCCTATCTATTATTTCATTTTGTCCATAAATAAAGAAAATATTATTGAAAGTTTTGGTTTAGGATGTTTCCCAAAACCTAAACCTTAAGGCATTCTTTTATTAACATGATACAGTGTGAGCTGCACCAATTTTACAAGAATCTTCTCACCAAACATATTAATTGATAGGTAGGCATCATTTTTAGTTTCAGTATAGTGTGCATATTGTGCAAAAATGAAACATCCGGCCTATGTGATACTGGACATAATTTATTTTGATACCAACAAGTGCATTCACTCCTGTTTTAATACATGTAATTAAATACCTGTTACCCTGGATTGGTGACGATTACCTTAGAAACTCGCAATGTTGCTTATCAGACTATTGACATTAATTATCTGACTGTACCGTATATGCACAGGAAATTAGTGGTTTGTAAAGAGTTCTGGACATATCCACAGTAAAGAGTACCTTTAGAAAAATCGATCTAACTTTAAATCTTTACAGAATAGTTCAGCCTAAATCTGACAAATTCTTTAAATTTGTGTTGGAGAGATAGTCTAAGCAAAATATTTGTACCAAAGTGTGCATTATATTATACTTTCTGCTTTCCAGTGAAGGTATGGAACGCTTGGACAGACCACCTTGGCGGTAACAATTTAAGTTAGATCATTTTTTCTAAATGTACCCCTTTACTGTGAAAATGCCCCTATGGCCTATGCAACAGTCTCAGGTTAGAATATCTTGTACAGGAAACTTGACCTACAACCATTGGACATAGACATAACCCCAAATTCTAATCACAACCTCCATTTTAAACTTGTTTGACAGCTTTTGACTGATGTAAATGTATAATTCTTGATAAATTGTATTTATTTTGTTTTAATTCATTATTTATCATCTTGAGGCCCTGTAGGCCGCTTTGAAAAGAGTGGCGTACATGTAGGTGGCAATTTGGCAGCTTCTGCCATTAAGGAGTGTTAATGAAATACACACACACACACAAAAAAACCCTCAAAATTGTTGTTTATTATGATCAGGGAACAATTTTTCTCAAATTTTTTGATTAGCAATTTCAGCCGATGGATGAATATTTTAAATGAAATTCTGTACATTTCTATGGAAGAAAACTGCTACACAAAAGATATTTTGTATAGCAGTCATGCAAAAATGCATAGCAAATTGCGATGCGATACCAGGAAAATTATTCCCTGGACTTGGGTTATTTTTAAAAATATATTTACAGGCCTTAAATTTTAATATTTTTAGGGCAAGGCCACTTTTCTATAGGGCACTTTCCTATATTACAGCACAAATAGGAAGAATTTGAAAGGGCACAAAAAATATCCAAGGCCAATGAGAGGGGCATTGAGGCCAATCAAAGGGGCATCCATGGCCATGGCCTTGGTGGTCTTGGATTAATTTAAGCCCTGTATTTATATATATTATTATTATTATTATTTTATTTTTTTCGGGGGGGGGGGGGGGCTTAGAATGCTGTCTATCTATCCGTCTGCATAAGTATTTATTATCAATCACTTGCTATAACGTTGAGGTAGGATCATCAAGTTAATACCATAGGTGCGCATCTCTTGAAGGCATAGGTCAAGGTCAATGTGGGATTAATTTGTCACATTAAAAAAAAACTTATTATCTTTTGGGGTGTGTGATGGATAAATGTTTTTCCATTAAAGTCACTTATATTGTCTCAGTGACATACCAATTTGATAGCATCGTTTGAACAAGTCTCTGTGTGTTTTGCCCACAGTTGAATGGCAGACGATCTTAAAAAATCAGGAGCGAATGTTGGTAATATTGGAAAGCTTTCAAAATAAGAAGATGACCTCTTCAATTGATGCTGAAGAAGAAATAAGTGATATTTTAGAACAGAGATGTCCTACAATTGAGGACCTGCTTACCTTTGACCACTGTCTGACGGGTCATCCAGAAACAGAGTCTAACAAATCCCTCTACAAGAGAAGACAGGAGATGTTGGTAGGTATTCAGTATACATTTATATAATATTGACTGGCCTTGAGGGGTATATCAGAAATATTGACCAAGCTCAGATCATATTGCCCCGAGTCAAAAGACGAGGGCAATATGGTCTTAGCGCGGTCAATATTTCTGATATCCCCCCGAAAGTAAAGCCAGTCAATATTTCTATTGTTATCCAAATCAGACATCTAGAGCAAATACAGACCTCCACCATGACAATCTCAAGAACTGAACAAACTTTGTCAAACCAGCACTGTGCATCCAGTGCTTGACACAATTTCGATACACTGCAAACAGTGTGCATTTGGTGTGATTATTACGTCACAATAGAGTGCGCGCAAAGTGCGCAGGTTCTCGTACGCATAATAGATGCGCAATGAAAATGACAAAATCCGGCGCAGTCAATACAAGATGCCCGGATATGCGAGACCGTGGAAAATACCAAGGTATATTTTCACTCGTCTCTACACGCAAAGTCAATACGCGCAGGGAGACCAAGGAAAATACAAAGAATATAGGGCAATACGGTTTTGTAAATGACCAGCTCAGATGTCTGATACGGGTAATAATCTGTATTATTGCACGCCAATTCACATCAAACTAACTCAAGGGTTATTGATTTGTAATCCAACTGTACATATTTATCATCAATTGACAAATATTCCAATGGCTGTCGGAAAGAATTTTCTGTTCACCGAGAAGGTCAAGTTGTAGAATACACATTAACAAAGAAAAGGAAAAAATGCAAAAAATGTGTAAATGGGCAGGGTGAGCACATTTCAAGGCAAATTTTTCAACTGCACTTGGTTAGCTTTAGTAGTTTTAAAGGTAAAGACCAGTATTGGAAACGCCCTAATTTCAAAAATTGTGAAGCTTTTATTATCAATCATGTGAAAGAATATGTTTTGAATAATACATGATGATAACAGTTTTGCCGGTAGAACGCCTACTACTTGATATATTTTGTAAATTAGTTTATCTATTGGTGTGTGTCGCGCACGTGTGCGTAGTCCCATATACATCTTTCTGTGTACAGTGCTTGTAACTTTATAAAGACTGGGCCAATTTCTTATCATTTTGATGATTCCAGAACCTTGCAGTACATCTATGCTAGATGATCAACCTTTTCTGATCGATTTCACAACGTTTCTTTCACAATTCATTTGCATGACCATAACTGGTCTTTATCTTTAAACGTTTTTGTTATCCTAGGCATGTAATAAATGCAAATGAGAACTGAATGATTGTATTGAGATGAGCAAAATTGAAATAGATCTTAGCCCCATTGAGTTTGTATACAGGGATATCAAAGGGAAGTGTCACCAGAAAGGTGCTAGCCTGCTAGGATACGGTATTGTGCATCCGCGTTTGTAGGTGAATTTCTTAGATTTTTGAGAAAAAAAATTTCAAGAATTTGTGCCCCATTTTTTTTCTGCATTTACTCTGTGGAAGCTTAACCAGGAATCGTTACTTACTGAAGTGATATTTGATTTAGCAAATTAAAATATGATTTTGATGCAGAGTGTGTCGGGGTATTCAGCCTGTTAAAGATAAACTTGAGTTCTGGTAAAAAAAAGAAAATAAATTCTCACAGAATCAAACGAAACTTACACTGAATGTTCAAAAATTACAAATAAATGTCAATTGCCAAACAATATTGGTAGAAAATGTATAATGACTGTGTAATGAGCATAGAAAGATAAGGAAATCAAGATGTCGGGCCCCGACATCATTTGTGTAGTCCCATATACATCTTTCTGTGTACAGTGCTTGTTACTTTACCAAGACTGGGCCAAATTTATTATGATTTTGATTACTCCAGAACCTTGCAGTACACACCAATACTTACATGCCACATGATCATACTTTTCTGATCCATTCCACACCTTTTCTTTCACAATGCAATCGCATGACCAGAACTCAACTTTATCTTTAACACTTAACTGTTGATTTGTAACTTAGATGTTAGAGAGTTCACATTGAAAAAAGTTGCACATTTGATCACTTTCTTTGTTCCATAGAAACAATACTTGATCATCAAGGCTGCCGGGGAAAGGGAGGTACGCCCAGCAATGAGGAAAATGCTCGAGGCTGTGGCAGAGGTTGGAGTGTTGGGCAAGCTGTCAAAGTGTGGCCAAAAGAGGAAAGGGAGGTCAACCGAGATGAATCAGAAGACATCGATTCAGTCGCTGACTTTCTACAAAGTCATAATCAGTAAGTAACGCAGCTCTTCCACTTCGCCGAGTGGACTCACACGATCAACTTGCATTGGGTCATGCAACATTTGCAATGTTTCACGGGCTATCTTGGCGTGGCTCAACGCAGCTCTGCACGATACACTGAAAGTTGAGATAGGGTCAACAATTTAAAGGCAATGCGCCATGAAAGCTTGAAAAAGACTACGTACATAATCAAGTACGAGTTCATTGAGCCGAGCCGAGCTGAGCCGAACTCTCTGATATGCATCATACATTTCCGGCTCGACTCATGCGCTTGTACTAGGCTAGTACTGTATGTGGATATTCTTTCTCAAGTTTTCACGCCGCTGCATTGTCCGAATTCTTTGACCCTGTCTAAACTTGAGAGATTTGACACTTCTGTCTTTGCATTACTTTTCACTCGCTTCCCTGATGTCGTTGAAATTTAGATACCATATAGCACAATAGTGAATAATTTTATTGGAATAACTTTAATTCTTATCTCCTCACCATTTTCTGTCATTGTACATAATAAGCAATTATTTTCAGAGGATTTTTTTTCCTAAAAAATTTGTCCAATAAACAGGTCTCTGTACACATTTTCAGCTTCCATGGGTGTGTATAGAGTGTGTGCAGGACTAAAGGCAATTCATTTGACACTCTACTAAATTTCCAGTAGTGCTTTTCATAGCGCTGGTTCATATGCATGGAGAATATACAAATTATGATTTGAATAGACACATTAAAGCCTGTATATTGGTTTGGTAGGGAAACAAAAGTTCAATAATCTTTATTATTCATCTTTGCATTTGCCTGTAAAACAATTCATTATAGTCCCTTCTAAATTAACCACATTTTCAATATATTGCTTTTTTTATTGACCAAAGGAGCAATCATTTCAGCTACAACCATTACAAAAAATACTCAGCAAACTTGTGGTATTTATATTATTTTAACTAATTTATATGTCTGATGTGTATACCGCCTTATTGGAAATATTTTGCCAACAATAATCAAATGCCGTTGATATGGCACAGCCCTAGTTATATCAACATAATTGTTTATTCTGCTAGTATATGACAAATTTTCATTTCATTTTGAGGCACTTGGGTTGCAAGAGAAAAGTTACTCAAGAATTAAAATATCAAATAAAAGCAATATTTCAAAAAACAATTGTCAGATTTCCTTCAAACACAGATGATTCTTATTAGTTTCTTCTATCTTCTTTATTATTATTTATTTCTTGTTATTGGAACTATATTCATATTTTCAGGAGCATTAAGGACAAGAACCCCACCCATCGACCAGGCTACAGCGAATTCCCATATTTCTGACATCCTGAAGGCATACCCCAGACGGAAATCAGCAGCTCTACAGGATACAGCAAAGGAAAACACATTTGATGACACCAGTGAAGAAGATGATTGAACTACATGTAACACAACAGAATGACGAAACAGAATATAAGAGAACATTGAACTATTTTGTACAGTGGTGCGATTCTAACTAATACTCAATGAAAAGAAAACAAATGAAATTGTATTCGATCATAGGAAAAGGCAGAATTTTGTTATAAGTCCAGTTTTCTCCAAAATTCAGTCATCGAAATTGTTCCGAAATATAAATATCTGGGTGTAATAATTGATGAGAAGCTGAATTGGGTAGGACAGAGCAAACATGTTCTGGCAAAAGGTCATGTAAGACTGCACTTCCTGAGAAAACTCAAATCTTTCCATGTCGACAAGACCATTCTAAAACTCTTCTACATCGCAGTCGTTGAGAGTACCATCCTGTATGGCTGCCTCTCTTGGTATTGTAGTTTAAGGAAATGTGACCCAACAAAAATTCAAAGGTTGTTGAACCAAGCAGGTAAAATAGTTGGTGAACATTTCAATCTAGATTATATCTGCTCTGTCCGTGTTCTTAAGAAAGTTGAGAATATCATGAAGAACCCCCAACACCCCCTTCATCCATGTTTCTGCTGAATGAGGTCAGGCAAATGACTCCAGTCTGCAAAATGCAGGACAAACCGTATTTGAATTCTTTCATTCCATTTGCCATTAGAGCTTTAAACAACACATGTTAACTTTAATTGGTGTCGATCAATATAGTTCACCTGAAATTTTGACCTTAGAATTATTATGTCTAAAGAGCTGGGCTTTTAAATGCAATTAAACTCTGACTTTCCATACTCATTGACATGTGCTGTGTTGCTAAGTTCGTAGTCATGTAAGAGTAAAAGTAAACAAACAAACTGCATGTAATAATATTCATCACCTACATGTAACTTTTGTCATTATGTGCAAGGAGACACCTCTTTTCGATGGACCAGTTTCGTAATGTGTTTGAGTTGGGTGCATGGGCCGGCATGGGGTGCCTGGATCATGTGATTCCGCTCGCCTATTAGGAGTGATTGTGTTTCGGTGGGCAGGGTGTGGGTTGCACACATTTGTTGTTGCTAGGTTGGGCAAACATATAAGCTTGCCCAGCCTGGTTGCAGCTGGTGTGTGCAATTCGTGCTCTGTCTATCTGGGTGCGGTCGCTCTTGGCAGATGGGTGGAATCGCTCGCGTCCAGCCACCTCGCGGGGACCTGTGCATTCTGTTTGGATACGTTGCGAAACTGGTCGTTTGTATCTCTTTGACATGCATGAATGAATGACTGTAAACCTGTCCTCACTTTGTGCAATATCAATGTCTTCAACATTCCTGTGTCTTCGTATTATTATTATTAAAACAATGAGTTACCACTGCAGGATGTATGTACGAAGAAAATAGAGCAAAATTATTGAATGTAACTGTTTTTACTTGGAATAGCTCACACATCTATCATCACTTTTTAAGTACAGCCAGTGCATGTATTATGACCTATGTGCAATTATCTCTGAATTCGAATTTGCCCCGTACTGTGGGTTGGGATTCCTTCTCGATCCTTCCCTTCCACCTCTCTCTCTCTCTCCCTCTCTCCTTTATTCTCTCTTTCTTTTCTCTTTGTTTCTCTCTCTCTTTTATTTTCTCTCTTATATCTTCCTCTGCCTTTCTATCTTTGTCTCTCGTTATTTCTCACTGTCTCTTTGTCTCTCTCTCTCTCTCTCTTTATATATATGTATATATATATATATATATATATATATGTCCCTCCGGCTTGGGATGAGTTTCTGGGGTAGGGGGGGGGGGGGAGGGGTGCAAGGGATCGGGGTATTGTGTACTAACGTTATGTTGAAAACCTTGGGGCGTTTTTACTAAGTATATTTGTGCATGGTGTCGATGTTATGTTATGTTTTTTCCAATTTCTAACCGATTTTGAATGTAATTATTTCCTATTTCAATGTCATGCTTTTGATGTCTTTTTATGCCTCCGTTACGAAGTAGCCGGAGGCATTATGTTTTCGGGTTGTCCGTCCGTCTGTACGTCTGTACGTCCGTACCTCCCGTTCTTGTGATCGCATTATCTGAAGAACCGATTGATGGATTCCTGCCAACCTTTGGTCATGTATGTATCTTGCAGAGCCAATGAACTGATTAGATTTTGGGGTCACGAAGTCAAAGGTCAAAGGTCACAGGGCTCATTATGTATGCAAAAACAGCTTGTGATCGCATTATCTGAAGAACCGTTTAATGGATTCCTGCCAAACTTTGGTCATGTATGTATCTTGCAGAGCCGATGAACTGATTAGATTTTGGGGTCACGAGGCCAAAGGTTGAAGGTCACAGGGCTCATTATGTATGCAAAAATAGCTTGTGAACGCATTCTCATTAGAACTGCCAGAAGAATTACTATTTAACTCTAGACATCTTGCAGAGCCAATGAACTGAGTAGATTTTAGGGTCATGAGGTCAAAGATCAAAGGGTCATATATGTATATGAGAAATTGCTTGTAATCACAATATTCTGAGAACCTGTTAAAGGCACACTGTCCTACTTGTAGCTACTTGTTCCCTCTTAGAAAACTTCCCAAATCGGTGCCTGTTGGTCCCCCATGATCCTCTTTTTCTTATGTCAAATGAGAGCTGAGTTAATGAGATAGTCACCTGTCACAGTGACCTCGATGGCTTACTGGGTGGTCTAATCCCTTCTAACTGAAGTAGTTAAGCCTCCCTTTAATGGATTACAATTGAACTTGAATTTGAAAATTTTCTTTTGTTTTGGTTTGTAAAATTGCTCTATGACGGAGGCATCACTTTCGACTGCGCGCAGTCAAAATTCCATCTAGTTATACATGATTTTAATGTAAACGCAATATGTTAAATTCCACAATGAATTTCCATGTCATTATTGGACGAAATAAAATTGAATTGAATTGAATTGAATTGAGTTACCTGGGTCATTCCATGTCAAATCACCCAATGGGTTTAACCCAACAGTTTTTGATTTTTGATGAAACTTAGTGTACTTGTTGAGTGTGATCTCACAGCACCAAATCTTGTGTTTTAGGTCCATCGGGTGAGGGCTTTGGGAGATTGGCCCACCAAATTTTGAGATTGGGAGTTTCAATTGGATCCAATTGAAACCAATTGAAACCAGTTGAAACCAGTTGAAATCAGTTGAAAAGGCCCACCAAATTTTGAGATTTTCGCCAAAAGTGGGCATGGCCGCTTACCTTTGAACCCTTTTAATAATAGTCTGATTTTCAGACCCTTAATTTTACCTAATGGCTGCGCAAAGATTCAATCAGTTCAATTTTTAATTGCCATCACTAGAAGTGGGTTATTGATGTAGACAAATGCTCATGTACCCTTTACAGCTCATTTTATGTAAGTTAATTATAACCAATAAAAAAAAAAGAAGTCAGTCAATAGTGTCTGACAATGAAGTCTAGAAAGTAAACGGATTTCCTCGAATAATGTAAATTTTTACTAGGACATTGCTTATAACGTTTAAATTTCACAGATAGGACATGATACTTGACATATTCATAATTCCTGTAAAGTTCTACAGAATTTGATGTTGGCTGGAAACGGTGACCTATTACTTGAAAATGGAAAATTGAGACCAACTCAAACAATTATTTGTTATGTTATTATAATGACTATGGTTGAAGATGTCACTTTTACTTTTCACAGTTTTACTCTTCTTTTATGCGTTTTAAATTGCTGTTTTTTTACACTGATGAAGATTATTCATATTAATAAATGCTGTGAGTCGGTCTAACTCGAATTTATGGTTTCCAAAACGAGGAATTACTTAGGCCTGGTTTAGTCGCACAGATGCCTGAATGAAGTGAGTGCATGGTCAATGATTGTTGATGTGTTTTGAGTAACTTAAAGGGAAAGACCAGTTATGGTCATGCGATTGCATTGTGAAAGAAACGTTGTGGAATCGATCAGAGAAGGTTGATCATCTAGCATCTAGCATCTGCAAGGTTCTGGAATCATCAAAATGATTAGAAATTTGGCCCATTCTTCGTAAAGTTACAAGCACTATACACAGAAAGATGTATATGGGACTACCCTATATCTCTCACAGACCATGAGAGAAACAAATTTACCAAATATATGAATTAGTAGGCGGTTTCCCGGCAAATTTTTTATCATCGTGTATTAGTCAAAACATATTCTTTCACATGATTGGTAATGAGAGCTTCCATTTCATTTTTTGAAATTGGGGCGTTTCCAATACTGGTCTTTACCTTTAAGTAACTTTAGAGTGTTCGTATATTTCGAACAAAAGTTCCCGCCATCAATGCTCGAATATAGAATATTCTTAGCACACTACTCATGATACGAGTGGGAATCAAAAGTATGTGAGATATGCTGACCATCTGTGGTTATCTTGGTTTTATTGAAATGTGATTTAAAATCATAACATTTACGTTATTATGAAGGATGCAAAACACAATGTTCTTGACCGGGATGAGAACGTAATTATTTTGGTTCAATTATTGTGTAACATTTGCGAAATTATTAGGTTGAAAGCGGGTCACAAAAACACATTTCCTCTTCGACGTAAAATTCACGTGAATGTAGAACCTGATTTAACCGAAGGCCACCACTCAATATTGACGTTATTATGAAGGATCCAAAATACGATGTTCTGGAACGGGATCATGAGAACGTCATTATTTTGGTTAATTTATTGTGTAATAATGACAGGAGTTTTACGCAGATATTTTAACTAAAACCATCACTACCATTTCACATGTTTCTGTGAAGCGATTCAAAATCTTATGAAGCATGAGGTCATTTCGTTTATAAAGATGTGATTTCATAACCAAACGAAAACGGGAAGTATAAGGTTTACAAACCATCGTTTCCAAGGTAGGGATAATCACGTTATGATTATGGTCATATTGTAGTGACAATTGCATGATTTAGTGTACATGTGTTTTAAGTGACAAAGTGCAATAAAGGTGTTAACACATTCACGTAAATGAAGAACGTAAATCTGTTCAAGTCGATACTTTGATATTGACGTGATTTTCACGTGATTTTGTGTATTGGGTTAGGAAATTTATTTTCTTATAAAAGAAAACAAACTTATGGACTCAAAACTTATGTGCCATTTTAAAAGAGTAACCTCTGCGTTATTTGGTACCATTTTTGTGTGGTATCTGTTTTACCGGAACATGATGCATTGTTTCCGAGAACGTAAAAATCAATGAACTTGCGCCAAAATACGGTGAAATCAAAAGAACAAAAAAGCAAGTCTACTCTGATCAACTTATCATAACTCTTATGGAAAAGATTTGGGCAAAACAACTGCAGAAATGGTTACTATCATATTATTTATGCTTCTCCCATGACAATAGTTTTGATTCAGCTCTTTTAAATATTTTTCTCATCTGGATTCTTTTATATTTTGTCGACTATGCAGCCTTTTGATTGTTTCCTGTACCGCCTGATGACTAAAATAAGAACTTAACTGCCCTGGAAAAACTTATGGTTTGCAACAATGCATGCATATGGACAAGGGGTGAGGAGAGCTCAACCACCCCACCCCCTAAAAAATAACCACCTCAAATACTGACAATATTTACTACCCCTTCCCTATACTCTTGTGCATTGTTTAATTGTATTTTAACAGCAGTACCTGTATCGCATAATATAACCCTCTAGTCAATGTGATTTATTTATTTTATTGTGAATTTATCTAGGACCGGCAAAGAGAAGACCGGGCGTTGGGTTATGGACTACTCGACACCAGCATTGCCTGCCGACATCACAAACCTGCTAAAAAATGATGACAGGAGAGTCTGTGACAAAATATACAGAAAGAGGATTCTGGCTATTATTTTTGATGATCTGATGGCACATTCCCTGTAAGTTTACAGTACTTGGTTGTGTACTTGTTTTTATTTTTTAAAATATTTTTTTATTCATATATTTATTTATTTTTTTAATATTATTTATTTATTTATTCATTTTTTTTTTTCTGGGGGGGGGGGGGGATGTTTACGGCTTGTAACTTTTTTCCAATAAAAGTACGGTAATATTAAGGGACTTGCAATTATGAGATACTTATTGTACTCTTGTTATATGCACATAATGTCACAAGATCAAGCCAAATATGGTGCTTGTAGACAAAACTGAAATTTAGAGTTTGTGCACAATTCAAAAGAACACATTGTAAGCTTTCATTTGATGCAACATTTTCAAAATTTGGAAGATTTTGGCAAAGTTATGAATACGTTTTGCTAACATCATTCCTAATTTGTGGGGTTGTATGTGTTTTCCTTCTCCAGATATCCTACCCGTGAGGAATATAATTGTGTGGCACGAAGCTTAATAAAGAAGTATCCGCTTTTGGCAGACCGAGCAGTCAATTCAACGGGATACGTAAGTTTATTATTTTTTATTCTCTTCCTTTTTTGCAGGGATAGCTGATTTGAAATCACATTCAGTCTTGATTAATTTGTAAAATTACATTTTCAATTAAATAAGAGGAGTGATAACATTGATTACTAGCACTTTGGGGTTATATTCAATTTGAAAACTTGATTACAAAGTTTTTAATGTGATTTGAATTAAATCAAATAAATGAACTTTGTTTAAAATTTCTCTTTAAATGGAAAATGCCAGCCCTGCTTTTTGGTAGTGTAATTCACAGTATGGTGAGGCGATGTGCATCTTTTTCCTACTGTAATTATACCTATTTATACCATTTAATCACTATTTGAGTTTTTATTTTGTAATAACTAGGTCATGCTGAACTCTTCCCTTTGGAACTGGAGCCTGTACCATAGTAATTCTAAAATTGCAGATTTTCATTCATTTTTCTGTTATATTATTTGCATCCTTTCACTTGACATGAGCTCTTGACAGCTCGACCAGTACAGAATACTATAGTCACAGCGCTCGTCTCACCAGTGTAGCCTACAGTACCATAGGCAGCCCCAACAATTAAAGCTTTAAAAAAATATGCCTTATCAACAAGTGTCAAATTTGACTGCTTAGCACAAATTTTAGCAGCACTAGCGAGTGTAAGTTTTCTTGCTTATTTTGCATAATCTCCAACAAGAGCAAGAAAAGTTCCGGCATGCTCACACACTGGGCTGTATACTGTTAGTGTTTGATTACCATTTCTGGCATAATCATATTACTTTTCACGAAAGGATTATTCATTTGTTGCTATCACAATTTAAAGTTATCTTTTAAAAAAGTCAAACCAAAAATGTTCAATTCAATTTCATAGATTATTCTTAATACCAGGTTCATTTATGCTACTTTATGAATGAGTTCAGTAATTAACTTACTTTACACTTTGTTTTTATTAAAGGATACTTGGAAGCAGGCCTTGCGTAACAAGTTCAAAAATACCAGGAAGCCCCTGACGCAGGAGAGCGCTGTCCTCGAGCGGAAGCGGATCTTTGGACACCCGCGACAGGCCCAAGGCAGGGACAAGGCGGGCCAACCGTCTCCCATCAAAAAAGCTAAACGAGATTATTCCCCTAGTCTGGGGGGAGTGTGACCAGTTGTATACACTAGATAAGGTAAGTACATTATTTGTGACAGGTCATGTTACCTTGATAAACAGATTTAAAACAGGGATGTCAGCTCTCTGGCAAGTTATTTTTAGGCCACATCATGATTTATGTGAAGAAATCCAATCAAATGCTATTTTCATGCTCCCAACTGGCTCCCATGTTTAAAATAGGAATTGAAGTCCTTGAAAAGAAGGAAATTATTTAAACAATTTTTCAGTGCTCTGTTTCTTAATGTGGAGCATATTATTTTAGAACTAAGAATATGACAATTCGAAATTTATGAAGAAAAAAAAACAAATAAATTGTTGTTGATTTGATTTAATTTGATTTGATTTATTTTCCACTCAAATATCCACAAATTAAATTAAATCAAATGATATATATATATATATATATATATCGACTTTATCTGGCAAACAGGACAAGGAGAGATCACTTCACATTTGACTCGTGTAATTCTCTTAACAGCTTGGGGTGGGGAAGGGAGAAACAAGTTATTTGTACTTTGAATTATAGTCAACATTGTACTTTGTATAAAGCATATATATGTCTCATTTTAGGACCAAAATGTAATTATAGCCTACTTTTTTTTGGGGGGGGGGGGGGGGAAGGGAGGGGGGGGGCGGTGGTGGAGTGGAGAAACTATAGTCAACAATGTACAGTGGTGTAGAGAGTAATCTAGAACTCTACAGGGAGGAATCACACACAAAACAGTAACAAAATGGTAAAGGCCTATCTTAAAACCAACTTTCCTTTTCCTTCATTTCACATTACAGGACCCCCCACTGCCAACTCCAGCCATGGTCCTAAGATTGAGGGAACCCTCAACTCAGGACATAGAGATTCATGTTAACGGTGTGCAGCTGTGCAAGGCAACCGGTGAGGTCAAAGGGTTGTGTGCCACACTTGGGGCATATCATATCTTCGATCTGCAGTATATCCCCGTACTGGCAAGAAGACCCTGTTTTTTTTCAGCAGTTTCTTGCCGGCCTCCAAACTGGCAAGCCACTGCCATTGATGGTACAGCGTTTAATCAACATTGTCGCACATTGATTTTTGTTTTCTTTCCTTTTATGAATTTTGATCTCTGGCATCTCATATCTGGTATCTCATTCTGCAACAGTTTTCTTTAAGTCCTAATTGTACATGATTTTACTAGCTTTCCTTGAGCAAAAATTAGAAATGTATTAAATTCATGTTTAAAGGGGTACTCCAGGCTGAAAATAATGAATATTCAATGAATAGAGTAAAATTAAACAAAAAAAACACTGGAAATTTTATCAAAATTCTGATAAAAAATAACAAAGTTATTGAATTTCAAAGTTTGCATTATTTCGGTAAAACAGTTCTATGGATGTTGTCATGAATATGCAATGAGTGGGCTGATTGTGTATTTAAGTATTTCCACTGCATTGAACCGATACCTCCATCCAGGTCAGCCTCTCCAAAGCTAACTTTAAGTTGGTTCTTACAGTCTGCACTTGTGTTGAGATCACACTAACTGATGTTTAGGTAAGCATTAAAGCTTTTCGACATATAACTCAAGATTCTGGTCTGATTTCTTTAGAGCTGTGAAACGTAGACAAACGGGTGAGAATCAGTGACTGTTAGGTGATTACGAAGCATGGATGATTGATTGCTCGAGGGATGATCAATTGGTTGATGCTGTGCATATAAGAAGCTCGGGTGACCGATTGCAGTCGCCGTAGGATTGATTGTCGATACACCCTGTGATACCTGTTTGCAGTAAATGATAACTCCAGCCATCAAGCTACGGTCATATATTTTTACCAAACGGACAGAGAGCGCTTGGCAAGGCACGGGGCATCCTCAGGCTGACAAATTTTCTGTGTCAGCCAAGGTGGCGAACCGTGTCCGTCACTTAGGGTGTAGATACTCCTCACAGGGTGTGGAATCGATCATATAGGGTATAAAATTCAACCCCACTGGTGTAAATTTGAACCCATTTTTCATGAAAATGGAACCAAAACCATTGGGTGCAAATTTCACTCCTTAAAGGGAGTAAAATCATAACCTTGTGGGGGCGAATTTACACCTTGTGGGGAGTAAATTCAAACCTCTTTTTCTCTGTGTGTACATTCAATAGGAGAAGTACTGGTATGTGACAATCCTTAATGGTATTCAGAATCTCACTTCTTTATGAATACCATAATAGTTTACAGAATACACCAGTTAATTTGTACATAATTTATTTATGTTTACCGGTAAATAATATCTGTGGTACTTCCTGTCCAAGTATGAGATGAAAGTCTAGTGCAAAATCTAGAAAGTAAAGGATTGGATAGACCTTGATGAATGTACACGTATCTATTATTCATATACATGTGTGCCAATGTTAGATACTAGTAGCTTAACAAACTCAAAGTGTAGTCACGCATATTAAATATAAAGACCAGTTATGGTCATGCGATTGCATTGTGAAAGAAACGCTGTGGAATCGATCAAAAATGGTTGATCATCTAGCATATAAGTATTGGTGTTTACTGTAAGGTTCTGGAATCATCAAAATTATAAGAAATTTGGTCCAGTTACAAGCACTGTACACAGAAAGATGTATATGGGACTATGCACACGTGGGCGACACATGCGTTTATCTCTCACATACCAATAGACAAACTAATTTACCAAATATATCAATTAGTAGGCGGTTTCCTGGCAAATTTTTTATCATCATGTATTAGTCAAAACATATTCTTTCCCATGATTGGTAATAATAACTGCTTCCATTTCATTTTTTGAAGTTGGGGCGTTTCCAATATTGGTCTTTACCTTTAAGCACTTTTGGAATGCAAAATCATAATAGGTGGTGATATTGATGAATTAAAAATTGTACTTTCAGTTATCTGAATGATAGTTTCATTAATATATCAATTAATTGGAGGTGTTTACCAGACATTAGGGGTGGATGTAGCCGGCGACAAAGGGTGGGGGGGGGGGCGAAATCTTGAGAAAATATTTAGTGGCGATTAAGCAGGGGGAGGGGGGGCACTAATTTTTTTAATTTATTTTTGGCCCAATTTGGCCTAATTTTGGCACTACATTTTTAATTAATGGGGGGGGGGGGCATTTTAATTTCATGTTTAAAAAAGGTAAAATTAACGTTTCCAACTTTTTGTTTGGCCAGGGGGAAGGGGCCAAATATGTTGCCAAATATTTATCATTATTTTTGTTCATATTATGTTTTTTTGGGGTAAGCTTTACAATGAGTATTGACATAGTAACCAAATATACCATGCACTGAGAGGCTCTCGAGGTGGCAGGAAAAGCACTATTTTCTGAGGAGTATAGCCCCGAAGTAAATGGTGCTATACTATCGCCGAGGAATCCATTATTTCACAAGCGGCTTGAAAAAGTGCATGATTTATTTGTTTTATATTTTTCAAACCAACCTCCATAAAAATAATAATAATCATAATAATGTTTACTGTCACTGAAGTAGTGTTGAGTGCAGTGAGAGCAGCACAGACAACAGTACCGCGACCGATAGGCTATCACATTGATCAATCGCATATATGTCATCCATGGTGCCATGGTATCAGGCGCGGATCCAGGATTTCTTAGGGGAGGGGGCCCAACTTTTTTTTTTTTTTGCTCCCGAAAATTTGAAAATCGCGCCGGCCGAAAAGTCGCTCAGTGGGGGGGGGGGGGGGGGGGTACAGAGCACAATTTTTTTTTTTTTTTTTTGCTCCCGAAAATTTGAAAAACGCGCCGGCCAAAAAAATTTGCTCAGTGGGGGGGGGGGGGGGGGGGGGGGGGGGGGGGGGGGGGGCGGGTAGTGAGCACATTTTTTTTTTTTTTTATCCTCAACACCCCCCCCCCCCCTTGAGCGCCAGGGGGGGGGGGGGGCCCAAACCCCAAAAAAGGTAAAAATCACGTGATTTTACATGATTTTTTTTTTCTCAAGGGGGGGGGGGGCCCCCCTGGATCCGCCACTGCATGGTATAGTGCACTATACCACGGATGACGTCACAGATACATCATAGCAATTTTATGTTTGGTCACATGATGCTATGTTGACCAATCACTGAACAGGATTTCATTGATCAAAAATATAAAAGTTATTGAACAAGGTGCTATGTTTTTTATTTCAAATTTGGTATATGTTGAGGCATTTTGTTGGATGTTGAAAATATATGTTAAATTTGTTTAACTATTCGTGGCTTGTCTAGATCAAATAATCGTGGTATTGTGTTACTTTGGGATATAGAGGGGGGAGTGAGCACATTTTTTTTTTTTTTTATCCTCAAAAAACTTTCAATTTGCACCCCCCCCCCTTGAGCGCCAGGGGGGGGGGGGGGCCCAACCCCCAAAAAAGGTAAAAATCACATGATTTTACATGATTTTTTTCTCAAGGGGGGGTCTGGGCCCCCCGGGTCCCCCCCCCCCCCCACCCCCTGGATCTGCCACTGGGGGGTGGGGGGTCCCAAAAAAATCGCGCAGCGTGGGGGGGGGGGTCTCGAACTTTGAAAATTTGAAATTTTTCTTCGTTGGGGGGAGGGGGGGGGGGGGTAAGGCCACCTTTTTTAGGTCAGCCATTTGCATAACTTTTTTTTTTTTTACAAAATTATGCAGACTTCTCGTATGGTTTATGGTATCGCGCATACGAGAAGTCTGCATTATTTTGGACTGATAGCTTCAGTTTGAGATTGACTACAGCGTATAGCTAGGGTGAAGCTTTTCTTCACACACCTAATCGGAGATGAAGGTAGCCCATCCAATGTGTAAAAATTGCCAATTTGATAAGTGTAAGGATCGCATTGTACACATACAACCGCTATACTACACACACGCAATATATTCTTTGTGTATTGTATCCGTCAGGCATGATCAATGCAACGATGGCTGGCTACTAATTAAAATAGGCATGGTGGTCGGATATAATGAGAGTAGATGATGGAGGGGGGGGGGGGGTAAAGCGCAGTACTTAGGGGCAAATCAAAGAATTATACTAAGACCTCACTCATGTATGTTAGAAATTAAAAAGTTATTATCTTCTTTTGAATTGCAATATATCCCCGCACCATAATTATAAGTCATGCATGAATGTTATTTGTCATATGTTATATATTTGAAAGGTGGTACACGATTCAAGCTCTATTTGCTTATGTTTCATCACGTACCTTTGTGTGTTCTTTCTTCAAACTGTATATTAGTTGCAACGTGTCTATGATAAATCATTGTTATATTCTTTTTCATGTAAAGTCAATTCAAATGGATTGTAAAATTGAAATGATTTGTTATATTATTTTATATTCATTTTTCATGTGATGTTAACTTCAATGAATTGTGAAATTGTGAAACATGCATGCATGCATGCATAAATAAATAAATAAATAAATATGCCTTCTCTGGGAAAAGGGGCATTGACTCTTTAAATACCAAATCACAGAAACTATTCACCATTATGTCACCGTCATGTACATATTTTCTATGGATATATTTTTTAAATCTCAACTCTTTACCACATCAGCGTCATGTACATTGTCGATGGATAAAGTGGAATATTTATTCTTCACCACCCTACGCTAACTTTTCACCAACCTAGCGTCATGTACAGTGTCTATGGATAAACTGGAATATTAATTCTTCACCACCCTACGCTAACTTTTCACCACCCTAGCGTCATGTACATTGTCTATGGATAAAGTGGAATATTAATTTTTCACCACCCTACGCTAACTTTTCACCACCCTAGCGTCATGTACATTGTCTATGGATAAAGTGGAATATTAACTCTTCACCACCCTACGCTAACTTTTCACCACCCTAGCGCCATGTACATTGTCTATGGATAAGCTGGAATATTATAACTCTTCACCACCCTACGCTAACTTTTCACCACCCTAGCGTCATGTACATTGTCTATGGATTATTAACTCTTCACCACCCTACGCTAACTTTTCACCACCCTAGCGTCATATGTCCATTGTCTATGGATAAACTGGAATATCAACTCTTCACCACCATACGCTAACTTTTCACCACCCTACAGCGCCATGTACATTGTCTATGGATAAACTGCACTCTTAATTTTTCACCACCCTACGCTAACTTTTCACCACCCTATATAGCGCCATGTACATAGTCTATAAACTGGAATATTAACTCTTTACCGTGTTAGTTTGTGTTAGTTATGCCTATGCCTTTACGGTGACCATAATGGTAGGAATACTCCCCAGCAGAGGCCGCACTCCTGGGGGGAGTAGGGGCACAGTGCCCCCTCCCCCCACTTTTTCAAGCACCCGAAAAGTGCCCCTTTTTACATAGGAATAGTGCTCCTTTTACTCTGATAAGTGCCCCTTTTATTTTGACACGTGCCCCTTTCCTTCGACAAGTTCCCATTTTCCATTGCAATAAGTGTCCATTTCCATTCTCGTAAGTGCCCTCTTTAATCTCTAGTACTAGGGTAGATGTGGAGAATTGGAGACCCTTAAGCACATTTCCATAATTTACATAAACATGAAAAATGTTACACATACAGAAAGTTTTGTTTACTCTTTAGTAACTTCTTCTCTTTATTGGGAAACAAAATTGTGGTCATGATGTAACTGATTAATAAGATAAAAATAATTTATGACGTCATCACCAAAGGTCTCTCATACCAACATGCGTAGGTAATAAGGGACAGTTACAAATCAAGACATTTCAAATCAAGACATCAAGACAAAAAATGGGATTGTTATAGTTAGTTCAAACACTTTTTGAAAGAGATACATGCAGCCAATGAACTTACTGTAATTTTGAAACGATTTTGAAAGAAGAAATTAATCCCATGTTATCCGCTTGTTATGCTTTATAATTCATTGATATCACAGTATATAACATATTGCAATTTAGTATTGGCCACCAGCGCCAAAATCAAAATCAACTCTATTTATTTATTGCAAAAGAAAGCCCTTCGTATTATGTACTGGTTCACCATTATTTATCGCACACAAGTCCAATATTTTACAAACTGAAAACCCTTACAGTATTCGACATAAATTCGCTACAATGTTTACTGATCATGTTTAAGTATTTAAAAAATATGCTCCTCTTTCATTTCAAAACTTTTACACTATGAATAAGCTATTCACTCTTACCCTACTAGTAATTCCTCAAATTTTCATCTAGTGTACCCGAAATAAATCCATAAGACACCATGGTCCTGACCTATGGAACTTTCTCCCAGAATCTATTAAATCATGTTGCTCCCTCTCAGGGCCGTAGCCAGAGTTTGATGTTTAGGGGGGGGGGGGGGGGGGGACACATACATGTAGTTGATCGACGTTCTGGGGAGGGGTCTAAACAATTTCAATTTTTTTTTGGGAGGGGCACGTGCCCCCCCCCCCCCCCCGTGGCTACGGGCCCTGCTCACTCTACTCATTTAAGGCCAAAGTTAAAACGATGTTATTATCAGAATACTCAAGGTAGAATTTCTGTGTCAACTATTCATTGTTTATCATGTCATCTCTTCTTTCATTCGAATCATTATCATCATCATCATCATCATCGTCTTCATCATCATCATCATCCTCATCTGCATTGTCAATATCACCATCATCGAAATTTGTATTTTCAATTACCTATCCGTATCTGCTTAATATGTGTTAATGTATCATGAGTTTTTGTCTGGGGTTGTCGTTTTATCAAGCAATCTGCTTACAATGACAGTCCTTCTTCCGCAAATAATTGTTTCATGTTTTATAATGTTTGAGGAAACTTAGTATTTATGACATTTATTTATATATATATATTATATATATATATATATATATATATATATATATATGTATTTGCTAATTTATCATTCATTGTCAGAAAAATACTTATTGTACTTTATATTATTATTGTTATCGAAAAAAACTGTATGATTACACGAATGCAGAAGAAAATATAATAAAATCAAAATATACTTAAGACCTTAAAGGTCTTTTCAGTCTTCCGTTATGAAAATGTACTTATAACCCTATCAGGATTGGGTTTTTTCCTCTTTATAAGATGTAATTTTTCGCACTGCGACCTCACAAATCTTAACACTTTTCCTCGTTTGCAAATAAATGTTCAGACCATCACACCCAACTGCAAAGCATGATGCATTATGCAATATTTGTATGGTGTATAAAGTGAAACAAATATTGAAATCATCCCTGATAATGTAAACACAATGTAGGGGTATATACCGAAGTCTAAACAATGTCCAAGGGTGTCGATTTGTATCCGTGGTTGGGGGATGATAGGTGCCAAGATATTTTCTGCAATGGATCAAAGCAACCAAGAGGTAGACGCGTGTGGCAGGTTGCACCCCTCCCAAGCGCGTAGCCAGGATTTCATTTTAGGGGGCGGTAGTGAGCACGCCAAAGCGTGCGAATCACTTACAGAGCGCGCGAAGCGCGCTCCCTAGGGGGTTGGGGCAGGGAGGGGGAGTTTCCCCTCTGACCCCCTCCCCCGCGAAGTGCAGAAGCTTGACGTTTCATTAAATTATTAGATAAAGAAGACGATTCGTTGGACGTTCTCGACTCTTAATCCTTGTTTGAAACAAGTTCCCCTTCCTCCGCGCGTAGCGCGGATGCTCTGACGTTTCATTAGATTATTAAAGAAAGAAGACGATCGATTATACCATTCATAGACTCTTAATCCTTGTTTGAATCAAGTTCCCCTTTTCCGCGAGTAGCGCAGAAGCTCTGATGTTTCATTAGATATTAAAGAAAGAAGACGATTCGATGTACCATTCTCGACTCTTAATCCTTAATGTTTGAATCAAGTTCCCCTTCCTCCGCGCGTTAGCGCGGAAGCTCTGACGTCTCATTAGATTATTAAAGAAAGAAGACGATTTGATGTACCATTCTCGACTTTTAATCCTTGTCTGAATTCAGTTCCCCCCCCCCTCCCGCGCGAAACGCGGAAGCTTTACCGTTTCGTTAAATTATTAGAGAAAGAAGGACGATTCGTTGTACTGTTCTCTATATTAATCCTTGTCTGAATCAGTTCTCCCCACCCCCTCCCGCGCGAAGCGCGGAAGCTTTGACGTTTCAATAAATTATTACTCTTAATCGTTGTCTGTATTCATTTTCGCCCATCGAGCGCTAAGCGCGGAAGCTTTACCGTTTCATTAAATATTAGATAAGGAAGACGATTCGTTGTATCGTGTCCTTGTCTGAATTCAGTTTTCCCCCTCCAACAAGAAGCGCGCAAGCCTTGACGTTTCACTAAATTTTTAGAGAAAGAAATGATTCGTTGTACTGTTCTCTATATTAATCCTTGTCTGAATTCAGTTTCCCCACATGATGTACGTACGGAACGTTCGTTCGCAAATCTTTGCATGCACAGCCGAGTGGGTGGTTAGCATGGGTTATCTCCCGGCAGTGCTTGTCGCAATAGCTCCCGCAATAGCTTCCGGAAGGGAATTGTATACTAACTGTTAATGTTAACGGCCCGCTAATTAGGCCCATTAGTGACTATAAAAATATATGCTTTCCTTGATGGTCATCTTGCAAGTAATAACCATTAACTTCTCTCATCATTAATTTTTCTCTTATTTTTTTTTCTTGAGGGGAATTATTGGGGGGGGGGGGATTGATTGTACAGGCCACCCCCCCCCCCCACCTGAAATATTGGGGGATATATCCCCCCATTCCCCCCCCCCCCCCGGGATCGACACCCATGACAATGTCTATTTTCTTTTGAGATTTCCCTTTGTAGCCTAGGTGCCTTTTTTTCTTAGAAAGTGTCCTTTTTCTTGGTGCCCCGCCCCCCCCCCCCCCCACTTTTGAAGTCGCTCGGCCGCCCCTTTTCCCCAGTGAGTGAAGACTACAAACTTGCGATTGATTGGAGGACTTACGATTGATTTGGATCAATCGTAACTCTATAAGACGGGGACAACTAGCTCTCATGAAATTCTCACAATGATACACATCTGAAGTTTGAAAACAATATTAAGACTGCGGACACCAGAATATTTCGAAAACTAATAAACATTTATTGAGAAATTACAGGAAATGCCAATGCATATATGACTTTTTTTTCCATTCAATTCTATTTTCTCTTCTTCGTTCTCGTAGACATAGCCTCTACGCTAATACATGGCAACATTAGAATAAAGAATCATTACTAGTACTGTATAGATCAGGCGCGCCGGAAACAGTTTGGGATGGGGGGGGGGGGTTTGGGGGTGGCAAACATTCCAGGGGGCTCACCTTCCAGGGGCAGTGACGTAATGAGAAAAAACGTTCGGAAGGGGGGGGGGGCAGACGAAAAAATCAGCATCACCACCAGTCTTACATGTTACATGCAGCTCCCGCGGAACGTTTTTCAAAGTGGAGTATTAACGATCAGGTAGAGCGTAAATTGGCGTAGGGTCCAGGGCATGAGTCTCGGTAGGGGGGGGGGG
The DNA here is from genome assembly GCF_000002235.5 of Strongylocentrotus purpuratus. Taxonomy (NCBI): domain Eukaryota; kingdom Metazoa; phylum Echinodermata; class Echinoidea; order Camarodonta; family Strongylocentrotidae; genus Strongylocentrotus; species Strongylocentrotus purpuratus. Next base: position 20,218,216 of record NW_022145597.1, on the reverse strand, counting down.
GGGGGTCAAGGGGCTGAGCCCCGGAAGCTCAGGGGTTTTAGGTATATTACGGTCAGATGAGCATCAAGGGGGCCGCCTTAAGGCCCTTGGTGGGGTTCAGGGCGGAGCCCCCTTAGCTCTTGGGGTTAAGGCATTTAATTACGGTCAGATGAGCATTTTTTATACCTTATTTGTGACATTGGCAGGTCACTTATTTTTCTCTCCGTCTTTCTTTCTTTTTCTCTTTAACATACTTTTCAAAAAGTGAGGTGGGGGGGGGGGGGGGAGGCTCGAGCCCAGCCACTTTGCAGACCATGACATAAAGGCTTCTAAATAAGCGTATTTCTCGCTCGACTGTAATTTGGGAATTTCTTATCGTCCTACAAACGCATAAAAAGGTAAGACTTACAAAAAAAAATGGAGAAAAAATACCGTAAAATCATGTCATAACAACAACATTTATAAATTACTGGTATCGAATAAGTAATACACCCCCCCCCCCCCCCCCCCATCAGTACGCCAGCGTTCGGGGGCTCATGTCTTCTCACCCCTATAACAAAAAAACAGACACGCTTTCCCATTTTCGCACAATATGTCCATGATATGCGCTATTATAAAGACCTCCATTGATAAATACCGTATAGGTGGCATGCGCAATGTCTATGAAATTTAATTCCTGTGAACGTTTCTTTTCTTTGAATGGAATTGTATATGTGATTTAATTCAGGATTTTATTATTGTTATGTTCTTTTGGGTTAAAATACAAACCATTTTTGTGGGGGGGGGGGGGGCAAAAATGCGTTTGTTAACAAATTCATTGTTATTCACATTCTCTCTAGTATAATTATATGGGAGATAAATTCAATGTTGTACAGTCAGTTACATCTCAAATGCAGCTGTGCACATATTTAAAACATTAGACATGGCAACCAAGTCACAATGAAAACCACATATTATTAAAAACATTTACGAGACCAGCTTTGCCTTCGTGCTTCATTATGTTGTCATCCCTTGGAATCAATGTGGAATTGTGTGGAGGTCCTACATAAACAGCACAACAATTTCGCCGTTCATTTCCGATTCTCTTGAATTCATAACGACTGAAATAAGATCCATTCAAGTTGCAAACTTCCGACGAATCAACAGTTTTCCCAGTTGCATGTACCTGCATAAGGTCTTGCGGTACCGCAAAATATTTCGGGATGCCAGGTATATTGAGGTTCATTGTAAAATATATTCCACATATTACAGAATGTTACAATATATGTTTTCTCTACAGTTGTATTAGAAAAAGATATACAGGCTAGTACAATATAATTTTAAATTCTTGACGATAATATTTTGGAGAGTGCAAGTTTTATAATTTGTTTGATAGTCTGTTAAATGAAGAGGACTGTTTCATTGTTAAATTATCTCACCCGTCTACATATCAAGCCCTATATATTTTTTAAAAATTTATATAGGCGACAGAAGGGGGATCGCATCTGTTTATTTCAGTTCATCCTCGTGAAGCAATTGCTTATACATAAACCCACCGATCGGAAATAATAAATCTCTTAAAGGTTTTATTTGAACCCCATGATCTCCTTTTCAGCCAACATGAAAGTCTGAAGAACTTTACAGGAATTGTGAATATGTCACGTATGTCCTATCTGTTAGCAGTGTCCTATAGAATTCAAATTATGCAAGGAAACCTGTTTACTTTTAAGACTTGACCGTCAGACGCTATTGAATAAATGATTGACTTGCTTTGGTAATAAATAGAGCTGTAAGGGGTACATGAGCATTACATGCAGGCACGGATCCAGGATTTCTTAGGGGGGGGGGCAAATTTGAAATCATGCGAGCCAAATATTGGTACGTTATGGTGACCAGCAGTGACGTAATTGGGAGGGGGTGGGTGCAAGTAGGGGCGAGTTTCCCCCTCCCTCCTCCGCGAAGCGCGGAAGCTTTGACATTTCAAAAAATTATTAGAGAAAGAAGACGATTCGTTGTACCGTTATCGACTCTTAATCTTCGTCTAAATTCAGTTCCCCCCCCCCTCCCGCGCGAAGCTTTTACGTTTCATTAAATCATTAGAGAAAGAAGACGATTCGTTGTATCGTTCTTGACTCTTAATCCTTGTCTAACTTCAGTCCCCCCCCCCCCCGTGCGAAGCGCGGAAGCTTTTACGTTTCATTAAATCATTAGAGAAAGAAGACGATTCGTTGTACCGTTCTCGACTCTTAATCCTTGTCTAAATTCAGTCTCCTCCCCCTCCTCCCGTGCGAAGCGCGGAAGCTTCGACGTTTCATTTAATTTTTAGAGAAAGAAGACGATTCGTTGTACCGCTCTCGAAAATATTCTTCGTCTGAATTCAGTTTTCCCCCTCCCGCGCTCCCTCGCTACGCGTTTTTTGGGGGACCACCCCACCGCCCCCCCCCCCCCCCCCCCCCCTGGCTACGCGCCTGCAGTCAGATGAACTTATGTTGATACCTTGTCTGCCCCGGAAGTTCAGGGGTTTTAGGCATTTAATTACGGTCAGATGAGCATTATTTTGATACCTAATTGTGACATTTGCAGGTCACTAATTGGCGTGGGATTCAGGGGGCGGAGCCCCCGGAAACTCAAGGGTTTTAGGCACTCAATTACGGTCAGATGAGTATCAAGGGGCCCGCCTTGAGGCTTTTCGTTGGGGTCAGGGGGCAGAGCCCCCGCAAGCTCAGGGGTTTTAGGCGTTTAATTACTGTCAGATGAGCATCTAAGGGCCCGCCTTAGGGCCCTAGGTGGAATCCAGGGGGCTGAGCCCTCGTGGTTTTAGGCATTTAATGTAATCATGGTCAGATGAGCATATTTTGATACATCATTATAATATGTCACTGGCAGTTAACTATTTTTTCTTTCTTGCTCTCTTTCTTTCTATTTCTCTTTAATATACTTTTTTTTTTAAAGTGGGGGGGGGGGGGGGAGGCTCGAGGATCCCGATCCCCGCCGTTCCGCGGGCCCTGACATGTAGGCATCTTAAGAAGCATTTTCTTGCCTGGCTGTAAATTTAGGAATTTGTCATTTCCAACAAACGCATACAAAAGTACAATTTACTTAAAAGTGATGAAAAATCTCGGAAAATTATGTCATTTCAGCATTATTTGTAAACCACCGTTATGGAATTAGAAATAAACCACGTTTGAATTTTATTTCCCCAAAGCCCCCCCCCCCTCCTCTATCAGTACGCCAGTGCCCTCCCCCCCCCCCCCCGATTTACACCTTGTTGACGAGAAAATTACAACTGATATCCCTTACCTTTCTTCATTCTCTTTTGCTCTTTCCCTTTCTCTCCTCTTTCCCTTTCCCTTCCCTTCTCTCTCTTTTAAGGTTGCCTGGGGGGGGGGGGGCAAGGTCATTTTGGCCCCACTCCGCTCCACACATTGTTGACTGATCTCCCCTTCTTTTCTCCCTTTTCTTTTCTTCTTCCTCTTTTTTGTTCCCTTTTAGCTCTCCTCTTTTCCTTTTCCTTCCTTCTCTTTTTTTAACGCGGGGACGGGGGGGGGGGGGGGGGGGAGGCAAGGGCCTTTTGCCTCCACCCCCCCCCCCGATCGGGAAAATTGCAACTGATATCCCCTTCTTTTCTTTTCTTCTTCCTCTTTTTTCCTTCCCTTTATCTAATTTTTTCCTTTTTTTCTTTCCCTTTCCTTCCTTCTCTTTTATTTTTTGATTGGGGGAGGGGGCAGCAGCCTGGGAGGCAATTCCTTTTGCCCCCCCCCCCGATCTCCTTCTTCCCTCTTTTCTTTTCTTCTTCCTCTTTTTTTCCCTTTTTCTCCTCTTTCCCTTTCCCTTCTTTTCCTTTTCTTTCTCTCCTTTTTTTTTGGGGGGGGGGGGGCAAGGCCCGCTCGCCCCCCTGGATCCGCGCCTCTCTACATGTACTAAATGTACATTTGTCTATTATGTAAAAATCAGACTAATTAAACGAGCGTGCTCGCTAAATTCAATTCGACAACTAATGATCATTATTTTCTCACAAAAAGACATTTTCAAACCTTTTGGTTTTGAGGGAAGTTCTAAATTATTATTATCATTCAAATTACGTTGGAATTTAACCTCGTCATTATTTTTGGCCTGCACATAGGACATAATACCGTTTTAACTTAAATAAACTGTATTGTAATTGGATGGTGAAAAATTAATATTCCAGTTTATCCATAGTCAATGTACATGGCGCTATAGGGTGGTAAAAAGTTAGCGTAGGGTGGTGAAGAGTTAATATTCCAGCTTATCCATAGACAATGTACATGACCGTAGGGTGGTGAAAAGTTAGCGTAGGGTGGTGAAAAATTAAATATTCCAGTTTATCCATAGACAATGTACATGACGCTAGGGTGGTGAAAAGTTAGCGTAGGGTGGTGAAGAGTTAATATTCCAGCTTATCCATAGACAATGTACATGACCGTAGGGTGGTGAAAAGTTAGCGTAGGGTGGTGAAAAATTAAATATTCCAGTTTATCCATAGACAATGTACATGACGCTAGGGTGGTGAAAAGTTAGCGTAGGGTGGTGAAGAGTTAATATTCCAGCTTATCCATAGACACTGTACATGACGCTAGGGTGGTGAAAAGATAGCGTAGGGTGGTGAAGAGTTAATATTCCACTTTATCCATAGACAATGTACATGACGCTAGGGTGGTGAAAAGTTAGCGTAGGGTGGTGAAGAGTAAATAATCCATAGACAATGTACATGACGCTAGGGTGGTGAAAAGTTAGCGTAGGGTGGTGAAGAGTTAATGTTCCAGCTTATCCATAGACAATGTACATAACGGAAGGATGGTGAAAAGTTAGCGTAGGGTGGTGAAAAATTTAATATTCCAGTTTATCCATAGACAATGTACATGGCGCTAGGGTGGTGAAAAGTTAGCGTAGGGTGGTGAAGAGTTAATGTTCCAGCTTATCCATAGACAATGTACATGACCGTAGGGTGGTGAAAAGTTAGCGTAGGGTGGTGAAAAATTAAATATTCCAGTTTATCCATAGACAATGTACATGACGCTAGGGTGGTGAAAAGTTAGCGTAGGGTGGTGAAGAGTTAATATTCCAGCTTATCCATAGACAATGTACATGACCGTAGGGTGGTGAAAAGTTAGCGTAGGGTGGTGAAAAATTAAATATTCCAGTTTATCCATAGACAATGTACATGACGCTAGGGTGGTGAAAAGTTAGCGTAGGGTGGTGAAGAGTTAATATTCCAGCTTATCCATAGACAATGTACATGACCGTAGGGTGGTGAAAAGTTAGCGTAGGGTGGTGAAAAATTAAATATTCCAGTTTATCCATAGACAATGTACATGACGCTAGGGTGGTGAAAAGTTAGCGTAGGGTGGTGAAGAGTTAATATTCCAGCTTATCCATAGACACTGTACATGACGCTAGGGTGGTGAAAAGATAGCGTAGGGTGGTGAAGAGTTAATATTCCACTTTATCCATAGACAATGTACATGACGCTAGGGTGGTGAAAAGTTAGCGTAGGGTGGTGAAGAGTAAATAATCCATAGACAATGTACATGACGCTAGGGTGGTGAAAAGTTAGCGTAGGGTGGTGAAGAGTTAATGTTCCACCTTATCCATAGACAATGTACATAACGGAAGGATGGTGAAAAGTTAGCGTAGGGTGGTGAAAAATTAAATATTCCAGTTTATCCATAGACAATGTACATGGCGCTAGGGTGGTGAAAAGTTAGCGTAGGGTGGTGAAGAGTTAATGTTCCAGCTTATCCATAGACAATGTACATGACCGTAGGGTGGTGAAAAGTTAGCGTAGGGTGGTGAAGAGTTAATATTCCACTTCATCCATAATTGACAATGTACATGACGCTAGGGTGGTGAAAAGTTGAGATCGTGAAAAATTATATCCATAGAAAATATGTACATGAGGGTGACATAATGGTGAATAGTTTATGTGATTTGGTATTTAAAGAGTCAATGCCCCCTTACGCAGAGAAAGGCATATATATGCATGGCATGCTTATAATTATGGTGCGGGGATATATTGCAATTCGAAAGAAGATAATAACGTTTTAATTTCTAACATAAATGAGGTGAGGTCGTATTATTCTTTGATTTGCCCTTAAGTTCTGCGCTTTACCCCCCCCCCCCCCCCCCCCCCCCCCCCCCCCTCCATCATCTACTCTCATTATATCCGACCACCATGCCAGCCATCGTTGCACTGATCATGCCTGATGGATACAATACACAAAGAATATATTGCGTGTGTGTAGTATAGCGGTTGTACGTGTACAATGCGATCCTTACACTTATCAAATTGGCAATTTTTACACATTGGATGGGCTACCTTCATCTCCGATTAGGTGTGTGAAGAAAAGCTTCACCCGTATAGCTAGAGACGGCACTGAGTCAGTCGACATCGAAGCCCTAAACGAAGGTTTCCCGATGTCGGATGTGATCCAAATTCAGGTGGAAAATGCAATATATGATTATTATTAAAATTAGTTAAAAATTGGGCTAAAATTCATTTGCTAAGAATGGATATTAAACTGCTAAAAACATGGATAGTCTACACTAGCGCCGAAACTAGTCCCACAAAGCTCGTTTCTGTGTTGGATAGTTCTTCAAATTCTAAGGAAACTTCACTGCAGCTGCAGCAGCCTCCTTCAACAAGTGCTTGCTCCTCGGCCTCGGTCTCAGAGCATGATACAGTGAGTACGACTAGGTATAGTAGTAGTACTAGTACTACAGCTATTACTACTAGTACAAGATCATCATTTCGTATTTGTTGTGTATGTGGCCGAGAACTTGTGACTTTCAGGAAATACACAAACCTAACTAAAGAGTTAGCACAACAGATTTCAGTTTTGGCTGGCCAAGACAAAAGCATAGATTTATCTGCTTCTGCTAGGAAGATCTGTCTTTCCTGTAAACAGAAGGTTAAAAAAGCAGCAGAAATGGCCACCATAGTGAAACATGCCTTCCATTGCCATTGGCAGCACGAGGAGAACTATCGGGCAGTTTCAGCTTCAGTCTCGGCACCCATTGCAGTGTCAAGGGTACAGTATAAAAATGAAGCCAATACAGGCAATATTTCCATCTCTTCGGGCAAGTCTTCCACTCCATCCGTGCGGAAGAAAAGGATGAGCGAGACATGTGAAAGTCCTGTGGTTTCACTAGAACGCACAGCAAAAATCCAGAAGATCACAGCAGCGACCAGTACCCAAAAGAAACTTAATTTTTCAACTGGAGTATTTTCATCAGCAGTAAGTTTATCAGATTACCTTACAAAATAAAGCACAGAATTAGAAAGCACATATGTTTATAGCAATTTTATCATAGATTATTTTCCCCGATTTTGAAATTTTAATTCCAATCAAATAATCAGTAGACCCTATATATACTTGCCAACTTGCATAACAAATTTATCTGGTAGGCTGCCTTAGTTTATTCAATACAAATCAGACTTGATGGTAAAAGTTGATCATGTTTGTTCTAGACAAAATTCTATATGTTTTTTCCAGCACTAAACCATCAACAACAATAAGACTTGGGACTATGACGATTAGTCTACCACTTTGCTGTTATATAAATTTAGTTGTAGGGTCTATACTTATGTTTTCTGTATCATCTGTAGACATAGTATATTACTAACATTGTTTGACATGTGATGAATTATTTGTTTTTTTCTATCCAGTGCGATTCTCGCACTGGCGTTCACTCAGGTTTTCGCGATTAGTCTCTTTTTAGTCGCTCGGCATCTATCAGACATGTGGCCTTGTTTAAAGGCTAATCATGTATAGACTTGGAAATATCTATGGCAGCGGAAAATCAGACTAACTTGAGATTTTAGAACTCGTTCGTTTCGATAATATGGCCCGGCCCCTGCACTTCCCAAGCAGTTCTTTGTGATGCTGCAAATCATTATCAATATCAAGGCCATATTTTCATTACTCACTTGGCATTGCATGCTGCGGGATCAACGGGAGGCTTTCTGCAGACGATCATGTTTCTCTGGTCCAGTGGAAGTGATGTATCGGAAACGGGTCTGATCTAGGTAGGGAGCTTTTACAATTTTGCAATTGAAATGGTGCAATCTGGTGCATACTTTAACCCTGATTCCACAAATACATAAGGCAGGATTCAAATAGGTTAATTTATTTCATGAAGTACACTGACCTTGAAAAAATACAAACTTCCACATTTGTAAGTGCATTATTCCAAATCAACTGTCTTTATAAGCTTAGCAGTTGAACCTCAGACACAGTCACACTCTCAACACACTCTTTTTGGAAAAAAATTAAATCAAAATTTCGTTCTCAATAGAATACACAGAACATAGTTAATATAACTGCCATATCAATTATATACAAGCACCCTTCCAAAATCATTCTTACTCTCGTATAAACGATCGAAACCATGAATTTCAATATTTCAAGACAAGAGTTTAAACTCACCTGTACCGGCTGAAGCCTGAAGTACTGTACCATATGGCCGATCTGGTCGTAGAGGGCTAAAGAGGACGGCCCAGGCCCATTATCCGATCGCAAACACTGAGCCACCCGGGCCGGGCCGGGCTGGGGGCCGGGCGCGATGTACAGCGATGACAGGCCATGGCATCGACACTCTCTTGTCGTGTCTCGCACAAAAACCCCGCTTCATAGTAAAGTGACGACATCACTCGCACACGCAGGATAAGCCAATCGCAATTCACTATCTTGTCTTTGCGCGGCAAACCGAAAACAATTTGCATTGATGGTTTAGCTTTGCGCATGTGTGGTTAAAAAAATGTTGAAACTTTCGGCAGGGATATTGAATATCCGATATAATAGACATTTTTTTCTTAGTTTCTATTTTCGGGGTTCAGCGTGAGAATTGGGTGAATTGCGTGAGACTCACACAGATTGCGTGAGAGTTGGCAGCCCTGAGATCTACACATCTGGAGTAAACAAAATGGCGGCATCCATTGATTCACTTGAAGTTAAAGAGGAACTGGTAGATGTAGATGTAGATTATATCAACCACCAAGTTTCAGTATTGATGTCTCATGAAGAATTAACTCCAGGGAGCTCCGCCACCGAAGGAGTTAATGAAGAATGTGAAGAAGAGGATGACAAGTTGCAAAGCTGGATCAATGAATCTAGCAACAATTATAATACCAAAAGTCTTTATTTGAGGAATTTAGCAAATGGGAGAATGAAAACTTTGAAGAAATTGACAATAAAACTTTAGATGTTCTTTCAAATTTCTACAAAGCTGCTCGGAACAAGAATGGAGACTTGTATTCATTAAAGTCTATGCAAGCCATTCGATTTGGCCTGCAACATTTCTTTTTGGAATCACGTGTCATTGACATTACAATGATTAGTAAGCTTCAAAGGTTTGGTAAAGATGAAGTGAGGCATCATCCCCAAAATTCACAGTAGACGACATGGCACGCATGCGGGCGAGTTTGGATTTGAGCACTCCCCACGGCTTACAGCATAAAGTATTTCCGGATATTGTCCTGTACTTTGGCATAAAGAGCCCAACCCTACAAGGAGACTTTGTTTTGCGTCAGGAGAAAAATCAACTTTTCTACACATTTCTAGAGAATCAGAAAGCACAAATGCATGCTATGCCTGGCAATCCTTGATGCCCTGTCGAAACCTGAAAAGGTACATCTCAAACGTCAATTCCAATCTACCCCCTTCCTGTTAAGACGCGTCAATCGGGGTAACGTCCAGACAATATCGAGGTGACATCGAGGTTAATGTCACCCTAGTCGGGCCAGGGTGATATCGCTGTGACGTCCAGACTTTGTCCGGATGACATCCTGATAAACGGCCTGTTAAGACGCACGCGGAACTCTACCCGGGTAGAATGACGTCAGGGCCGTGAAAAAATGTATACATGTACACAGCGCGCGCCAGCTGATCGCGATGAGGGAGGTGCGGTTGTTATGATAACCTACCCGGGTGAGGTGTTTGCGGATGGCTGGTTAAGACGGTGTCCATGAGCCAGGCAAAAGCTCACCCGTGTTTTATAATCAGACCCCCCACTGTTTCTCATCCATATGTCGCTCTGGTGAGATCGAAAATGTTCTATTAAGACGGGGCTTAAGATCATTAATGTAAATTAAAAACAGTAGAGGACCTAGGATAGAACCTTGTGGTACGCCCTGTGTGAATAGAAGAAAAATTGGAGGAATTATTATTATAAACTACATATTGAGATCTATTAGAAAGATTACTTTCAAACCAAGATGACAGACAAATTTGAGTGTTGTTCTAGTTTCTGAATGGTGAGTCAACACACAGATTACTGAGCTGGGAGACATTGCCAGGCATAGCGCCAGATGGAGGGGAAAAATCGAAACTATTTATTTATTTTATTTTTTGTTGTACCTGTGTAGGCCTATAAGACGCACCCCCGACTTTCAAATTTTTCGGCGGCAAAAAAGTCTTATACACAGAGATTTAGGGTATGGCAAAGAATTTCTGTTTAAGAAATAAATTTGTTACACCAAACTTTAAATATATATATATGAGCCATTGTTTTGATAGATTGAAATTTGAAATGTTCATTCCAAAATGAATCCAAGTTATCTCAAGTTTCATTTTTGTGTGGTTAATTTTGATTGATTTTCTTTTATTTTACATTGTGTGTACAAGCTTCTATTATCTTTTCCTTCCAAAAAGCCTCTAAGTGTGACTGCTTCTTCAAGTGACAAGGCAACCCATCTACAAACAATGCAGCAGAACACCAGTGTCACTTCAAAGTCAAATACAGGTGTCAACGAAGGTATGAATCTCCTTTCTTTTTTAACTTGAAATCTAAACATTTATTGTCAATTGGTCATTGATTTGGATGAAATGTTTTTCTTGTGCGTCAAGGTGGGCTTAGAGTCAACGACACAATCAACGATCATTTTCTCTGCTGATGGCATTGTTAAGCATATTTTTAATCATTCTGTATTAAACGCTAAAATTGCTAGAAGACTGTATAGTTTGTTGGAAACAGTATGAATTGGGATTCAAGGACTGCCCTCAATTTTCTAACTATTTGCAGTTTCAGGCAACAACCATTTTACAGGCATGCCTATGCTTACCAAATTACAATAACGTTCATGTGCTAATGGGTACCCTGTTACACATGTGTGCACCTGGGTGGCTGTGAGAAGTGATACAAATAATGTAAGTACTATATAAGCTGATGCATACTACAGAAATAATGAAAAGTAAACAAATTCTTTCATTTTGTAAACATTTAAATGGTAGGTACGATGACGGACCTGACTTGGATTGAATTACCGAGAAAGCTAGTACAATCCAAGGATGCCTCCACTCAGTGGGAGAAGCAGCCACCTACTCACTCCACTCAGACTGCTTCTACCTCTTCTACACAAGATCTTGATAAACCATCATGTGGTGATGACGGTGAATTGGAACAGGATGGTCTTGGTTGGTGCTTAGAGGACACCCCTGCAGTGCAAGAGGATGAGTTCATGGATTCCAGTGAACCTTCTGATGTGTACGTATTATAGGAGTCGGTTTAATATCATTTGAACTAAAGCTACGGTCACAAAGGTTTGTACGAACGATGTGTTCGTACGAATCTCCCTTGTCTTTTCAAATTTCCATTGTCTGAAAATCGTTCTTACAGCATTCGTAGCAATTCGTAATGGCATTTGTGACCGAGACTTTAGATATCAAGCATGAATGGTTGCAAAGTTATCCACAGACTCACAACAGTATTAGTTTCATTTTTTTTACAAAGATTTCAAATGAAAAATTACAAAGTTGTACACGTTTGACACGTAAGATTTGATGGGTCATATAAGAAATGAGCTAGAGTTGCCTGTAATCTTTGAGGTATCTTAAACCCTGTCTTAACTGGAAAATAAAGTCGAGGTGACGTCCGGACGTCGTCTGGATGGCATTTAACCCCTTCCAATTAAGACCCGTCAATCGGGTTAACGTCCAGACAATATCGAGGTAAATCTCACCCTAGACAAGCCAGGGTGATATTTACCCGGGTAAATGACGTCATCGCCATGAAAAAATGTATACATGTACACAGCGTGCGCCAGCCTATCGCGATGAGGGAGGTGCGGTTGTTATGGTAACCTAACCGAGTCAGTTTTTTGCGGAAGGCTGATTAAGAAGGTGTCCAAAAGCTCACCCCGTGTTTTACGATCAGACACCCCACTCTTTCTCATCCACATGTCGCTCGGGTGAGATCGAAAAAGTTCTATTAAGACGGGGCTTTACAAGCTTCTACTTGTTCATTTTCTTTGCAGACATATTGGTGGGTCAAACATTGTAGCATGGTCTAAAGGCGATGTGGAGGAAACCACTGTGGCTGAATCTCAGGTAAGTTTGTACTGCTGAAAAGTATCTTTTAATGCACAATATTCTGGTAAACTGGTGAAATGTATGAAAATTTATATTAATTCAATTAAAGATAATATTGAAGACTCATTATTCCACCTTATTGCAAAGTAAGCTGTCTAGAAATAAAAACCTGAATGGTTGGTTGTATCGGAATTCAATTCATTTTTCGAATCGAAATTTACTGTATCTTCCTGAATATCACAAACAATTTACATGTAAATATGGGTACAGGGAACTACAAAAGTACTATACACCCCTGTATGTGGCATCAGAATGTGGTCCAAGTTGTCAACTATTTCTAGTCATATTTGAAATGGGGGGTCATTTCATGGGTCGTCTTTTTCATAGGATATTATTTCTAAGAATTTCTACTACTGTAATAGTATGAAAAGAATGAAAAAAGAAAAATATAGAAAAATTAAAAAAAAGAGATAAATCTGTTAACTTTCAGGAAAGAGAACGAAGCAACACACCCATCCTGAGAAGAATCAAGGAAGAGATGATTGACGAGTTTGAAGAAGGAGATTACCAGACCCTATATGTGAAGGAAGAATACTTGGAAGATGATTGTCAAGATGATGATTATGCACATGTGCATTTGACATCAGGTAAAGCCTCTCATAAATAAAATCGACTAGGCTACGCCCAAAGAATTAAAGTGAGGAAATTAATTTATTGAATGTATCAAATAAAATGCATTGCATACCAGTATGCTTTTTGCAGAAGCAAAGTCACATACACACACACCACTACACGTTTATGGCGTCAAACGTGGACCAAGTTTAGTACTTGTGTGTGTGTGCATGGGTAATCGCCAGCAACCGCGGACCACTCCATAGAAAACTACATCAAACCGCGGACGTACCTGCTGTGGGATGATAGCAGGTAGCGCGCCTTTCCCGCGCAGTCATCGAAGGGGGCGCTGTGACATTTCGCGATACACATAGGACTGATCCACTCGATGATGCCTACACGCTGTGACATCTAATATTCAAACGCCCCCTACGTCGTAAATTTGATACGGCAAAACTGGTATCGCAACCGTGGACGGTCCCCCATTGCAGGTACGTCCGCGGTTTGAGGTAGTTTTCTATGGAGTGGTCCGCGGTTGATGGCGTTTACCTACGCACACACACAAGCACAAATGTTCTTTGATATTTGATATGTGTGGCATGATTAATTATGTTAGGGATGTTATTTGGATCTGCAAAGACCAAATTATTACCCAAATCCCAATCGCTTTATTCAGACATCACATAAGCATATTTGGCGCAAGTCAATTTTTGCACTCTCGCAAACAGTGCCTCTTGTTCATCCAAGCATGAACACATATCACTCAAAAATGATACTAAATGGATAAAACACTCTTTCATAATGATGTATACTAAACTACTGTTCATAGATGATTTTTTTTCAAATAATTAGCAACTTTCTATGTGTTAACTTTTTTGACTCGCACTGAATATATTCTTTTAATGACAATTTATCCCTGTTGTTGGATTCAGCTATTATTTAGCACTTGCAGTGCACAATCTCCACTTTATTTCCATTCCTTTTAGAGGTAAATAAGTGATATTTTATTTCTCTTTCGTTTCAGATAGTTACTTCAGATAGTTCAGTTATTACACACTTGCAGTGCACAATCTCCACTTTATTTCTATTTCTTTTAGAGGTAAATAAGTGATATTTTATTTCTCTTTCGTTTCAGATAGTTACTTCAGATAGTTCAGTTATTACACACTTGCAGTGCACAATCTCCACTTTATTTCTATTTCTTTTAGAGGTAAATAAGTGATATTTTATTTCTCTATCTTTTTAGGTGGACATCCAAGATTGGAGGCTGAAAGTCCAAGATCAACCCAGCAAACCAACAGCGACAGAGCTCCAAGGCAAAATGGTGGACCATGGATCGGTTCAAAAGTAAATATTCAAATGTTGGAAATTATGTTGTAAGTTTTCCATGGACACTACTGCAGAACGTCCGTAAAAGTTGAACATAAGGTTGATTTCTGGTTATGGTGCCCTTACGCAGCTTAAGTGCACACGGACACTACTGCAGAACGTCCGTAAAAGCTAAACATAAAGTTAAGTTCTGTTAATGGTGAAAAAAACATGGAAACAGTTTCTATTCAAATTCACACTAATTGTGAAGCAGTACATATAAACTACTATTGCTAGAGGAATTCGAAAGAAATTGTGTAATCTCAGAGAAAAAAATCAAAATAAACATCTTCAACGGTCGGGTCGTCTTCAAAAAAAGTTTAAACCTCTTGTTTCGCTGGTTTGGCTCCCTCTATCTTCAAGAACCCGATATAATCCTCTCGGTAGGCAATTCATTCACACTGAAAAAAGCCAACCCACATTTTATACGTGCAAGCTTACGCTCAAAATGATGTGGGAGAGGAGTGAAGACGCGTTCTCTCGTTTTTCAATAAATCAACGCATTCTCTCATTTTTATGCCTCCGCTACAAAGTAGCTGGAGGCATTGGCCCGAATTCACAAAGGAGGTTTAGATTTAACCCAGGCTAAATCTAACCCTGGGTTATTTAGCCCAGGCTAAATCTAACCCACGGTTTAAACCTCGCTCGGTATTCACAAAGCGTGGGTTAGATAACCCATGGTCTAAATCTAACCCACGGTTTAACCCACGGTTTAAGCATGCCTAAGAGAGCAAAAAAATAAACTGAGCATGCGCAGAATTGAAGCATTGAACTGAGCATGCGCGCTCAGTACACTTGGTTACTCCACCTAGTTCACCGTCGTCTGCTAAGTCCAGATTCAGTTGTATTTGGGCTATTACTCTTCGCCTACAAGTAGAGACTGAAAACCGACCGATTTTAAGTTGAGATAAGATTTTAAACCACTATTCACATACTAAAACAGTTCTCTGACAGATGTCCTCAAAATATTACCGAATTTCGCATAAATTACCTCAATAATTCCTCACTATCGTTGTTAATTTATGGCCTATAATCGTCCGACATAATTATGATCAGCTGGGCATCACAACACACTAAACATCGACAATTTTCGTGGAAGAGTAAACAAAAAAACCTTTGTAAACAACCCTTATACCAGAGTGAAATTTTTCTATGGTGTAGTGTTCATTTTAGAGCTATATGATCGGTATACCTATATGATCACATTTTCGTTGATTGTTATGATGATTTTAGAGCGTAGGTCACACTTTAGTTTAGCAATTAATCAATCCGAAGTAAGAGTAGACTCCGTAGAGGCAGCGAAAGCGATCGATGACGTTTAGTCCAGAATGTGTTGATGATGTAGAAAGAAAGGGCTGAAAGGTTACGATAAATACTATCTGATAGAAAATACTGGCATTAATGCATAAAATGCATAGATGTATTGATAAAAAAAAACCGGGCTTACTGGATATAAAATAGGAGGACAGCAAAAACAAGGCAGTCTTGACATGTGATAAAGAATTATTAGGCCTAATTCGGGGGGGGGGGGGGGGGGAGGGGACATTAATTGTTTTCTTAGGGGATGGGTTTTTCTTTTGAGGGGGGAGGAGGGGGGTTAATTTTGTTCTTAATTTTTCATAGGGGGTGGGGCTTTACTGGGGGTGGGGGTAATTTTGTTTTTAATTTTTCTTAGGGGGGATGGGGCATTAATTGTTTTCTTGGGGGGGGGGCATTAATTTTTTCTGAATTTGTTTATTTGCTGTATTAATTCTTTACTTAGGGGGGCGTTCATTTTTTTTCTTAATTTTTCTGCTTTATTGAATTTCTCAAGGGAATAGTGATTTAAACAAAAAGAAAAGAACTTTTTTTGTAAATTTCGTCTCTACTTCTCACTCTTTCACCTTCCTTGTTTTTGTTTGTTGTCTCTCTTTTTTCACCAGCTCTCCACCCCACCTCTCTCAAATATCTTTTTATTTTGTTAGAACTCCATTTTTTTAAATCCCTCTCGTACCCCTTTTCTTTCTTTTTTCTCCACCCCTCTCTCTCACACATATCCTTTCTCCTTCTTTCTTCATCTCTCTCTTTATCTTTTGCTCTCTCTCTCTCTCTATTAATGTTGTACTGCACAGGTGTTTGGATTTAGCGAAATTAATTATAAGTAATAGATAACAGCAAATGGTATATTAATAATTAAACAACATAAACAAAGTAGGTCATTCACTTGTAAAACGTTTACCTCCTAACTTAATGATTTCACGAGAATAACCACACCATCAAACAAGAGAAATTTATATTTAAATATTGACGATTTAATATGGATAATCAAAACAAGTATTCAAGGTTATTGACGAAGGCAATGTTGAAGTCGATGATGATGTCAGTGATGATAATGATGACAGCAATGTTGTCGGTGGCGATGGTGATGAAGCAGTCAAATAACGATTTCAGTGATGATGTTGATGATGATGAAGATGATGACGATTTCCCTTTCAAAGTGGTTGGTACCTTTTGCAAAAATGTTTTTTGGAGGAACTATATCAACCATTAGATTTCAAATCATCCGGTCTAATTGTTTCAGCCCACAGTACTGCATGGGTGTACGTTTCGTTCAGAGAAACTAAAGGGTGAACCAATTCCATATCGGTCATTTAATTAATTGGATTAAAAGTAAATGGGGAGCATCTCCAAAAAAAGGGAAAATTTTCATTTCATTAATAGAGTATCTGTTCTTCCTATTAATAAAATACAGGGCTTGATCTCCACCAGGACTCCTGATGTAGACATGAGTCCTATCAATTGCACCTAGAAAACCTGGCAACCTGCAGTATTGGTAGAACTGCTGCTGTGTTGCTTTTACTTCTTCTCTTGATGTTGGGAACTTCATGAATTGTTTCCTTCTTCTTGCAAACGCTTCTGACACGTCTTTGATGACTCTGCATACAGAAGACTGTGAAAGTTGTGCCTCATCACCATGCATCTTTTGGAATGACCCTGTAAAAAAAAAATCCTTTTAGTGAAATATCAACTAGTACAATTTCTTACAAGTTACATGGCCAGATCAAATTCTCAAACTGAGAAATGTTTAATGTCCTTGAAATTGTAGAATAGATTTTTTATTAAATCAGGGCTGTCAACCCTCTTGCATTTAGAGGGAGTCTCACGCCACCACGCCCTTCCTCCCGCTTTGATGTAGAATCTCCCGGTTTATGAAAAAACCTCCCGCAAAACATGGTAACCGCAATTTTACCCTTTTATTTTTTCGCTCAGCCCAAATTAAATAGAAATTTACTAAATACTAAATAAGGTAAATTACTCACCAACAGCATAGAATCGAAGTGCTGTCACTACCTGTATAGGTATTGGGTCGTTTCTGTCTGTCGTCCTCCTCAGCTCTTCATCCACCAAGTTGATGAGGTAGAGCGCTGTCTCTTTGGAAAACCAGTACCTGGTCCAAAATGACTCATCATCATACACTTCAAAAGGGTTCATGGGTCACGAAGGCCTCTGAGGTCTGCCTATCAACTCTCTGTTCCGATCAAGCTGGCGGAGATGGTGAATATATTCAGCCATGCTGTCTCTGTCACAACAAAATAGAAAAAAGTGAATTAAAATTAGAACATGAAATGAAAAAATATCATTCATTGTTTATCAAATAAATCCTATGATATTACATGTTTTGCATTCTTTGTATTGTAGACAATCTGATTTTGAATAGCTTTTGCAAACTCTAAAAAAAATACGATACTTTGATTGCATTAAAGAAATGAGTGCTACTGATTCATACTATTGGGTAATTAGGAAAGATGATGTCACTGAACCTCCATAAGAACGTAGGGGCCAATTCCTGTCATGTTTTGTTAAAAATCTACTCATGCTTGATAAAATGTGAAATTAGATTCATGTACATGTAAATTAGCATTAGTCTAGATGTCCCATGTGAAAGGTTGAATTTGACTAAGATTACATGTAGATTAGGAAGAACACACATTGATTTATTGGCTATTTGCTTGCACAGATTTTAAACTTGCTTCAAACTTCAAGTACAACAATGTATTGATGTAGACTCTAGGCCTATATGATCATGATGTAGTCATTTATACTAAGTTAGTATAAATTTGTAGGAGTTGAGTGTAGAGACATTCGACAGTCAGTACTAGAGTCTAGTCTAGATCTAGATCTACCTCTCATTCAGCTCAGACTTGTGCTCGAACTCAGTGACGGTGAGACACACAAACACTCAACTTCTCAAGACACAACACAACAAACCATCGGCGCGGGCTTGGCATGAATTTATGAAAAGTAGGTTTAGAAAGGTCTAGACCACATAGTCTAGACTAGATTCTAGATCTAAAGCCTGAGGTCTAGATCTAGACCTATAGTACCGGTACTCGGTAGACCCTACGGCCTAGGTCTACTAGTTCTAGATCTAGAAAGTCTAGAGTACTAGACTAGACCTAGACCTCTCTAGACTAGATCCCTAGGCCTAGATCTCTAGATCTAGGTCTATTTTTGAAAAATATTTTATTCCATTTCAATTTCTAAATCTAACAGTTAGAATAGGCTAGATCTAGGCCTAGTCTAGACTAGATCTAGGTCTAGATTCTAGACCTCTAGATCTAGATCTGCATCTTTTACAATAATTTACAAAATACTTTTAATAAATTCATGCCATGGTTGGCGTGCTTTGACTAATTTCTTGAGACTGAGGACTAACAAGTTAGATCTAGATAGATCTAGAGGGCCTAGGCCTAACAAAAAGTTAGATCTATCATCCAGCCTAGGCCCACGTCGTGTTTGCGTGTCTCACTGCCACCGACTTCGAGCTCAAGCTCAAGTCTTATTCAGTCAGTACTGAGTGTCAGTGTAGGCCTAGTAGTACTAGAGACTAGTCTAGATCTAGGTCTAGACCAGGCCTCTGTATATTATTTTCATTTTCATTTCGGCATTTTTCGTTCTCCTCCGTTAGTCAGATGAGAAGCAGCATCAGCAGAGCAGAAAATTAAAATACAAATGGAACTGTCGCTACCACCCCCCGAGGCCAGGAATGTCTTAAATGTCATGATTAACATATTTTTCTTCCCGAATCACACAATTGTGTGATGTTATAACTAATTTCGAATTGTTAGCTGGCACATTCGCAGTTATTGCGAAATTGGCTTGCCTCGCAGGATTACATAAACAACACAACACAAATACACACGCATGGGTCCGAGCTGCGTTAGGTTCTGCGACAATGTTCACAAAGGCTGTGCAACTTACGATGAAGATTATTATTCGTGCACTTTTTACGCACATAAATCATGTTCAATTGGGCTTCCATTGTAGCAGAACTGAGAATATGGTACAAATATGTTGTGAATAACTAAAAATACTTACAATGTAGGCTATCAAAGTTGAAAAAACAGCAACTTTGTGAAGGTCTCTTCACTTTGTTTCACCACAAATTTGTCAACAAAATTTGTACGGTCGTCTGCGCTAAAAAGCCAAAGCTCGCTGGTATGACGTCATATGACGCGTTAAACCGTGGGTTAAACCGTGGGTTAGATTTAGCCCGCTGTTTAAACCACCCTTCTGAGCAGGCTAAAATTATGACGTAATATGACGCGATTTAGCCTGGGTTAAATCTAAACTTCCTTTGTGAATACCAAAATAATGACCCATGGTCTAAAGCTCGGGGTTATGACGTATTATGACGCGATTTAGCCTGGGTTAAATCTAAACCTCCTTTGTGAATTCGGGCCATTATGTTTTTGGGTTGTCTGTACGTCCCGTTCTCGTGATCGCATTATCTCAAGAACCGATTGATGGATTCCCACCAAACTTAAGTCATGTATGTATCTTGCAGAGCCAATGAACTGAGTAGAGTTTGGGGTCACAGGGCTCATTATGTATGCAAAAACAGCTCGTGATCTCATTATCCCAAGAACCCATTGATGGATCACCGCCAAACTTGGGTCATGTTTGTATCTTTGTTTTATTTCCAAAGGAGGCAAAAATGGCTGAAGCGACTCTTCCTAGATTTGAACTTCTTGATGATTTTCAATTACAAGACTTGATTGATCCTTCAGGCAGCAAGAACACCAAAAATTCTGTGAAATTCTCTATAAGAATTTTGAAGACTACTTGCAAATTATCAACACAGACCTCGATAGTGTTAACAAACTGCCGAATTCGGAGCTGGACAAGGTGCTCCAAAGGTTTTACGCTGGTGCTAGACGGAAGAACGGTTCTCTATACACCCAAAAGACAATGTTATGTATTAGATTCGGACTTCAGCGTTATTTCCTCATTTCTAAGAAGGTGAACATTGCTAAGCATGAAGACTTTACGAATTCGATGAAAGTTTTTAAGAATTTTTCAGCAATGCTTAAACAAAAAGGAAAGGGAGTTGTGGCTCACAAACAAGCTATCTCACAAGAAGACATGGAAAAAATCCAAGGTTCGCTTGATTTGGATGATCCTGTAGGTCTTCAGGACAAGGTCTTTATTGATGTTATGTTGTATTTTTGCATTCATGGGAGGCAGAATTTACGCGAAATGACACTCGACAGCTTTGAAATTTGTGAGGAAGCCTTAGGTGGGAAATGCTACATAACTCTCAAAGATACACTCACAAAGAACAACCGTCCTGATAAACTAAAGAAAAACCAAGATGGTGTCATGACTCCAACAAATGGTCCACGATGTCCTGTTGCCTCCTTCTTACACTACAAAGATAAATTGAACCCCCAATGTAAATGGTTTTGGCAGAGACCAGCACAGCACAAGTTTGAATTGAAGCCATCTTGTTCAGGTCCATGGTACAGTAATGCATCCCTAGGGAAAAACACCATCGGAGAAAAGATGAAAACAATTTCATCTCGTGCAGGCACCAAGGCTTACACCAACCATTGCCTAAGGGCAACCAGCATCAGTACCCTACAAAATGCAAGGTTCTGAGGGAGATCATGAGTGTGTATGGACATCGCTCAGAAAGCAGTCTCGGGCACTATGCATTGACCAACAGTGAAACAAAAGAGAACACAAGTTGTGCTATCGCGGCAGATGTTGATCCGAAATCAGTACCATGGTCATCAACATCCACTGGTGGCACTTCGAGAAGTAAATCAAATTGTGAATGAGATGACAAATAATCCAGAGATCTTCCCTCTTTCATGCAACATCACTGCAAGTAGCCATGCCCATTTTTCAAGCCAGCAAGTCTAAGCCCCTACATTCAATATCCAGAACTGCGTTGTAAACATCTACAAGAAGTAGTCAAGACTCTCGCAGTCTGTGTAAATATGTTGCGAATTTGGAGTTTTATGACAAAAGTTACTGTATTCATTAGTTCTGCTTTTCCTGTTCAAATACCTACTGGAGCACAGTTCTGCTTTCCCTGTTCTACTCGAGCACAGTTTGATGATGATTTTTAAATGTGAGGACCCCATGATTGGTAAGTCACACATGTATTCTTTGACTCTTTTTCCAATAGCCATTGGAAATTTTTTGGTTGTAATAATGGTCACTTTTTGCAAAATTAGACACATATAATTATATATTTTAACGTTGTCTCGAGGGGGGGGGGGGGTAGGGGGATATGAAAAGTAAATGTATCATTTCTTGTAATTTTAGCTGTAAAATGAAATCTAATCAGATCATTGGCTCTGCAAGATACAAACACGACCCAAGTTTGGAGGGAAACCATCAATCCGTTCTTGAGATAACGTGATCACAAGCTGATTTTTGCATACATTTTGAGCCCTGTGACCTTTGACATTTGACCTTGTGAACCCCACATCTTCTTGGTTCATTAGCTCTGCAAGATATATACTGATACATGTACATGACCCAAGTTTGGCAGGAATCCATCGATTGGTTCTTGAGATAATGTGATCACAAGCTATTTTTGCATACATAGTGAGCCCTTTGACCTTGGATCTCGTGACCCCGAAATCCAATCAGTTCATTGGCTCTGCAAGATACATACATGACCCAGGTTTGGGGAGAATCCATCAATTGGTTCTTGAGATAACGCGAGTTACGGACGGACAGACAACCCCAAAACATTGTAGCGGAGGCATAAAAAACATCAACAGTTGTGTGGACCCATCGGGGGGGGGGGGGCAGAGATGCCAACCCTCCCGATTTCATCGGGAGACTCCCGATAATTCACCCCAACTCCGACCTTACGATCACCATCTTTTTCCTCCCGATTAAAAAAAAAAAAAAATGAATGAGAAATATTGTCTGTTAACTTTAGCATGTAGTAATTCCACTTACAGTATGTTAAAAGACAAATTAAGAGTAGCAAAAGATTGTTTCAGCATATGGATCGCCGTAACCAATGCGTGGATATTGACACAGAATCCAAATGGCGGAAAATCAGCAAAAGAAGACCAAGAAATGGGATCAGAAGTATAAGACCGAATACAGTATCAAGTACCCGTGTATTTGGAAGTCTGAAAGGAATTCATCATGCATTTTGTACAATTTGTATGTTATTTTTTTAAAAAGTGGGAATTATTTAACTAAATACACATGTAAAATGCTGCAAAATAAGGCTCAGATTGCACCAGAGAGTATCTAGAACCCCAGAGCTTCCAGGGCCCTCAGATGGGCCCTGGACCCCGGCCGCATGGGTCGGGCGCTACGCGCTTGAGATGTGCCTTATGCGCACATTATTTGGTGTCCCTTACCAGTACTCTACATTAGCTAAGTTAATTCGGTAGCCAAGCTAGGGTAAAGGTAATACTAGAGTGCCTTTAAGCACTTTGCATGATGGATATGTGCGCCATAAAAATATTAAATGGTTCTGTTAGTGTGCTTCAACTCAAAGCGAGAGTTCAGTGAGTATTGCCCTGATCACAAACCAAATCAGGGGGTTCACTTTCAAGAACACTGTATTAGAGAAAGGAATATTTTGGATCAAATTCTCATCACAAGCATGAAAAGGTAAATAACGAGAAGAGACATCTTGCATATTTTCTTTCTTATTTTTCTTGTTGCAGAAAATGTATGGACTGAAATTCCATGTGACTCAGGGGAACACCAAGGTAGAATGTGCCATCAATTCACCCTCCGAAACTGTCAAAGGTGAGAACTTAAAAGAGGCAATTTGTCACAAGCTTCAAGTTTCATTGGATGCACATTCGTTGCAATACTTTGATAAATCCTGGCAAGACTGGGTCGACATTGCACCTTTAATGGCTCTGATAGGGGGGCTGCAACTCCGAGTTATTCAAACGAGTCTTGGGGATGAGTTAAGCCATCAGATTCCAACCACTAACAGTCAGAACAATCACAGGCTCAAATACCTTGTGGCGCTCGGAAACAATAAGCAGGTACTCACTGTTGATTCACCCGAGAGTACCGCATCTGGGGCAGCAGTCAAAGAGGCAGTGCGTAGCATGCTTCATGATTTAGCGGATGGACTACTGTTGCAGTATTTTGATAAAGATTGGCAAGATTGGATCGATGTCGAACTGTCTATGATGTTGGAAGGAAGGATGCGACTCAACTTCATTCAAACAAATCTTAGGGCAGAGTTGAGCCATCAGACTTCAACCAGTAACAGTCAGAACAAACACAGGCTCAAATACCTTGTGGCGCTGGGAAACAATAAGCAGGTGCTCACCATCGATTCACCCAAGAGTACCGCATCTGGTGCAGCAGTCAAAGAGGCAGTGTGTGGCATGCTTCGTGACTTAGCGGATGGACTAATGTTGCAGTATTTTGATGAAGGTTGGCAAGATTGGATCGATGTTGAACCGTCTATGATGTTGGGAGGAAGGATGCGACTCAACGTCCTTCAAGCAAGTCATAAGTCACTATCTGACCTTAGATGCTGATATTTCCCCAAGAGGTATTGTGTATGCTTGAGGGTTAAGCAGATGGAAGTCAGTTGCAATACTTTGATGCAGTATGTTTCACAAAGTCACAAAATGCACAGAATAGAAACTATGTGGCATTGGGAAACTCTTAAAAATCTAAACATTGATTTACCAAAAAACACCACTTCTGGTGCTACAGTCAAGGAGACAGTGAGTAGCATGCCTCATGATTCAGCGGATGGACTTCTGTTGTAATATTTCAATGAAGACTCTATTGTTGTAAATGTGTATGTACATGTAAATTGTTGTAAGTGATTGTAATTGATTTGTAATGTTTTGCTGGAAATAGAAATAAAATTGAATTGAATTGAATTGAAGATTGGATGTTGAACCATCTTTGATATGATGTGAGGATGATACTTGATGTTACTCAAAGAATTCTTCGGTCACTATCCTCAACATTCTGGATAATGCGCACTGTTGGAAAATTTGAAAGGACTGTGAGGGAGAGGGAGGGTGTAGATGGAGTATGCTTAATCCTTAATGGTATTCAGAATCTCACTTCTTTACCAACAATAGTTTTTAAAAAAAAACAGGTTGTACGTAATTTATTTATGTTTAATGCCTGTGGTACTTACTGTCTAAGTATGAGATGAAAGTCTAGTGCAAAATCTAGAAAGTTAAGGATTGGATAGACGTTGATGAATTCACATACACAGATTTTTCTTACGAGTCCTTACGGATCGCACAAATTCACGGATCTTTCACGGGTCCTTACGAGTTGGCCATTTTACAATGGATTTAAGAGTTGTTACGAGCCATTTACGGTTCATTACGGATTATTATGAGTTATAACGATGTTTGTACGGCAAAATTCTACGATTTGTTTAGAGTTGTCATGGATAACTACGAGCAATTAACGTGTTAGTTACCATCTGTTTACGTGTTGTTACGTGTTGTTACGAGTATTTACGACTCCTTACGATTTTTAGCCAAGAACTGAAAATGAAGTGTTAGAATTTGCAGCTTTTATACCTTTCCCGAAATCGTAAACAACTCGTAAGAATACATAAAATATACGTATCTATTCGTAAAGTACTTGTAACTACACTTAAAATGCTCGTAATAACCTATACCAATCCGTAAATGTATTGTAACACGACCTTTATAAAATCTTAAACAACACGTAAGCTCTCGTAAACTAACCGTAACAAATCCTTAGTTTTTGCTACAAGTCATATATGAATTCTTGCAAGCAGTTTACGGATAGTTTCGCGTTGTTGCAAGCGGTTTATGATACTTACAGATTGTTACGAGCTATTTACGGAAAAATCAATCCGTTGGCAATCATAAGATTTTTGACATGTCAACAAATTTGCCCCTCCTTTCACGGATCCTAAAGAATGTCTGTGAGTTGTGACAAGTTATTTACGGGGGATAACAAAGTGTAGTAAAGCGTATTAAGCGCTTTTGGAATGCAAAATCATAACGGGTGGTGATATTGATGAATTAAAAATTGTACTTTCAGTTTAATATCTGAATGATAGTTTCATTAATAGAAAAGCCTTATCAAGGTATTGGAGGTACTAGTAAACAGCCATATCTTGATGATATGGTTCTACAATATATTTGTCATTGTCAGCAAGTATGCATTTTGTGTTTTAGATGTGACGCTGCACACTTCTATTTTTCGCTATGCTAAAATTGCTTTGTTTATCTGTTCTTACTTTTTTTCCATTGTACCTTGACCATATTATTATGTGCATATTATCTAGGTTTAGAAAATGTACATATTTTTTACATATTAATTTACATATTAATATCAAAAAAGACTTTTGATGACCTTTTTTAAGTCAGCATGTCACACATAACACAGTATTGGTTAGAGGGGTGTGGCATGGGCATGGCAGGAGTACATATCAGTGACGGAATTGAGTTAGAATGGGAAACAGAATCTGGGAGCCTGACAGAAATCTGGGAGGATAAAACCTGATATAAATATAATAATGATGACAGATATTCTGTAAAGTTTCCCGGAATTCCAAATGTTTACACCTCGTATAATCAATTACATGAGCCACTGGTTTGCCATTCCACACCAGTGCCATGCCTTCTTCACTCAAAGCAGCAATTTATGAAACCTGCCTACTAAAATCTATCAATATGTTGCCAAATATTTATCATTATTTTTTTCTCGTATTCATGATAATGTTATTTTCTGAAACTAGAGTTTGTACGCTTTACAATGAGTATTTACATGTACATTGAAGTTATTATTACAGCCATATTTTCATGTTAGCTAGTATTAAATAAGGTGCTTTATGAACTATGTTTTTTATTTCAATGTTGGTATAATTATGTTGAGGCATCTTGTTGGATGTTGAAAATATATGTTAAATTTGTTTAACCATTCATGGCTTGTCTACATTCAATAAGTGTGGTATTGTTACTTTTGGTAATTGGGATATGGTTTAATAATATAAGAAAGTGAGTGAGAGCGAGTTAGAGAGAGAGAGAGAGAGAGAGAGAGGGAGAGATGGGGGTGGTTGAGATTAAGAAAGAAGGAAGAGAGAATCAGAGAGTGGGAGAGAGATTGATGAATAGAGAAAGTGATAGAGAGGGGGAGAGAATAACAGAAAGAGAAAATAGAGAGAGGGCATGAGAGAGACATCACGGAGAGAGAGAGGAATGTGATGGGTGGAGATGAAGGAATAATGAGAGAAAATAGATATCGTGGGATAGAGAGAATGAAAGATTGAGTGAGAGAGAAAGAACAATTGCCCTGGATGAACGTAATTATCTTTATTTTCATGATTATCTACACCTCTGTCTTTCTTATGACCAGCTATCATCACTCTCAATCATTGATCATCATGATCATCGATCTACGTGTACATTTTATCATCTTCATCATCATCATCGTCGTCGTTACCAACATAACTTATCAACTTTATCACCACTGCAAGCCACATTTCTTTTAGCATTCATCGCAGGCTAATCATCATGCTCAAACAATCTTGCCATCATCACGATTAACCTCTGCTTCATCATCGTGAATTTCAGGGTATCATTATCATCATCACCACCATCATCATCAAGATTACCCACCAACACCACCATCAACATCATTATCTTCTTCACCTTCATCATCAACAAAATCATCATCATTATCATCACCACCATAATCGACATCATCGTCGTCGTCATTATCATCTACATCATCACCATCATAATCAACTTCATCACCACCACCACGATCATCATCGACATCATCATCAACGTTATTAATATCATCCTGCTCATTCTCATTAACAACATTATCAATACGATGTTAAACATAATAATATATCGTCTTCATAATCAACATCTTTGTCATCGTCATCCTGATCATCACCTTCGCAATTATCATATGTATAGTTCTCATGCATTATCGAAGCATCGAAATATACAGCATATCCGTGTTCCCTAATGGAATGAAGATGTGGCGAAATGTTCATATTGATACATTTTCATTATTAAATCACTAGAATACAGTATATCAGCAATCTGAGTCCACACTTAGGGTACAAACGAGAATTTGATGCAAAATAAAATAATTAAACAGCGATTTTTGTTTTTCTTCCTTCTTGTTCCATACGTTTTATTTGTATAACAAACAAACAATTCACATTTGATTTAATACAACTACATGTAATGTCAAAACAATATTTGTATACATTTTTCAAATACATGCTTAAGCCATCTTAAAGTGAACTCTTTTCTTTTTCCATTTATAACATATCTGCTCATCCTTATTGTCAGAAGGACTAAGTACTCTCCATTAAAGGACAATGTTGAGATCGTGAATGTAGTGACGTAGACACAGGGGTGGGGTGGACGTGCCACTCTAATGCTTGGGAGGGGGATTAGAAATGAGAATGAGAAGATATTCTTGCCCCCATTTTTGTCCTGTTTATTATCGACTATGATCTGATGTTCAGTTTGTATATCAATTGAGCTGGAAAGATTAATTTATCTTCATTATGTCAGTTTACGCATATAAAAATGCATTGTAATACTTCCTGTAAGGCTGTAACTCTTGGCTCTCTCTCTCTCTCTCTCTCTCTCTCTCTCTCTCTCTTTATCTTTTCTTCACTGCTCTACCCACCTCTACTGCCTATGTACCCTTTCCACTCTACCTACTATCTCTCTCTCCCTCCCCCTCTCTCTCTCTCTCTCTCCCCCTCTCTCTCTCTCTCTCTCTCTCTGTCGGCATCCTCCTCGTATAAACTGATTTCGAGTATTTCTTACCCACGTAATGGGAAAGTTAGTTTTAAAAGCAGAAAATGAGAGGAACGGGTCAGTGAAAGTTTAAGCAAAATCCGACTAAAAATGAAAAAAAAAAATGAACTTTGAAGTTCATATTTTCAATCAGACAGAAATTGGCAACCTGAAAGAAACGTTTAAATCGTACAATCAATTGTGGCACATGTTCCCCATGCCTTCATAGCAACGCCTTTATAATATTCGACTGTTAAAATAGTTCTTCTCCTGACCTTAGGATTTGTTAGGAAAATAAAATCCCCTACGAGCATAAAGAGCATATTGCTGAATACAAATTTAAGTATTATCACTCTTTGGCAGGAGGGAGTTTTCGCAACCGGCGACGCGGCCTTCTACAACGCCAATCTTCGCGGGGGGGGGGGGGGGGGGGGGTCGCACTCAGAGTGAAAATTTCCGCGTACAGTGTAGCAGCCAAACCTACGACTCCTATTCAGCCGTATTAACGTCGGGAGTCGAGCTAGTACGGGGTGTCAGCACTTGCGTCGTCGTGCGAAAACTCCCTGATGACTATCAAGGGCGTCATTAGACCATTTTGAATAGGGGAAGGGGGTGTCAACAAACTGGTCCAACATTTTCCAAGTCCTCGTTCTGTTCCAAGTTTTGTAGATTATTTCTGACGAAGATAAAAACCTATTCTCCTTTTCAAATTTGCCAACGGAGGTTACAAGTTCTTCCAACAAATAGCAAACAAAAAGTTTATTATTTCGGACTTGCCTAAAAGGCCTTTAAATTCAATTGAGCAGACAGGTAATTTTCTCAGGAGGTGGGGTGTCACACCCCATCTAGCTACACCACCGCCTTAAACTTACACTTTTATTGGACATCTTGATTTCAATTTTGTGTACCCAATGTAAGACAATAGTGTTGGGGAGGCGGGGGTGTAATCTGAATCAAATATAAATTATTCACACAGTTTAGGATGTCGTTAACATGAGATAATGAGATGAATTTCCTTTTCCTGTATTAATTGTTTTGACACACATTGGTTTCGTAACTTGCTTAAACCTCTCTAGTATTTTTTCTGTTTGTGATCACATGATATATATTTGGCATTGTACACTTCTTCGTTAAGTGTAATTCTTAAATTTGTTACTGTCCAACCGATGGAAAAATAGTTTGTGTTGTATGACAGATGAACTAATATATTCAATTTAATTCTGTACAGGAGAACAGGGAACACAATGTAAGCTGATACTTATGGTAAACACAATATCCCAAGATGCTGAATTCCTTTTTTCATTGTTTGTAGATTTAGCTCGTCATTATACTATCCCAGCTAGAAGGCAATCGATATATTATAACTTAGACATTGTAGATAAAAGTTTTTCCATATATATATACATTTCAATCGCACAGATAGTCACTCACAACTAGTATGCTGCATTCAATATGAACAATACATTTAGGCAAATGACTTTTGCATAGGTATGTCTGAAAACCCCTGCCAAACAGTTTTTGAAGAGAGGCACAGTAGAATACTGTCGAAAGCGACGACGCCGACGGCCCAATTAGCACCGTCTGGCCTATGCCTAGTGCTTGAGCGGCATGTACCTCTCAATGGTAACACACCCGTGTTCGCAGAGCGGTGTTGGGATGCTACCCACAGTACTCCATTCATCAAGAGCTGGATCATAGCAGAACAGATAGGGCACGTTCACACTTGCATCCAGTTTACTACCTCCTGCGATATAGATCTTATCACCAACTACAGTCGCGCCGTACGAGTACAGGTACTTCCCGTCGATCATCCTACTTTCTGGGAGGCACAAAGAACAAGAAAAGGAAACAAAAGAGAAAAGCATAGGTTAGAAGATATAGGTTAATGGTATAAATGAAGTGTTTAATTGATTTGATTCCAACTAAAATGGTGTTCAGAATTAATTTTTCTCGTAAAGGTAACAATCTTTAGATAACGCTATTACGATCTTCGAAGGTTCTAGGACCATTTCCCCCGAAAATACCCCCCCCCCCCCCTTCTCTTCTCAGGAAAACGTTGACCTATATAACGTTGGACGAATAACGTTTGGGAGCACGATTAAGGGTACGTTTGTGCTCAACTTTGAAGACAGAATGAGCGATTTGAAACGCTCATCGTAATCACAGTTCCACGGTGTACTGTTTATGCTCACTTCTCTGGCTCTTCCAGGCATGATTCTGGCTCTGCAACTGGATTCACAAAGCTACACTGCGCATGCTACGTTGACCCCATTTAAACGCGTTTACAAATGATTGTGCGTTTATGCTTCCCCAGAATCGCCGATCCAAAACGCACCCTTTTGTGAGTTTATGATCGGCGATTATGATCGCCGTTTTTCGGTGATTCTACAAAAATGAGAAAGGATGCAACCGTGTTTTGAACTAAACGCTTAACAAATGCCTCATTCTGGCCAAAAAAAGTTGAGCATAAACGTACCCTAAAATGGATGTAGGGAGATTTTGATAATCATACTTTCAGATCATTCGGATTATTACATAGTGTCTTTATTTTCCTCTCGCTCTCAAGTTCATTTCAGCCTTTTAAAATTGTTCATGGAATTCGATGGGGTTGGGAGGTTTCCCACTCCTCCGCAGTGCTGCCACCAAGTAAAGTCCGGAATTTACATTTCTTTGAAATTAAACAACACCCTGCGCGCAGAAACGTCCACGTTATAGCTTGTCTCTAAAACAAAGGCACAACAACGAAATTAGAATGATGTTTTAATTCTGGATTGTCTCATAATTAATGCGTCCTCTGTCATTTTCATCATCAGATGACCGTGTTAGTGTCATTGTATGTATATATAATGGGCCCTCATCGAATGATCTATTCCAAATCAAAGTTTCTAGGGATCTAGGGATCCTGCGAGAAATTCAGTTTAATTTAATTTAAACAAATATATAATCTTGATCCGCCTAAGCCTTAACTACTTTTCAATCACCTCGCATTTTTTCCCCTGTAAGCGGGTTGACGACCACCACATAGTTATCATATCCCCTGAAGACCAGATAATAGACGTAGTCATTGACCACGACCGCGTTCTCGATGCCGTCTCCTTGAACACGCGGGAAACTGAACATCTGTATCCAATTATCATCTTCCGGGTCATAGCAGTGCATGATATCCGGGTCGCGGAAAAAGTACCCATTTACGTAGAGCTTTCCTGTGATTGAAAGAAAAGAAAAGGAATCTGTAAGCGACATTTATAGAATCATACTTGGGGAATATAGTTCTTGCCAGCCAACTTCATTCCCTATCTATACTTGAATTTTCAATTGTTACATCGTGTATCTATAGGTATAACAACTCAAGTCGAAGGACGGCCTTTCATTATTAATGTCACATGAGTCGTTCTTAAATACTCAGATCAAGTAAAGAGTCAACCACTATGAAGACCAATTACTCTAACCATCTTATTATGTTCATTTTCATTAGAGCCGGTACTTAAACAAGTTTACTTGTTTTAACAATTGAAATATATCTATATGGTTCTTTACGTTTTAAAATGACTGATTTTGCCTTTTAACGTTCAGCAAAGTTATCCTTTGGAGCTCGACAGATACAACAAAAGAGAGAGAGAGAGAGAGGGAGGGGGAAGAGGGCGGGAGAATGAAGGGGTGTGGCTAGAGCGGGATAGGGTGATAAGGAGAGAGAACATGGTGGAGTGGATTTTTGGCGGCATTTTGATGAATTCAAATCGAAACTTTTCAAACACAAGTCATGATAAAAGATTGACCGCCTACTCCATTACCTTCATGAGATGATAGAACAGGCTTCTCCAGGTAGCTTCCTTTAATCCTAGTGACGATAGTCCAAGTATTCTTCGCTGGGTCATACCTTTCGACATCGTTAAATCGTCTCGCCCAGCCCATCTTGCCTCCGACTACGTAAATGTAACCGTCAACGACAGCGGCGCCGTGCGAGAAACGGGGCGTGTTCAGGCTCGCCACCTGGGACCAGCGGTTTGTGATGGAGTCGTATCGCCAGACATCAGGTAGGGTTTCAGACATACGATCACCGTGATCTGCCTGTAATAGTTCGAAGAAAGAATGGAGAAGCAAGGATCGATTATATAATCAGCCTTATCTTATTGTGCTCATGTTAATAGATTATTATCTAAGAAAAAAAACATCCAAATATTTCAAATAACAACATTCTGTTTAAAATACTACTGACCATACTGATGTTCATACTCAAACCTGAACTCTACATATTGGTGTAGAAATAGGAGGACGCCCCCAACTCGAAAGGCGAATAAAGGGGAAAGAAATTAGGGAGAGAAAAAGAAACTGAGAAAGGACCCACCCATAATACTTCCCCTGATCGGTTGCCTCATTATTTCATGTTTTATCCACGTGTATGACTGGTGTCCCCTATGCAATTGGACCTGCGAAACACCACTATCTATATTGACGCCTTGATACGAATGGATCAATACCTGCCCTGCTATGATGTAGATATCGTTGTCAAAAGCCACGGCAGCAAACCTCCTGTTCTTTCCCGGAAAGGGCGCTAGGGCGTGCCAGGACGAATCCTTGGGGTTATAGCACCAGACGTCCCGCACCCACCTCTGTCGGTCGTCGAAACCGCCGACGGTGACCAGGACTTCGGTGGTCATCGAGTACCGTAGCTTGAGTCTAGGATCATCGATGTGATGACAGCTAGCGCCCCTCTCCCGGAGTAGCTGACTCTCGCCAATGATGGCCTGGCAGGATGCATCCTCCTGCGAGGATTCATAGTCAATGAATAATTGTTAGGCTTCAAATAATCGATTGTTGGGAGGCAAACAGGAGGTCGCCAACGACCTTGTGGCTCCTAGCAGATTTTTCATATTATTCATACTATTCTACATTTAGGCTCGGGAAAGGGATACACTATCTAGCTAAATTAAGAAATACACATTCCACATTGCTTACAGCAACCCACTACCCCAGTCTTTCCCAGGTGAATCATGGACGGCAGATACAGTCATTTTTCCAGTCTCATCGGCGCCTTAGATTAGACAACTAAATAGTGGTGCTCTACATATTCCTTGGATACATTTCATTATGAGTTAGCCTACCTGTAAAATCGGGTCGTGTTTGACGTATTGCTCGACGTACTCTGGTTCAATCAACGGTAATCGGACATGCCGAAGAACCTTTGGCATCGATTTCATTCTCCCTTCGACATCGTGTTTGAGCCACTGCATGACGGCTTCGAAGACGAGCTCCTCATTCTTCACAGACAGACGGTCGTCAAGAATGAAAGACGCGAGCTGGTCGACGGTCAGGAGTAGGAAATCGTCGGTGAGCATGATATCCTTGAAGTATGTGAGAATGAACAGAAAGGCATGGTCGAAGAGTTGATCGCAACTGTAGAGTTTGGCAAAGTTGATGATTCCAACACAGTTTTGGACATCGAGTTGGTCTCTGAAGAACTGACTGCAGGCGTTGACTGCAGGGACAATCTGCAGGAAGCTGGCCATCTCCAGCATCTCCTGTGCGTTGTCTTCGTTGATGGCAAGACGACAGGTGTAGATAAAGTCCAGGAGGATGCCGAAGATATCACTGCGGATACCCTTTAACTCGACCTCCTCCTCGCGGATTTCTCTCATACCTGACGTGAACATCGCTCGAAAGTAAGGACTAACTGCAACCATGACCGATCGGTGAGAGGGAAAAGCCACTTCCTCAACGGACAAAATAAGATCCGTAAACCTTTTGCTTTTGCGATGTTCGTTCAAAACATGGAGAACCTCTAAGGGATAGTTATGTTCCTGGAAGCTACACTCTGTCCCACTGGATGACACATCATCTTCTCCTGAAGAGAGAATCGATGACGGTACAGCACTCAAAGAAGACGCCTCGCTTCCCGCGTCAAGACAGAACTGTCCGACAAGATAATCACTGCAGGCCAGCTCAATCGATTTGTTCAAGAATGCGGAATGTCCAAAACTCAGTGAAAGCATCTCCTGCGCATTCTGGAAACCTATGCCCATTTTGGATGTATACACAAAATCTATGATCTGCTTCACGTAGTCCGCTCGGATATGATCCACGACAAGTTTGTTGCTCCTCTTCCTGAGCTTAATGTGCTGCGATTCCAGAAGGTTCATGATTAGAGGACTCCCTGCCGCAATGATGGCTCGGTGACAGAGATACTTCTGGTCGCCCGAGAGAACCTTGAGGTCGATCATGTCACCGGCGATGCGCATGTCATTGAGAATGGACATGAGTTCTAATGCATGGTGTGGATGGTTGGTAAGACACCGCCTTGAGGAAACACTCGTAAGGCTAGCATCAGAGTTGTCCCAATTACCTGAAAGAAAATAAAGAAATACACTCAGAATTTCGATGAATGGTTATCTTGAAGACACGCATAATAGTTTGTTAGAATATTACATCTTTATGCACAATGACTTGGCAATCACGATGGATTATATTAGGTTATATCCTGACAAATATCAATAAAAATGTATTTGACATTTAGACTTAAAGCACATCATTAAAGCTCTGATGTTTTTCTTTTGATTCACACCAGGAAAGATTCTTCAAGACTGTATTACATTGTATTATGGAAATGAAATACAAACATGTCTTTTGAATAAAACTACGAACGGGTTTTCTTTGGTCACCTTCAACTTCCTTGCATTTTTCTCAATGTGAATAAGCCCAAAGGCTTACCTACCTCCTGAACTCTCCACAGAAACACTCCGACGAAATCCTGACTTCGGTATGGCACCTCCGGCAGGGGTGGTTTCTGCAAAGGGTCCTGAGTGGCCTTCAGCGGCTTCATTCATCTGAACTTTACTCATCGCTAACGATACTTCTCCGCTGATTTCGGATTTGTCGTCGCTGGTGATCCCCGAAACCAGTATACTGGGGACCTCGCTTCGGTCATACCTGGGCTCGTTCCAGTAAGGCTGGCGAGGGTTGGAGAAGTCCAAGCTCTCGTTGGAGGTTTGAGAGAAGAGGTTAAGCGAAGCCTCTCCTTCCTCTTCTAGGAGTAATGCCATCTGTTCCATCCGCATCATGTCCATCTCAAAGTCACTGATCGGAGGACAGGTCGGTGTTTCTGGTTCAAGTTTTGCCTCAGCCATGATTGATGGATCTCTCGAATACAAATATCACCCACAATAATTGACTTTCCAATTCACCAAGCGGTTGGTCTTTCTCTTTGATCAGTTTTTATTTCTCTCTGAAACAGCTTTCTCTTTGATACAGATTATCGCTGGAAGAAAACTTCGTGCTGGTACATCAATTCCATGATAGAATAGTCCTGATAAACCAAAGAGAAATAAACAGAGGAAGGTATATAGGGTTGTAGAAAAGGTTGACAAAATAAAGAACATCATAAGACCAGGAACAAACAGAATCCATAATCATTTGTATGAGCAAGTGTTCCTTGCCTTGGACATGTTGGATGACCATAACTATCGAAGCAACTTGCAATGGACTACCCCGTCCCTGTCTACCAGTTTTTGTATACGTCATAAACCAAATTTGCTTTTAAAATAATGTTAAAAAATTACCATCCCCATCCCTAACCCCAAACGTTTTAAGGCATAATACAAATAGGTACCATCTTACTTCGTATGTTGTTTAAAGAGTCACATTGATGACTCATAGCATTGATATGGCGCCATGTTTCTGTTAATGGTATTAAAGGCGCAGGGTCCACCAATAAACTCAACAATCACACATGGGCTGAAGAAGTATTAGTGAGCCAAAGCAGCAGTTAAATTGTTCTAATTGCCAATATTATAACGAAGTAAAGGAGCTAGTTCCACAATCATGACTAGGAACAACACCCGGCCCCCCCCCCCACTCCGAGAACGGACGGACCCCATATGTGTTGCCAAAATGTCCTTTTCGTAACAAAAGAAAAAGGTCGACCCGTATTGACTTTACACACCGGACTTTTGCTGGAAAGGGGGGGGGGGGGTGCTGAAAAAAGCTCGTATACAAAAGAAAAAGGTCGAGCCGTATTGACTTTACACACCGGACTTTTGCTGAAAAAGGGGGGGGGGGGGTCGGTTGGAACACGCATATGCGTACCCTAAATAACACTGAGTGGGGGGCCGGGGAACAACAACGGATGAAAAGGCACGTTCTCCATGTCCAATTAGACTTATAAGTGTGAACATACCCTCCGTCTCACCTACGTCACAATCATGTTCATGACGTATCCTATACGATATCTACTCGATTATTCAAGGGCCACGTCTCATAAACAGTTGCGATTAGTCGCAACTTATTTGCGATTGATACATAAAAGACAGGGGACTGCAAACTTGCGAGTGGTTAGAGGACTTGCGATTGATTCGGATCAATCGCAAGTCTTTACAGGGACGGATCCAGGGGGGACACAGGGGGCACACAAAATATATATGTCCTCTCTCCCCCCCCCCCCCGTGTGCCCCCCGGGAAGAAATTCCTGGATCCGCCCCTGCTTTAGTAAAAAAAACGGAGCCTAAGGGTCCATGATTACATAGAAATCTTCGTCTGGTGCCAAGCGTTATAATGATCTAGTTCATTTTGAACGTCTTAACTATCGCACGTAGGCCCGTCAAGGCGCTATGTGAGAAGAATGAATGGAATGCAAGCACGTGATGATTGTACATTAGATGATATTCATGCGTAAGTAAGAGCAAAGTGATGGTAAACATTAACAAGGTTCTATGACCATTGGCAGAAATAGTGGAGGAGACACCTATTGTACTCCATAATTTGTATTTTAAAAAATAGATAGAAAGAGAGAGAGAGAGAGGGTGAGAGAGAGAGAGAGGGGGGGGGGGGTGTCGTTTTTAGAAAAATAAAAGACCAGAAATCGTGGCAGACATTGGATAATTATGTCTCCCTGTCCAAATCGTTGGGAGGCGGGGGGGGGGGGGGAGGGGGCGTCTCCCCGAATTTCCGCCACATGCATCTATGATACATGCATCGACTTCAACTGCTTCACGCTCAAATAATTACTACACTAAACCAAATTCTTAACTAAACATTTGACTAAATACTTCACCTACTGACTTGCCTGTACCTAACACTAACAGCATCAAGCACGTAGCAGGTGAAGCGGGAGCAAATAATCGGGTCACAAGTACATACGTGAGGGGTAGATAATATCGAAAAGAGAAAAGACGAAATGTAAATAGAATCTATTGACTTTCGTGATAGTTCGCTAATACCAACAAGACACCGTTTTTATTCATTTTTAATTTTCTAAAAAAAGAACATTACTGAGCAAACAGAGGCAATGGTTTGTTGTTGGTTTGAAAAGTTCTATGAACTTTCGAATTTGATTTAGTGCAAGTCACTGTAATATCTTGCTCAGCTAGCAGCTGTTATGACAATTTACTTGTGTACGTGAACTTACACAGACAGTTACAACATCGATTTGTTTTATGATTTGTCACTCCTTTAAAGATACATTTACAGGGATTTCAATGTTTAATGATCAAATAAAAATAAAAGTTTTCCATTTTCAATTTTTTAAAAATTGATTTAGAAATTGAAAGTTAGTTAGAATAGGTATTTAGTTAGAGCTAGCATGAGGACAATTAAATATTTATAATCAAATTCAATGTACTTTATATATACAACACACAATGCAACACGACACAATACAATACATCTTCACGCTAACGAAAAGTTCACAAGGTTACCTTGACGAACTTGAAAACTTCAAGGTCTCAAAGCATCCTTGTCGTCAGTGCCATTACCACAAATGAAATGAAAATATCCTCTTCCTAAATCGCGGAAATAGCATAAAAAGTCAACACTATAACATGGCTCCCTGTACGAATGATGTGCTTAAACTCGCGGATTGCAAGCTGAGGAAGACATTCCATCGGTCCTTATCCGAGCGATGCATTACCCACACGCCATTCCTAAACCGCTGTCGTAGTTAGATCGAGACACCGCGAAACAATAATAGTCATGTCATTGGCAATTGGAACTCACTCAAACATGTACGCCTTAACATGTTGATTATTTACTTGCGATGTAAAAGCGCTGCCGATGTAACGGAGAATAACCCTAGAACAGGGGGTCATCCATCTCATAAAGAGAGAGAGAGAGAGAGAGAGAGAGAGAGGGAGAGGGAGAGAGAGAGAGAGAGAGAGAGTGGGAGAGGGAGAGGGAGAGAGAAAGAGAGAGTGAGAGGGAGATGGGGGACGGCATCCCACCAGATGAAACGCGTTGGAATGATCTTGTTGTGACTCGTGACAGTTGCCAATTGATGATTGTTAAGATTGATTAATAATTATTAGAGTAGATTTTTACTGGTTCCCAGCTTCAAAGATGTAAACATTTGGAGATGTACTTGAGCTCTTTTCTCGAGTATTTTACTTTATCAGTTGTACATTTGAATGATGGAAAGGGTGCAATATCTTACACAAATGAATTTAATCACTAATGCAACGCATTCAATTGGCAACGGATTGGCATCCAGTGAGATCATCGTCATAATTTAATGCAAAGAATCTGGGGAGCCATAACATCGACGAGAGCAGACAGCGTACTTCATGCAGGGATATCCTGCTTGAGCTGAACACCAGAAGGGCAGTTACTCTACATAATAAAGATGATACTATGGTTAAAGCCATTTTCCAGGCTCATAGCAGATGGGGGAGATGGAGAGGGAGAGGGGAAGAGAGAAAGAGATAGAGAGAGAGAGGGGTGGAGGGAGGGAGGGAGAGACAAAATATAGAAAGAGAGAGAGTGAAATACACAGAGAAGTGAAAGAGATACAAGGATGGGATAATAATGTTGGAAGCAGAGACAGAAAGACGGTGGTAATTTAGAGCTCACAGAGAAGTGTGGGAAATGAGCAGTGAGAGAGAGAGATAGAGAGATAGCGAGAAGGGAGATAGAAGGCGAGAAAGAGTAGAGAGGGGGAGAGAGAGAGTGGGGGGGGGGTGGGTAGAAAGAGGGGAAAGGGGGAGAGAAAGAGAAAGAGAGAGAGAGACAGAGAGAGAGAGAGAGAGAAGTAGACGGACCGAAAACCTGGCATCCGTTGTCACCTAACGCCTAATATGGAATAACGTTCCTACGTTTCTTCTCAATTTGTCCTTGTATCCCGTGGAAAAGGTGTTATATACATCCAAGATTATTATTATCATCTGTTTCATTAATGTTGTTAATATGATATTACTATTATTATTATCATTATGGATACTATAATAATAATAGGATTGTTATTATTATTATTATCATCATTATAATTATGATGATGATGATTATGATTATTAGTAGTAGTAGTATCATTATTATCATTATTACCATTTATTGATATTATTTGTCATCATTATCATCATCATTATTATGATATCAGTTGTTGTTGCTTCAAGTTTTACATAAAATGAATCTTTATCGAAATTGTAGGTTGGCCTACGAAGTATATATGGAAAATAAGATGATGCATTCAAAATTTCTTTAGGATTATTCTGTATTCCATTTCACTCTTGCGATATTGTGAGAGACAAAATTTACTGATTTTGTCTTCAACTTCAGTTCTTCTTTGCTTGCTTGAGGTAAATGTCTCAAAACGTAGTTAGATAAAATTATTCTTGGTTTACAGGGAGAGATACTTTTAATTTGTAATGCTACCTTTCGTGCTGATATACAATTTTGTTGGTGATCTTCGAATCTTAAAGTTACAAGATATTTATTAACGGCAGTTGGGTTTTTTAATCTATGATCATAATTCGGGTGTTTTCCCGCTTGGTTTAGGAACTCTCTAGACTCAAGCCTTACTCATTATTATTATTGATCACTATTATTGTCGTTGCTGTTGTTGTTGTTATCGTCATTATTAGTATCATTATGTCATTATTATCATTATTGTTATTATTATTATTATTATTATTACTATTAAGTATTATTAATACTATTATTTAGCATTATTACTAGTATTATTGTGTTGTTATAGCCTAACCATGTAACAGGTTATTTTTAGTTCAACAGTATTCGACCTATTCGTTTATCATTGTTCATGTTGTTGGTATGTATAGTATACTTTTGTTGATAGTACGTTTTGTTTTTATTTTATTAATAAAATATATTGTTATAAATTGTTTTTATGTTTTGGAGGGACCTTATCTTTACAGTCTAAGCTTTGTCTGAGGCCTCCTCGTCTTCCTGTTATCAATTCAGCTTCAGTTTCAGGTTTATTTTCATTTCTAACGGAACAATCAATTAGTGTGACAAAAATAAAATAAATCGAGAAATCAATATACACTAATATAATGCATTTTGCAAATAATTAGTAGAATTACAAAAGAAACTATACAGTTGATATGAATTAAGTATGTTTATTTAAAGGAAAAAACTCTGGAAATGGAGGGAACCGCTCAGAAGCAAGGCTTGCAGTATACGGTTACCTAAAATTGATATTCATTTTTTTTTTTTTAATTAAAAAAAGGAAAAATTAATAAATAATCTGTAAGTGGGGGAGTAATAATCTAATAATAAATCCATAATTTGAAAACTGATAACACCATGCATATTATTCACCGAGGTGAACATTCTAAACTAAGGTTAACATAGATATATAACAAAGAATGGCATGTTAAGACATGCTAAAGCATTGAAAGGAAATTTCCAAGACAAAGTAACATGCAAACAGGAGAACAATAAGGTTCAAAGGTAATGTTTGGTATTAAGCAAATAATTACCGTTCGTGAAGGTGATGGGACAAACTATCACTTCCGAGGCGATCTGGATGTAGCTATCTTTCCGAAGCGAAGCTGAGGAAAGATAGCGTATACGAAAAAGGTATAGATAAGTACTATCTACCTGAGATAGGTAGACAAAGGAACATGCAAACAGGAGAACAATAAGGTACAAAGGTAATGTTTGGTATTAAGCAAATAATTACCGTTCGTGAAGGTGATGGGACAAACTATCACTTCCGAGGCGATCTGGATGTAGCTATCTTTCCGAAGCGAAGCTGAGGAAAGATAGCGTATACGAAAAAGGTATAGATAAGTACTATCTACCTGAGATAGGTAGACAAAGGAACATGCAAACAGGTGAACAATAAGTTACAAAGGTAATGTTTGATGACCTCTCCCACGTTGGCTGATACATGTAGTATAGGTAGATCTTTTAAGTTTATATTGAATTTGATTAATGGATGTATGTATTACTACACCGTTGCCCATAAAGTTGTATTTAATATTCTGACCTGTTTTCATGAAAAGATTGTGACTATGGGATTTAATCTTGGTAAAAAGTTTATATCTTCTCAGAACTTATTAATCCATCTTTGTACTGAGAAGATGCTGAGAGTACTGAGAAGATATAAACTTGTATAAATCAAGAATAAATCACATTATCACAATCATTTCATGAAAAAGGGGGCAGAAACATTTATTACAACTTGAGGAGCTACAGTGTAGCATGACGAATAAACTTGAACTTGAAATATTTTCATATAAGAGTTTGTCAACTTAGCCCATGAAACACGGTCGATCCTTGTCGTAACATTCATGCTAACGACCACATTTATTGCATACTTCATTAATTGCTTCTTATGTGCATGATGTCAGTTTATAAGATATTTCTCATGAATCTGTAAATATTTGTTTAGCATGATAGCAACGGCTCCTTGTTTCGCTTGTTTGATTCGGGATGCAAAGTGTGAAACTTTGTTACCTGTGTGATCTACTCGTCTCCCCTCTAAAATCAAATAGGTTAAATCAACAGTACAATTATGGCTGAGTAGAGACATCTCAAAATGGTATAGATTTGCACTTTTAACATGCTGCACCAATGCAGTAGAGCTTAAATCGAGCATAATTTTACCAAAAGTGTAAATCTACTATTTTGAAATTGTTGTCATTTATCGGCTCTTCTGACATGTTAAAAACTTATTTTTGGAGTTTTGAAGAGTATCCGTCTGTTGGTTACGTGAAAAGTTTGTGACCTGATTTAAGGTCGCTCGCTTCATGCTACCCTGTAGCCTTCTAGTCGACCTGTTTATGACATGGTATGGTATGGTATTTTTATTTTCCAATTCACAATATAAAAAAACAATTCAACAAATAGAAAAGTACATATAAAACCTTTGGATTAAAGTGTCTAGCTACTTTTCAATTTAATTCAAAGAAAATTGACCCCCTTTTTTTTGGTGTTTACCAAAATTATACTAGGACTTTCAATGACCCCTGGCTGGGCTTGTGGCTAATCAGAAAAAAAATACCTCCAGCTGTCCACTTTCTTCCGGTGATTTACTTCTGGTTGATCTTTGGAAAATGACAACTGAATACTTGTTTACTACATGTAGAAATAAACATATCCCAAGTGGTTCTCCATGTATAGTGATAATGATGCTAAAACCTGTAATTTCAGAAATTGACCTCTAAGACGTTTGAATTTTGACCGAAACAATTTAAAATCTACTTATATTTTCTTCATATGCATGGCTCAAGTTGTTCTTGAGATATTGCGATAGCAAGGCTAACTTAAGCCTTTAATTTCTTAAATTGACCGATGTGATCTTTGACCTACTGAGACTGTCTTCCTGTGAGAATACATACTATCACTAAGTTTGAGGCTAACACCTTCAATGATTCTTAAAGACCGCCAATACTACTGGGCCAGAAGGGATTAGACCACACAACGAGGTCACTGACAGGTGGCTATCTCATTAACTCAGCTCTCAACTAACATAAGAAAAAGAGGATCATGCGGGGGACCAGCAGGCACCAATTGGGAAAGTTTTCTATAAAGAGGGAGCAAGTATAGCTAAACACTAAGAAAAAATGGTGCAACTATGCCCCTTTAAGGGTTCAAACCGATGCAACAATAGCAGCACCTTTAGGGGTTAAATCATGCACCCATTTTAAAGGTGCAATCCTGCACCCTTTAAAAGGGTGCCAGATTGAACCTTTTAGGGGACATGTTAGTACCCTTCATGGTTCAATCCTGCACCTTTAGGGGTGCAAACCGATGCGACAATAGCAGCACCTTTATGG
This sequence comes from Strongylocentrotus purpuratus, assembly GCF_000002235.5. Lineage (NCBI taxonomy): Eukaryota > Metazoa > Echinodermata > Echinoidea > Camarodonta > Strongylocentrotidae > Strongylocentrotus > Strongylocentrotus purpuratus. Next base: position 20,174,896 of record NW_022145597.1, on the reverse strand, counting down.
GTTAAATCCTGCATCCTTTAGGAGGTTGCCAGATTGCACCTTTTAGGAGACATGTTAGTACCCTTAATGGTTCAATCCTGCTCCTTTAGGGGTGCAAACCGATGCAATAGCAGCACATTAAGGGGTTCGATCCTGCACCCTTTAAAAGGTGCAATCCGGCACCCATACTCGAGGAATAGTCGTAATATCTGCTCGTACACAAATACATATTAAACATGCATGTTGTTTCTTGGTTAGTAATCATATAATCAATATACCTATTTCTAAAACGTGAATGTAATTGACTCATGATCAAACAAGATAATCTATTGGTTAATGATTGCCGAAGGATAATACAAATCACAAAATTAATGTGCATTGTCATAATTTGCTTAACAAATCATGATAAATGTATTTGTTTGTGAACACGATTAAAGTAATCATGAATATGCAAACGATATGCAAATTTTATTTGCACCTTTTTTGGTCGATAGGGTTCATTTTTCTGGGAAGGGTGCAAAATCTTATATTGCACCCTTTTTTGAACCCCTTTTTCTTCAATAGGGTTCATTTTTATGTAAAGGGTGCAAACTCTTATTTTGCACCCTTTTTTGCACCCTTTTTTCTTAGAGTGTACAAGTAGGACAGTGGGGCTTTAAGATATCGGTTTGACGAGTAAAAGGGACGGGCGGAGGGACGGACAAACCGAAAACATAATGCCTACGACACACCTTCTGTGGGCGGAGGCATTACAAAAGTCTAGACAAGTGCGCATGCGTAGACGTGTACGTGCAACGTATGTTTTTTAGAAGTACGGATAGCGACAATAAATATGGTGTTTAGCGTTCGTGTCGTCATCTTACAGATTAAATATGACAATATCATTATATAAGGCTTTCATTAGTTTTGTGTGTAACAGTTATCGAAAGAGAATTGGAAAAAGTGAACATCAGAACATTTCCTTTCACGAGAGTTGAACAAGAGGTGAGTTATTTTAAACCAATTATAACATTTTCTTTGTAATTTCATTTAGTTTCAAATAATCCCTTGGTTAGCAACAGAAAACATATTATGTAGTTCGATCTATCTCAGCTCCTTTCTTTCTCAATCCCAAATACCGAAGAAGAAAAAAGCTGACATCAAAACTTTTCAATCCGTTGTCGCCTATAACGCCTAATATGGAATAAAGCTGTTCCTACGTTTCTTCTCAATTTGTCCTTGTATCCCGTGGAAAAGGTGTTATATACATCCAACATTATTATTATCATCTGTTTCATTAATGTTGTTGATATGATATTACTGTTATTATTATTATTATGGGTATTATAATAATAATAGGATTGTTATTATTATTATTATCATTATAATTATGATGATGATGATTATGGTTATTAGTAGTAGTAGTAGTATCATTATTATCATTATTACCATTTATTGATATTATTTGTCATCATTATCATCATCATTATTATAATATCAGTTGTTGTTGCTTCAAGTTTTACATAAAATGAATCTTTATCGAAATTGTAGGTTGGCCTATACGAAGTATATGGAAAATAATACGATGCATTCAAAATTTCTTTAGGATTATTCTGTATTCCATTTCACTCTTGCGATATTGTGAGAGACAACATTTACTGATTTTGTCTTCAACTTCAGTTCTTCTTTGCTTACTTGAGGTAAATGTCTCAAAACGTAGTTAGATAAAATTATTCTTGGTTTATAGAGAAAGATACTTATAATTTGTAATGCTACCTTTCGTGCTGATATACAATTTTTTTTGGTAATCTTCGAATCTTAAAGTTACAAGATATTTATTAACGGCAGTTGGGTTCTTTAATCTATGATCATAATAAAGGTGTTTTCCCGCTTGGTTTAGGAACTCTCTAGACTCAAGCCTTACGCATTATTATTATTATTGATTTAATTATTATCACTATTATTGTCGTTGCTGTTGTTGTTGTTATCGTCATTATTAGTATCATTATGTCATTATTATCATTATTATTATTATTATTATTATTATTATTATTATTATTATTACTATTAAGTATTATTAATACTATTATTTAGCATCATTACTAGTATTATTGTATTGTCATAGCCTAACCATGTAACAGGTTATTTTTAGTTCAACAGTATTCGACCTATTCGTTTATCATTGTTCATGTCGTTGGTATGTATAGTATACTTTTGTTGATAGTACGTTCTGAAGTTTTGTTTTTATTTTATTAATAAAATATATTGTTATAAATTGTTTTTATGTGTTGGAGGGACCTTATCTTTACAGTCTAAGCTTTTTCTATAAGGCCTCCTCGTCTTCCTGTTATCAATTCAGCTTCAGTTTCAGGTTTATTTTCATTTCTAACGGAACAATCAATTATTGTGACAAAAATAAACTCAATCGAGAAATCAATATACACTATTTATCCCTCATGTATAGTTGTTTGCATTGCGATTGTACATAGCACGAAAAATGTATAAGTACTATCTACCTGAGATAGGTAGACAAAGGAACCTGCAAACAGGAGAACAATAAGGTACAAAGGTAATGTTTGGTATTTTTCATTATATCCCTCATGTATAGTTGTTTGCATTGCGATTGTACAGAGCACGAAAAAGGTATAGGTAAGTACTATCTCCCTGAGATAGGTAGACAAAGGAACCTGCAAACAGGAGAACAATAAGGTACAAAGGTAATGTTTGGTATTTTTCATTATATCCCTCATGTATAGTTGTTTGCATTGCGATTGTACATAGCACGAAAAAGGTATAGATAAATACTATCTACCTGAGATAGGTAAAATGGAACATGCAAACAGGAGAACAATAAGGTACAAAGGTAATGTTTGGTATTTTTCATTATATCCCTCTTGTATAGTTGTTTGCATTGCGATTGTACAGAGCACGAAAATGTATAGATAAATACTATCTACCTGAGATAGGTAAAATGGAACATGCAAACAGGAGAACAATAAGGTACAAAGGTAATGTTTGGTATTTTTCATTATATCCCTCATGTATAGTTGTTTGCATTGCGATTGTACATAGCACGAAAAAGGTATAGATAAATACTATCTACCTGAGATAGGTCTTTTTGTAAAGTAATTTTTTGCTGCTGCCCCACTTGCGCGACTTGCGCATTGAATAAGCATAGCAAAGTAGGTTACGCGAAATGTCAAAGTCAATGTCCATGTCAAATGAGCGCGCATCGACTGTATTACATGTACGCATGTTGTGCTTTGTAAAATCTAGCTGAAGCTAAACTGTCTGCAAAATCAGTTGTTTTAATTATGTAAAATTCACTTTAAATAGACCTTATTGCCGATGTGGGATATAAAACAAATATTAACCTCCTTTACTCGGGCAATGGATACAAACTATCATCGCCACGGTGATCTCGGGGCTACCATCTTCCCTCGCCTTGCGGCTCGGGAAGATAGTAGCCCCGAGATCACCTCGTTGATGATAGTATAATATTAATGACTGCTTTGAGAGAATTTTTTTTTTTTTATACGCTCAAGGGAAGGTTAGAATTGTGCTATTGCCCGAGGCGGGCCGAGGGCAATAGCCCAATTGTAACCTTTCCGAGAGCGTATAAAAACAACTGTTTCTCGAATATTAAAGCAGTCATTAAAATCTTTTATATGCCGAAAAAAAGAGTCAACTTATGACACCACCTTGGCCATTATCTAGATTATCTGCACGGTTGTTTTTTATGAGTGTATCTTTGAAAGTAGATTAAAAAATTAAAAAAAGAAACAGAAAAAAACTTTTGTCGAAGATGGGATTTGATCTCTTGCGCACCAACGATGATGTGACTATAATCACCACCTTAGACCGCTCGGCCATCGCGTACTGATACCAATTTCAGCAGTTTTCTCTGATCTAAACATTAAAATGGATTGAAAACGGCTTTGCGTGCTGGAAACGTCGCGGCAGCTCCATTAAACGGGCCCTTCTTTTACTTTTGCAATGCATTGGCACGAACTTAGATCAAGATCTATCGGCAGATGTTGTTTTTTGAAGTTTATTTTCGTCTTCATGTCAACAATGCAAGATAAAATTGTCGGTAAGATCGATCGAGATTCAATTGTATTGAAATTACCGACCAATTCATCCCACACGTACGGTATCCTCGATCGCTCAGACCATTTTTTAACATGTCAACCTATGGGTATTTCACTAAGACTGAACTATTTTCCCGGTAACCATGGTTACTGGGATTTTAGAACTACTTTTTAGAACTATTACATGGGTTTGGAATTTTACCGGGAATTTTACAGGAATAGTTAAAGTTTATGAATGCGATTTTGACCAATCAGATGGCTGGATTTCTTAAGGTATATACCTCACTTAAGAAATCCAGCCATCTGATTCCCGCGAAGCATCCAGCACGCGAAGCTGTTTTCAATCCATTTTAATGTATAGATCAGAGAAAACTGCGAAATTTGGTATCAATGCGCGATGGCCGATCGGTCTAAGGCGGTGATTATAGTCACATCATCGCTGGGGCGCAAGAGATCGAGTCCCATCTTCGACAAAAAAAAATTTAATTTTTATTTTTTAGTCTACTCATAAAGATACACTCATAAAAAAAAAAAAACCGTGCAGATAAACTAGATAAAGGCGAAGATGGTGTCAGAAGTTGACTCTTTTTTTTTTCGGCATATAAAAGATTTTAATGACTGCTTTAATATTCGAGAAATAGTTGTTTTTATACGCTCTCGGGAAGGTTACAATTGGGCTATTGCCCTCGGCCCGCCTCGGGAAATAGCACAATTCTAACCTTCCCTTGAGCGTATAAAAACAAATATTTCTCTCAAAGCAGTCATTAATACTATACCATTACCCTCGTAGTCGATTAATATTTGCTTAAAGCATGTGTATGGATTTACGTATAAAGAGTATGACGAATATTCTTGGAATTGCACTTGAACTATTAGTATTGTGTCATACAAGTTTGTTCACCTCTCCCACGTCGGCTGATACATGTAGTATAGGTAGATCTTTTTTGTTCATAATTAATTTGATTAATGGATGTATGTAACACCGTTGCCCATAAAGTTGTAATTAATTTTTCTGACCTGTTTTCATGAAAAGATTGTGACTATGGGATTTAATCTTGGTAAAAAGTTTATATCTTCTCAGAACTTATTAATCAATCTTTGTACTGAGAAGATGCTGAGAGTACTGAGAAGATATAAATTTGTAGATTAAGAATAAATCACATTATCACAATCATTTCATTAAAAAGGGGACAGAAACATTTATTCCAACTTTAGGAGCTACAGTGTAGCATGATGAATAAAGTTGAACTTGAAATATTTTCATATAAGAGTTTGTCAACTTAGCCCATGAAACACGGTCGATCCTTGTCGTAAAATTCATGCTAACGACCACATTTATTGCATACTTCATTATTTGCTTCTTATGTGCATGATGTCAGTTTATAAGATATTTCTCATGAATCTGTAAATATTTGTTTAGCATGATAGCAACGGCTCCTTGTTTCGCTTGTTTGATTCGGGATGCAAAGTGTGAAACTTTGTTACTTGTCTGGTCTACTCGTCTACACTCCAAACTCAAATGCGATACATCAATATTAAAATGGCTAAGGAGAGACATCTCAAAATGGTATAGATTTGCACTTTTAACATGCTGCACCAATGCAGTAGAGCTTAAATCGAGCATAATTTTACCAAAAGTGTAAATCTACTATTTTGAAATTGTTGTCATTTATCGGCTCTTCTGACATGTTAAAAACTTTATTTGGAGTTTTGAAGAGTATCCGTCTGTTGGTTACGAGAAAAGTTTGTGACCTGAGTTATAGTCGCTCGCTTCATGCTACCCTGTAACCTTCTAGTCGACCTGTTTATGACATGGTATGGTATGGTATTTTTATTTTCCAATTCACAATATATAAAAAAAAATTCAACAAATAGAAAAGTAAATATAAAACCAAGAATATAATGAATGGCTGGATAGCCAACTCAGCTTTGTTGATATGACAAAACTGTTCTTCCTCTGGGTCCAGAAAATTAAATGAAATTAATTTACACAAAAAGTAAAATACAGCACTAATTATTGTCGTAAAATTGAAGACATTCAGAAAACACAAAACACATCTAAAACTGTAATAACCCGCCCACCCCCTCCCAACCACATTGGTAAAACAGGCATATTCCTTTAGAAAATCAAAGCAAACTTGATTTCATATTTTCAAATGTTTGCCAAAATAAGTTCAAGTTATTTGACAATCCACCTACGACGCAGTCTTTAATTTAGTCCTTGCCCTCCTTTTATGTAAGTGGAATGTGGGATGAGTTTAATTAATCTTTAAAAGTCATGGAATAGACGTTTGATACACTTTTCTAAAGTTGTTACTACTTTATTGTACGCACTTACCTGCATATTACTCAAAGACATCTAGAATATCAGTTCATGGTTGTATGCTGAGGCTGTTTGGTTTATAGTATACAAATATACACAGCCTTGAGAGGTTCTGGTTAAAACTATGCGTAAGAGGCGACTCCAATAGTACTATTTGCTGAGGGGCGCTAGCCCCGAAGCAAATGGTACTTTTGGAGTCACCGAGGCCCATAGTTTAACCAGTATCTCGAATAGAAGGCATGGTATATTTGTTTTATATCCTGCATCAAAAATTTATTTTAAAAAAAAAAAAAAAATTGGAGAAAAAAAAAATTAGAACAAATAAATGTCAATTTTTATCTAAAAAGATTTAAAATATTTTGTTTTTATTAAATTAATATTTGAAAACAAAAATGATTCAATTAAAAAAAAACTTTCAACTCCCAAATAGTAAACCAAAATAGTACTCTCATATAGTACTTTCTAAAAATAGGTCAAATATTTTGGGTCATGTGACAAGCTCTCAACCAATCAAAAGCCAACAAACTTTTGATGCAGGATATAATAATGTTTATATTTAGATGAATGCTGATATTTAGATGTATGCTGTAATATATTGTCCCACGTTCGTCTACTATTAAAAACAGGTCACGATGTATTTTTAACATACGCTGATATTGAGCTTGTTTTGTCTTTCGTCTAGTATTCAAAACGGGAGCGCACTGATTTCTTGTGATATTCCATGTGATTTCCGTTGCCTTTAAGGAAAATGTCCTGCTCCGTATTTTCCGTGTTGGTTATTCAACGGTTGCGGAACGTTGGAAGAGCTTAATTACTCGTTCATAACTCATGGAATAGTGTTTCACTTTTAGTTTAGATATGAAGGGTTTATAGATGAGCACGCAATTTTCACCGATTGCACATTCCTGCATAACAATTATCTATCAGTTTATGGTTGTAGTCTGAGGCTTTTTAGTTTTTAGTCATATTTATATTTTGATGTATGCTGAAATATATTGTCTCACTTTCGTCTACTATTAAAAATAGGTCACGATATATTATTTGTAACATACGCTGATATTGAGCTTGTTTTGTCTTTCGTCTAGTATTCAAAACGGGAGCGCACTGATTTCTTGTGATATTCCATGTGATTTCCGTTTCCTGTGGAAAAAAGAGGATAATGGGGAAACTTCTCTGCCTCATGCTTTCCATGTTGATCATTTCAACGGTTGTTCAAGGTAAGCTAGATTTGAGTTCTCATTTCTGTTCCATACAGGCAAAATATTCTGCTGATTTCGCGCTTTTTATATTTTATGTTTTTTATTGATTATTGAATGATTAGACGTCTTCAACTTTCAAGTTAATGTTAAATTTTTATGTTTACAATCCCTTTAAAATAACTTGACAACAACGAAACGTGAACAGTCGTACAAATGCAGATAAATTAAAGAATAATGTTCAGTGTTGTCCATAAAGTTGGAATAATTCTATTACCTTATTTCATGACATGACAGTGATGATATAATGGCTTAATTTTTTTTATTACATAAGGTTTGTAATGAATTTAAATGTGTCTGTATTACGTGCAGGATTCACAAATTAGAAGTATATGTACATGCATGGATCATTATTATTTCCGTATAAATAGTTTTTTTGTGGGGCATGTCAAACTCCATAGTCCTTTACTAGATTTACGACAGTCATTCTGCTTTTCGGCCGTGCCTGCCCGTCAGTAATTACAACAAAAAAAAAAAACGATTTCGAAAACGACAGGGACAGACTTTTAGTCGCGTGCGGCACTCATTATCGGAGGGCAGGCTTTGTCCTGAGGTTGACGTCAAGACTCTGTCCTTAGCTTCGAGGTCGGGTTGTATCCTTTCTTGAAGGTCGGCCTGCTCGAAAACAGTATAAAATATAGCTCCCGATAAAAGCCGGAGAGATCCAAAAGGCGGGGGGGGGGGGACTTCTTCTCGAGTCTTTGCTGCCGTCTTCCAAACTTGCCATCAACCATAGTGATGCCAATGATTAGAGAGCACGATTCCTTGACTTAAAATATTGAGAAGCCTTCCTTCGTAATAAAATAATTAATGAATAGAATTTAAACATATCGACTCGAAGAGATGGAATGAAAATGTGGAGGGAAACCAAATACTAGGTCATCAGAAAAATAGGATACACAGAATGGCGGAAGTTCGAAAAAAATCGGACCAATAATATGAGATCACTTACTATTCGAATCTCAAATTTGTAGTTAGGTCAGTGGATTGCAATCGTGATGTAGTTGCAGATAACTCTCCCGTTTTTCGAGACCAAAAATATCATTAATTTTTGATGTTCTCCTATTCCAGCCACTCGCTAATCAAATTGCATTGACATGCGTAACCAACCGGATGCCCGTTTAACACCTGGGTAGCGAGGAGCAATACGGATGAAATGCCTTTTTCCGGATATTTCCCATTACCCTGCAAAGCTAACAGTGGAACGAAAATCGTGAATCATTGTGAAACCTTGCTTGATAACTAAGTCATTCATAAACTTGAAAGATTTGTTCAACGGAACTTAGAATCAACATAACAAAGATAATGGATATATGAGGGAACTGGGGGGGGGGGGGTGTATGATATCTCTTGCAGAGCCTTTGACAGTAGTCCATAGCGTATTTATAGACATAAGAGGCATTCCCACCTGCAGAAAAAAGGAGATTTGATTTATTTTTTTTTTTATTTTTTTTTTTTTTGTATCGCGATCCAAAAATCGGTTTGTTTTTTGGCGTGTGCGGATAGAATAATTTCTAATCTTCGCGGTCCAATTCGCACTGAGTCTTGCGATTTGTCAGAATAATCGCGATATTTTGCCGGGCGCTTTGTGTGAATGGTATTGAGAATCAAACGTCGATTTATTTAATCCCAGTATTCCAAGAGCGCATACACCATCGAGATTCATGGATGCGCAGTTCGGTCATTCTTGCCGTCGAGCGAGATTTCCCCTTGTGTGTGAATGGTCGCCCCCAAAAAATCAATCTTTGCATCGCGATCCAATTGACTCTAAATTGACATTAAATTGACATGAATTTGTGTGGACGGTCGCAAAAAACAAAAACAAACAAAACCCAAACAACAACAACAACAACAAAAACAAAAAAAAACAAAAAAATCGATATTTGCATCGCGATCCAAATCGCACTATGTGAAAACGGGCCTAATGTTTAGACACGCTCACGCATACGAGCTCAAAGGTTACTTTAAAATAAGTTCCATTCCGCACTATGAAAAGGAACTATATATTTATCCTTGAATTGACCAATGAACGATGCTGACCACACATCTCTACTGCACTAGCTGGCCGGGTTATCAAAAATGTTACCGTCAGTGACAACTGTCTAGACTTCGAGGAGCTATAGTGTTTCCTCATATGAAATGAGTTACCATCGGTCATTATGTCTTGACCTTTGAAGAAAGAAAATTAACGTTGCGTGAGAAACAGGTTGAACTATACTATTTATATAGAAAGTGCGCCCTTAACAAACTAACTATATATTTGAAGCTTTGTTTATGATTAAAGAGGCTGCGGTTTTAGATATCACGTGCCTTAAAAGTCAAAGCAACACCAACGGGAACAGCTCCCCAAAATATGTACAACGTGTTAAACAAATATTTACCACTTAAGAAATTCTTACTGCTACTGGCGGGACATTTTGTTTTCATTTCATCTCTTCAATTTAATTTCGTCATTAAAGGTAAAGACCAGTATTGGAAACGCCCCAATTTCAAAAAATGAAATGGAAGCTCTCGTTACCAATCATGTGAAAGAATATGTTTTGACTAATACATGATGATAAAAAATTTGCGGGGAAACCGCCTACTAATTCATATATTTGGTAAATTTGTTTCTCTCTTGGTCTGTGAGAGATATAGGGTAGTCCCATATACATCTTTCTGTGTATAGTGCTTGTAACTTTACGAAGAATGGTCCAAATTTCTTATCATTTTGATGATTCCAGAACCTTGCAGATGCTAGATGCTAGATGATCAACCTTTTCTGATCGATTCCACAACGTTTCTTTCACAATGCAATCGCATGACCATAAGTGGTCTTTACCTTTAAAGTAATACATTGTACTGTGCATCTATTAAAAACTTTAAAGCCGTACGTGTATATTTACCTTTTAGTTTGTTTTAGTTTGTAATTTTCTCCCATTTTTAATTTCCCTTCCTCGTTTTAGGAAGGAATTACCTTATCTGTCATTGTTATTGCTACTCATGAAGATTTGTATACCTGAACTTTATGCCTTTGCAATTGTCACATATTGTAATAATGTTACTTTTAAAATGATAGGCACTGAAACATAATTAATCGAACCTAGTTATTAACCATTTTCTTCATCTCTGTTCTTTCCTTGATTCAACTCCTTTATCTCTTATGTAGCGCCCACCCCGAGGAGGGGGCATACCTATTACAGGAAGACAAAATAAGAATAAATGGTGACTGGGATGCATGGCAAATCAAAGTCATTTATTCCTAATCCTTTACAATAACAGTCTTTTCTTACAATCATTTATATACGATCAAAATGGCATAACAATACTCTTTAAGTATTAAACACAAATAAATCTATCTGTTCGCATACATTGAATTCATTAGCTCTCAGTGTTCTCTTATTATATCACTAGGAACATCATCTGGGAAAGTTTCATACTTTCTTTACGTTACTAATACTATCTCTAAAATAAACTATCCTTACTTCCATGCTTCATTTAAAAGCGCAATTCTTCATCGATCTCATAATCACAACTTGGCTACTAATAAATAACTAAACCCACTAACGAATGTCTATAACATTGAGGTATCAGCCAATCTACTATAATATCTTCTAATAACATAACTCTTCACTTAGCGTCTTCATTAAGAAATCATTATAAACATATAATACAAGAATGTTAGCATAATCATCCCTATACTATTGCCTAATAAGCTTCCTACTCTTTACGCTCTAAGACTGAGGATCTCTTGTGCACATAGACCCTTAGAATGCAATTCTACTCTCAGCCTTCACTAATCCCTAAATTCACAAGTTACTTCTTGTCTCAGGGCAGGCATTCACATTAATACTGAATAAACTTATAAATCTTCCTTAACTAGCTCATGTATTTTCCAATAGTCATCTGCATCACTTTGATCTAAGACTATCTTTTTCAGTGAGATTACTGAACTTGAAAAGATACATCTTCAACAACGTATATCCTAGAGGCTGTTCACACCGCAATGAGATAGCGCGGTCTATCGTAGCACCCCCTTTTTTCTAGCGCGCGCTACACCGTGCAATCTCTCGTGGAGGCTGTTCACACCGCAATGAGATAGCGCGGTCTATCGTAGCACCCCCTTTTTTCTAGCGCGCGCTAGACCGCGCTATCTCTCGTGGACCACCCCCAAGAGGTGCCCCAGTGGCACGCCATTTTGGCTCGCCGTGGCTCGCTGTTGGGCGGACCGAAACGACGTTGTACCTTCCAAACCGCAGAGATAGCGCGGTCTAGCGCGCGCTATCTCTGCCGGTGTGAACAGCCTCCTAAACTCCTTACAATATTCACAGAACTGGCAAATAGTCTATGAGGCTGTTCACACCGGCAGAGATAGCGCGGTCCAGCGCGCGCTCTATCGCGCGCTAGGCCGCGCTCTCTCTCGTGGACCACCCCCAAGAGGTGCTCCAGTACTGGCACGCCGTTTTGGCTCGCCGTGGCTCGCTGTTGGGCGGACCGAAACGACGTTGTACCTTCCACACCGCAGAGATAGCGCGCGCTAGACCGCGCTATCTCTGCCGGTGTGAACAGCCTCTTAGTCTGCAGTCTGCAGTCTGCACTAATTATATAGCTCTCGCAAACTTACAACCAATAATAAGCTATCCTCTTACTGTCATCTCATCTACGCATACATATAGTTCCTATTCTAACTCTAATCATCAAACAATAGTTTACTAAATACATGTATATTCATTTCACAAAGTAATGTGGGAGTAAAAGACAACGGGTAAACAATACAGAGAGATAGATAGAGAAGATATAAAGAGAGAGAGAGAGAGAGAGAGAGAGAGAGTGGGGGGATATAAACAGAGAGAGAGAGAGAGAGAGAGAGTAATTCCCAATAACATTTAACCTGAATTATCATTCCTAACAATCATTATGCAAGTCTTCAACTACAATATTTCATCAACCAGTCCAACTCTAGCTAACTACTAGACAGTGATCATGTGTTTCTCCAAAAGTGTATTCCCCAACTGTAAGATGAGGTCTTCCAGGTTTCTTCTTCCCGTGTTTAGGTTTCCAGAGTAGAAGCTGAGATATTGGTTCATTGATGAGAATTGCTAAGAATATATATATATATATATATACACATGAATATCGTGCAAAAGACAAATATACTGACAGTAATAAAGTATATATTCTCTTCTCAAAACTTACTTAAATGTTGTCTAAATCAAACAACATAATCATCAATCTCACACACTCGATAAAAATTTCCTATCATTTCTACAAGTGATTACTATGCTCATCAATGACATTATCTCTTCCCACATGGCATTTCTTATATTTCCACCCATAGTCCACATGTTATATAATCCAACAAGTCATTGGCAAAGATCATTAATATCTCTTTTTACACAGTACTACAAGATATATGAATAGTGAAGCTAATAGTTTAGAAATACGCATATTATGAAGAACAAGAATATAACGCAATTGAATAATACAATATTCTTTCTTACCTTTAAAAGACACAATAAGAATAGATGGTGACTGGGATGCTTGGTAAAACAAAGTGAGAAGCCACTCCTGGTATCCCAGCTGGTGTATTTGGATTAGTTGTTGGGTGAGGCCACTCTCGCAGGAGGGGTACCTAATCAACTAAGAGGAGGGACTGTGGGGGCTAGAAATATACTTGTGTCATACATAATAAGTCAAAGATACACAAAAAATAGGGGGGTGGTATTCTGTGAGGCTCCACACCTATCTTGTATGTAAAGACACGTCTTGCGTGTAATAAGCCTAATAACTTGATTAGAGTTTGTTTTCCGACGCTATTTCAATTTGCATTTCTACTTATTGGCTTCACTTAACTAACATAACTCATTCATTGGCACCAATACACATTAATCCTGAATTATAAAATAATTTAAACTAGTACATCAATCAGTTACGCATTAAGTATTTGTATGCATTACTGTTTTAGTTGTATAGATACATTTTATCATAACAGTCATTCTTTAAACTCAAATTAAAATTATGATTTGTGATTTCAAAGTGCACCAAATTCATTTTATTTCTTCACAAGTATTCTTCGCTTCAACCAATGCATGTGACATCATATGTCTAGTTGAATAATCTTTAGTACATTCTTCTATCATTGTTTGTGTACGTAGGCCAATATGTTATGATTGTATATATTTTGTACATGTAATCTGTAAAATGTTTCGCCATTCGACCTTTGGCCGAAATGAAATTTGATTAGTATAAACCATTTCAATTCAATTCAATTCAATTCTTCTTCTTTTTCGTTTTGGTCCTTTTTGAGATTTTTTTTGTACACACGTTGACTGAGGACCTAGTGTTCTGAAGTGCGCTGAAACTAATTCAATGAGACTAAGAAGACATTTGAACTTGAAAACTTACTAATATCGAAGTCTGTATTTCATCACAGGTTATGGGATAAACGATCTGGACAATCCATGTTTACGAGAATGTACTGGAAGTGAACCTATGACGTGCGAGTACGACTGGACTATTGAATCATATTACTCCATGTCACGTGCTTGCTACCAATGTCCATTCAACGAGTTCGATTGCCACCGGCCTCACTGTATACCCTCGGCCGGTTATGCCAGGCCCGTCTACTCGGTTAACCGTCAGGAACCCGGACCGAGTATCCAGGTAACTTGAATTTCAGATTGATAAACACTTTTATTCCTTTCTTGTAATAATTAATCAGATCTATCAAAAGACTTTCGAAAAATCAAAATTAGGCAATTTCAGTATAGACTCTTACGTCATCGATTAAAATGTGCCAGCAAAAACAATGACATATTACGCGATCCGAAAATGATTGTAAAGGGTAGAATAGGTATATTGAAATTGCCCTTGAGTCGATATCTCCTTTGAGATCGTGTTGAATGAGTTTAAAAACAATGCTTGTATCTCCATACACGAAGGAAGAACTGATATTTCCTAGAGGTTGTACGACACATGCTCCTGGGCTAACTGCTCCCCGGTCAATTTCCTACTCAGACCGAATGCCCAACTTCAAACCTAGACTCAGCCAATCCTGACCCCAATCCTAACCCTTGCCCTAACCCTGTACTTACCTTAAAATCCTATCGTAACACTAACCCTAAACTTTTAAAGAAACTGAGCAATGTCGCATCAGTTTTCACCTAATTGGTAGGTTGTTTGATTTAACTTTAAGTAACACGTATAATTAACCCTTCAAAATATTTTACAGTTCGCTATAATATCATTGCTTTAAATATCATTCTCAGGTTTGTGAAAATGATATCATCAAGGTTCATGTGCACAACCGATTGCAGAACGAAGAAGGTGAAAGTATTCACTGGCATGGGTTCCATATGCAAGGCACTCAGCACATGGACGGAGTATCAGGAGTTACCCAATGCCCCATCAATGCAGGTCATGATTTTACTTATGAGTTCATAGCAGAACAGCCAGGTACGAGAAATAATTCTCTCCACCTCTTTCTCTCTCTTTCTCTCTCTTTAACCCTTAGTTTGTTTGGTTTTGCTTAGATTTGTGCACTGTCTTGTTGCTCGTTTGCCCAAAGTGCAATTTTTGTGCCAAACAATATAGGCACCGATTGGCGGAAGGATTGCTTTGCGCAACACAATCGCTTTACAAAACTCCCCATTTTCGGTTTTGATTAGCTCCAATAACGACCCTTAAAAACCGGTATAGATTAATATTGCAATGAAAACAGATAAACAATCTTTAAGCTGGCGGAGGTCTAATTACGGGTGTGTCGCTGTACTGAGGAACAATATGGTTCGTGGTTCGAGTCCCAGTCGCGGAGTCATTTTGAAAAGACACTAATCTTACATTTTAGCCAATCTCAACCCACGTGCAGTGAATGGAGGTACCTGCTAGGAAGAAATCTCTTCAATGATTACAGCGCCCCAGGTAGCTTGGCTAAAGTCATGGTAATGTTAGTGCCCTGTACCACGCTTAGCATCCCCTTAATATTTGTGCGATATAGATGTAGCTTTTATTATTATTATTTGTATAAGTAGCAGCAGTAGTAGCAGTAGTAGTAGTAGTAGTAGTAGTAGTAGTAATAGTAGTAAAAGTAGTATAGTAGTTATTTGTGTTGTTGAAGTAAGTATAGTAGGGTATTATCATTATTACTCATTTCATTATTATTTTTGGTAGTAGTATTAGTGGTACATGTAGTAGCAATAGGAGCAGTTGTCATAGTAATAGCTGTTATAATAGTAGTAGTAGTTGTAGTAGTAGTTGTTGTAGTAGTAATAGTAGTAATATAATAGTAGCTGTTGTTGTGTTGAAGTAAGTAGTAGGCGGTTATTATTATTACTAATTTCATTATTATTATTACTGGTAGTAGTAATAGTGGTGGAATAGCAGAAGTAGTAGTAATATTAGTTGTAGTAGTATAGTAGTAGCAGCAGTTGTATTCGTAGTAGTAGTTTTAGTGGTAGTAGTAGTAATAATAGTTGCTGTTGTTGAAATAAGTAATAGGATTATATTATTGCTAATTTCATTATTATTTTGTGATTTGTAGTAGTAATAGTAATAGAAGTACTAGTAATAATTGTGTTTGTATAAGCAAGTAGTAGGCTATTATAATTATTACTTACTTTTCATTATCATTATTGGTAGTAGTGGTAGTAGTAGTAGCAGTATCATATACTAGCAGTAGTAGTAACAGTAGTAATAGTTCTGTTAATATCGGTTTTCTCAAATCACTCCATAATAATGCAGACCTACCTAGACGATAAAACAAACGTCTTTACTTCTTGATTATGCCTTTAAGTTATGTTTTCATGTTTGCCACTTGAGACTTCTTCTTGAAACTCCTTGAAATGCTGTTTTCATCGTACTTTGTATTTTGTTTAAATAACGGAACTATATATACTTACACCCACACTTACGCACACCCACACTGTCACAACGCTCCTCTCACACAGGTACCCACTGGTGGCATTCTCACGCTGGTGTTCATCGTGCAGACGGTGTATATGGTTCGTTAATAGTTCGGCAATCATCGGAATCCGATCCTCATCGAGCGCTGTACGATAAAGACGACCCGTATCACGTGATCACTATCAAGGAATGGTCAAAGTCCCCGGCGATAGCCATTTCTACTGCCGGGCAGAGTGGTGTTGCAATAGATGCAAATGATGGCATATTGATCAACGGAGTAGGTACGGGCTTCTCTTGAGATAATTATGTAAAGAATGTTAAAAACAGCGAAATCACTTTACTTCTATAGAGGGCGTGGCTTGGCTGAATACAATTTTTTTATTTTTTGTTCTTTTCATTTTCCCTTTCAAAACAGAAGATACAAATTTTCCACAAAATAATAATAATACACAATATGATTACATGTATTACAATAAAAACAGAATATGAAAACACTGTAATAATACAATCATGTGAAGAAAAAAACAACTTTATAATCACTTGATGTCAGAAATTTAACTAAATAAATGACGAGAATACCATTGTTTTGAAAGGAAGGTATAGTTTTAAAATGAAAATAAAACAAGCAAAAAGAAGGGAAAAGAAAGTAAAGAAATTTGAAGACCTAGAAACAAAGAAATGAAAGGAATTAATTCTCCCCCACCGTAAATGACAATGGTTAGTGATATTTTATATTGTTTGATCCGAAGTCAAAAGTGATCGCTTTATGTATTCATCCGGACACACAACCCCCTATCATAGCCGTGAGCTGTTTGATAGGCGATTGTGTAAATGCAAAGAGAAATTTATATAATTGATGTCAGTTGATCTAGAGAGAGGAGAAAACAATCAAGAGAGATAAAGACAGATAGAGAGAGAGCGAAAATATAAAACTTTGTTAAAAATTGATTTAATGTATTCTCACTGGGATTCTCTCCCTTCGGTCATTCGTCAAGTCCTATCTTAACACACTTTCAAGAAACTTCTTAAAACTCTTCTTTTTTCTCGTCACTAATTTTAAACTTTTTGTGTAAGGTTTCACTCCATACTTATTACTAAATATCCGATATACTGACGTATATCAATTATAAATTTGTTTTCAATATTTCTTCCATTTCTTTTAATGTTTACGTTTCGGAATTACTCGATTGATTTGTATTTTGTTTTTTACCGTGTTGTAATTAAACGCATGTAAAAACTTTCCACTTTTATTGAAGCTTTAAAAGTTCATCTTTGTTGTTATTATTATTATCATCATTATTATGTGTAAGAATGGAAAAGGTTTGAAGGTGACTTGTCTTGTCTTTTCTTTCCTAGGAACAAACCAAGTACTCAGTAACTCTGACTACCCCAATGCGACAATCGATCATCATGTCGTTTATGTCACGTCAGGTCAAAGGTATCGCTTCCGGGTTATAAGTGCCGCCAACGATGTCTGCGCGTTGTCCATCTCGGTTGATAATCATACGCTGACAGTGATAGCAATGGATGGTGCCCCAGTGAATCCAATCGATGTGGATATGATCACCCTCTTCTCCGCAGAGAGATATGACTTCATCTTAAACGCTGACCAGAGTCCTACTAACTACTGGATTCGGGTTGCCGGGCTATATACTTGCGCCCAATACCAGGTATTTATTTTTTAGATACTATTTTTCTTTTAATCCTCTATGGATCAAAACATTAGACTACTACATTTATTTTTAATATTTTTTACGAATCAATTGTACGTATTTGTGACTAAAGCTATCTGTAGCAATCCTCTATTTGTTCCATTGATCGACCAAATCGTCTCGATATTGGCACGGGCTCTGCACAGTGAGATAACACGCCCTCTTCTGTCAAGATTCATTGCTTTTCGTTTGAATAAATTTTTCCAAATCATGTCAATAATATTTTATCTTTCATAACCTTGCTAAATTTGACTTTACTCACAGCGCTGTTGGATCTACAGTTAATGTTTACCAAACTATAATTGTGCATATCTAAGTATCTTAAATATATATACGTGCACACACGCTCCCACAAAGTGTTGTTGTGATTTCGTACTTCCTTCCAAATGATATACCAAAAGGCACTGTCAAATGTGCTAACGTTTTTTTTCCTCGATCGTCATAGAAAATATAAATGACTTAGCACTAAGAAATTAGATTTTGTTTTCTTTCTTTCTTCACTTGTTACGGATTTGTCCGAATTGTACCCGTTCGCTCGAGACAAAAGCCTGAATACGCCCCTGAAAAACAGTTAAAGTAACAATAATAAATGTTAGATATTTCATAGCACACATATCCACCACACAAAGTGCTCAAGACGTCCCACAATTACACCGGCTCGGCTCGGCTCGGATACCGATTTTGGTGCTCACAGCATTCAAGAAATGTTATCGTTGTATTTATACATTCACAGGAAGTGGCTATTTTACAATATGCAGGCGCACCTCCCGATTCCAAACCAGAGAGTGACAAGGACCTAAGAGCACAAGGCAAGGTTCTTAATCCACAGACAGCACTTCGTGATTCTGAGACGGTACTAGTGTCAGATCTCACCGATGCCGGCAAGTCTAATTTCTTGTTATAATCTACTTTCTACATACAATTACTTACATGATAAAAACCTAATTTACATGCGGAGTCTGAGTGTATTGTTTTATTGATGACGTACGGTACATTTAAACGAAATAATCACAGAGTTCATTGATTTCATTTTCAGATGAAAAAGAAGATGACCTAAGCCATGCTGATGTCACTCACTATCTCGAGCTGAATGCTGTTTCCCGCAACGAGGCAAAGTCGGTTCATCATCCTGTCTTCTACCCATACGAGCTAGCTGGAACAGATACTTACAGTCTCAAAAATCTTCCCATCATCAACAATATTACCATGAGTTTACCAGGAATACCATTGCTGTCCCATTGGCGTGATGTAGACGAGGCATCGTGGTGCAACGAAGACTCGCTGCAGACATCGCTCAAAGACTGCTCACAAGAGGCATGCGAGTGCACATATCGGATTGACATAAAATATAATCAGGTAAGATCGAGCAAGAAACCCGAGAGTACTTTTATATACCGAATGTACCCAATATATATATTTTCCACCAAGTGTTACATCACTCCTATGTTTTGAAATATACTTTATTTGCTTTCATTAGAGGTACGTCCTTGTAAGCTACTCCTCAAAGTCATCGATTAATGTATAAATATAGATTGTTTAAGTTGGACACAATGCGGCGCATAATTATATGTGTACACTTGGTTCTATTGTTGCTTAAGGAAAAATAAAAATACTAATCCTTGATTTGGAGAATTTTCAACACTTTCCACCACTTAGAGGTCTTAGAATTTTGTGAATTTTATTATTTAGTGCATTTTTTGTGACCCTAAAACAATTGAAATATTCTCTTTTGCAATTAGTAGGAGGTTATTTGTGTCAAGTTAATGTACTAGAACCCGAGTAATCTTCTGAAAAAGTGCATATGGTACTTATCCTTTGTTTTAATGCGATAACATCAGGGAGATACCAGTTGACCTAGAGAAAAAGCCCACGAGGCCGACAGTATCGACCCTGTGAAACCTCAACTAGGCTGTCAGAAGTCCTTGGCTTACCGGTCTCGTAAACCTCTAGATTCAGAAGGCCCGTGAAATTAACGATATCGTTTGTCTCATTTGTTGTCGGCTGTCGATCTAGTGAGCGCGGTCAGTCTCAAGGGCCGTCGGTACCTTGGGCTGTCGGTCTCTTAGAGTCGATCACTGTCGGTCTCGTGAAGCTTTTACCGGTATTTTGTTTCTACGACCATAGGTGGTGGAGGTGGTGTATGTGAACACCGCTAGAGGTATACCGCATCCGATGCATATACATGGATACTATTTTGAGGTTCTTGGAATGGAGACCATGTGGGACTTTTTCACCATCGAGGATTTTAAACGACTGGATGCTCAAGGTTTGTAATTTGATTATTGATTAAATATCACGAATTGATAGGGCAGAGTCGAGCCAGGTATATTCTCTGCTCTTCGATCTCCATCGGTATACCTTGTATGATGTGAACGTCATTGTAATGGGATGATCACGTGCGCACCTGTAAGGTGGTGACTAACTGGAATGCTCTCTGTCTGGTATTGAGAGTAGGCACTGTAAAGTGAAAAGGCGTCATTGAATCCCGTGACCGAGGATGAATTTTACGGCTACATTAACTTTATTGTCGTCATGATCATGAACCAATAATTCATCGTTCATAGAAAGGTATTAATGTATTTACACGTTGTTGATACCTTCAAACAAACATGGCTTAGCTCAGCTTGGCTCTGCGATAGCATCAGTTAATACTGTGAAAATAAAAATTGGAAAAAATTACGAGAAAGTGTTAAAAGTGTTTTACACACTGCAGCTATTTCAAGGCATTTGTGTATAATGATAATGATAATTTGAATAATAATAATAATGATAATATTAATAGTGTGTTCTTGTATAGCGTCCATGTCTGTCAGACTTGACACTCTTGGCCCTCCACAATATTGTTATACCCCGGCCTTAGCATATCTATCATTTAAAGGATTTAATTCTTGTCCGGTACCACTTTACCTTACCTGTATGGGTGGCAAAGTGTGGCAACTCCATGGGCAAATATAGATTAATGTCTTGACAAAGGACATTGGTGTTGCGGCGGGCCTCGAACCGCGAACTTTGTGATCCACCACAGTCCGCTGACGTTTCCGCTAGACCTACATTATATATATTCTCTATCTAAAAAATTCTAAACTATACCTGTTTACAGGGAAAAATCTACCGGAATGTCTTGCCAAAGGACATTAGTGCCGCGGCGGGCCTCGAACTGCGAACAATGTGATCCACCGTCCGGTGACGTATCCACTAGACCTACATTATATAATTATGTTCTCTATCTAAACTATACCTGTTTACAGGAGAAATCTCCCGTAACCTGAAGAACCCTCCGAGGAAAGACACCATCATGATACCAGTTGGAGGGTATGTGATAACAAGGTTCCGATCTGATAATCCTGGCTGGTGGCTGATGCATTGCCACTTCGACGCCCACTTCGCGGTAAGTCGGCATCATCATCGTTTAGTGTCCGTGTTTCCCATGCTGGGCCCCGTTGCATACAACTTACCATTGATGGTAGCTTTGCCATCAATGGCGACTACCATGGTAACAGGGCTCTACCGCCAATCAAAATCAAGGTTTAATGGTAAGTTTTATGCAACGGGGCCCTGAGGTGTTGGACGTTTCAACCCCCTTATATGGCGTTTCTCCATGCCTTCGTCTGCCTGGATGAGGCCATTATGCTCTCGTGTCTTCCTATATATAGTGTCGCCTTCCAGGTCTTGCGAGGTCTGTTTGTAGATAGCTACTTGCCAAAAATATACTATAAAGCGGGAAAAGAGATGATACTTTTTTATCATTGATTTTCTCATGCCACATTTGAAGTACAGAAAGTTTCCCTAGAACTATCACGAGATATTAAATATTGATTTGCGATTTCATTCTTAACTTAGCTTGAAGATACTTCGATAAGACATTTCATTTGATTAAAAATAATAAAGCCTCGTTCAGCTGTGCCGCGGCAAGCCGCTTCACATTTTCTTTAAATAACACAAAACTAAGTGACTATGCGTGGGAGACCTTTGTTGCGCGCAGTCGCCATTCGTTTTACACGTAAAAAGAAGAAGAAGATAAAAACAGCTGCGGTTGTTTTGTTTTGTTTTGTTCTATTTGGTTGCATACTGGTTTACCGCCTCATAGCTGAACGAGCCTCAACCACCACAATCAGTTCGAGTGAATGTGTTGTACTTGTTAATACTTGACAAATCAGTTGTTGTATTATTCTGATGAAAATTCCATGATAAATCAAACTTTAATGTATCCCTATTCCACTTTTCAGCTGGGTATGGCGTTGGTGTTCCATGTAGAAGGATCAGTTCCCCCGCCACCTGCCTCTATGCCTGTCTGTACTTAATCCTCATCGTCATTGGCATCTTGTAGAGTAGTAACACGTTGCTGACCCTAATCCAGGGCCAGCGGAGCGGCTTTCAAATGGGGGGGGGGGGGGGGGGGGGGCGGGGAGGGGCAGCAAACAAAAGGGCATTTTCTGGAAAAATAACAGAAAAGGGGGTACCTATACAAAGGGTACCTATTTAGAAGCAAACAAGTACAATTTGAAGCCACTTGGTAATAATTTTTAAAGTGTAATTAATACATTATTTGGGTCAAGGGTAAAGATTAATTTGAGAGCGAGTGAAGCGTGAAAGAAAACGAAATATTATTGATTTGTTTAAATGAATAAGAAGCCCAAGATGCTTTTCAAACGTTTCGCCATTGTTTTAGCAAATAAATTATAATCTAATGTTAACTATGTACATAAAAGGAGACTGCAACTTGCGATTGATAGGAGGACTTGCGATAACTCTTTGTAAGACAGGCCCAGATCGCTCTCTATATACACGAAGAGTTTGACGACACCATAGTATTCTATACTAATGCCTCAGTCACACCGTCAAACCGACAGATTCTTTGCATTAGACAACATAATCGTAATGGTATCTTTGAATCATGTTTTAATGCAACAGCCTTTTGCTTCAGACTAAGAAATGTACTGAAATCTTAATTTTTGTCTGATATTCCAAATTGGATATGAAGTATGAACAATGTAAAAGTTCAACCAAGTTTTTTTATGCTATTAAATTGATAATCATAGTTATAAATGTATGATTAATGATATGATAAGTTGTAATTAATAGGCAATTATGTATACACACACATACCCATACATCCATTTAATTCAGTTTGGATTTATTAAGTACTTGTGACTCATTAATTGCAAGTTCTGGAGTTTATACACTGTAAAAAAATAATAGTCGAAATAACTCAATAAAATTGAGGAAAAGAATTGCCTTATTTTTATTAAGTAAATATTACCTACGGCATCTTAAGTAAAATTTACTTATTTTGCTGAATAAATTTTTACTCAGTTAAATCGAGTTACATTAACGTAAATAATTTAAGTATTGTAATCATTTTAGATAATTAAAAAAAAGCTATGATAGGATTACATATTGCACGATTTGGTACCCATCTAATCTAACAAGTAACATCCACTAATCATTCACTACTTCTATTTAAGATTTAACCGTATATATGTATCTACCACCATCACAAACTATTACATACGCTTCAATTCGACACATATTGAAAGGCTCCAAATTTTATATATATACTTGATCGTAGCACCTTAAAAGTAAAATTGGTTGACAATTTCCTGAAATATCAAGTTTTGATTTGTTTTGAATTGGGTAACAATTAAAATTGTCTTGTCTTTGCTTAGCCATGTTAAATGATTTAGTAAATGTTTTAAAGTCCTTTAATTTTCATTCAACCACAAACAAAGAATTGTTTTATTTAAAAAAAGAGTTTAATTTGGTCTTAATGAATATTCATAAATTATGTAAATATTTCTATTACGCACTGCATTCGGTCCTTACTTGAAAAAGATAAGAATAATCAACATAAATTGTATGAGTAATACGTATAATTTCTGATTTTGAGTTAAAATTACTAAATTAATACAAGCTGAAATTACTTAAAGTTCTTATGTATTTGATTTTACTTAAATATTCCACGTATGTTCTACTAAATTGAAAGTTTGAGTTAACAAGACTTAAAAGTTAGTGCGTAAGTGGCAAAACTAATGTTTTCAAGTAAATTCTACATGGAAAAAATACGTTAAAATTACCCAATGAACAAATTCATTTTTACAGTGTAGTAGGGATTGGAGTTAGAATTTATTCTTTGAAATTAATTTTGCTCTTTCATTGCAATATAACGAGTGTTATCAGAGGATAACGAGGAAGTAGCTATTGAGGGTCAAATTGGAGGATTTGCATTTAGCTCTCGAGATATACAATTAATTCATTAGTATCTGTGATTTGAGGACAGATGTAGGGTGCTAATGAATAACTTGTATTGTTAGCTGAGGATTTGATATGATTTTGGGGAAATCGCTTATAAATTATTTCCCATTTTCACTTAAATTTTAATATGATTATAATAATAGATATGTTTTCAATAGTACAATATTATGCATACTAATTGCCATGTACTACAATGTATCGATATAATTGCCATATATTACAATGAACTGATTGATTGTTGTTTCCTGTCTTTGCAGGGTTGTTTTTTGTTTTGATTAAATAAATGATCAACTGCAGCCGCATCATTTGCCTCTGACTCCTCTCTCTCGATCTCCTGTCCTACCCACGACACAAATTAAACATAATCTTATAAAACAAATAATGCACATCATCACGCACATCATTTTGTTTGGGCATTAGTAAAATTACCCACACTTGGTACCTTCGAAACAGTCAAAACGCCCTCGGCTATCGCCTCGGGCGTGTTAGACTGTTCCAAAGGATCGTGTGGGTAATTCTTACTAATGCCCTCACTGATGTGTATTATTTGTATAGTAACACACACCCACACACGCGCCTAAACCCACGCACACGCACACACACACACACACACACACTCACCAATCCCACACCTATGCAAGGCAGTCAACTCATCAGCCATCATTTTCTAAATTAACTTCTGTTCATTCGAGCCTCCTGATATGAAATCATTTTCTCTTTTACTGTTTGATTCTTAAACATATGAATGTCTTAATTGAATACGTCTGGAGTAGAAATTTTCTATTGGTCTTGTATGTATGTATTTTCAAGGAGGGTAGACTTGGTCCGATTAGGAAAATTGTCTATCATCTTACACTAATGCAGAGTTATCGGATGCTGATGAAAGGAGAATTGATTCAAAACATTTTGTGTGTGTGTGTGTTTTTTTGTTTTTTTTTACCTTTGTGGTAAATTATGATAATGTCTAGCCTGTGTCCCTAAGATTCTCACTACAAAGACGATTACAAGACAAAATATTGATTACTCGGAGTTGTATCTTTAATAGCACCATTTTGAGAGATACACTTTTTACAATAAAAAATAATATGTTAAAAACTTACTTCATGTAATTTATAGGCTGCTATGTCCTTTCATTAAGCACAGTATAACATTCACAGACACAACAGAATTCCAGTGATCAGTTCAAGATAAAATACTTTGTAGTTGTTGTACATGACAAGAAACACAAGAATTTAATAAGGCTTGCAATTAAAATGTGATCTCTTTTTCCATTTCGACATTCTTTAAATAGAATTGACAACCTATTGAATTATCCTTGAGTAATTTTGCTTCGTGTAAGTACAAAGATGTCATATCAAAAGGTGAATTGCTTTTGAAAGAAATATGAAATAATTAAGATTAAGCACATAATTATAAGCATTAATTAGCATATTTAATCAACCCTAACAAAACATAAATGTTTACTGTTCATGTGTATCACAGTTGGGAATTAAATCCTTTTTGTAATAGTTCACGTATTGGCAACCTTGTATTCCCTGAAATTTACTGAATAATTTAAGGCAGCAAAATGCATGAAACCCACATTTACTTGCATCCAAAAACATGTATGGACATCGGAAATAGTGCTGTCTGCCTTGTCATTCACAAGTTCATGGTGTTAACTTTCTCCTAAAATGAATTAGAAGTTGCCAAACGAAGATTATTTATAAATAGTATGAAGCAGCGGGAAAGATAAATACATTTTTGCTAACTTTACTTACTTATCTAAACGTTATGGAGTAACACATATGTATATTCCTGTTAATTTGACTTGATAAGTTCATCACACACTGATGCCAGCTTTGTGTAACCAATACCCATTCCTTCATCCACCGTGAGTTAAACAAGCTCTGGAAGTTCCAACACTTCTGGTCCCAAATACCTGTTACCTTTCTAACTGAAAATATTGATATGTAGCTATACACAGCATAATTATTCTGCGTTCCTCATTTAACGCAGCAGCTTCCATAAATATCATTTGAAAATCATGATCACTTTATATTCCCTGTAATTCCCACCATCATAGAGCTATGCGCCGGTATCAGAATACAATCTCTACCGGGGCTTAGATCGAAACACCGCGAAACAATAATGGTCATGTCAGCGCCAATTGGAACTCACTCAAACATGTACGCCTTAACCTGTTGATTATTTACTTGTGATGGAGAATAACCCTAGAACAGGGGTCATCCATCTCATACAGAGAGAGAGAGAGAGAGAGAGAGAGAGAGGGGGGGAGATGGGGGAGGGCATCCCACCAGATGAGACGCGTTGGAATGATCTTGTTGTGACTCGTGACAGTTGCCAATTGATGCCTGTCAAGATTGATTAATAATTATTTTTGATTAGAGTAGATTTTTACTGGTTCCCAGCTTCAAAGATGTAAACATTTGGCGTCTCCCCCAATTTCCGCCACATGCATCTACGATACATGCATCGACTTCAGCTGCTCCACGCTCAAATTACTACACTAACCAAAATTTATAAAGATAAAGTTGAGTCTAGTCATGCGATTGCATTGTGAAAGAAAAGGTGTGGAATGGATCAGAAAAAGTCGATATGTAGCATGTAAGTATTGGTTTGCACTGCAAGGTTCTGGAGTTATCAGATAAATCATATAAATTTGGCCCAGTCTTGGTAAAGTGACAAGCACTGTACACAGAAAGATGTATATGGGACTACACAAATTGTGTCGGGGCTATATACCTACCTTGATTTCCTTATCTTTCTATATGCTCATTACTCAGCCAGTATACATTTTCTTCCAAAATTGTTTGGCACATGACATTTATTTGTAATCTTGAACATTCAGTGTAAGTTTCGTTTGATTCTGTGAGAATTCATTTTTTTTTTTTAACCAGAACTCAAGTTAATCTTTAACTAATCGCTTGCCTAAAAACGTACTGACTTGCCTGTACCTAAAACTAACACTAAACTAAATCTGAAATAAAATCCAATCCTAGCCCGAGACCCTGGACCTTTAACAACATCAAGCACGTAGCAGGTGAAGCGGGAGCAAATAATCGGGTCACCGTACATACGTGAGGGTTAGATAATGTCGAAAAGAGTAAAGACGAAATGTAAATAGAATCTATTGACTTTCGTGATATTTCGCTAATACCAACAAGACACCGTTTTTATTTATTTGTAATTTTCTAAAAAAAAGAACATTACTGAGCAAACAGAGGACATCGTTTTTTTTTGTTTTTTTTCAAAGTTCTATGAACTTTCGAATTTGATTTAGTGCACGTCACTGCAATATCTTAGCTCAGCTAGCAACTGTTATGACAATTTACTTGTGTACGTGAACTTTTGAATGCTGGTGAACAATATTTCGCAACTTTAATATCTGGAGTTTTCTTCTTGGTGTTGTAAGTTCAAAGAACTCCCATACCGAAACCATTTTTGATGAAACGCCATTGGCTCCCGCTACATCCTAATATTCACAATTTGTGTAGATTTAGTTCGTATATAAAGCAACTTATTTAGATCAGTGAACCACATTAATTTACAGTTTATGAGGATATTCATATAATGATAATGGTAATAATGATATTCATAATAATAGTAATAATAAAAAAAATTGATTATAACGATAAGAATAATTCTAATAATAACATGTTTTCATTCAACAAAATTCAAGTCGAATATGTTCTCAAAGCGTTTTAAAAACAAATATAATGTACATATTTATTATATCACTTGATTTCCTCAATGTTCATCATTTTATTTCATTATTCTATTGGCACTGACTGCAGTCGGTACAATCTACACAAAGTCATGCTTAAAATAGTATAAACATATTGCATTAGAAATAAATGTGGTCTATAAAGTTGGAATATTTTTCTTATCTCTAATTATGAATTAATTGTGTCAATATTATTCTTTTTAGATAAGGTATATATCTTATCATAACTTAATTGATCGATCTCTGTGAATCTTTAGATTGATGAGTATAAATTTCTGAGAAGATATAAACCTTATATATCAATAATAAACCATATAGGGTGACACTCCCTTCATGAAAAGAGATAAGAAAAGATTATTTCAACTTTATTTTCAAATTAAGCATGGCAAAGATGCAGTGCAGCGGTGGGGGGGGGGGGGTTACACAGACAGTTACAACATTGATTTGTTTTATGATTTATTACTCCTTTAAACATACATTTACAGGGATTTCAATGTTTAATGATCAATAACAATAAAGGTTTTCCATTTTCATTTTTTTTAAATTGATTTAGAAATTGAAAGTTAGTTAGAATAGGTCTTTAGTTAGAGCTAGCATGGGGACAATCACATATTTATAATCAAATTCAATGCAATTTATATATACAATACACAGTGCAAAACGACACAATACAATACATCTTCACGCTAACGAAAAGTTCACAAGGTTACCTTGACGAACTTGAAAACTTCAAGGCCTCAAATTTCACACTAGCATCATTGTCGTCAGTGTCATTACCACAAATGAAATGAAAATATCCTCTTCCTAAATTGCGGAAATAGCAACAAAAAGTCAACACTATAACATGGCTCCCTGCACGAATGATGTGCTTAAACTCGCGGATTGCAAGCTGAGGAAGACATTCCATCGGTCCTTATCCGAGCGATGCATTACCCACACGCCATTCCTAAACCGCTGTCGTAGTTAGATCGAGACACCGCGAAACAATAATGGTCATGTCATCGGCAATTGGAACTCACTCAAACATGTACGCCTTAACAAGTTGATTATTCACTTGCGATGTAAAAGCGCTGCTGATGTAACGGAGAATAACCCTAGAACAGGGGTCATCCATCTCATAAAGAGAGAGAGAGAGAGAGAGAGAGAGAGATGGGAGAGAGAGGGAGATGGGGGAGGGCATCCCACCAGATGAAACGCGTTGGAATGATCTTGTTGTGACTCGTGACAGTTGCCAATTGATACTTGTCAAGTTTGATTAATAATTATTTTTGATTAGAGTAGATTTCTACTGGTTCCCAGCTTCAAAGATGTAAACGTTTGGAGATGTACTTGGGCTCTTTTCTCGAGTATTTACTTTATGAGTTGTACATTTGAATGATGGAAAGAGTGCAATATCTTACACAAATGAATTTAATCACTAACTACAATTGCAACGCATTCAATTGGCAACGGATTGGCATCCAGTGAGATCATCGTCATAATTCAATGCAAAGAATCCGGGGAGCCATAACATCGACGAGAGCAGACAGCGTACTTCATGCAGGGATCTCCTGCTTGAGCTGAACACCAGAAGGGCAGTTACTCTATGATAAAGATGATACCAGTTAACGCCATTTTCCAGGCTCATAGCAGATTGGAAGATGGAGAGGGAGAGGGGAAGAGAGAAAGAGAGACAAGGTGAGAGAGAGAGAGAGAGAGAGAGAGAGAGAGAGGGGTGGAGGGAGGGAGAGAGGATAAGATATAGAAAGAGAGAGAGAAATACACAGAGAAGTGAAGGAGATACATGCAAGGATGGGATAATAATGTTGGAAGCAGAGAAAGAAAGAAGGGGGGTAATATAGAGTTCAATGAGAAGTGTGGGAAATGAGCAGTGTGTGAGAGAGAGGGAGAGAGAGAAGGGAGAGAGAAGGCGAGAAAGAGTAGAGAGGGAGAAAGAGAGAGAGAGTGGGAGATAGAGAGAGAGGGGAGAGGGAGAGAGAGAGAGAGAGAGAGAGAAAAAGTAGACAGGCCGAAAGCCTGGCATGGTTGGTTATGTGAATTCACTTCGCCTTCCAAATATTTTTAATAGAATGCATTCGACATGATGGATCAACATTCCACAGAGTTTGCATATTAGTAGATAGCAAACGTTATTCATTGTGTGTAACAAGCTTTCATTGAAGCATCGGTGCAAATAAGTTATGTGTTTTGCACAAATAAGAAATATTAAAACAAATTTTTCAAAAGACCCAAACACGCAGGCCATTGTGAGCCTTTCGAGGGCTCGAGGCGCCAAGGGGGGGGGGGGGGGCGGTCTGGGAGGCAGGGGCGTACGCAGGGGGGGGGGGCGTTAGGGGGTTGAACCCCCCTTGATATTTTTAAATGTAAATATGTAATATGTTGATATGTAAACCCCCCTAAAAAAAAAAAAGATGTCCGCTTACCCCCCCCCCCCCCCCCCCCACCGGCCGGCGCGATTTTCAAATTTTCGGGAGCAAAATAATAAAGCTGAGTCGTTTTAAAACCCCCCCTTGAAAAAATCCTGCGTACGCCCCTGCTGGGAGGGGTGTCGCCCCTCCCAAGGTAGGTAAAATTGTGGCATCTTTCTGTCTAAAAATAAATTTTAGGTACAATTTTGAACACCAAACCGTTTTTTCTTCTTTCTTTTCTTTATAGCGGAACTGCTGTCGCTACGTGGGGGAGGGGGGGGCGCACGCACTCACACCCCTCTTAGTTACGGGTCTAGGTGCAAACAAGTTATGTGTTTTGCGCCAATAAAAGAAAAAAATCAAGGCCCAAACCCGTGATCATGATAGGTGACCGTGAGCACAGTTGTATTAAACCGCAACTTGTTATTCGGGAGGCTGCTGTTCTATGAGAATCTCTGAGCTGAGTGCTGACTGCTGAAAACCCGAAGATTGTTTTTGTAAGTTAATATATATTCATTACTGCATTTCATGCTTCCACCATACATGCATGGGTCCAGACGCGTACACAGGGGGGGGGGGGGGGGGTGAGGGGGGGGGTTGAACCCCCCTTTTGTATTTTTATGTATGTAAACCCCCCCCCTAAACAAACCTAAACCCCCCCTTTCGTTGTTTTTTTTTTAATAATAATAATTTTAAAAAATTAAAAAAAGTGTCCCCCCCCCCCACTGAGCGACTTTTCGGCCGGTGCGATTTTCAAATTTTCTGGAGCAAAATGATAAAGCTGAGTCGTTGCCAAATTTTGGGCCTGATTTTAACCCCCCCCCCCCCCCCCCCCCCCCCCCCCTTGAAAAAATCCTGCGTACGCCACTGCATGGGTTGTTATATCTCCCTTAAGCTCAGGGGAAGTAATTGTCTTTTCCAGATCGTCGGGGGGGGGGGGCTGTAAGATAGGGTAGGCCGATCCTGGAAATGACCCTCACTCTTTTTTAGGCTTTCAAGGTTTTAATTTTATAACAGCGACCTAAAAGTGATAAACCTTCGGATTATAAGTGTCTTGCTACTTTTCAATTTAATTCAAAGAAAATTGACCCCCTTTTTTGGCGTTTACCAAAATTATACTAGGACTCTCAATTGACCCCTGGATGGGCTTGTGGCTGAATCAGAAAAAAAAAATACCTCCAGCTGTCCACTCTCTTCCGGTGATTAACTTCTGGTTGATCATCGGGAAATGCCAACTGAATACTTGTTTACTACTGGCTCAAGTTGTTCTTGAGATATAGCGATAGCAAGGCTAAAAACCTTTAATTTCTTAAATTGACCGATGTGATCTTTGACCTACTGAGAATGTCGTCCTATGAGAATATATACTATCACTAAGTTTGAGGCTAACACCTTCAATGGTTCTTAATATATCAGTATGACGAGTAAAAGTGGCGGGCGGAGGGACGGACAAACCGAAAACGTAATGCCTACGACACACCTTCGGTGGGCGGAGGCATTACAAAATTCTAGACAAGTGCGCATGCGTAGACGTGTACGTGCAGCGTACGTTTTTAAGTAGTACGGATACAATAAAATAATATGGTGTTTAGCGTTCGTGTCGTTATCTTGAAATCTGACAATATCATTATATAAGGCTTTCGTTAGTTTTGAGTGTAACAGTTGGAAAAGTGAACATCAGAACAGCTCCTTTCACGAGAGTTGAACCAGAGGTGAGTTATTTTAATCCAATTATCAAATTTACTTTTGTAATTACAATTTTTTTTAAGTCCCTCCTTTTGAAACAGAGAACATCATATTCACTTAGATCTACCTCAGCTCCTTTCTTTCTCAAATCCGAATCCCGAAGAAGAAAAAAAGCCGACATCAAATCTTTTTAATCCGTTGCCTCACGTCTATGGAATAAACTTTTTACGTTTCTTTTGAAACTTTTGAAAACATACCTCTACAATTCTTCACTATTTGTCCTTAGACTAAGGGAAAGCGCCTTGTATCCCTTGGAAAAAGTGTTATATACATACAGGATTATTATCATCATCTCTTTTATTCTTGCTGTTATTATGATATTACTGTTGTTATTATTAGTAGTAGTATTAGGAGTATTATTAGTATTCTTATCATTATTTTCATTATTACCATTATTATTGTTATTATTATTGTCATCATCATCATCATCATCATCATTATCATATCAGTTGTCGTTGTTTCAAGTTTTACTTAAAAAAGTGAATAGAAGCATTATCAAAATTGTAAATAGGCCTAGGCATGGAGTATGGCAAAGAATTTATGATTCATTCACGAAGTTCTTTGGGATTATTCTGTTTTCCATTTCACTCTTGCGATATTGTGAGAGACAATTTACTGATTTTGTCTTCAACTTCAGTTCTTCTTTGCTTACTTGAGGTAAATCTCTCAAAACGTAGTTAGATAAAATTATTCTTGGTTTACAGAGAAAGATAATTATAATTTGTATTGCTACTTTCGTGCTCATAAACAAATGTTTTTTGTGATCTTTGAATCTTAAAGTTACAAGATATTTATTATCGGCAGTTGGGTTCTTTAATATATAATCTTAATTCAGATGTTTTCCTGCTTGCTTTAGGAACTCTCTAGACTCAAGCCTTACTCATTATTATTATTATCATTAATTTAATTATTATCACTATTATTGTTGTTATTCTTGTTATCGTCATAATAAGTATTATTATGTTATTATTATTATTATTACTATTAAGTATGATTACTATTATTATTGTATTGTTATAGCCTAACCATGTAACAGGTTATTTTTAGTTCAACAGTTTTCGACCAATTCATTTATCATTGTTCATGTTGTTGGTATGTATAGTATACTTTTGTTGATAGTACGTTCTGGAGTTTTGTTTTTATTTTATTCATAAAATATATTGTTATAAATTGTTTTTATGTTTTTGGAGGGACCTTACCTTTACAGTCTAAGCCATTTCTACGGTCTCCTCGTCTTCCTTTTATCAATTCAGATTCATTTTCAGGTTTTTTTTGTTCATGTCTAAGAGAACAATAAATATAAAT
The DNA here is from genome assembly GCF_000002235.5 of Strongylocentrotus purpuratus. NCBI lineage: Eukaryota > Metazoa > Echinodermata > Echinoidea > Camarodonta > Strongylocentrotidae > Strongylocentrotus > Strongylocentrotus purpuratus. Next base: position 20,141,238 of record NW_022145597.1, on the reverse strand, counting down.
AAGTGTGACCTCAAAAATTTCAATCGAGACATGAATATACAATATTTAATGCATTTTGCAAATAATTAGTAGAATTACAAAAAGAAACTGTACAATTGCTGTGAATTAAGTATACTTTTTTAAAGAGAAAACTCTGGAAATGGAGGGAACCGCTCAGAAGCATGGCTTGTAGTATACGGATCCCTAAAATTGATATTCATTTTTATTTATTTATTTTTAAAGGACAAACTAATGAATAATCTGTAAGTGGGGGTGTAATAATCTAATAATAAATCCATAATTTGAAAACTGATAACACCATGCATATTATTCACCGAGGTGAACATTCTAAACTAAGGTTAACATAGATATACAACAAAAAATGACATGTTAAGACAGGACGCTAAAGCATTGAAAGGAAATTTCCAACTAAAGGAACATGAAAACAGAGAACAATATAGTACAAAGGTGACATTTTTCAATGTCCACGTGTATGGATTTACGTATAAAGAGTATGACGAATATATTTGGAATTGAACTTGAACTATTGTAACATACAAGTTTGTTGACCTCGCCCACGTCGGATGATAGAAGTTTTCTTGTTTATAATTAATTTGATTAATGGATGTATGTTTAACTACACTGTTGCCCATAAAGTTGTTACTAATTTTCTGACCTGGGGGGTGTTTCACAAAGATCTGAAGTCAAACTTAACTCTAAGTTCGACTTAAAAGTTATGGAGAGCCATTGGTATCCTTAAAACAAAATATATTTAAAAGTGATAATTCAAGTATTTTAGACTTTTTATGAATTCCACATCAAGAACATGAAATCTCCTTGATAATATAAAATATGAACGATTTGAATCAACATTTTATGCCATTTAAAATAACTTTTACAATTTTTTTTCATGGATTCTAACGGCTTTCCATAATTGTTAAGTCCAACTTAGAGATAGATTCAACTTAGGATTTTTGTGAAACACCCCCTGTTTTCATGAAATGGTTGTGACAATGGGATTTAATCTTGGTGAAAAGTTTATATCTTCTTAGAACTGTAATAATCAATCTTTGTACTGAGAAGATGCTGAGAGTACCTGAGAAGATATACATTGTGTACATCAAGAATAAATCACATTATCACGATAATTTCATTAAAAAGGGGGCAGAAACATTTTCAACTTTAGGAGCTACAGTGTAGCATGATGAATAAACTTGAACTTGAACTATTTTCAAATAAAAGTTTGTCAACCTAGCCCACGAAAGACGGTCAATCCTTGTTGTAATATGAAGGACACGACAACATTTATTGCATACTTCATTATCTGCTTCTTATGTGCAAGCATGATGTCATTTTATAGAGATTTCTCATGAATCTGTAAATATTTGTTTAACAAGATATCAACGGCTACTTGTTTCGTTTGTTTGATTCGGGATGCAAAGTGTGAAACTTTGTTACTTGTGTGATCTATATACTCGTCTGCACTCTAAAATCGAATGCGTTAAATCAACATTACAATTATGGCTAAGGAATGACATTTCGTAATAGTATAGATTTGCACTTTTAACATGCTGCACCAATGCAGTAGAGCTTAAATCGAGCATAAGTTTGATCAAAAGTGTAAATCTTCCATTTTGAAATTGTTGTCATTTTCGGCTCTTCTGACATGTTAAAAACTTTATTTGGAGTTTTGAAGAGTTTATGACCTGATTTAAGGTTGCTCGCTTCATGTTACCCTTAGCCTTCTAGTCGACCTGTTTATGACATAGTATGGTATAGTATTCATTTTATAAACCACAATATAAAAAAACTATTCAACAAAATAGAAAAGTACATATAAAATCAAGAATATAGTGAATGGCTGGATAGCCCACTCGCCTTTATTAATATGACAAAACTATTCTTCCTTTGGGTCCAGAAAAATTAAATAAAATGAATTTGCAAAAAAGTAAAATACAGCAATTCTTTTTACTGTCGTAAAATTGAAGACATCAAGAAAACACAAAACACATCTAAAATTGTAATAACCCGCCCCACCCTCTCCCAACTACATTGGTAAAACAGGCATACTCCTTTAGAAAATCAAAGCAAACTCGAGTTCTTATTTTCAAATGTTTGCCAAAAAAGTTCAAATTATTTGACAATCAGCCTACGGCGCAGTCTTCAATTTAGTCCTTGCCCTCTCTTTCTGTAAGTGGAACGTGGGAAGAGTTTAATTACTCGTTCAAAACTCATGGACTAGACGTGTGATACACTTTTCTAAAGTGTTTACTATTTTATTGTACATTTTACTTTAGTGTATATTTGACGATTTTATAGGTGAGCACGCAATTTCCTTCATATTACTCAAAGACATCTAGAATATCAGTATATGGTTGTATTCTGATCCTTTTTAGTTTTAGTCATGTTTATATTTAGATGTAATGCTGAAATATATTGTCTCACTTTCGTCTACTATTAAAAACAGGTCACGATGTATTTTTAACATACGCTGAAATTAAGCTTGTTTTGTCTTTCGCCTAGTATTAAAAACAGGAGCGCACTGATTTCTTGTGATCCTCCATGTGATTTCCGCTTCCTGTGGATAAAACGATAATGCGGAAACTTATCTGCCCCGTGCTTTCCATGTTGTTTATTGCAACGGTTGTTCAAGGTAAGTTAGATTTGAGTAATCGTTCCTGTTCCATGCATGCAAACTATTCTGCTGACTTTGCGCTTTCTATATTTCATGGTTTTATCGATTATTAATTATTAGACATCTTCCACCTTCATGCTAGTGTTAAGCTTTGATTTTTAGATCCTATTTAAAATAAGTCAACAACAACGAAACGTGAACAGTCGTACAAATGCAGATACATTGAAGAACATTTTGAATAATGTTATTACCTTTTTCATGACATGATTGTGATGACATGGTTTAATGTTTTTATTACATACGTGTAACGAATTTAGATACGTCTGTATTACGTGCAGTATTCACAAATGAAAAGTATACATGCATTGGGTCATTGTGGGGCATGTCAAACTCCATAGTCCTTCACTAGATTTACGACAGTCACTCTGTTTTTTCGGCCGTGCCTACGCGTCCGTAATTACAAAAAAAAAAAACCGAAATCGAAAACGACACGGGGCAGTCTTTTATTCGCGTGCGGCCCTCAATAGCGGAGGTCAGGCTTTGTCCTGAATTTGACGTCAAGACTCTGTCCTTAGCTTCGAGGTCGGGTTGTATGCTCGAAAACAGTATAAGATATAGCTCCCGATAAAAGCCGGGGAGATCCAAAAGGCGGGGGGGGGGGGGGGGGGGGGGGGGACTTCTTCTCGAGTCTTTGCTGCCGCCTTCCAAACTTGTCATCAGTCTGATAGTGATGCCAAGGATATGAAGCACACTTACTCGACTTCATATTGAGAAGCCTTCCTTCGTAATAAAATAGTTAATGAATAGAATTTAAACATATCGACTCGTCTCTTCTGTAACATAATGGTGTGTGTGCATGGTTCATGTTCAAGCAAGAGCCGCTTTGACAGTTTCGGGAAAATAAAAGGTTTTCATGGTTTGAGGGCAAGATTGAAGACGAGAGCAGTGAGATCGACAGTTTCCGTAACACTCTATTAACTTTGTTTCAGTATCTTCACAGAACTTTATTGATTTCAGACCCTTTAGATTGATAAATAACGTTCTGATAAGCTTTATCTATCAAGAATAAATTTACATTGTCTCAAACATTTCATGAAAAGATCGAGGTTAGAAAATATTATTCCAACTTGATAGGCAACTGTGTACAGTACGTCATATTCTAGAAAGAGATGGAATGAAAATGTATAGGGAAACCACATACTCCGTCATCAGAAAAATAGGCAAACAGAATGGCGGAAGTTCGAAATTCATCGGACCAATAATATGAGATCACTAAGTCTATTCGAATCTCAAATTGGTAGTTAGGTCAGTGGATTGCAATCATGATGTAGTTGTGGATAATTACTCTCTCCTATGTCGACACCAAAAATATCATTAATTTCTGATGTTCTCCTATTCCAGCCAGTCGCTAATCCAATCGCATTGACATTCGTAACCAACCGGGTATCCTTTGTAACACCTGGGTAGCGAGAAGCAATGCGGATAAAATGCCTTGTCAGGATATTTTCCACACTACTCTGCAAAGCTAATAGTGGAACAAAAATCGTGAATCATTGTGAAATCATGCTTGATAACTAAGGGTATGTTTATGCTCAGCCTTTCTGGCCAGAATGAGGCATCTATACGCGTTTAGTTCAAAACACGGTTGCGTCCTTTCTCATTTTTGTAGAATCACCGAAAAATGGCGATCGTAATCGCCGATCTTAAACTCACAAAAAGGTGCATTTACGATCGGCGATTCTGGGGAAGCATAAACGCACAATCAATTTTGTAAACGCGTTTAAATGGGGTCAACGCACTAACCTCTAGTGGGTCTGCGTAGCATGCGCAGTGCAGGTTTGCGAATCTAGCTGCAAGGCCACCCAGCCAGAATTGTCTGGAGGAGCCAGAGAAGTGAGCATAAACAGTACACAGTGGAACTGCGATTACGATGAGCGTTTACGATGAGCGTTTCAAATCGCTCATTCTGCCTTCAAAACTGAGCATAAACGTACCCTAAGTCATTCATAAACTTGAAAGACTTGTTCAATGGAACTTAGAATCAACATAAGAAAGATAATGGATAATGAGGGAACTGGGGGGGGGGGGTGTATGATATCTCTTGCATAGCCTTTGACAGTAGTCCATGGCTTATGTATAGACAAAAGGGGCATTCACACCTGCAGAAAAAAAAGGAGATTTTGTATATATATTGTGTGTGTGTGTGTATCGCGATCAAAAAACGTTGTTTTTTTTTTTGTTTTTTTTTTTTGCGTGTGTGGACAGAATGATTTCTAATCTTCGCATAGTTTGCCAGGCGCTATGTGTGAACGGTATTGAGAATCCTAAATCGATTTATTTAATCCCAGTATTCCAAGAGTGTATACACCGTCGAGATTCACGCATGCGCAGTTCGGACATTCTTGCCGTCGAGCGAGATTTCTCCCTGTGTGTGAATGGTCGCCCCCAAAAAATCAATCTTTGCATCGCGATCTAATTGGCTCTAAATTGACATTAAATTGACATGTGTGGACGGTCGCAAAAAACAAAAACAAAACAAAACCCAAACAAAATAAATCGATATTTGCATCGCGATCCAAATCGCACTATGTGAGAACGGGCCTAATGTTTAAGCCACACGCTCACGCATATACGAGCTCAAAGGTTACTTTAAAATAATTCCATTCCGCATAAACATGAAAAGGAACTATTTGTTTATCCTTGAATTGACCAATGAACGATGCTGACCACACATCTCTACTGCACTAGCTGGGTTATCAAAAATTGTACCGTCAGTGAAAACTGTCTAGACTTCGAGGAGCTAGTGTTTCCTCATGAAATGAGTTACCATTTGTTATTATGTCTTGACCTTTGAAGAAGAAAAAATAAACGTTGCGTGAGAAACAGGTTGAACTATACTACTATGTATTTATATAGAAAGTGCGCCCTTAACTAACTAACTATATATTTGAAGCTTTGTTTATTATTAAAAAGAGGCTGCGGTTTTAGATATCACGTGCCTTAAAAGTCAAAGCTGCAGCAACGGGAACAGCTCCCCAAAATATGTACATGATAATGTCGTGTTAAACAAATATTTACCACTAAAAAAAAATTGGTTGCTACTGGCGGGACATTTTGTTTTCATTTTATCTTTTCAATTTAATTTCGTCATTAATGTAATACATTGTACTTTGCATCTTTAAAAACTGTACAACCATACGTGTTTATTCATCTTCAGTGGCGTACGCAGGATTTTTTCAAGGGGGGGGGGGGGTTAAAATCGGGCCCAAAATTTCGCAACGACTCAGCTTTATTATTTTGCTCCGGAAAATTTGAAAATCGCGCCGGCCGAAAAGTCGCTCAGTGGGGGAGGGGGGGGGGGGGGCACTTTTTTTTTTTTTTTGGTCTCGAGAAGTTCACATTTTGTTCCGTTGGGGGGGGGGGGGGGTAAGGTCACCTTTTTTAGGTCAGCCATTGGCATAATTTTTTTAATTTTAATTTTTTATTTTTTAATAAAGAGAAGAAAAAAAAGTCAAGGCGTACGCGCCTGTTCACCTTTTCTTTCAGTTTGTTTTAGTTCGTAATTTTCTCCCTTTTTTTCAATTTCCCTTCCTCGTTTTGGAAAGGAATGACCTTATCTGTCATTGTTATTGCTATTCATGAAGATTTGTATACCTGAACTTTTTCCTTTGCAATTGTCACATAGTGTAATATTTTACCTTTGAATGATAAATACTGAAACATAATTACTCGAATATCTGGTTACTCATTTTCTTCATCTCTGTTCTTTCCTTGATTCAACTCCTTTATCTCCTATCTTGCATGTAAAAACATGTCTTACTGATAATAGCCTAATAACTTGATTAGACACTATTTGTTTTTCGACGCTATTTCAATTTGCATTTCTACTTATTGGCTTCAATTAAATAACATAACTCATTTATTGACACCAATACACATTAATTCTAAATTATAAACTAATTTCAAGTAGTATATCAATCAGTTACGCATAACGTATTTTTCTGCAATCCTGTTTTAGTCGTATAGATACAGTTTATCATATCAGCCATTCCTTATACTCAAAGTAAAATTAATATGATCTGTGATTGGAAAATGCACCAAAGTCATTTTATGCCTTCACAAAATAGTTCTCCACTTCAATCAATACATGTAACATCATATGTCTTGTTGAATACCTATTATTTCTTTAGTACGTTCTTCTATGTGTGTTTGTGTACGTATATTTATGATTGTATATATTTTGTACATGTAATCTGTAAAATGTTTCGCAATTCGACCTTTGGCCGAGATGACATTTGATTGATATAAACCATTTCAATTCAATTCAATTCAATTCTTCTTTTTTTTTCTTTTTGGTTCTTTGTAAGAATTTTGTGAATGGGAAAACGCATTGAGAGGACCTAGTGTTATGAAAAATTGCAACTGTCGAACTCTGTATTTTATTACAGGTTATTGGATAAACGATCTGGACCATCCATGTTTAAGAGAATGTACTGGAGGTGAACCTATGACGTGCGAGTACGACTGGACTATTGAATCATATTACTCCATGTCACGTGCTTGCTACCAATGTCCATTCAATGAGTTCGATTGCCACCGGCCTCACTGTATACCCATGGCCGGTTATGCCAGACCCGTCTACTCGGTTAACCGTCGGCAACCCGGACCGAGTATCCAGGTGATTTGAATTTCAGATTGATAAACACTTGTATTCATTTCTGTTACCATGGACCTACTAAGGTACAAATTAAACTGCACGATCGAAAAGACTTTCGAAAAATAAAAACTAGGCAATTTCAGTATAGACTTTTCCGCCATCGATTGAAATGAGCCAGCAAAAACAAGGACGTCTTACGCAATCCGAAAATGACTGTAAAGGGTAGAATAGGTAACTTAAATTGCCCTTGAGTCGATATCTCCTTTGAGATCGTGTTACTGAATGAGTTTAAAAACAATGCTTGTATCTCCATACATGGAGAAAGAACTGATATTCCCTTGAGGTTAAGAGTACGACACATGCTCCTAGGCCTGGGTCAACTGCTCTTGGGTCAATTTCCTACACTGACCGAATGTCCAACTTCAAACCTGGACTCAACCAACTCTAACCCTAATCCTAACCCTTACCCTAACCCTGTACTTACCTTAAAACCCAATCGCAACCCTAACCATATACTTTTAAAGAAACTGATGGGTAATGTCGCATCGGTTTTCACCTAATTGGTAGGTTGTTTGATTTAACTTTAAGTAACACGTATAACCCTTCAAAATATTCTACAGTTCGCTATAATATCATTGCTTAAAATATCATTCTCAGGTTTGTGAAAATGATATCATCAGGGTTCGTGTGCACAACCGATTGCAGAACGAAGAAGCTGAAAGTATTCACTGGCATGGGTTCCATATGCGAGGCACTCAGCACATGGACGGGGTATCAAGAGTTACCCAATGCCCTATCAATGCAGGTCATGATTTCACTTATGAGTTCAAAGCAGAACAGCCAGGTACGAAAAATAATTATCTCCCCCCCCCCCCGGCCCCCTCTCTCTCTTTAACCCTTAGTTTGTTTGGTTTGCTTAAATCTGTGCACTGTCTTGTCGCTCGTTTGCCAAAAGTGCAATTTTTGTGCCCAACAATATAGGCACCGATTGGCGGAAGGATTGCTTTGCGCAACACAATCGCTTTACAAAACTCCCCAGTTTCGGTTTTGATTAGCTCCAATAACCACCCTTTTAAAACCGGTATAGATTAATCTTGCAATGTAAACAGATATACAATCTTCAAGCTGTTGGAGGTGTAATTATGGGTGTGTCGCTGAACTTGAGGAACAATATGGTTCGTGGTTCGAGTCCCAGTCGCAGAGTCATTTTGGCAAGACACTAATCTTACATTTTAGACAATCTCAACCCACGTGCAGTGAATGGAGGTACCTGCTAGGAAGTAATCCCTTCAATGCTGTAAACAGCGCCTCAGGCAGCTTAGCTAAATTCATGGCAATCTTCCCTGTATCACTCTGAGCATCTCCTTGATATTTTGTGCGATATAGATGTAGCTATTTTTTTTTTTTTTTTAAGAAGTAGTAGTAGTAGTAGTATTAGTATTAGTAGTGGTATAGTAGTGGTTTTTGTTGTTGAAGTAAGTATAGTAGGGTATTATCATTATTACTCATTTCATTATTATTGTTGGTAGTAGTAATAGTGGTACATGTAGTAGCAATATTAGTAGTTGTCATAGTAATAGTTGTTATAGTGATAGTAGTAGTTGTAATAGTAGTAGTATAGTATTAATATTAGTAGTAGTAGTAGTAGTAGTAGTAGTAGTATATTAGTTGTTGTTGTGTTGAAGTAAGTAGTAGGTGGCTATTATTATTATTGGTAGTAGTAATAGTGGTGGAATAGCAGAAGTAGTAGTAATAGTATTGTTGTTATAGTAGTAGCAGCAGTTGTATTTGAAGGAAAAGTAGCAGTATATGTTGTAGTGGTAGTAGTAGTAATAGCAGTGGTAGAATAGTTGCTGTTGTTGAAATAAGTAATGGGCTTTTATTATTATTGGTAATTTCATTATTATTTTGTGATTTGAAGTAGTAATAGTAATGTAAGTACTAGTATTAGTTGTGTTTGTATAAGCAAGTAGTAGGATATTTCAATTATTACTAACTTTTCAATATCATTATTGATAGTAGCGATAGTAGTAGCAGTAGTAGTAACAGTACTAATAGTTATGTTCATATCGCTTTTCTCAAATCACTCCATAATAATGCAGACCTACGTAGACGATAAAACAAACGTCTTTACTTCTTTATTATACCTTGAAGTTATGTATTCATATTTGTCACTTGAGACTTCTACTTTAAACTCCTTGAAATTCTGTTTTCCTCGTACTTTGTATTTTTTTTAAAATAACGGAACTATATAAAATATACTTACACCCACACTTGCGCACACCAAACTGTCACAACACTCCTCTCACACAGGTACCCACTGGTGGCATTCTCATGCTGGTGTTCATCGTGCAGACGGTATATATGGTTCGTTAATAGTTCGGCAATCATCGGAATCCGATCCTCATCGAGCGCTGTATGATAAAGACGACCCATACCACGTGATCACTATCAAGGAATGGTCGAAGTCCATGGCGATAACCATTTCTACTGCCGGGCAGAGTGGTGTTGCGATAAATGCAAATGATGGAATATTGATCAACGGAAGAGGTACGGGCTACTCTTGAGATAATTATGTAAAGAATGTTAAAAACAGCGAAATCGCTTTACTTCTATAGAGGGCGTGGCTTGGCTGAATACAAATTTTTATTTTTGGTTCCTTTTATTTTCCCTTTCAAAACAGTAGATACAAATTATTCACAAATTTCCCACAAAATAATTGTTTCCATAAATGAAAATGCAATATGATTACATGTATTACAATGAAAACAGAATATGAAAACACTGTACTAATATAATCATGTAAAGAAAACAAAAAACTTTATAATCACTTGATGTCAGACATTTAATTATTATAATAATAATGACGAGAATACCATTGTTTTGAAAGGAAGATATATTTTGTTTAAAAATGAAAATAAAACAAGCAAAAAGAAGGGAATAGAAAGTAAAGAAATTTGAAGACCTAGAAACAAAGAAATGAAGGGAATTAATTTCTCTCCCACCGTAAATGTCAATGGTTAGTGATATTTTATATTGTTTGATCCGAAGTCAAATGTGATCGCTTTATTTATTTATCCGGACACACAACCACTATCATAGCCGTGAACTGTTTGATAGGCGATTGTGTAAATGCAAAGAGAAATTTATATAATTGATGTCAGTTGATCTAGAGAGAGGAGAAAACAATCAAGAGAGATAAAGACAGAGAGAGAAAGAGAGAGAGAGAGAGAGCGAAAATATAAAACTTTGTGAAAAATAGATTTATTGTGTTTTCACTGGGATACTCTCCCTGTGTTCATTCGTCAAAGCCTATCTTACACACTTTCAACAAACTTCTTAAAACTCACCCTTTTTTCGTCATTAATTCTAAACTTTTGGTGTAAGGTTTCACCCCATACTTATTAATACATATCCGATATACTGACTTATATCGATTTTCAATTTGACATGTTTAAATATTTCTTCCTTTTCTTTTAATGTTTAAGTTTCTGAATTACTTGATTGACTTTGTGTTATTGATATCATTAATATCTTTTTTAATTTCATATAGGGATTGATCTGTGAGAGATCTGTAAGCATGGAATTGTATTTTGTTTTAACTGTGTTGTTAAACGCGTATTTAGAGGCCTTCCGCCTTTATTGACGCTTTAAAAGTTCATCTACATTATTATCATCGTTATCATCATTATTATGAGAAAGGATGGAAAAGGTTTGAAGCTGACTTGAATTGTCTTTTCTTTCCTAGGAACAAACCAAGTACTCAGTAACTCTGGCAACACCACTGCGACAGTCGATCATCATGTCGTTTATGTCACCTCAGGTCAAAGGTATCGCTTCCGGGTTATAAGTGCCGCCAACGATGTCTGCCCGTTGTCCATCTCGGTTGATAATCATAAGCTGAAAGTGATAGCAATGGATGGTGCCCCAGTGAATCCAATCGATGTGGATAGGATCACCCTCTTCTCCGCAGAGAGATATGACTTCATCTTAAACGCTGACCAGAGACCTACTAACTACTGGATTCGGGTTGCTGGGCTAATTACTTGCGCCCAACACCAGGTTCTTATTTTTTTAGATACTACTTTTTTTTAAATCCTCTATGAATCAGAACCCTAGACTACTAAATTTATTGTATAATATTTGTTACATATCCACTGTACTTAATTGTTAGAAAAGCTATCTGTATACAGTCTTCTGGTTGTTCCATTGATCGACCGAATCGTCTCGAAATTGGCAGGCCCCACACAGTGAGATAACACGCCCTCTTCTGTCAAGATTCATTGCCTTTCATTTCAATCGATTTTTCCAAATCATGTCAATAATATTTTATCTTTCATAACCTTGCTAAATTTGACTTTACTCACAGCGCTACTGGATCTACAGTTAATATTTACCAAACTATAATTGTGCATATCTAAGTATCTTAAATATTATACGTGCACACACGCTCCCACAAAGTGTTATTGTGATTTCGTACTTCCTTCCAAATGATATACCAAAAGGCCCTGTCAAATGTGCTGACGTTTTTTTCCTCGATCGGCATAGAAAATATAAATGACTTAGCACTAAGAAATTCGATTTTTTTTTTTTCCTTTTTTTTTCCCGTCACTTGTTACGGATTTGCCCGAATTGTACCCGTTCACTCGAGACAAAATCCTGAAAACGCCCCTGAAAAATAGTTAAAGTAACAATAAATGTTAGATATTTCATAGCACACATATCCACCACACAAAGTGCTTAAGAGGTCCCACAATTACACCGGCTTGGCTCGGCTCGGATACCGATTTTGGTGCTCACAGCATTCAAGAAATGTTATCGTTGTTTTTATACATTCACAGGAACTGGGTATTTTACGGTATGCAGGCACACCTCCCGGTTCCAAACCAATGAGTGACAAGAACCTAAGAGCAGGAGGCAAGGTTCTTAATCCAGAGACAGCACTTCGTGATCCTGAGACGGTACTAGTGTCAGATCTCACCGATGCCGGCAAGTCTAATTTCTTGTTATAATCTACTTTCTTGTTATAATCTACTTTCTAGATACAATTACTTACATGATGAAAGCCTAATTTACATGCGGAGTCTGAGTGTAGGCCTATTGTTTTATTTATGACGTACGGTACATTTAAACGAAATAATCACAGAGTTCATTGATTTCATTTTCAGATGAAAAAGAAGATGACCTAAGCCATGCTAATGTCACTCACTATCTCGAGCTGAATGCTGTTTCCCGCAACAAGGCAAAGTCGGTTCATCATCCTGTCTTCTACCCATACGAGCTAGCTGGAACAGATACTTACAGTCTCACAAATCTTCCCATCATCAACAATATTACCATGAATTTCCCAGGAATACCATTGCTGTCCCATTGGCGTGATGTAGACGAGGCATCGTGGTGCAACAAAGACTCGCTGCGGACATCGCGCAAAGACTGCTCACGAGAGGCATGCGAGTGCACACATCGGATTGACATCAAATACAATCAGGTTAGGTCGAACAAGAAACCCGAGAGTACTTCTATGCTAATAAACCAAATATATTTGTTTCCACCTAGTGTTACTTCACTCCTTTATTTTGAAATGTACTTTATTTGCTTTCATTATAGAGGTACACTCTAAAAACTGAAATGTTAAATCACCATTTAAAACGGCCGAGGAGTGACCACTCTTTCAAAATGGTAGATTAACACTTTGAACATGCTTCATCCAACACTATAAAGGTTGAATCTAGCAGGTTAAAAGAAACAATCTGACATTTTGAAAGAGTGGTCACTCCTTGGCCCTTTTAAATTGACATTAAACATTTCGGTTTTTAGAGTGTACGTCCTTGTAAGCTGCTCCTCAGAGTCGTCGATTAATGTATAAATATGGACACATGCGGCCCATAATTATATGCGTACACTTGGTTCTAATGTTGCTTAAGGAAAAAATAAAAATACTAATCCTTGATTTGGAGAATTTTCAACACTTTCTACCACTTGGAGGTCTTAGAATTTTGTGCATTTTATTATTTAGTGCATTTTTTTTTTTACCCTAAAACAATTGAAATATTCTCTTTTGCAACTATAGGAGGATTTTGTGTCAAGTTACTGTACTAGAACCCGAGTAATCTTCTGGAAAAGCGCATAGTACTTATTCTTTGTTTTAATGCGATAACACCAGGGGGATACCAGTTGACCTAGAGAATAAGCCCACGAAACCGACAGTGTCGACCCTGTGAAACCTCAAAAAGGCTGTCAGAAGTCCTTGGCTTATCGGTCTCGTAAACCCGGTCTCAGAACCCTGCGAAATTAACGATATCGTTTGTATCATGGGTTATCGATCGGCTGTCGATCTAGTGAGCGCGGTCAGTCTCATGGACCGTCGGTACCGTGGGCTGTCGGTCTCTTAATGAGTCGATCACTGTCGGTCTCGTGAAGCTTTTACCGGTATTTTGTTTCTACGACCATAGGTGGTGGAGCTGGTGTATGTGAACACCTTAAACCTTGTACCACATCCGATGCACATACATGGATACTATTTTGAGGTTCTTGGAATGGACACCATGTGGGAATATTTCACCGTCGAGGATTTTAAACGACTGGACGCTCAAGGTTTGTAATTTGATTAGTGATTAAAGATGACGAATTAATAGGGCAGAGTCGAGCCAGGTATATTCACTGCTCTTCGATCTGCATCGGTACCTTATAGGATGTGAACACCTAGGAGGCGCAATAGCTCAGTCGGTAGAGCATGTGGTCTCGTAATCCGGTGACCCGGGTTCGAAACCAAGGCGATGCGCTAATGCCCTTTGGTAAGGCATTAATCCTTATTACCAGGTCCCTCGGAGAGGACCTAAAGCCGCCGACCGTCTGGTTGCTCACTTACAAGCATTTATGCTTTCTTAGCAGTCGGGTAAAATAACCACCACCCTCATGTCATGTCATTGTGATGGGATGATCACATGCGCACCTGTAAGATGGTGACTATAACTGGAATGCACTCTGTCTGGTATTGAGAGTGTGCACTGTAAAGTGAAAAAGGGTCATTGAATCCCGTGACCGAGGATGAATCACAAGGCTACATTAACTTTATTGTCATTATGATTATGAACCAATAATTCATAGTTCATACTGAGTAAGTTATTAATTTATTTACTTTGTTGATACTTTCAAACAAACATGGCATAGCTCAGCTTGGCTCTGCGATAGCATCAGATAATACTGTGAAATTAAAGTTTGAAATAATTATGAGAAAGTGTTAAAAGTGTTTTACACACTGCAGCTAGATCAAGGCATTTGTGTATAATGATAATGATAATTTGAATAATAATAATAATAATGATAATAGTGTGTTCTTGTATAGCGTCCATGTCTGTCAGACTTGCCACTCCTGGCCCTCCATAATATTGTTATACCCCGGCCTTAGCATATCTATCATTTAAAGGAATTATTTCTTGTCCGGAACCACTTTACCTTACCCGTATGGGTCAAGTGTGGCAAATGCAGATCAATGTCTTGTCAAAGGACGTTAGTGCCGCGGCGGGCCTCGAACCGCGAACAATGTGATCCACCGTCCGGTGACGTATCCACTAGACCTACATTATATAATTATGTTCTCTATCTAAACTATGCCTGTTTACAGGAAAAATCTCCCGTAACCTGAAGAACCCTCCGAGGAAAGACACCATCATGATACCAGTTGGAGGGTATATGATAGCAAGGTTCAGAGCTGATAATCCTGGCTGGTGGCTGATGCATTGCCACTTCGACACCCACTTCGCGGTAAGTCGGCATCATTGTCGTTTAGTGTCAGCGTCAGGTTTTCCATATATGCTGTGGGATTAGACATTTTAACTCCCTTATATGGCGTTTCTCCACGCCTTCGTCCGGCCTGGTGCGAGATGCCTTCGTCTAATGTCCCCTTCCAGATCTTGTGAGGTCTGCTACGGTTTTGAACCGGCAACCTGATAACAGTGAATTCACCTGTCTATAATGACCACCCAAGGGAGACAAAAAAGTGGTCTTTATAGGCAGGTGGTCTTTATCTACAGGTTCCTTTAGTAAATGTTTCTAAATGAGAAACCATTTTCAAGGGAAACATAAATGGTGGTCTTTGTAGATAGGTGGTCTTTCGATACAGGTGGTCACTAAAGCAGGGCCCTGTTTCATAAAACTAGATATCAATAACATGTTACAAGCTACTGTTATAAGCTACTGAAATCATGGCATCTGATTGGCTGAGAGCAAATTTGTCATAGAAATTTAGCATTTGTTATAGATAACAAGTTTTATGAAACAGGCCCCAGGTTAAACTGTAGTTCATTGCTCTTTTAAACAATGGCTATCCCCTCTCTTAACAACGTGACCATTCAATCTCAGCCTTCTTTTTAAGCCTTTCTGGCTCTCGGCAAGTGGTATTCCAAATCAATAAAGCTCGAGTCATATGCCAAAGGCCTTTAAAAAAAGTGTCATCCTGGACCCCAAAACTATTTATCAATAACAACTTTCACGTAATCCAATTTGCCCTCAACCAATCAAATGCAACTATTTAAGAAGCATAAAACAGTAACTAGCGATTGATCACAAGTCCTCGATCCCACCAATTGCAAGTTTGCAGTACCCTTTACCTCTTGTTTATAGTTGCGAGTTCTTGCGATTTATATTTATTTATTGCCATTGTCGTAATTAGATTTGTTATAGATATCAAATTTGTTACTGTCCTAGCTATGTCAACAGTTTTATGAAACGGACCCCTTGACCCCCCCCCCCCCCCCCCAAAAAAAAAAAAACAGCTGCGGTTGTTTTGTTTTGTTTTGTTATGTTCTATTTGGTTGTTTACCGGTTTACCGCGTCATAAGATATCTGAACGAGCCTCAACTTTGTTTTTTGGAAACACCACAATCAGTTTGAGTGAATGTGAGGTACTATTTTGTTTTTCTGATGATAATTCCATGATAAACCAAATTTTATTGTATTTTGTATCCCTCTTTCACTTTTCAGCTGGGAATGGCGTTGGTTTTCCATGTAGAAGGACCAGTTCCCCCGCCACCTGCCTCTATGCCTGTCTGTAATTGATCCTCATCGTCATTGGCATCTTGTAGAGTATAGTAACACGTTGCTGACCCTAACCCAGGGCCATCGGAGCGTCTTTCAAATGGGGGGGGGGGGGGAGCAAAAAAGGGGCATTTTCTGGAAAGAGAACAGAAAAGGGGGTACCTATACAAAGGGTACCTATTTGGAAGCGAAAAAGTACAATTTGTTGCCACTTGGTAATAATTTCTAAAATGTATACATTATTTGGGTCAAGGTTACTTATTCAGCACCATACATCGCAGTTGTGTGTGATATAAAGATTCATTTGAGAGCGAGTGAAGCGTGAAAGAAAATGAAATATTATTGACTTGTCTAAATGAATAAGAAGCCCAAGATGCTTTTTGAACGTGTCGCCTAAATGTTTTAGCAAATAAATGTCAACGATATTGGTCTATAATTTTTGAGAAAAGGACATCTTCATCTTTCTTTAGAATTTAAGTGATTACTCCGTTTCTTTGCCATTGTGACCCTTTTCTATAGAATAATTATAAAAATCCAATGCCCTATCAGAAAATGTCTGACCAAAACACAATATTGGATTTTACTGGCAATCAATCGATCCCAGGTGTTTTGTTATGTTTCATTGAAAGAATCGTATCATACAACTCTTTTTTGTTATGGGTTGTTGTTGTTGTTTGTATTTTTGTATTTAGTATACTATTAATATTGTCTAATGTCTGTCAAATCATTTTTCGTTGAGAAAACTATGCGCCTGTCCTTCCGATAGAGTCCACTGCGGGGAATGTACCATTCTGGCTAGCGTCATTTTTTTCTGCGGCACAGAAAAAAGAGGTCTTGATTTAACCCTAACCCTAACCCTAACCCTAAACTTTCCCATAGGCTCAACACGCACCTAACCCCAATCTGTGCCGCAGAAAAAAAATAACGCTTCCGGCTAACCCTGCTGCGTACGTTGTGTGAGCTTCTCAGATACAGCATGACGTCATAATGTTTATCCTGATCGGCCGATGTCGTCCTGTCAAGGACGATAAAAACATAGATCCCTGTTTTGTGGACAGGGATGGGCCTTTAATTTGTTATAGGTCCTTCTAAAACTTGTTTTATATCTTCATCTTATCTAGGGATATCTATTTTATTAAAACAAATAATCGATGTCATTTTTATCTAAATTCTGCTTCTGTTATGGTATCTTGCAGAAATAAAAACTTTATAAATCTGTAACTGAATTTAAAAGTCAAATATATGCAAAAGTATTTTTGTAATAAAATTCAAATAGATCAAATGAAATATTATAAACGAAACTTGTTTTTTATGTAACAAAACGTCAGGGCCCTGTCTTACAAAGAGTTGATATCAATCGCACCTTATTTGCGATTGACATTTGACAAACTTGTTTTTATCTTCTTATTATCTAGGGATATCTATTTTATTTAAAAAAAATAATCGATGTCATTTTTATCTAAATTCTGCTTCTGTTATGGTATCTTGCAAAAATAGAAACTGTATAAATCTGTAATTGAATTTATAAGTCAAATATATGCAAAAGTATTTTTGTAATAAAATTCAAATACTAGATCAAATGAAATATTAACAAAACTTGTTTCTTATGTAACAGAACGTCAGGGCCCTGTCTTACAAAGAGTTGATATCAATCGCACCTTATTTGCGATCGATATCAATCGCAACTATGTACATAAAAGGAGACTGCAACTTGCGATTGATAGGAGGACTTGCGATAACTCTTTGTAAGACAGGCCAAGATCGCTCTCTATATAAACGAAGAATTTGACGACACATAGTATTCTACACTAATGCGTCAGTCACACCGCTAAACCGACAGATTCTTGCATTAGACGACATGAAATATTTATTTCAGTCTAATGTCGGTCTATATGGTCGGTCTTGTCGGTGTGACTTCTTAAGTCCACCGCCCACTATATACGACTCTCCAGCGATCCGTTTTTTGAAGAAAAGACAATTATATATTAGATATTGAAATCGAAGCGAACATCATCTTATTAATTAAGGTTCCAAATGAGACTGAGAATACAGCTGCACGAACAACCGAGATTTTAGTGCATTGACAGACAAAATAAAAGCCGAGTCGGCTTCAATATCATAGACGATCTGGTCTGGAGTCGCTACGTTTCGGAGCCGATATGACTTATCGATTGTAGTCGGATCGTATAGTGTGTGGTGGGCCTAAGGAGTAAACACACCAGTCTTATGGCAAAACCCGACATCTAACCGACCAAATCCAGCCATGCGGGTACTGAGGTTTTCAGTTCGGTCTTCGGGCGACCTTGTTGGTGTGACCGCTGTATAACTGAATTTTAAACTTCAACGCTGGACTAAACGCCAGACCAAACTTTAACAACAATGCACTTATACTACATAGGCTAAAAGTGAGTAACACATACCCACACATGCGCCTAAACCCACGCGCACGCGCGTACACACACACACACACGCACACACACCACTGCAAGGCAGTCAACTCATCAGCCATCATTGTATATCAGTCTATTTTGTGTGTATAGCGCTTAGAGACTTCGGTGGTAAGTGCTTTATAAGTAACGTTTTTATTATTATTATTATTATTATTATCATCTTTTAAATTAACTTCTGTTCATTCGGGCCTCCTGATATGAAATCATTTTCTCTTTTACCGTTTGATTTTTAAACATATGAATGTCTTAATTGAATACGTCTGGAGTAGAAATTTTCTATTGATCTTGTATGTATGTATTTTCAAGGAGGGTAGACTTGGTCCGATTAGGAAAATTGTCTATCATCTTACACTGATGCAGAGTAATTGGATGCTGATGAAAGGAGAGTTGTTTCAAAACATTTTGTTTGTGTGTGTGTGTGTGTGTGTATGTGCGTTTTTATATTTTATTTACTGATGTGGTAAATTATGTTATAAGATGATGACGTGGATCCTAATCAAATGATTGGTTGAGAGCATACACATGACCAGGCATTTATTTTGCCTAACACGTAATTTTGATGATGACCGGTCATTATCAAATGCTAATGACTGGTCATTAGTAAAATCATGTTATAAAACAACATTTTATCAAACAAATAAAACATAATCTTATAAAACAAATAATACACTTCATTTTGTTCAGGCATAAGTAAGAATTACCCAAACAAGGTACCTTTGGAACAATCTAACTCGCCCGAGGGGATATGCTGTGTATTATTTGTATAATAATGCGTAGCCTATGTTCCTAAGATTCTCACTACAAAGACGATTGCAGGACAAAATGTGGATTACTCGGAGTTGTATCTTTAATAGCACCATTTTGAGAGATACACTTTTTACAATAAAAAATAATGTGTTAAAACCTTACTTCATGTAATTTATAGGCTGCTATGTCCTTTCATTATAAGCACAGTATAACATTCACAGACATAACAGAATTCCAGTGATCAAAAATACTGTTGTAGTTGTTGTACATGACAAGAAACACAAGAATTGAATAGGGCTTGAATAAGGCAAGCGATTAAAATGTGATCTCTTTTTCCATTTCGACATTCTTTAAATAGAATTGAAAACCTATTGAATTATCCTTGAGTAATTTTGCTACATGTAAGTACAAAGATGTCATATCAAAAGGTGAATTGCTTTTGAAAGAAATATGAAATAATTAAGATAGAGCACATAATTATAAGCATTAATTAGCATATTTAATCAACCCTTACAAAACATAAAAGTTTACTGTTCATGTGTATCACAGTTGGGAATTAAATCCTTTTTGTAATAGTTCATGTATTGGCAGCCTTGTATTCCCTGAAATTTACTGAATAATTTAAGGCAGCAAAATGCATGAAACCCACATTTACTTGCATCCAAAAACATGTATGAACATCGCAAATAGTGCTGTCTGCCTTGTCATTCACAAGTTCATGGTGTTAACTTTCTCCTAAAATGAATTAGAAGTTGCCAAACGAAGATTATTTATAAATAGTATGAAGCAGCGGGGAAGATAAATACATTTGAGCTAACTTTACTTATTTATCTAAACGTTATGGAGTAACACATATGTATATTTCTGTTAATTTGACTTGATAAGTTCATCACACACTGATGCCAGCTTTGTGTAACCAATACCCATTCCTTCATCCACCGTGAGTTAAACAGCTCAGGAAATTCCAACATCTGTGGTCCCTAATACCTGTTACCTTTCTAACTGAAAATATTGATATTTAGCCATACACAGCATAATTATTATGCGTTCCTCATTTAACACAGCAGCTTCCATAAATATCACTTGAAAATCATGATCACTTTATATTCCCTGTAATTCCCACCATCATAGAGCTATGCGCCGGTATCAGAAAACAATCTCTATCGGGGGGCATTGGTGCACCCCTAAGCTGGGTAGCAAGAGAATTGGTACTGGTTATGATGGCACCTTTCAATATGCAGCATATTTGAATGTGAAATCTGAGTGAATTCTATCTCAGAACACAGAAGGCACAATGGTAAATGACATGGATTGCTTAGCAAGAATGGACAACCTCGGAGCCATCTGTACAAAGAGTTGGACCAACTTGGTTTCGGTTGTATGTGCCCCAAAAGCAACATACGCCATATTGTGTCCAATTTGCAAACTGCATTGGCCAAACTCTGTATATAGATGGCTCCGGACAACTTGAATGAAAAAAATGATTTCTTCAGTAAATATAGTGATGAAATAGATATGAGAGACACTAATTATTATAATACACTAGCTATGAAGCAGATACTGTTAAACAATCGATGCTGATAAAGAAACAAAATCACCAAAGCAAGAAAACTGTGTTTACAGAAATAGTCTAAATAAATACATTCTCAAATTTATGATACGTTGCGATGCTTTTCTAAATATCATCACCAAAGCTTACTACAATGTAGATATAAAAAAGTACAAACAACATTTGTACCTCAATTACGTTTATATCACTGTTTTTAGCACTTCACACAACTATCCCCTGACGTATTTTTAATGTAAAATAAAACTACTTTTGCCAAAGGGAGTCACACAATTTGATTTCTAAGTCAAACCTTAAGCTGTACAAAAACTATATTGTAATGACCACATGATAACTGTACAATATACAATTTTAGTATGTATAAAAATGGCAGCCATCCTTCAAAGAGTCCTACAAAACTAAAATAATTTCTTGCTACAGTTTATCTTGTGAATATATCCAATATTTAACAAAACCAGTACATTAAACAAGTGAAAGTAATCATGCAGGCCACAAGAACAGAGTTGCATAGGTGTGCAATTTATCTCTCCGATACAAATAGTATGTTCTTAGTTTCCATAGTAATACGCACAAAGGTTAGCAAAACACAAAGAGAAAAATGCTCATCCCTTACCTATAAATAAATGAATTTTACACAAAAAAACTTGAGAAGAATTAGATGCCCGCTATAGACCACACACAGATAATACACTCGGTGACCTGATGGTTTGGAAGCACACCTTTTTGTTGATACTTCAGTATAAAGGAAGCTCAAAATGGCAAGACAGGCCTTTTAGATTACAAAAAAAAACTAGATTAAGAATGTGGATTTGTACAATACTTTTACTTGTATCACAAACATGGGCCAGGGAGGGAGACAAGACAGTGGATCTAAGCATAGAATATGAAAGCAGTTATGAAGACACTACTGTACAAGTTCATAAATATGCTTCACTTTCTACCTAACCTACAACTATGTGTTTCTATTGTTGCAATCTTCATACTGGTGTGTGTTATTAATGTCAAGAGACATGGGTTGCCTCTCTAGCGGTCTTCCAAGAATATATTTGAGGGTTTAGCGGTTGAATAGGGTTTACTGATTTCTGAGGCATACAGCACATCTACTGACTCGTGTCCTCAGTGACCCGGCCTTGAGTGTCTCTGATTCCGGCATGGTGAATTGAGCGTTGCCTGTAATGGTGCTCAACCAGAAGCTGTATGTGGTGGCGTAATAGTTGCATTTGCCGTCGCCATGGCATTCGATGAAAGGCGAGGAGCGGAAGTCCTCCAAACAGGATCCTGGGGAGGACAACATCTGTCCTGATCCCTCAGCACCAGCTCCGGTGTGCTGTAGTAGAAAATAACAACATTGAAACAAATAAAATATGCCAAAATCACAGAGTAATTTTGTAACTGACGTTCGATTAGAGGTTGAATCAAAAAAATTCCACGTTCAATTTCATATGATCATTTGAATGTCATCTGCCCCTTTCATAGTTATATTTGTCTGCTGGAACATAATCCTAATCCTTGTTTTGCAAAAGTCTAGCAAATCCAAATTATTTTTACGTTAAATGTAAAATGGTCAGTAAGTGACTTCTTTCATTGTGATCAAGTTCAACCTTGCACCAGTCAAATATCCTAGGTTGGCATGATGTCTGGTCCCATTATTGCCATGGTAAAAATTTAATATCAATTTGACCTACACCTATAATCATAATATAAAAGCGCCATCCACCAAGATGCCTGAACTCACCATCATAAAACTGTATCCGATCCACAAGACCCCCCACCTGTCTGGGCAGTCTGGAATATTGACCGTCTGGCTGTGCACGGTCAGCACTTGAGCTGGGGCCTCACACACCACACACCTGCTGATGAAAGGCTGGAGCTGACCGCCTCTGATCGGAGCCATGTTCATTGGCATCGGCTCCGTGGTCGACAGCCAGTAGGAGTAGTCGTTTCGCGATGCCACGTGACAAACGTTGTTGATGTTGCAGAAGAGGAATGGCATGGTGCTGAATCGCTTCAAGCAGCTGCCAGGTTTGCCTACATGGAGAGAAGACATCAAGTATGGGTCAGCATCTTTTAAATCAAGCTTACATTTGTTTTACATGTTTAGATAATACTGCGAAAATTGATCCAGGTCATTATAAAACAAGATAAATGGCCGACTTAAATCCTTACAAAAGGCTACAACTAAACCTAAGTCCCAGCTCTTAACCCTAAACTCATCTATATCACTCATGAAATAAAAAAACATTTAGACCACTTAATCACAACGAGAGCAAGATGGATTCGATCTACCTTTTCAGAATGAAAGTGGAAAGTAAGAGAATGCAAAAGTGGAAAATGGAACTTAAAATATATTCAGTGTTGAAAATAGTTAAAAAACATATTTTGGGGCTGTTTTTTTTTTTTTTTACTAATTTTTTTACTATTCTAGTTTTAGACTACCTGTATTTTATTTCAACTGCCGGTAGGTGTCATTTTGCTAAGATATACAATGGCAGAACCCAGGGTTCGCATCACTGCATAACACCCTTGTTGCTAATATCAAGCATGAATGATTTTATTGACAAAATACTTGGGTTAAATTCTTCCCAATTGTGAAATGATTATGTCAATGCAGCTATATAATTTGCTTCTGTTCAACAAATTCCTTCAAGATTATATTTCATCCTATTTAGGGCAGGGATTAACTCCTAAGCTGCCCCCCATACAATGCACCCAATGCCACAGTGCTAATCCCTATTTTGCAGTCTCATGGCAGGATAGGAAATAACAAATCCTTTCCGATATTAAGTCTGGAATAACTCGATGCTTACCCAGATCCTGCCCGTGGCCTCGCTCATTACCCTGTACGAAGAGCAAACTGTACCCGTGCCACATCTTGGCCGTTCCCTGGGGACACTGCGGGATGGAGGTGGTCTGACTGTGACGAGTAATGAAGAATCCAGAGGACGAACCGGGGATACCTGCCTCGCCCTTGGTTCCTGGGAAACCGGGGTCTCCTGGTTGACCATTCTGCCCACGGAATCCTGGTACAAATAATGGTACATCATGTAATTACATATGAAATATTGAATGGCCTTTAGTGGAATACAAGGGTATCCAGTATTGATCTAGAATACAACAGTATGTCATGCAAGCTGCAGTGTTGAGAATGTTTCACAAGTCAACAAATATACAACATATTTCCATACCAAATACGACATACCCTTATATCATATGAAGATAGGGTATAATATATGAAACCTGATTTCACCCAACCTATTTATTAATACAGTGTTACTTCACTTTGATTACAGGGTTAAAATATGTTAATTTCTCCTTCTCCTTCTCATTCCCATGTCTAGCAATCATAACTACCAGGCTAGTCTAGTATTTCATAATTCTGTATAATGTAGTTGTTGTTTTTTGCTGGGGAAATCTTTAATAAGCTGTCCCAATTAATTCATCAGGAAACCGAATGCATGACATTTACATAAGGCCAAAAAAAAAAAATTGTTTGGTTGTCCTCGATTGCTTTTCTGGAGTAGGGGCGGGCGGGCGGATTTTTTTTTTTTTTTTTTTTTTTTCCCCATTTTTTTTTTTTTTTAATATTTTTTTTTCCATAAAAAAAAAAAATCATTGGGATTGTCAAGCATTTAAACAAACACAGTCTATAAAACACTTTAATATGGTAAAAGACTAGTTTAATGTACAATGAATATCAAGACCAACACAGAAAGTATTTTGGGCTTTGAAATACAGCACCTTTTAAATCTCCATTGTACTACTTATAGCTACTTGCGCCCTCTATGTAGCAAACAATGCCTAATCAGTGACCATTGGTCCCCCATGATCCTCTTTATCTTATATTAACTAAGAGCTGATTTGATGAGATAACCACCTGTCCAGTGACCTTGAAGGGTGGTCTAAACCCTCCTGTAAACTAGTACAGATGGGCTTTAAAATGAGTTTAAGAATGCTCAGAACCTGATTTGAATGAACGGCATTTTGACATAGAAAAATAAAAATGGTAAGTTTAATAAATACCTAATTGCGTACTGAAAAGACAAAACTGGCAACGGGATGCATTTTGATCCTTGCAAATGCATAAAATGGTGTGTTTGGCATTTAAGATTGCTCCCCCAAAACAATTAAATAAAAAAAAAAAAAAAAAAAAATAGAATTAAAAAAAAAAAAATGAATTTAAAAAAAAAAAAAAAAAAAAAAAAAAAAAAAAAAAATGCGAGCGGCCCGAAAGTGACGAGCGGGCGGTCGAGGACAACCAAATTTTTTTTTTTTTGGCCTTATGGCGATTGCCACAGCGACAACCTCCGGTGATCGTAAAAACTTCAGTATTGGCCCCACAGGTCTGTGGAAAGTGTCAGAACCATACACATTGACACTATCACAGGTTAATACCGTTTGGATGTATCACAGAACTAATTCCCAATAAAAAGAACCACTGATCAGTTTCTCCAAACATACCTTGTTCTCCCTTGAGTCCTGGCTCTCCGGGAACACCACTTACTCCAGGATTCCCCTGTACTCCAGGCGTACCCTTATCTCCTGTCAGACCTGGTGGTCCTGGGGACCCTGGACGTCCGTCTCGTCCTGGTGGTCCCTGAGGACCATCGGGACCAGGCTCACCACGGTCTCCTTTCACACCCTTCATTTCAAAGACGTTAGGGATTGGACCTGCAAGAGAGGGAATGCAATTAAACTAGCTTTTACATGCTGAAGCTTTACATCTTTCAACTCATCAGTGTAAATATCAGGGATGCACAGAAAGTTGGGATCAAGACAAGGTTATATACAAGGTATTAAGAGAAATTCAGGATCTGTATGCAGGGGGCCGGGCTGTATTATCATTAACAAGATTTATTTATTTTAATTTGCCAGTTTACTTCACCAATGTAGAGTGCAGCAAGAAGCACTACATAAATGCTAATTAACTTCATCTGGCTAACGAAAAGCAAGAATTAAAGAAAGTAACAATAGAATAAATGCCTATTCACTTCAAATGGATAACGAGAAGCAACAATGTAATGATGGCCTTTTCACTTCACCTGGATAAATCGAAGCATGAGTATAATGATTGCCTTACCCGGTTCTCCCTTGCTTCCTTTGAGTCCCTGGAACCCAGGTGCTCCAGGATCTCCCATTTGGCCGTTAAGACCTGGGCTTCCTGATTCTCCTGGCCTTCCTTGGAATCCTGGTCTACCAGGTTCTCCCCTATCTCCCTGTTCTCCTCGGTCTCCGTTTGCTCCGGGAATACCGGACTCTCCCTTAGGACCAGGGATGACAGGGGGCAGTGGGCTCCTAGGACCAACAGGGCCTGTTTCTCCTTTAGTTCCCTTCATGCCAGGTAGACCGATTGATCCAGATCCACCATTTAGACCAGGTTGACCTAAAGAAGGTGTGAGTAGCAGAAAGCTATTGAACAGGAGAGTTCTAATGGGGTATCGGGCGACTTAAAGGTACTATGTCCCGTTTGCAGGCCCAAAAAATGAAAAGATTAAATTTAAATTTCACAGATAGGACATACATGACATATTCATAATTCCTGCAAAGTTCTACAGAATTTGAGGTTGGCTGCAAAAGGGACATAGTACCTTTAATAGATATCATTTAAAGTACATTATTTTTTGAAAATTTTTGTACTTGCTCAGTTGCTCTCAATTTGTATTAATACTTAATAAAACACACACACACAAAAATAAATACATTCCTTTATGCAATGAATTTAATACTTTACAATCTATTTGGTAGCTGAAAATTGCATATAATCTTTGAAAAATTGATGTGCTGGGCAAGAATTTTTACAGAACTTGGTCAAAGATAACAAAAAGGTTAAATAATTAAGTATCAAAGCACTTCTTACCGGAGTCTCCCTTAAGTCCAGGGAAACCAGGTTCTCCCTTGATGCCAAGTGCAGATAAACCAGGAGTTCCAGGAATACCCTTTTCTCCTCTGACACCTGGGAATCCACTTTCTCCTGGAGGTCCGCCTGGTCCTGGTAGACCTGGTCCTCCTGGTAGTCCCATGAGGCCAGGATCTCCAGAGTCTCCTACAAGTTTTAAAAAAAGGATTAAGTGATATACCAAAGAATAAAAATTCTCTGTGAAGATAAAGTAGAGCTTGCAGTACAATTTAAGGTCTTAAATGTTGCTAAATTTGCTTTTCCTCCATTCTATTCATTCTTCAAACTCATTCATTCATTCACATTTATTTATTAAAAAAAACCTTAATGATGTTTTGCTTGATCAATTCAATTTACTGCTTATTTTCTCTCAAATCATCCATTCATTTCTCCTCCTATTTTTCCTCTCATTGTCAAACCATATCTATCATTTCATACACACATATACCCAAACACAAAGTGTTATCATTAAGTGTTACTCAGTCCACAATTAATTCTTGAAATTTGTTCTTTAATCGTCAGCATTTCTTTATCATTCATTCATTCAAGTCTCCTTGTATCTAGCTTCCTCTTTATATTGTTCATCCATTAACTATCAAATCTTAAATCCGTTTGCATACATTGTATTACCTTTAACTCCTGGGATACCATCTTCTCCTGGGGTTCCATAGGAGCCGCGTTCTCCTGCACGTAACAAACACAAAACATAGAAAATCAGTAATGGTCAATGTCCATGCAATTATACAAAACTTGGAGACATAATAGAGACCAAAATGCCCAATTGCGATCAATTTGTTATCAAATTGTACCGTATAACTCAGTAGAGGTTTGTACTATAGTATGTAGACACTATGCGATGGGGCTTACTTTAGTGATTTTGACATTACTTGCTGATAATATTTGTTTGTGTTAAATTCGCAATCGATGAGTGCTTCACGTACCTCACCTCCCCCCCCCCCCCCCCACAATAACTGCTTCAACAGTACAAAATTTGAATTTTTCAAATTCAAATTATATTGATTAAAATCCAAATCAATTATCATTGTCTTCGATGGTTAACAATCCTTACCCCTTGGTCCTGGGTCTCCTGGTGTTCCGGTCCTTCCTATAAGACCAGGTTCTCCATTTGGTCCTGGTGGTCCAGGTGGTCCAGATGTTCCTGGTTGACCTGGTCTACCCTCTGATCCTGGGAGTCCTGCATCTCCGGACTCACCTGGGATCCCTGGAAGACCAGGATTGCCCTTTGCCCCTGTGTAAAACAAGTGGATACAAGAAATGTACTCTTGCTACCAAAACATATAATGAAGTATATAAAACTATGAGTAGCTATCATTGGTGTATTTATCTCAAGTACACATCTATCCCAGGGAACACTCAAGTGCCTTTACAGTAATACATTTATTACCCTGGATTAAGCAAAGCTGCCATAAGGTGCTAAAAGCAACCAAGGAATTCCTTCCAGCTAGGCACCTGATAGGGTTAAACCTGGGTGGAGAATGGCAAATATACATCGTTTACAAACTTGTGAACGTCTATGGCTCGCTTGTTGACTGACACATCAGAAAGAGCCAGACCGGTCATTCAGCTGATGAAGGCTTTAGCTGATTTTGTATGGAGTTCAAAAGTCTATCTCGCAAACAATCCATGTCTTAATATATTTGCCCCTTTCTCTTCTGCTATATGAAATACCTACCCTCAGGACCTGTCCGTCCAGGATCTCCCTTGACTCCTTTCTCCAGCCTGCAAGGCAGATCTCTGATGATTCCTGGTTGTCCCTTTTCTCCCTTCGATCCCGGTCCTCCATTCGATCCCTACCAACAAAATCAGAAGTATAAAGGTAATGGAGGATTTAGTTCGATGATACGTCAAAACAGTATTCACCTGGGACAGTTAATAATAATAATAGCTAGTTCTTATATAATGCTTTTCAGGACCAAAGACCCTCTCAAAGCGCTTTACAGATATATATATTATTACCCCGGTCATAGGATTCAGGCTTATCCGCATAAAATGTATGCACATTCTCCACTCCCTGGGGAGCATTCCAGCCAGGCGTCTTTTTTTTACAATCATTCAGATACATGTTGCTCCCATGGGCACAGGTAAACCAAAGTTAGCCACCCAACCATCAAAATGTTCACTGCCTGACATTGAACAACATGAACAAAGATGGGGGTGCATGCATATAACAATTGTCTCCATTGATGATGCAATGATCAGCAAAATGGCATCTTCTGTCTATCATAAAACTGATGGCTAGCTTCAGTTTGCTAGTTTAAGTCCAAGGAAGGTGCCTGAACCATAGACATAAAAAAGGCCAAATATCAAAGTCTTATATCCTCTTCGGGAAATTACAAGGTAAAAAGTCTACTCACGATTTCAAATACAAAATTTAAAAATCCTTAACGTCCTGAGTTTAACGTTTATATTTAAAGTTCAGAGCTTAATACAGGTAAGATTTCAAAGTTCAGAGTTTTAAACTTTTAAATTTTTACATCGGTTCCAGGTTCGCCCGGGCTACCAGGAGCGCCTTGAGGTCCAGGAATACCACTCCTTCCGGGGAAACCTTTCTCTCCATTCTGTCCTGGGATTCCATCTGGTCCATTGTCTCCCTTAGGTCCAGGGAAGCCTACAAATTCAGGCACAAAGAAGGAAAAAACATAAGATTGTGTTCAATACAACACAGTGCATTCCTCATTAACATATGTTCTTTTAAAATAAGGAATACAAGAATTATTCATCACATCAAACAATGAAAGATAGGTGGGTTTAGACTTCCAAATTCAACATAAAAGTGTGAGCTGATAAAACAGAACAATCAGTCTCATTGAATGAATTTACAGTTTGGACTGCTTTGGTCATTTCGATCTATAGCTAGCGTTTTACTGCGCTGCACTGGATGGATGTTGACCAGCGAGCTGAAAATTGGTCTGTTGCGGCTTGCTGGGTAGGGGTGCTGTTAATTGCGGACCTACATTATAGATCTGGTAAGTAGAGCATCCGCCTCACAACCAGGAGGTCGTGGGTTTGAACCCCGGCCACGTCATACCAAAAGACATTAAAAAGAGGGGAGTTGCTGCTACCTTGTTTGGCGTTCAACAATAAGGGGATAGAGCAACGTCGATCCGGCGCTGCTCAGTTGCTGCCGAGCTTACGATCAATTGGGCAAAAAGAATTTCCATTTTCGGTTTAACTTAATAGAATTTGGAGTGGACTTTAAATTATTATTATTATTATTATTAGACCTCCAGTCCGATATAATCACTGATGTGACACAGCAGATTTTCTTAGGTTTGTTCTTGTTTTTAGGTGGTTTATCATATCATGTGTTAATGAGACTTCAGCCTGGTAAGGGACCCCAAGGATAATAAAGCTCTAAACATTCTTTACAGGAATGCCTAAAAGTTTGAGACAGAGAGGTGCCTCAAGTCAGGTAACAGCCTATCAAACACCGGAACCCTCGTAACGTACCCATTTGTCCTTTGATACCGAAATCTCCCTTTACCCCGAGAAGACCTTGGAATCCCTTGAATCCGGCGGGTCCAGGCTCTCCATTTAGTCCTCTTCCTCCTGGAATGCCGCTGTTTCCTGGTATACCCGGTTCTCCCTTCACACCATTCAGTCCTGGTAGACCAATGGAGCCAGGAGATCCAATACCTCCTACAATGGGTGAAAAGGACATTACACATGAATATAAACATGGGAAATGATATTACCTGTAAATAACTACTTTTATTTTGTGCACATATATTCATCCCATGGGATGTTCAAGGCATATGCAAATGATTATATTAATAACCCTGACTTTAGCCCAGCTGCATGCCCTATGGCACTGGAAACACTCCAGGAATAAATTACTACCAGGTACCCATTTACAACACCTGAGTGGAGAGTGGCACATGTAAATTAATATCTTGCTAAAGTACTCGTACAGCAGCAGGACTCAACAAAGGGTAAAATATCTTGGTCAGTTATCTAATTTGAAAACAATCAATGCTGGTGTTCCGCAAGGTACCAAACTTGGTCCGATTCTATTTATTGTAATGATCAATGATGCCTGTAATGATGTTAACTTACCAATTTATAAATATGTTGACGACTTAACGATTGTAGAAAGCCGAAAAGTAACATCTCAGTCTAAACTACAAAATGCAATCACTGATCTATACCAATGGTCAGCTAAAAATAATATGACATTGAATCCGTCCAAGTGTTTCTCTATGGTTATAACATTTATGAAAAATTGTGATGAACAAACTTCAATGTTCATTGGCGACAAAGAATTAATTTATGTTCATCAAGCCAAAGTCCTCGGAATTATTTTACAATCAAACCTAAAGTGGGATAGTCATGTATCCGATCTCACAAAAAGGTGTAATAGGAAGTTATTTATGTTTTGTTGCCTTAAGAAGTATGGATTGCCTGTAGATGACCTTTTACTAATATATAAAGGATACATTCGTTCGATTTTAGATTATGGGGTACCGGTTTTTAATGGTAATTTAACAAAAACTCATGTATATATTTTAGAACGTATTCAGAAAAGAGCTTGCAAAATCATTTTAGGACGTCAGTATGAAAATTATGAAGCAGCATTGGAAACGTGCAATCTATGTTCATTAGAAGCAAGACGTAAGCAGTTATGTATAGACTTTGCAAATGCACTTGTCAAACACCCACAATTTAAAGAATGTTTACCTCTTAGACAACAAAGCACTTATTCTCTAAGATCTCAATCAAAGTTTAAACAATACCAATGTAAAACAAAACGCTTCCAGTGTAGCTCTCTTCCTTACTTTATAAATCTTTTGAATGAAATTTAATACCAATATTTTTAGAATTTCACAGTCCATGATTGAAATATGTGAATGAATTTTGATATTTTTTATCTCAATTTTCTGCAATACTGAATATTTCTTGCCATCTCCCCTCATCTGTAATGATAAGGTACCCTTTGTCTGTCTCTTCCTCTCTTCAACCCTCTCTCTCTTTCCGTCTTTCTCTCCCTCCCCTTCTCTTTCTTTCTCTCCTTCTCTCTCTTTGTCATCACTCCAACTCTCCCTCTCCTACACCTCTCCCTATCTCTTTCTTTTTTTAACAAAAATTTGAATCTGATCAATGAATTTTTATGAAATGTCTATATGATT
Source organism: Strongylocentrotus purpuratus (assembly GCF_000002235.5). NCBI lineage: Eukaryota > Metazoa > Echinodermata > Echinoidea > Camarodonta > Strongylocentrotidae > Strongylocentrotus > Strongylocentrotus purpuratus. The sequence goes on along the minus strand of NW_022145597.1, from coordinate 20,109,127 downwards.
GATTATTGATTTATGTCATATGTTGTGTTATTTCAATTTGAATTGCAATTGTATTGTATATAACCTTGTGAAATGGATCGCAATTCAGCCATTGGCTGCGATGATCTTTTTAATAAAAACCATTTCTATCTATTCTATCTATCTATCTAGGAACACGTGATTCACAGTCTAGAGATAAACCCACATCTGTTACGCACTACAGCTAGGGCCTTATGTTAAAAAGAGTTGCAATCAATTCAATTACAATTCAAAATTAATTCCAACTGTGTACTTAAGAGATAGGAGTTGCAATTAATGTCAAGTTGCAATTGATAACTCTTTATACTACAGGACCCACGTGTTGTATTATGATAGTTTAACCATGTATTGTAAACGGAACTCATGATGCGCTAACGCATATCATTGAAACTCTGCCTATAGGTCCGCGCCAATAAACCTCTACCTGAGTAAGATGTGAGTCTATTCATCGTCTCAAGATTCCCCTTATTATTGTATCCATAATCTACAGTGTGTTATGTATTTGACGTTAGGCCCCGCCCCATAACACAACCTGGTGGCAGTGGTGGGATATGTAATAAAATAATAATAGTAGATTCAGTTAAATAATTCAGCTGCTTTGCAAACAGACTCTACTGCAATTGATTTGAAGTATATCATGTCATTTCTTCAGCTTTAGCTGAGCTACCAAGCATTCAAGCACCTTGAAGTTTCTTCCTATGCAATTCATTACTAGACACACATGCACACACACACACAAAATGAGGTGTAGACCACACTTTGTATGTATAAGTATAAGTATAAGAACGAGCCTTCATTGGTGATGTTGGGGGTCAGCCAGGCAACGTGACAGGAGTAGAATACTCTGGCGACAAGTGTTCTGCATCAATTTTGTACACTTGAATTCTAAATGTCAACCCTGGACCAAACATTATACCTAACCCTAAGCCCAACTCTAAACCTAACCCTAAGCCCAATCACAACCATAACAATGCATTTTTGACGAATAAAGACCTATTGTCACCAGAGATTAGGTCTGAGCACCATAATGACTAGGCCTATACCTGATCTTCCTGGAATTCCTGATTCTCCTTTGGATCCTGGTACACCACCTGGTCCACGGGATCCCTTCTCACCGAGTGGTCCTGGCAAACCTGGCTCTCCTTTAGCTCCTGGCGAACCAGAGGGCCCTGGTGATCCTGGCGTTCCCATGCCACCACGTTCCCCTGCAAATTGGCAACGCAAAATCATCAAGTGATTATAAATGATATGGATTTCTAATGTCCCAACCTTCAGCAAACCTACTTCTTTAAAACTCCCTTTTTTATACCTACTCTTCCAACTTTGGTTGTAGCTAAGGCAGTTACTCTCAATTCACAGAGCATTTAAAAGTATAAATCATACAGGCACCCATCTAAACAAAAAGTTAAGAGTGGAAAATAAATGTCAATGTCTTGAAAGGAATGCTTGGGCTGTTCTGGAGATCCAACTCTCCTTAACATCCCAAAACCCATGTTCACCCCACTTGACCACGACTCCCCTAGGGGAATGGAAGGATGTATAGCATGAATGATGACAGGGAAAGACAAAGAGAGAGAGAGATATATTGAGTGGGGGACAGAAGTGTAAAGAACCTTTTAGAAAACAGGGAAGAGAGAAGAGAGAGATTGCTGAAAAGAAGGTAAGTATAATGACCCTTTAAGAAAAATGGAGAGAAAGAAGAATAAGAGATTACCTGTATAATGCCCATTCAAGGAAAAGGAAAAGAGAGAGGTCCAATGACACTTCCAGAATGACAAAGAAGAGAAAGAAGTGGAGAAAGAGAAAGAGAAAGCTACTGACCCTTTTCTCCAGGTGCTCCAATCGGTCCAGGTGATCCAGGTGGTCCTTGTGATCCTCCAGGTCCAAGTGGTCCCGGCGATCCTTTCACTCCTGGACAAAGAACAAAATAAATTGGATTTGATTAACTCTTTACCTGCTTATGTCTACTAATGGAGCAAACAGCAGAATGCCACGGTTGACATTTGTCACTCTGACATTCTGCATGTACAACATACAACATACCCCATGGCATAATGGCAGTCTAGGCTTTCTATACATATCGGATAAAGATCGTTAGATTTCCTTCAGAACGCAAGCTGAATACATAAATGTAAACTGCAATTGAGAGAGACAAGCATACATGTATAGGGACTACACCAAGAACAAAAACTGATGGGATGTCATCAATTTCATTAAATACGGATAGTGAATATATGAATATAAACTACTTTCAACAGAAGAGCTTATAAGGCTGATCGGTTTTGAACAATAATGGTAGCTACAGATTTCAAATCAATCTGCTGTCATGATGAAGAAAAGGAATTGATTATCCCTGTTGCAGGTCCATCTTAATTCTAATGAACCTTTAGCACCAATGTTCTCAGATTGGTGGTAGCATATTGAGTTCTTTTATAGTGCATATCATATACCTCTAATCTTTTCCAAAGGGTGTTAGGTAACTACCCAAGCTTGAGCAAAGCTCGCGCAAAGCTGCTCTAATAAGTTGCAGAAATTCCAGGAAATTCTTCCTCCCAGTATCCATTTGCTTCCCTAGCTTGAGCCTTGTGAACCAGGTTGATCATAAATTCTCTGATCAACTGCAAACTCAGAAACTCCTATCTCTCTATTCCAGAGTTGCAATTGATATCAAGTTGCGATTAATTTGAATCAATCACATCTGTTAATAATTAAGATGTGGTGCTAGGATGCGTGAGGCAAATGGATTGATGTCTTGATAGGACAAAGTTGTCATATTTTCACTTTTCCTGGCTCAAGCAGCATTCTTACCAATTTGTCCGGCTGGACCAGGTTCTCCGTCATTTCCAGGGGCTCCGTTGTCTCCAGGTTGACCTGGAGGTCCGCTCTGACCATTAAGTCCTGGTGATCCCTTGTCTCCTCTGAGAGCGGCTGTGCCAGGTTCTCCACGTGGGCCTGAGGGTCCAGGTTCTCCAGGGCCTCCTGCTCATAGTCAAATAAAAAAATGGAATTGTTTTTCATCATATTACATTAATGCTTTAGAATACAGAATTAAACAATTAATCACTGAAAAATAAATCTTTAAGTATTATTTACCAAAAAGCCTAATCGCTCTTCTCTATTTCATCCCTCTTCTACTTCTGTTCACTTATCTTCCTTCCTATCCATAGCTAAAGATGTGTTTGACAATGTTTCGAAAATGATTATGTGACTCAGTTTTTGCTTTGTGTATAATGATAATAATAATATTAAACCGTTCTTGTATGCACATATTACATTATGGTATATAACGCTCCTAAGCACTACTACAGAAGTCGGATATCATCACCGTAGCTATAGCTTCAGCAGTCATAATCAGTGCACAGTTTATTGATTGGAAATCTATAACCTAAAAGTCTATGGCTTTCATGATCCCTTACAATTTCATCCCATTTTATTAATGAATGAAATTAAAAACTTTAAAACAGAGTGAAATAAATAAAGTGAATATCAGAAAATCATGGGAAAGTTTTGTCCCAACCTGGGGCTCCATCTCTCCCTGGGGTTCCACTCGATCCGTCCTGACCAGGGATAGATAGACCAGGTTCTCCTTTGATTCCTGGACCACCAGGTAGCCCTCCTGGTCCAGTTTCACCTGTAAAATGAAACAAGAAGGTATTCCAGTAGTTACAGATATATTACATCAGTGAGGCCATTAGTAAAAGATACACCTAGGAAGGTACACATAGAGATAGTGAAGTCCACTGGGTTAATCACTTGACTGGGAATGCTCAGGTCGTGGGATGTGAAGATGAATGTATTTGGATTAGCGTTTGCACGCTCGTATAAAAGAAAATTAGCTGGAATGCTCCCCATGGAGTGGAGTGCATGCCCTGTAACGTGCTGTATTTAGTGATTGAGATAACAATAATAGCACAAGTGCCTTCAGAATTACAGTTATTCATTAATCATCTTAAATTGAGGAGCTCCTGGATTTTTTAATCCAACAAATTATTTCTAAATATATTTTATTTTTAATGTTTTCTTGCAGGGGGAGGGGTTGGTTACATATTAAAATCATACAAAATGAGAGAGATGAAGAACTATTTGCTTACCCTTTCCTCCTGCTTGTCCAGGAATACCATCTCGACCTCTTGTTCCAGGGTCACCAATGTTACCCCTTTCTCCTCCGATACCTGGTTGACCTGGTTGTCCTGTTAAGCCACGCAGTCCCTGTCCACCTGGGTTTCCTTGAGGTCCAAAGTCTCCCTGGACAGACAAGAGATTAATCGAGGCACTTTCATCATTGCCTGTCACATCACGCAAGGTTGACCCACAACATTGTCAAGCACGGATCAAACATCAAACTCTACAAGATTGTCCTTTCCTAATATGTCTGGAGAAATTTATATTCCAAAGCTTTGGTGCAGTACAACCGAAAGTGCAATCTCCAAGTGTTATTTTTGTTTTAGTGTGGAAGGAGTTTTATAGGCAACTTGTCCTGTGTGCTTCCTAAGTTATGTATGGTGGATAATTATAAGAATCAAAATACTAGAACATATGATAGGTATAATTTGTGTAATACATGTTGATGAATATCAAAAACACTTTTGCTAATCACCATCACCACAAAGTACACATATCTTTAAGTTGACTGAAAGAGTTAAATCTAGATAACTAACCATCCAGTCAATACAAAATGCTAATTGTAATATGTGATCTTATACATTGACTCAATGCTACACACACATACACACAGTAAATGTACACTGTGGTGTGGGACTCTTCTATACCCACTATAACCGGGCATGCTGGATTGAAACCTAACTCTGATCATTCTCTATGTGTCATCATTTCAGTACTAATCATACAGCTTAAACAACCCCACATTATATGGTGGCAGCGGTGGGATATCAATGTGGAGTCACTCACCTTCTCGCCGAAAGCTCCAGGGATTCCAGGGTTACCCAGTGGTCCGGTTGGTCCAGGTTGACCAGGTTGTCCTACGTCTCCTGGGATGCCTTGGGCACCTTTCTCTCCTGGAGAACCTGGAATGGAGTTTCCTGGAGGTCCTGATTGTCCTTGGGAGCCCTTCTCACCTTGGTATCCTTCCGGTCCTTGGTCACCCGGAAGTCCCTGATTTCCTGTAGACCAGATCACAATTTAACAGTAATCTTAGCATTTTAATCAGTCCTCCTTTAATACTTATAAGTAACTTTGTACGCTATGAAAATTACTTTTTTCTTCACAATCAATAGAAAATTTACCTGGTTTGGTTTGCCTCTTGCACCATAGCTGGTGCAGCACCAGATCAATCTATACAGAGTTTTGCCAACTTGGTTTCAGTTTGTCGAAACATGGTGTATATTCTTTTTTTTTTTAGCTTGCCCAACAAAGCAGCAGTATCATATTTTGCCAAACTCAAACTCAAACAGGGCTAGAGAAACACTGATCAGAGGCAGTACAATGATATGGTCAGCTTTGATAAAGCTTGCAACACGACCAGCAAAAACTCACTAAAACAGGTATTTCTTCAACTAATTGTAAAGAAAGAACTCATTTTCAGCATTTCCTCAACAATCACATGGACATATTCAGTGAACGTTGTACCCCTCATACTGGGCTTGAAATTGGTAGTTGCCCAGGTGTCATTGGCTTGATACAGATTCAGATTTAGAAAGGTGTGGATTAGAAATAAAATGCATTTCATTTTGGCTAACTAGTACTTACGAGGGTTTCATGAAATAAGACCAAGGTACTGTACTTACCAGTAGGCCCAGCTGGTCCTGGAGGCCCAGCAGTACCAGGATTACCGGGCTCTCCCTTAGGTCCTTGTGTTCCAGTTTCATAGTAAACAACTTCACCTTTGTCTCCTGCAGATATTCAATGAAATAAAGCAATTAAATTAAAATCAATCAAAGGTCTATTTTTATGTAAACATACACATACCAATGATAATATTCATGTGTGTTCAAGGACAATGGGAGATGAAATCACAAATGAAACAATTCTAATCATCGAGTATAAGAAAAATAAAATAACAATTAAATGAGAACTGTGACAACATTAAATACACTGTACACATGGTACAATAAAGTTATTTAAGGTTTCATTAAAGGAAGAACATATGTAAATTACAATCATGTCTAGAATACAGTATACATGCAGGCAGGTAAAAACAAAAATATAAATGTGCACTGATTTTGAAAAGATAAAGATAAATGTGGTGTCCCAGCTGTATGGCGACACCAAAACTCGAATTAAGAAAAAATGATCAGTGATGAGAATTGGTTGAGCAAATTATACATCAAAATTAAAATTTCTCGATAAGAATAAACATTATTTAAAAAATTTACTAACAAAAATCCACATAGACAATTAACATCTCAGCTATGTTCATTCCTTCATCAGTAAGCCATGTTTGTTATCATCCCTTTCACGCACTGGACTCTAGTCAGCTATTTTTCCTTTTCCCCATCTTTTCATGTTCTTTCCACAAATGCTTTTTTCGAAGCTAAACACGGACCTAACTCAGCAAGCTCAGCTTAAAATAGGTTCCTCCACGTTTTATTTGTACTACATATGAATAACAAACATGGCTGGAAATACCTGTATTTCTTAGTCAATTCGTCCCTATTTTCACGAAGTGACGGTAGTGAATGAAAATCGCATACAATTTGCGTGCAGATTTTCCTCACTACCGTCACTTTGTGAAAACAGGAACGAATTTATGCACGACTCTTGTAAGCTGATGGAACAAACATGAACGTATAAAGAGATTCTGAAATCAAATGATATCAATGCAAATCAAGCTCAGACCAGCCATTGACCCATGCATCTTTAAAAGCCTTAGATTTACCCGGGGATCCGTAAGTTCCACGCTCTCCTCGTGGTCCTTGGTCTCCCTTTTCTCCATTACTTCCACGGAGGCTATCTCCTGGGAGTCCACGGTCTCCTTTCTGTCCCTGGTATCCTGGAACTCCATCGCGGCCTGGGGGACCTGGTGGTCCCAGAGCCCCCTTTTCTCCCTAATATCATACATCATCAAAGGAAAAGAAGTGTTAGGTTCTGATTCTTCACCCTACCATCTTGTACGTTCAATAGCTTTGTACCATTATCGTTTTGCCATTTTTTCCATGGACTCTTTCCAAGCAAGCAATACAGAAGATATTGAAAACTGAAAGACAGAGAAAGGATCTACATGCATTGCAAGTATATTGTTGAGGACACTCTCAAAGGCCACCAAAGTCTATGTCTAGTGAAACCGTTGTGGAAAGGCTGCTGCTCAAGGGAGTCAAGAAAGGCAGTCTCCCAAATGCAGGTGGCCTTCATGTGCAAATTTCACTTTAATGCACTAGTTAAGAAGAAAAAAACATGGCTTGGACCTACTGTAGAATACTAGTACCCAACTTTACAAGTAACCCTCACTCTAACCCTGAACATAATAGTGACTGCTCCTGATCCTAAACCTAAACATAATTACAAGCCGTTAAATAAGTCTAAAATTGGATCGCATTATTTTGCAGGGCTTGAATGACGTTTAAAGTGTACAAATTGAATAATAATCAAATTATCACTAAATAATTGACAAAAAGGATGAGATAAATGTATTAAACCGAGGATAATGGGATTTTGCTGGCAGTGTTACCCAAGTATACTGCACAACAGATTTATCTATGGATCCCTCCTTTAATTTAAAATAACATTCAAGAGCCTGATGAGGTAGGGGAAATCTGAGCACGTGGCCCCTAAAAGCCTGACTCTAAACTTACATTGACTTTGACGGCACCTGGTTCACATGGTGGTCCTGGCTCTCCATTCAGACCATTGTCTCCCTTCAGTCCTGGGTCCCCTTGAATTCCCCTTGGTCCTGGTTCAGTAAAGCCTACCTCTCCTTGAAGGCCAAGTTGTCCCTTGTTCCCAGGACGGCCGGTGCTACCTGGTGGCCCTTGTGGTCCCTGCAGGAGAGAAGAAAGAAATATGCTCATTTCCTTTGTGGGATTGCATTGTCACTGAAGTCCAAGTAAACATGGATGACCTTATTTTGGTATACATTGTGTGATTGCGAACAATAGCCAGTTCAGGTATCAACAGATAATTGTTGACAGCTGGTAACACCAGCAGTCCCTAGCTGTCCTTTTAACAAAAATCTGCTGCAATTTACCTTGCCATATATATGTAGACAAGCCTTAACAGTTATCTCTCTAGATAAGACATGGATATATCAAGAACTTACATCTTGTCCATCTCTTCCTGTAAGGCCTCTTAGACCTCTGTCTCCTTTAGGTCCACTTGGTCCAGAATTGCCATTGTAGCCAGGTTGACCAGGTTGTCCTATCTCACCACTTTGTCCTGGATCTCCTTTAGGTCCTATCTCACCAGAGCGGCAAGCAGCGCAGGCTTCTCCTTTGCTGCCTGTTGGTACAACGGTAAATGGTCAATTTCAATTTCAATTTATTCATGTAAAACATTACAAATCAAGTATAAGCATTTAAAACAAATATAGAAATACATGTTGGAAACAGAGGGGTCCACTAAAAATCGATGCTTGTACAAGTGTGAACACCTCAAATGATACTTAGGAAAAATGAGTAATTAAATTAACAAGTCCGTAACTACGAAAGAACTACCAAATAGGGGAAGGGGGGGGGGTGCCAACAGAGACGAGAAAGGGACAAGACAATGCTTTACATGACAAAGAGAGAAAACATGGTCATAATACAAAGAGTAGACAATGACAAAAAGAAGTGAGAGATCGGGGGTACAGAAAATAATACAACATTTCAGCTGGTATTCTACTAATCCTGTTTAACCTGACACAGAGACTAATGTCATGTTACAATGAAAAAACCTTAGACTACAGTAGACTTGACTAGACCTAGGTCTAAACTTCTTTGGTTAAACACATCTATCAAAGGAAACTATCACTAAGTCAAATTCTCTTCAGCTGGCTGGGAATTAGGTATATTTGGCCCATATTCTTGAAGCCACCTGACTTGATGACTGGTGCATAGAATTAGTCCACGGGTGTAATGGACTTGCGATTGATTAGGATCTATCGCAACTCTTTTGAACGGGGCCCTGGTATGAATATATGGAGGGTGTTATAAAGATATTCAGGTGCCATATGAATAGAGTTTTTGAGTCTTACCTTGTGGTCCAGGTAATCCTGGTTGTCCAGAAGATCCTACATCACCAGGTATACCACGAGGTCCATCACGTCCAGTTTGTCCTTTAGGACCAGGATCTCCAGGCAAACCATTACCAGGTTCTCCAATGAGACCTGCAATCAAAAATAAAAGTGATATGACAATAGGGCCTTTTATGAGATGAACTGCAGGAAATCCAATGTTAACCCTGATTCTGACAAAAAGAGTCCTAAGCCTGACCCTACCCAATCGTTAAACCAAACTTTAATCCTTAACCTAAAGTATACCTCTAATCCTGACTCTCCCTATAACCCTGAACCTACCCCTACCCAAACTCTAACCCTAACCCTACTCCTAACGCTAATCCTGACCCTAACCTTGACCCAATTGTACCATGATGCTAGGGACTAGAACCCTGACAAAATGTTTAACACTTACTCTAACCCTAATCCTCAATCTAATCCAAAACCTAAAAAGAGTTTATTTGACTGTATCATCTGAAAACCAATTACATATCTCCTTCAGTTGATCATATCTTTTGATTTCATATTACCTTAAATCAAGTTTATGATACAGAGAGATGCAATTCATTTCAGGTATTGTGCTACCAATAATGGAGTTTCAATAGTTTTACAGAGGATTATACTAAAAGTCGATTGTTTAAAGTTTCAGGGCCCAATATGGCTTACTTTTCTTTCAACTGGAATCCATCAAAATGGCTGATATTCAAAACCCCATTTGCTATCATATCAACCAGGCCCTAGGTTGCACCAAAGATCTGAAAGCACTGACCCCATGCGCCATGCAAGGCATCCAACACTGGATTGGGACAAACTAATCAAGAGTGAACGTTGTTGCGTAGTGACTCGTGAAGAAGAAGAGTGCCTATTTTGCCTTTGAAGCCGGTAGCCTAACAAATAAAGAGGTTATTTTGGCTTAATTCACAGGCCAATATTCTATTAGATCATGGCTTTTATTTGCTTTCGAATGTCATCACACAAAATGGCAGATCTTCAAAAGTCTTACCTTGAGGTCCAGCATCTCCAACTTGCCCAGGCAGTCCAGCAGGTCCATCTGGTCCTGGACGTCCATCCATTCCAGGAAGACCTTGAATGGTCAGTCCTGCCATACCTTTGTCTCCTTTAGGCCCATCTCGGCCTGGTAAGCCCTGGAACCCATTAGGTCCAGGCATGCCAGGGATACCTGTATGAAGGAAGAAGATAGAAGTGTATTTTCATAGTAATACAGTGAAACCTGAATATAAAGACTGTTCAAGGGACATAAGAAAAGTGGTCTTTATGTACAGGTTCCTTTAATACAGACTTTAAGGAAGACAAAACATGTGGCATTTATAGACGAGTGTTCTATGTATACAGGCGCGTGCTAGAGCAAGTTAATTTGACAGTACACCTATGTAATATCCACAGGTAAGTAGGATTTCATCTCCTAGCTAACCTGATTCAGGGAGTCTTCAACTATACTCTGCATCACAGGTGTGTAGCCATTGAAAATGAATTTAGATAATTATTTCCTCCTTCCGAATGTATGATCTACCATCCACTGATGCTTGCTTAATAAACACAAAGCCTAGAAGTACTCAAGGACTTCCTACAGGTACAGCATTGCAGGGGTCCAAGGTTATTTTCAGTGGAGGAGGCACTGTGGCTCGGTGGTAAAGTCATGGTCTCATAACCAGGAGGTCCCAGATTTGAAACTAAGTCAATGTGCTAGTGGCTTTTGGTAAGACATTAATCCTTATCCTCAAGTTCCTCAGAGAGGACTCAAAAGCTGTCGTTCCCCTGGCTGCTTACACACAATCATACACCTTCTCTCTTAGCATCAAAGCAAGTAACCTTGTTCATGTATCGGGGGTACTCACCTGGGTTGCCTGGCTCTCCTTTCTCTCCGATGCCAACTGGTCCAGGAACTCCTCTATCTCCTGCAGATCCAGGTGGTCCAGGCTGCCCAGCCAAACCATCATAACCTGAATTAAGATTAAGAAATTAACTAACATAGTAATGCTGATGAAGATGATGATGATGATGATGATAATGATGCTGTTGCTGATGGTGCTGCTGATGATAATTATAATAGTAAAAATGATAAGATGACCCTTTTAACAGGTTCTCATTGGAGATTTGACACTATAATATCAACCACCAACAGTGGCCTTCACTTCTTCAACTTGGTGGGACAACGAATTTGCTGTGTGCGAGACTTGTACACACATTAATGGTATTTCCAACGAGTCCAGTACGTATCTGCAAATTATGACAAACTGCTGATGGCAACTGTACATGTATGTTTTCAACAGGAACTTAATATTTTGGACTAGGATTGGGAAGGTGTGGAGGGGGTTAAGACTTGGTGAAAGACTTACCAGTTCTTCCCTTCTCTCCTGGATATCCTCTAGGTCCTGCAGACCCATCACGTCCAGAAGGACCTGGAAGTCCTTTAGTTCCTTTGTCATTAACGGGTACAGAGGGACCCTGGAACAGGTGAATAATAATAATAAGAATTGATAGTACTTTAGTAGTAATGATAATAGTAAGGTTAATGGTAAGGATGATGGTAAAGATGGTAGTGCACATAATAGTAAGGACAATAGACAGGATAACAGAAGGGGTAATAGTAAGGATAATATTCCAAGATAAAAGTAAGGATAATAGCGCATAATTGTAGGGATTATAGTAAGGGTACACATAAGGAGAAAAATAGTAAGAAAACAAGTAAGGAAAATAGCTGGGACAGTAGTAAGGAAAGTAGGAAGCCTAATGTTTAGGATAATAGAAGGATAATAGTCAGGATAGCAAGCAGGGATAGTGGTAGAGACAGTAGACAGGATAATAGGATAATAATTAACACAATAGAAAGGATAATTGTCAGGATAGTAGTACGGATCATAAAAGAACTTACCGGTGGTCCAGGAGGTCCTACTCTTCCTTTTGGTCCTCTGTCTCCCTTGTCTCCCTAAAAATAAGAAAGTAAACAATTTAAAATGTTCATTTCCTCAGTGCACCTCAATGCCAAATTAAGACTTAGGCCTGTATTCTTGAAAGTCACCTAAATTTAGGACAGAATTAATCTCTGCCTGTGTGCATAAATGTAGTCTATTTATGAAATAATATTTATGAAACTAAATTTGAAGTATTGAATTTGTACTCACCGTGATGATTCTGCAACTACTTGTAAGCAAATAAACTTGTCATTGTGAAATTACTTTCTCATTTATCTCATGATCGGTTCAGTTTTGTTTATTCATTATGCAACTTGATAATATGGTAAATCAAACAAAACTTAGGGGTTGATATGTGGTCTCCATCAATCAGTGGACTAAGTTAAGTTAGTTTTGACATACAATGCTTTTAAGAAAACCGGTTTGGTAAATCAAACAAAACTTAAAGGGTTGATATGTGGTCTCCATCAATCAGTGGACTAAGTTAAGTTAGATTTGACATCCAACACCTTCAAGCAAACCGGTCATACATTGATGAACAAAAACATTTGCACATTGGATCATAGCTTCGATGTAAATGAAGGCTTTGTATGCTTCATAAATAATTTCCCTATGCTACATTGTATTCATCATCAGGCATACAGACTATTCAACTGTATCCAGAGAGAGAGGCAAAGAAAGCAAACGAAGTGTTATTCTGTAAGTGTGTAAGGTAATGGAGTAAGAGTTGCAGACTGACCAGTTGACCATTGAATCCTGTTGGTCCAGGGTTGCCTGGTATCCCAGGTGATCCCTTCATTCCTTGGTTGCCTGGAGTGCCATCTTTGCCAATTTTACCCTGGAAGAATACAAAAAAAGAAACACTCATATGTGTGACAGCTACATGACTCTTCTGTGATTCCACACCCTAAGGGCTTTAAAAAATATCATTTGATTAAGCAAATTATCAACATCAAATCACTCAAAGCTGAAGAGCCTTCAAAAATGTCTTTTATGAATCAAGTTTCTAAAGAGATGTCAAAATATAATTTCATTTATCAATCTTATTGCTAAGCCTCCCCCAACCAAGTGTCAACTACCCAAACATTTTTTTATTTCATTTTATTTCTGCATTTTTCCAAATATAATAACTGAATAACAAAGAACATATAAAGGTAAGGTATAAAACAAAATATACAAACAATAATAACTTCATGTGAAAATGTTTTTGTTTTTTACATATGTACATATAACAACAAAACCTAATATTTCTATAACATATTATTCTAGGTTAAAAGTATTATCCAAACTTTCTGTTGAAAAAGTGCAGGAGTCCGGAATCATAAGCGATGCTTGACTAGTATGGCAGCCTCACAAAAAAATCTTAAGGTAATACTTGAAATGAAAAAGTGTTTAAACATGTAGTAAATGATTTGTACTTACCCTGGGTCCTTGAGGGCCTGATAGTCCTTTCTCTCCCTTCAGACCATACTGTCCCTTTGGGCCCTGAAATTTGAAAAATAACAACATCGATTACAAACACACCCTTTACAGATGTTAGGAAGCTTAACATGAGAGATTTCTTGAGATATAATATTCATTGTAACTTCCACTGTTTGAGATCTGATGCAAAATCTGCATATGAAGAAAAAAAATGTACATATACTATTGAATAATACAATTTTGTCAATTTTCAAAAGGTCTAATAAACCAACTATCCTTCTAAAACTGGCATCAAGTAAATTTTCCTTCCACTTTTACATTAAAAAAATAAAAATAGAATGTAAATATATATTACGAGCACCTGCAATCCTGCATGAATGAAAATTCGAATGCGAAAACAGTAAAAACTCTAGTATACAGACAGTTGCAAAGCATATATCAATTGCATTTGGAAAGTAATCATAATAAGGAGAAAACAACTACATTGGATCCGTTTTTAGATCCATTACTTAATCATCTTTCTTTTCCTGTTTGATAATGTAAAATAGAAGTAGCAGTAGTGGTAGTAGTAGTAATAGTAGTAGTAGTTGTTGTAGTAGTAGTAGTTGTTGTAGTAGAAGTAGTTGTAGAAGTAGTAGTATCATTATCATTATATTTACGAAAGGGAAGAAGTAGAAAATGGCCAACCTTCATTCCTTTCATTCCGACGAATCCCTTATCTCCTTTGTCTCCATATTCTCCCTGTAAAACAAAGAATCAAATAAAATTAAGTCAATGATGAGATTTATTGAAAGCCAAGTGGCTAAAAATATTATTTTATTTTCACTTTAATGAAATATTTTCACGCTGGGGTCTGTTTTTTATTTTGATGTTTACACTTGCAACTCAATAAGAGCAATGTTACAAGCCAGGAGGGTTCAAGATTTTTGTTTTCTTTATCATGTTACCATGAGAAAAATGGTCAGCTAAAAGTGATCAGAACTAAACTTTATTCTTCTGCACTCCAAAACGATTTATTCAGGTGACCTCATGTATAAAGAGAAAAATCATTATAATTGTCTCCTAGAATCTTTCTTGCAGTGTATGATATTTATTAAATTTAACATATTTATCATGGATTTCATACCTATGAAAAGTTATAATGATGTAATCGTAAAATTCTCTGAAGCTTTCTGAAATGCAACAGAATTTGAACTGAAATATCCGATTTCATGGTATCAAATTTATTTTGGGGGGTGAATATCAGATCATAATTTTGGAAACTCAGACATATGACATTCATATCAATTATTGCAATTGACAAACTGGCATTATTAGAGAAAGATACATGTAGATATATGCACACATGTTTATTACAATGATATGGAACTCTCACACAAATAGTGAAATAGGCACTCACACCCACACCCACACACATGCAATGCAGAAACACAAGTACAATGGACATAGTGATAACAGGGCATGACCTCCAAAGATACAGACAAATGAGTTACTATATTGCAAGATATGTGACATTAGTATTGCCATTGAACTAATATCTTACCAATGCTCATTATTCAAGAAAAAATGTGTACTGACAAACAATATGAGTAGCCACGACAAGCAGGGGAGGGCTTACTGTAAGCTATGTTTTGCTGTTTTTTTGAATTTTTCAAGTTCCAAACGATTTTATTTTATTAAAAAAAAAAACCATATCATCTGCCGACTCCCAACAGAAGATATCAGTCTGTATCTCTAGAGCCCATGGGAAAAAACACACAAACGAATGGAGTTGATAGATAACATTTGGGGAACCTTGGTGTGATCATTTTCTTTGTCTTACCGTATTTCTTAGTCCACTAAGAATTTAATGGAAACGTTGGAGATGTTTCATTTCAAATCCATTTTAACATGAAAATGATGACTGGATGTCAAGTCATACATCAGAGCTTGAAGTCACGGATTTGAAAGTTTTTAAACTGTTTCATTTTTTGCTTGATAGTCTTAACAGCTAGATAATCGTCTTGATGTATCTAGTAGTTGGACTGCATATATGGAATTTCCATGAGTGTACAGGGTAGTTTACACCAAAATCATTTGTCAGATTGACATAATTTTGATACAAGTTTCAGGGTACACTATTATAAGTAAAAGGGTTCACCAAATGTTATATAACAACTCCCAAGGGATCAAAGGCTAGTCTCACAAAGCCATCACGAGTCTACGTATGTGGAATTGTGGATATCTCATTGGAAGTCATGTTCTTCTATATATGTTTCTTTGAATGTACATGACCTTCAACTTATGATGGTTTTGTGAAACTGGCCCCCTGTTAATAAGATATCCAATGGGATGAGTTACTTAAGAAATATATGTGATCAAATCAAAATAGATGAGAATTAAAACACAGCACAAGAAAACACAGAATCAATGCAAATCACAAATAGCAACAAATCACAAAATAATGAAACAAAAAATAATTGTTAAAGGACGGAAAGAGGAGAAAAATTAACATAATAAGATATATAAGTAAAATATTACATATATAAAATGAATATTAATATAAGGGAGAGAAATGACATGATATGAGAACAACAATGTAAGAAATCATATTAGCGAAACATAAATATCACAGAAAGAACTTGTACATGTATCCTAACACTTTATCATATATATTCCATTCTATTACATTCCCCAATAACAGTGCATGTAACTAATTAAGGATAGTCTTACATCATGTTTTGTGAATACATTCAGCACAAGAAAATTGTACAACTGGATTGACAAACAAAGCAATTGTATTTCTCTGGATGGAGGTATTGAGTCGTATAAATACCTTATTAACTGGCCTATAACTCCATGTAAATGTAGATTTCACAATTACATATAGCTTGAAACATCATACATGTATGTAAATAGTGTGTTTTTTTAACTTTGGCAAGAGAGTATGTCTGACTATAAAATAACACATAGGGTGAGACATCAAGGGAACACATTTTGATGAAAAACACTAATCAATACTTATTGATTCGAGTTTTGACTGGATATCTTAATGAAAAACAGACACTCTTATATTTATTGTGGATAATTGTGCCCAAATGTAAATAATGGCTACAAAAGAAGTGATTATTTTGACTGCAATGATACATGTATCCTATGGCCCAAAATCCAAAAGTTTTAAATTCATTGGAAATCATATACAATAATGTAAGAAATCAATATGTATGAAACATGTAAAATACAAAACGATATGACACAAATACACAAAAGACCACACAGCACGAACAATTATACATGTGATTGACGTTACGACGAATTATGACAAAATGACACTATGACAAAATATATACACAACACAATGGCAACTACATGTAAGTATTCACAAGTTGAGATGTAAAGTATGGTAAATGAATGGTAAAAAATAATGTAATTTATAATAAAACGACATTATGACATTATGATATGAAACTGAAAAAATACACATATGTTCAATGTACTTTCCTATGTCCTACCAGTTTCAGACTAAGGCAACTAAAATATTTTCTTGTAATATCCCATAATCTTTGTTTTTTTACATTGAGATATTTGCATCGAGTTATTACTTTATGGTACAAATAGATGATTTTAAAAGAGAATTAAGAGATAATTCGTAATTTGCCAACTACAAAGTCTAATCAAATTATAGACTCTATTTTTGTATTAAAAAATGATTTAAAAATGAAAAATATATCATAATATAAACAGCTACTACTAGCTTATTTAACAAGAAAAAGATGAATTTTGAACCACAGAGAACCACGAAATGGACCCAAACTTAAATTGAAAAATGATATGCTTGAGAAATGTAATAGGTAATAGTACATTCTCAGAACTGATCAATTTCCTTCAGTTTTGTCCATTATTTACGTTCCTCATGATATCACCTACATAATATGAAATCAACCTTAGATGTAGTGAAAACTCATTGTTTTTTCATAAAAGTAGACTAACAAGAACATTAACAAAACATCAACTACCATCAGACATGTCTTATTATATTACAGGTTTTTAAAGCTGAATATTAAAGAAACCCCACTCCAAAAGAAACAATGCAGGGGAAATAGGAAAAAAAGTATTATAGAAAATTAGGCAGCTGACTCTTATCAACTCTAACTGGCAAAAACTTTGGAATCTTGACAGTGAAGGATTACTTTTCATTTTAATTGAGCAAAACTCAACAAGTATTAACAAAATCCCACTACAAAGTGAATTAGGATAAAAAACTACTGTTATAGGACATTTTTATCACTTCCTAATGAAAAAGTTATCACCAAAACTAAAACTGTAGATATTGCAGATGCCTTAGATCATGGAAACAGGATGAGTGAAGGAAGACTGTTTGACACTTGGCCTTACAGCAGTATGGTTATCAAGATGGGTGTTGAAAAAGGAAAAGAGTTTTGGAGGCTTCCTCACATCATAGATGACGATTGGATAAAGACCATGCAGGAATGAACACAGATGGTAAAAGGAGAAAGGTGATGATGGTGGCGGTGATGATGGTGGTGGAGGTGGTAGTGGTGGTGGTGGTGGTGGTGGTGGTGGTATAGAGGGGTTACCTGGTCTCCCTTTGGACCCGGACGTCCTTGGACGATGGTTGTATCGTTTCCTGTTGCTGCCTGATCCCTACAAGACTCACCCGGCAATCCTTGCGTACCTACGCTACCCTAGAGCGATCATCGGAGAAACAAATTGTGCAACAACAAAATGACATGCATGTTTTCTTTTGGTGCATATTCACTCATTCATCCTTTGGGCAAGCCCACTCATTTCAAGCTCACACTATCTAGGCATCTAGCTACGCAAGCGGTAGCAGTACCTTGATGCCCCGCGGGCCAGGATCCCCTACTATAAGGACAGTTTCACCACCCCCTGTACTAGTACTACATGGTGTACCAGGGCGGCCAGCTACTCCTTCAGCACCCTGCATAGGAAAGCAAAGTCGTGTCATTTGTGGACAATCCACCCGGCTGCAAAGAAATCACATCTCACAAGAATGCATGTATAAATGGATGTATTCACCACAAAATCAGTAGGACCATTAATGAAGGTGGAATAAATTGTTCATTTAATCACCTCTTCTCTCTATAAATTTGATTAAACATTGGATAAAATTGGTAGAAAATCACAAAGCTAAAGCTAGGTCACAAGGCTTTTATTATATTACCAGGAAACCCTTAATATGCAGCTGCAGGATAGTTCTCATTTTGGGTTTTTTCCTTGTGTTTTTTAAGTTTTCAAAGGGACAAGGCCTCTTCAAGGTAAAAGTGAGATTAGGGCAAGGGATGTCTCTTATTTATGATGGACTATTACCCCAAATGTACCATGGCACCAAATACTTTAAAAAGTATAAATCATCTTCCAAGTTCACTGTGTGTTACAGCATTACCTGAACTCACTTAAAGACAAAGCAACTGTTCAGATCCTTGAAAAAATGAAAGTTTGTTAATCATATAATCATAACTAATAATTCATACATAAGAGTGAATATATAACTTAAATGTATCTATATATAATTAGAGAATATTTATACTATAAATATAGGTAAACACAACCCATATTAGCTAAGATTTTAAATAACATGTCTCTTGTGCTTATACCTGTTAAACTTTCCATAAGATGAAAACAAATCACTGATTTTTTTGTGGGAATCTATTCTCCTTTTAACCAATAGTCTGAAACATTAAAATTTATACTTCTGGTTATTTCTTTAATGATGTAATCAAATTGCTTTCACAAGGATCTAAAGTGCTAAATTTTACTTAAAACCAAGAATTTTCCCCCTTCATAACACCAATGTACCAATTACTTGATGACACGTAAATTCAAATATGATATTTGCATAGTATGTAATTGTTTAAAAGTGCCTTAATAGATATATTGTTTGCTCTTTCATTACAAATTGTTTTACTGGTTTTACTGGTACCAAAAAGACTTACCTTTTCTCCTTTACCGCCTTGGTACTGAACTCCAGGTTGTCCAGGTTCTCCTTTTAAACCTCTTGCTCCTTTGGAACCCTAAGTTTACAGGGGAAAAAATAATTTCATCATAATCATAACCAAGATTAAATTAATTTCAATACAGACAACCAGATCACATTTTGTGTGTAGTACAAGTAGGGTATTGAAGAAATTTTAAATGATTTACTTTTTTAAACTAATGCAATTCCCCCTTTCCATTTCATACTGTCGATTCAGAGCAAGAAGGGCATTACTTCATATTATTTGTTTTGGTATCTGTAGGGTGTTCATTCTGTGTCACATGATAGGAGTTAATGTCCTTCTGGCTCCAAAAAGATGAAACCCTTTTTAATTTAGAGTAAACACCTTTCTCGCTCTTTAGCAAATAGTATTCTTCTCTGAACACCCTAACAAATGAAACTGCTGACAAAGATGGAGATCTATAATAATGATAGTAAGGATATTTCCACACCATATTTCCCGATAGAGTATCCCTCAAGGCAATAATATAAAATGAAATAAATCTAATACAGAAGTATCTCAACACAATAAATACAGAGATACTGTAGGGTAAAGAACGTAGGAAGCCTGGATGACCCTTCCTAACTGACCGCCTCTACATGTGCATGGTGTAATATCATGCAAGCCATCATGTGCTAGACTCTTCACCTCAATAATTACATTACATGGATAAATATGGCACATATGGTAATTCAATTTGGAGGAATGTTTGGAATCCGACATAATTAGGGACAGGTCATAAATAGTTTTCTCTCCACAGATCTCTTAACCTCTCACAGCTCTCATCCCATCTGTCTTCGACTCTCTCTCTCTCTCTCTCTTCCTCTCCTTTGTCATTTCTTCTTTCCTCTCTCTATCATTCCCCATCTCATGGCTCAAATAGTTTGTTCTCTACGGCTCTAATCAAATACTAGTCCTGTCTGTCTTCTTCTATATTCCTCTTGCTTTTCTATTCTTCTTTCTCTCTTTCTCTCTCTCTCTCTCTCCCTCTCTCTTTCTTTGTCCCGTGTCTCTATGTCTCTCTCTCTCTATCTATCTATCTATCTTTCTCTTCATTCCCCATTTATTGCTATTCTAGTACTACCTCTACAGCTCTCTTAACATATTAAGGTCTCATCCCATCTGTCTTCCTCTCTCAGTCTCTCTTCCTCTTTTTATCTATTATTTTCTTTTCTCTATCCTTTTCATCCCTCATCTCTCACTACCTTATCCTTCTACCCCATCATTCTTCCTCTTTCCTTTGTCTATTTCAACATACAACCTACATTACACATCCCTTTTATATATGCAAATCTAGATTTACCGTCATATATCTAAATACAATATTCACAACAATCAAAGAGCTTTATATTGCTTTCAAATCAGTGATTGAAAATATGACACATAAGATGCAATCTTAATTATTGTATTTTTCTCTCCCTCAATCATTACTACAGCAGCAATGGTGGATGTATTGGCTGGGTAGTGGTTCACAAAGGGAAACAAAAATACTTACTAATAGACCTGGATCTCCAGATATTCCTTTAGGTCCAGTTGGCCCAGAATCTCCAGGTGTTCCCTACATCAGAATCATAACAAAAACAGATTATATATTATATGAGAAAATAAATTAAAAGAAAATGGAATTAATATTGCTTTCTAATATGATATTAAACTCATGAGTTTGACTTGTTATATGCATGTAGAAATTGATTTCAAGTTCTAGATTTAACATTTTCTAAATTGGTGGCAGCGGTGGGATTGAGGCTTTCTCAACATGATAATACATTTGCTACATAGACATTTTCTTCAGCCATACCTTATCAAAGCTCTAGGGTCTGGTTTCCACTTGGTTAATAGATCAGGTGTAGGGTTAGGCTTAGGTGTGTTTGATCCAGTGATAAAGTTAGGAGATAATATTTTGAAGGAAGTTGTTCGTAGAGATTGATACCATAGCATATGTTGTATAACCCCTGATACTGGGGATATTAGAAATCATTGGCTAAATTTCTCTAGTGTTTCTCGATGTTGGCAAGGTGGCAACATGATGGAATGAACAGCCATCGGAAACATCCAACTGAGGTCTTAAACTTGAAAAAAAGAGGGCTGGGCATTCAACAAAATATTCTTCCAACTTATCTCGCTTAGAAGAACTTGAGCAAAAGAGAGTACTTACAGGGTATCCGTCTCTGCCGAGTCTTCCAGGTTCTCCTTTGATTCCTTTCAATCCATAAGTAGTGTCACCAGGTGGCCCCTGCAAGAAGGAGCAAGGAAAAAGAGATACTTGATACAACATATTGTTAGAACACAGAGTTGTAAAACTCAAATCTTTATCTGCTTTGATGGACTAACTTAAAGGTTACCACAGTTGACTTTGTCACATGTTGATGTACATCTAATGGCAGACTAGGATTTCAATCCGTAGCAGATAATCACATTAGCGTTCAATCAACTAGCAATAAGGAACCCCCTATGAAAAAGGGTAGTGAGTAATTCTGCATATATATTTACACCAGTCCAAGCAAAATTCAATGTCAAAAATGCTTTTGGGGACCTCCATTTGCTACAGACGCAATCAACAGCACCTAAGGTTTGGTATAAAAGTTCACTGAAAAAAGGTGTATATCGGTATATCAGTTCATGATTGAGACACTCAGACAACAAAGATTTATCATATTGGAGCATAAAGACAGATGATGCACTAAAAGTTTCATCCATTTCAAGGAATATAACTAACATACAATACAAGAAAAACACCATAATCACTTTCATTAACTCAAAGAATCATATTTCATTCATTAGAGTTGCACATATGTACCATTACACATATACGTCTGCATGTAATCATATTACTAAAGTGTACTTTTCTAATGTTTAAACTCTTAAACAATACATTTTTTAAATGAGTGATCTCATCAAGTACTTTTGCTGACAAAATCAGACAAAACAACACATCACGAGACAGAAGTATTATTAAAGGGGAAGTCAATCCTGATATATGGCTGGTTTTCATAACAGCTGGAAAATGAGAGAAACAAGATTAGTGAAAGTTTGAGCTAATAGGAAGGTTATGAAGTTTTGAAATTGTAATCAATGAAACACAAACAGCCAACTTTCAAGGTCTGATCTCATTTGCTTTGTACTGAAATTTTCATAACTTTCGATTTTCTTAGTTATTAATAAAGAAATAGATTTTTTTCATACAGGGGTTGTATGGAAACATACTTTCAATTATATCTAGGGTGGACACATGATTGAAATTTTTCTTTAAACTTTCAGAAAAGTGAGAAAACCTTATTTATCATTGGATCTTGTTCAGAATAATACTCCTCTGTTTCTCTTATTCTTCTGCTTCTATTAAAACCAAATGGCTATCAGGATAGACTTTCCCTTTAAGCTTATTCCCAGTCATAACAGCAATAAAGAAAAGGACTCTAATACCACCCAGACTCTTCTATCAACATTAATAATGGCACTTTTCCAGTATAAAAAGTATAAAAACACAATGATCTTGAGCCCTTTCCTGAATCCCAAGTTTAATTGTTTCCTGCATGACAGGATAAAAACAGATTGGAGGACAACCAATTGAATGGTGTATTATCACCACAGGTGGTAGGTAAAGTGCAGGTATGAATATCATTAAGGATGAACTCAGGATTGTTACTTTTCCTCTTTTAAACCTGACCTAGCTGTACTACATATTCGATTCAAGGATGTGACATATAAAAATGGTGTCAAATCCCCCCTCAATCAGTTATATATTTAAAATCGGAGGATAAGAAGTTATTAATGTCACTCAATTCTTTGATGAAAAAGATCCATTCTGAAAAGCAGAACAAATATAATGCAAGTGACAAGGTGGAATGGGTGGGATTTTCTTCCATTCCCGAAGAATTCAGCACTTCTGCTGGAACCCAGTTTCTCTGAGATGAGAATAGTTTGTTCCCACATATTCCAACTCAGAGCGCATCCAATTTGTTAGCAGATTTATATCCATCATGTAGGTTAACTACTGCTAACCCTGACTGAAACCAAACATCAAAATGTCAACACAATCTAGTTTGAAGGACCCCTCCATGGGAACAGCTGGGTGAAAATAAGTGTATTTTGAATTTGGAACATCTCTTTTTATTCAACTGAAAAATTGCAGTGTGTATTTTTGTTACTACACTTTGGTACACTTTTACTACACATAGATTAGACATCACCATTTTCTTTCAAGATATAGAGTATAATAAACCCATGCTTTGGACAAAATTTCTGTAGAATTAAAAAAAATTTCCAGAAGGGTTTTTATCATTGTGCATCTCCCTGTTATCAGTACTTCACAGGCGCGGATCCAGGATTTCTTAGGGGAGGGGGCCCAACTTTTTTCTTTTTTTTTGCTCCCGAAAATTTGAAATTCGCGCCGGCCGAAAAGTCGCTCAGTGGGGGGGGGGGTACAGAGCACAATTTTTTTTTTTTTTTTTTTTTTTTTTTTTTGCTCCCGAAAATTTGAAAAACGCGCCGGCCGAAAATTCGCTCAGTGGGGGGGGGGGGGGGGGGGGGGGGGGTAGTGAGCACATTTTTTTTTTTTTGATCCTCAAAAAAATTTCAATTTGCACCCCTCCCTTGAGCGCCAGGGGGGGGGGGCCCAACCCCCAAAAATCGTAAAAATCACGTGATTTTACATGATTTTTTTCTCAAGGGGGGGGGCCCGGGCCCCCCGGGCCCCCCCCCCCTGGATCCGCCACTGGTACTTCATATCATGTTATTCATTCAATCTATTTTCATAGAGAATTTTAAAAAGAAAAGCCACCCATTGACACAAGGAAATGTTATTATTTACCTTGCTAAAGAATAACAAATGTTTCTGCTAGAATGAACAGGGCATATCCACTTTATAGCCCTACTGGCCTACTCATTACCAATAATCTAAAGTTTGGAAGTTCATGGAAAAGTCTTTGAAATAAGGGGACCCCTCTTTCCCCTCATTACCTTCATTTTACCTTTAAGTGATCCAATTATTTCATGTCATTCAAACCACAACAAGCTACCCCTTCCCTGTCATGATGACATACACTTCAGTAGTGGTGAGTGGATCAACAATGATCGGTTTGTGAGGGGGTGAGTGAAATAGAAACAAGGTTGTTTATCAAGGTCCCCCGTCTGACCTTTGGCTGGGAGTAGAGAAACAGGTTGACGCGCTCAAACTTTAGGAGCACAACCGAGGCTTTGTTCAGTATTATCCCAAGGGAGTAGAGATAAAAACTGATTTTTCATATGACCTGCAGCATTCTGGTCTCTCATTTTGTGGGGGGTGATTCATATCTGTGATAACTCCATTAGCAAAAGCTTGTATGGTATAAAGAGTTCTTACAATTTTATGAAGTGCACTCCAGCTCAAACACACACCCACACCCACACCAAGGGGGGAAGAGATAAAGAGCAAGGGAGACATATAAATAGATAGATAGACAAGATAAATACATACTCATTAGAACTGACACAGGAGAAAGAGAAGAATTGAAAGTTTTATAACAGAAAAAGAATGAAAGAAAAGGAGAAAGAGAGTGAGATAACCATCAATGGAAATCAAATGCATGAAAGGAGAGAAAGAGTCAGTAAAAGAGAATGTGAGTAATAAAGAATGAGTAAGGGGAATGAGGAAGAAAGTAAGAGAACTACATTACAGATGAAAAAATAGAAGAAGAAAAGGAGAATAATACTACAGAATAGGAAAGAGATAAAATAGGGAGACGAGATTTAACAGTAAATGTGTAAGAGATAAAGATAAAACACAGAACTTGAAAATAAAACTGAATGACATGGAGATTAGAAACATGACAAGAAAAACAAAATAGATTGATTTGACGAAAGGTATAAAGAGAGATGCCCAGCAAAGACCTAGAAAGAAATATATGCCACATGCCTTAAATTTGGAACAAATTAAGGACTAAATGTAGGACTAAGTGTAGGCCTACGTGTATGGTCCATATAACATACCTGTGGTCCTGGATCTCCCCTCGGTCCTGGTGATCCTGGTTGTCCGAACCCTGTAGGTCCAGATGGACCCCTTTCTCCCTGGAGAAGCGAAAGGAAGAAAGAAATAAGCTTCATTCCATATATTCCCTATATTTTTATGGTATTTCCTAGAAAACTAGACTATTTTATTTCTAAATTTCTTTCCAGTGGAAAGACTGGAAAATAGACTAAAAACATAATTTTTCGGCTAGGGATTTGAAGCAAAAAATAGTTGAAAAATATATTAAAATTTGAAAATAGTCGAAAAACATACTTTTCTGTGCTGTTTTTTCACTATTTTTTCAACTTGTATTAGCAATTTTATTTTGACTAAGGGTAAGCTTACCTTGAAATGTGCAAGGTTCTTATGTGAATGTTTAAGATATAGGCTTATTGCATTATCTGAAAACGACTTCTATTAGCAATGCAATGTGGTTTGACAACGTTCATTACTTCTTAAGTTTAAAGTGATGATGTGATCATGTTAATGACAATTTAAAACCTTGAGGAAAGTTTGCCATAAAGTTCATGAACATTTGTATACATTGCCATCTACTAGTTACTCACGAAGGTCAAAAGTCACAGTCTTTGCTTGCATTGCATATTACTTAAAAAACAGCTTTGTTTGACATACATGATATTTTTTGCTGCAATGTAATCAATAAAATTTTTTTTTAAACAATGCCAGTTTGAGGAGAAGGGAATAATTCATTCAGCATTTTTGAAAAATTGCTTTCCAGGATTGCTTAACTCATTGCCTTCATGAACCAAAATAAGCCCTGTATTAAGTCTATATGAATGAGATAATTCGGTAGCAAATGGGTTAACTTACCTTTGTTCCATTGCAGCCAGGAATACCAGGTTCTCCAGGAGGTCCTTCTTGTCCGGGTTCTCCTGGGATTCCAGGGATCCCAGGAATACCGGGATTACCCAAGCTTCCTCTGAATCCTTTAGGTCCTCCTGATCCTGCAATTCCTAGATTTCCCTGTATGGATCAAACAAGAATAATAATACTAATAGTTCGTCCTTACATAGCGCATTTCAGGACCGCAGGCCCTCTCAATGTGCTTGACAGATATATATTTCATGCTTACCCGCACACAATGTATGCACATTCTCCATTCCCTGGGGAGCATTCCAGCCAGTCGCCATTTTACAATCGCCACTTGCTAATCAAACTACATTAACTTTCGCATTCTACCGGGTACCCATTTAACGCCAAGGTGGAGAGTGGCAAATGTAGATCAATGTCTTGCCAAAGGATATTAGTGCTGTGTCAGGATTCGAACCCTTCAACCTTTGCATCTCCAGTTGAGCACCTTAAACCACTCAACCACGACACTCCATGTATGGATCATACAAGAATGATTCAATCTTCAATCTAGAAGCAATTAGTCTAAATCAGAACATTACTATACTTGGAGGTATACCATCTTTAAAAGGGAATATACCATATAGGTTACTACACTAGCACCTCTTTGGTTTCTGGAATGCACACTGGCTTCCAGTATACAGCTTTGGTTTGGATTCTTTAATGTGCCTTTGCCTTCTGTACCTGTGGTTTCCACAATGAACTATTGGCTTCATGAATACACCTTTTACATCTTTAGCTTCTTCAATGTGTCTGTGGCATGTACAACTTTGGTTTGTGCAATGAACCTTTGGCATCAGGAATACATCACCAGCTTTTTAAATGTGCCATATTTGGCTTCTGCACCTTTAGTTTGGCAATGAGCTTGTAGTTACAGCAATGCACTTTTACTATAACTGTGAGTTCCTGCAATCTTGGACAGATTTTGTGAAGTATTGAGGAAGATGGCACCTACCTTTTGTCCTTTGTATCCTGGTGGTCCTTCAACTCCTGGGAACCCTCCAGGGCCAGGAGGTCCAGGAAATCCTACATATCCCCTGTCACCCTGCAGGAATAGAAAGAAGAAAGCGTATTATGATTGTTGACAGATATTCTACATATAACTATAATTTGCATCTTGAAATCTCGATAATAAGTGGTTAAGTAGATCGAAGTAGACCTTTTTTTCCTACCAAATAGATTGAACGCTTGATCAATGAGAGAAGGTTGGTGAAATAGTCATGAAGATAATTCTTCTTAACTTGATATTCATCCACTGGTTACACCATGCCCCTTTGATATAAAAGTCAATGAATGATCTTATTAACCTGCAAGGAATGCAGTATTTTCAATTTCTGTACTATTTAATAATAAAGAGACCGTAGTCTAAAAATAAAAATGATAAATTTGAGGTAGAAAAGAAGGCTGAAACTGATGTAACGTTTTATATCTATAGTATATTATATCTATTATATAAAACATACCTAGGCTTTTCCATTGTATCTCTTCATGTTGCAATTGTCAGACATTTGAACATGGGAGGAGTAATTTAGCTTTGAAAAGTTCCAAAGAGTACTGACAATTCATAACGAGTTTGGGTTAAAAAATATGACAGAAAGCAGAAATGATGGTTGTGTTGACAGCACTTCAAAAAGAGCTCCTATAAACAAAATTAAGGTTTACATTCTTGAGTGAATCTTGAAAAATTATTCTGATATAGACCTATCATCACTTCCCGCTTATGTTTTGGCAAACATTTGAAACATACAAGTCGATACTGAAGTCACAGCTGAATGTCAATCAGACATATATCTCTAAATAACTTCCCAATGTCTTCCTCACTTCCCCTGACCTCTTGCCTTCATGGATTCTTTCAGACATTGTTTATTTTCTTGACCAGAATTACCCAGCCCAGGTTCTTTTCACACAGGACGAGTGGCAAAACACTCACACAAAGCTCTCATTCAGATATATCATAATTGGACCGACTAGAGGAAAGATGGCATCATATAATACCTTCTCGTAACATAACCATCCTTCATTTTCTTTTCATCTATTTTCAGGAAGGAAACAAAATTTTGAATAATGATAAACATATTTCTTAATATTCTGTGATAGTTTGTCTGGAGAAAGAAAAAAAAATCTCTTTTATAGAATAAACCCAATTCAACTGTAAAAACAAGGTATCATTTCATGTTCTGTTTTAGAAAGGAATGCAGGAATGCAGGAATATTTAATTCCCAATTGAAGAGAGATTGAAATCAATCTTGTCCATTTGTGTAGATGAAGAGAGGCAAGCAGACAAAATGTTTTTAATCTTACTGTAACAGAGAACAGAAACAAAACAAAATCTCCAGTTTTCCTATGGCTTTGACCAAATTGTTACTATGGCAATTAAAAAGTATATTACCAATAGGTACATGTAAGATGCCTGTAATCAAAGTGAGTGATATCAGTGTGACAATGGTGGCAGAAATATTGACATACATGTATTTCTACAATTGACGGAGCACTAAACATGGACAGTGAAAGACAGAGCAGATGTTAGTCCACATCCTCAAGACTTCATCCTATCATGGAACCAATCTCTCTACGCTGGGAAACATAACGGAGACAACAGATGGATAGCAGTGTTAAGTTGCAAACTGGGTGTTGCCCAAAAGTCTTTCCACTTATGCTGTAAATTTACCGTAACATCTTTTCCATTTATGTAGTGGTGGTGGAAAACTTCTTGGTGGATGATAGGAGAGATGAAAACTCATCATTCAGAATGTCTAGACTCCTAAATGTGTCTAGACTGCTGAGTTTGAGAGGTTTCAGTTCTAAAAGCCTTCTATTGCCTTGCAAGAGTTTGGGTATTTTGTTTCAGAATAAGAAATTGAACATTTCCATACATGTATGGTGTATATATGTATTGAAATGAAAACCCATTATAATTATACGTGCAAACGATTTCATGTTCTAGATCTGTTTAATATATCAATGTCTACTACATCAGTGGAACAGTGAAACTTTGGTAAAGGTATAACAGCCTATAGGTTCAACAAATTTTTTGTTTTAATTGTAACGTTTCAAAATCTTTGAGGACACATATTCCTCAGATGCATACATGTAACATTCCTTGGAAACTGTGTCAGTTAAATGTGATGTCATGCTTGCAAATGTAGGAATTTTTTTAATGTTCACAAAGTGAAGTATCAATCACTTTTCAATACAGTTTTTGAGAAATTGACAAACTTCAGATTTCCAGAAGACCATGCACAATTATGTTACCGATTGCCTTATACCTAAGTGCCTCTTTCCAGATCTACAGAGGTGGATTTTGGAGGAGAGACACAACCAGCCTGCACCCCCTCCTTTTAAACCCCCATACGGCATACCTTTTTTACGTGCCCCAAATGTGTTTAATAATTTTGTTACCCGAGAATTACTGAAAATATGATAAACATTTTTTTCTTCTTTTGTTTGCTTGTTAGAATTTTGTTTTCAAGTGAAAAATACAATAACCATAATTTTTGTTCCTGGTCAGAGTTTTAGATTTTTATTGTGCCCTCCCTAATTTTTTTCTTCAAAATGCCCAAATTGAATCTTTGAAAAGCCTATAGCAATTAAATATATGTCACAAACATAACTTGTCTTAGCAAACATTCTTGTATGACAGCCGCCCATAATTATCTGGAACGTTCTACTGATGATTTCACTTCTTGTCTCAAACATCTGACCTAAATATCTTATGACATGAGAATGCATTAATTACATCTTATAGCTGCATCCCTGGACGGTGTTCCTAGGCTCAACTATCGGACGAACAAACTCTAATACCGGCCTAGGGTATGGCAGAGGTAAAGATGGGAGACGACATATGATGCCCGATCATTTATTTTCATAATGGCAGCCATTGCCACGGGTCATTATCCATTTCTGTTTTTCCCACGCTGTCCAAGCTAACAGCTAGGCCAGCCCCAACGGTTCTCGAAGTGAGCCCGCACCATCTGGTCAAGGTCCATTCATGTCTAAGCAGAGTTATCCATCAGTTATGATATATCCGCCAACAGCTTACAAAACATGGAAGGAGATGACAAGCTTAATATGGGGATGATACAGGGGCAGAACCAAGGGGCAGAACCAAGATGCTCTTCCACAGGGGGTCACATATCAAACAAATCTCTGAAGAGTTTTTTTTTTTTTTAAAGAAAAAGTTCTAACAACTCTTCAAGGAACCTTTGAGCAAATAGATGTTTTAAAATATCTCAACTGACAAACAAAAAAGGTAATCATATTAAACTCATGCACACTTTGGATTGTATACAAGGGGAGGTACAGCTCAGTTGAGCCCCCCCCCCCCCCCCCCCCCCCCCTACAAAATTATGCCTGATGATAGTAAAAAGTTGAAAACAGGCAATAAGGGCCCCATTGCATAGAATTTGTGCATACTTGCAGCCTTGATACATTTACAGAGAATGTGCAGGAATGTGCAGTTTTAATCCTGAAGCCTTTCCATTACTTGTATTTCTATCTTTACTAGAAGCCATTTTAAAATACCCCATATATCTCAGACAATTAGTGTGATTTATGAGGTCAAACCTATTTCAGGTAACCTCCCCCCTCCTCAAAATTAAAAAAATTAAAAGATTTAATCATCTGATTGTCATGGTTTGTCAGTATCACTCTGGTATCAAGCCAATGAGTGATGAAAAAAATTCAGAATCCTGGTTACATTCTAAATTGCCTTCTTTCTCTTTGTTTGATTATCTTTTGTCTACAAACTTGCCTAGATTGTATGTGAAGGACGTTTGGGAGGTCATCTTAATATTAACGATGAAAGCATTACATAGCTCTAGCGACCCAGGTAGGTCTACATGGCTTTTACTGGAAAACAAGCTGAACTTTGTTTTTCAGGAAGAATTTGTTGATAAAAGCCATATTTCTTGTCTATCTAGAGTTGTCCGCAGACAGCTTTATGGGTTCGTATAAATAAAGGTAGCTGGGTCTATATTTTTCTTGTCTAATACATAGTACTTTAACCCAGTAAAGTAAACGAGTCAAGTGTCATATTAAAAGTACACTTACGATGGATTGTACATCACTGGCATTATTCTAGGATGAGTAATTACTTGAGTTATGTAATGAGGGCAGTTAATTTATATATGTAGAATATGATTTCGGCTCTCTATTCATAATTATTTGTATTTTACTTTAAATAGATAAGTTTAATTCAGTATGTCTGCTTTCAAAGCTAATTCTTTGAAATTAAAAATTATGAGTTAACTTATATACTACAGCAGACTTCTTGCTCTAAACATATGATTTCATAGAAACTACTAGATGGTGTTTAGCTACGGTCACAAAGGTTCGTACAAACGATTATTTTGTAGGAATCTCCCTCTTTTTCCATTGTCTTCCCGAATTTCCATTGTCTGAAAATCGTTCGTACGGCATTCGTAGCAGTTCGTAATGGCATTTGTGACCGAGGCTTAAGGGAACTGGGTGGTCCCATCACTAAGCCTGCTTAAATGTTAAATGAAACTGTTCAGTTTTCAACAGGTTAAAATGCAAGCTTGGTAAAACTATAATATTGGTACATGTGTATGATCCCTAACAAATTAGTGATACACGCCTATATCACTTAAGATTTATTTCTGTGACATATTTAGCGCTACCATTACATGCTGTATGGAGACTATTGATATCCCCCACATAATGTGAGTGAAATTCAAGAACACATCCAATCAGAAAAAAGCTAATAATAACCAAACTTGTTTTGAAGTTTTTTTCTGTTTATACAAGTTTTGTTTATATAATTTAAGAGATGTAATACACATTAACGACTCCCTTGCCATTTGAAATATGATCATATCAAATCATGCCTCTTTCCATTACTGAATATCAGAGCACAGCAGAATGTGCATGGCTCATTATACTCTACTTTAGACGAACTTTGGATTTTTGAACCTATTCCCTGACATAGACCTACATTCATAATAAAGAATTTGACAGGAATCATAAGCATGTGACATCTGAAGTGTGCCCCTCAAATTGGTTAATCTTCTATTTGCCAATGAACAATTTTGTAAATTCATCACTTCCTATTAGAAAAACATTAATTACACTCAGGGTCAGACTAAGGATTTTAAACTGTAAAAGAGGGAGGGGCACAATTCAGTGGGTTTTTTTTTACTAGCACAAACAAAGTCATCCAGAATTTTGGGTGTCAAATTCTCTGACACTGGAAAAACGAAAATCTAATTAAGTAAGTTTATACATTTTTAGGTGACTTTGGGAACAGACTTTTAAAAAATCTTTTGGGGATATTTTGTTGTTTGTGTATTTCAGATATACCAAATGGGTTGAAACTTTGCAAAGGGCTGCAAAGGGCTGCAAAGGGGCTGAAATGGGGCTAATAATTGGCTGGACATGCCCCATTCTAAATCCGCAAGTACTTGACTGACCAGATGTGACCCACCAACTGCTATCAAAGTCTTATCTGCAGACACATGGAGGCCCCTTATACTGCATCTTGTGACAGAAAGGAAATGGATATCTTGATTACTTTGTTAACCTTTCCCCCAACTGGAGTATTTTCTTATATCATCTGATGAATGTAATGTAAAAGTATATATGCATGGAGGGACTTGGAGGGCATTTAGTAAAGTGGTATGTCATGGTAGTAATAAGACGTGTTGTGGCAGCAACTGCTCTGGTCTCACTGTTTAATATTTGCATTATTTTACAGTAACCAAATTCTTAACTTCAACCTTGGGCCAAACACATGTACCTAAAACCTAAACTTAAAAAATAAAAAACGTAACTTCAAGTTTGCAACCCTACACAAACCTAATTATTCATCAAAATGGAGGCTGAAGCAGTGTTGCAGGAGTTTATCTAGATGTCTGCATACCAATCTATTGCAACTAATGATATCCCATATAGATTAAACTGTTATTACAACTTACAAGCAGAGAATTATCTGCAGTTAGGTTATCTGCAGTAGACATTAAAATGGTTGAATCTGTGTTCATTTGATCTCCTTCAATATAAATCATACTCGTGCCCTACCCTTGATATTAAAATTTGATATATACCCCTGCTATCTATGAAAACATATCTATTCTTTCATCACCAACACAGAACATTTTAGCATTAACAATTTCAACATTAAAAACTTTCTTATCCTTTTGCCTTTTGGACTTTCTACAAACTTTCACTGATGTGTTACTCACAATTTATACAGTTTTATCTTTACTATCATGGTAAACTTCCCCGTTTTAAATATAAAGAATCTACTATCCATCATGTCAAGATAAAGTGCATTCAGTGCATTCCAGTGAGCTATAAGAAATGTTTATCTAAGATTGGAGGTGCAGCCTCCCTTTGTTTTTGTTGAGGTTCAAGCAGAGTTTCCTTAAAGGGAGAACAGGCATTTAGCAAGCGGAGGATATCATGAACTCAATTTATAATATTTCTACTGCAAAGTGATTTGGGTCGAGCTATGGACCCTGTAGAATTTAGATTTTTTTTACCCAAATTTTTTGGTCATTTATAATCATATGTACAAACAAACATATAATATTATAAGATATTTCTATTACTCTTCATTTGAAATATGTCTGTGTACAAACCTATAAGGATATGGATTAGGATTTAGGATAACCACTGATTGACCTGCAAAGCAATTTAGCCTGACCAGATGCAAGCATGTACAGGTCTTAAGAATTCCTAGCCAGAAGGTGCCTCCATTTAACTTTCATGCACTTTCTCTCTACACTATACAGAAGTAATACTTGTCATTGACATTTGAGTTAACGCACACAAATGTTACAACAAGTATGCATACAAGAACAAAGATCATTCAGAGATTTTTCTTATTTATGATCGCTTCTCTTTAAATCATCTGGTATGTGGCATCCCGCTGTTCTAGAAGGCAACTGTTGGGTCAAGATTGTAGCCTTGTTAGGTCTCAACTCAAGTCAGGATGGGTGTGGCCTCAAAAGAGTATATAGGATCACCTCTATAGCACGCAAACAGGTGTTTCTCTACTAAAACTGCAGATACCAGTGTAGTATGTCCACATCATAGACCAATGGCAAAGACCCTAAAACAAGTAGCATCAAACACAATTACATAAAGCTAATTCTTACAACAGACCTTGTTGTAGATATCATCCAAGGTTTGTATTGCCTTTAAATATATTTTTCAAGAACATCATGACATTTTTGAGGCATTAAATGTCATATTTCTATGGTGCCAAAATCAATATTACTAAAAAGAAATTGCCAGTTAAACTAACCGAAGTGCTTAGTTGCAGTGTTATGTTGTTGTTTTTTTAGTGACAGTTGGCATCTGATGGAGATAAATTTTGAAAATGTGCGAATTGGGAAGTTTCACTTTAGAAAATACAGCATTATACAGTTCTTCTACTTCCTAAGGTTCCTATGCATTATCTGGGAAATCTAAATATCTGTACATAAGCTATTTGCTAATTAAAAGTGAGGGGATCGAGTAATACTGAAGCAAAATGCACAAAGGATAGAATTGCAATGAAAAACCTACTGTTGTTACCGGTATTTCCAGAATTATTACACTGCCAAAGTGGATGCCAAGCTAAATAATTGACCTTGACAATACGACCTTGATGCTGTGCCTTGAACAGAACATGAATATGTTTTTAGTTTACTCTGTAACCCCCCCCCCCCCAACAACACTCGATCTCTCATTACTCTTCAGACTTTCAAATTGGAACCATCCCACTACCGTCATCATCCAAACCGCAACCCCCACCACAATCTTCACTCGCCCATGCTTTTTACACCAGCAAGCCCAGACTGAAAGTGTTAACTGAATTTGGTCTCCTCCTTGCTATCCGACACCCAATCTCTGCATCCCTGACTGTTCCTGTAATACCCTCTTTGCTGGAGCCCAGCGGCCCTCTCCCCATGCCTTCCCTACACTACCAGGCAGTACAATACATTTTAGCTACTTGGTGCCTCTTCAACTCAGAAGACTCTGGGCCTGGGCTTGCCAGGCGTCGCCTAGAATCTTCTTGCTTCAACGTAGGTAATAAATTCAATTTAGTTTAGATCTCTTGAGCCTATTAATAAAAAGGAATATCAAGTGGTATTGCATCACGTTGGGTCTTTTCTTTGGTCTACTCCATATATCTGTTCATCTTAGAAGTTTGTATTTGTTGTATTTGAAATGATATAAAACAGCTTTGCAGATCATGTTTTTATTTTCAATAAATATGATTCACAAAATGAATAAATATTGTTCATACTATATTCAAGTATGTAGCTACTGCTAGGCCATTAGGCTTATGTAAGATTGAGAAAAAACAAATGAACAAACAGATATACACGTCCTATAATATATACAAATAACATACAATTATTTCTTGTTGGCATTTCATTGAGACAAAGCACTTCATGGATGTTCAGAAACTTTACTGTAAAACGACTTACCCTTTCTCCTTTCGTTCCATTGCATATACATGTTGCTGATAGACATCCTACACAGGCCTGTAATGAAACAAAATAAATCATTCAAGTCAAATCAAAATTACAGTGATGCCAATTTACGTTCACGGTTGAGTCTTTAGACTAAAGGAAAGAGCCTTTTTCTGACGGAAAAGGCATTAAAATTATTTTCATGATTATCATTAATACTATAGGTGTTATTATTATAGTCATCATCATCACAAATAAGACCAACATATTTATAGTCATCATCATAAATACGACCAACATAATCATTATTATTACTGTTGCTAGTTGTTATTATTATTAATTATAATCATAATCATTATATTTTTTTGTCATAGTCATTACCATCATTAATATTATTATTTTATATCACTTTCATTATCATTATTATCATTAAAATCATTATCATTATTATTATATTCTCATCATCATCATCATCACCATGTTTTATCCTAAGACATTGTATTATCATTATCATAACTATACATGTACTATCAGCAAAAATAGGCACCACAGCAAAGCTGACCCCCCCCCCCCCTCCCCCATCCAAAAAGCCCCCAAAACACGAGTAGTCTGTAGTCCAGACCCGGAATTTTAAACTGTGAGCTGGTAACGAGTCCTGTATATTTGGATATAGATCTTGAAAGGGAAGATGCCATCTGCTCGATAAGTGATAGAAGACATTCCTGAGCCCCTCTCATAAACTATCCCCCTAAGGAATCCAAGCTACTGGTATATATCTGATGGGCCCCTTGCCCTGACCCATAAAACCACTTTGCCAGGTGCTCAGAAACCTCTTTTAATATTTCCCCTATCTTAAAGCCCCACTGTCCTACTTGAAGCTATTTGCTCCTTCTGTATAGAAAAGAATGCTCAAGCGGTGTCCGTCGGTCCCCCATCATCCTCTTTTTCTTATGTTAATTGAGAGCTGAGTTGATGAGATAGCCACCATGGTTTAACCCCCCCCCCCCCCCTGGCTAAACTAGTACTAAAGGCCTTTAAAGGGAATATGGAGGTTCATAAAGTCACCAATTATTGTATCAACTGAAAGGGGGGTTCTGGGGGACTAGCTGAGAATTTTGACAAAATTCAGGTTAATTTTGAGGCCCCTCCACATATTGCTTTTGCTGTGCTTATGGTTTAAATAAGTGATACTGCAAGCTTTTAAAGTACTTTTTTCTATTCTTAGGATATATTTTACTTTAAAAAAAGAAAATATCAAGATTATGAATAGCCGAGAAACTGCGAGATTAATACCAGAGAAAGAGAGAGGCAGACAAAAAAGTGCAAGTTAGATATCTACATTGAGGAAGGGGCAAAAATGGGAATAGAAAATAGGAAATGAATAAAAACAAAAGGAATTAAAATGTGTTTTCAGCTACATAGGGCTAACTTTAAAATTGAAATCTTAATAAAGGATAAAAGCCAACTTTTCTTTTAAGAGAAAATGGTGTTCAATTGCCGAAAAACAAAATACATACCATCTTTAAAAGACCCCATTTGTGATATCAAAAACATAATTGAGACATATATTCTTTTAGTAGTCCCTGAAGCCCAGTATCAAGTGCATGCCACACATGAACATTCATTTCCCTAGCAAAACCCAACACCCCAATGTATCACCGACGACGCCTAACCGGGCTGGGGTGAACTCCCTTCCCACAACGGGCACCAGGGATGACTGAAAACACAAGATGAAATGGGGATGAAAATGAGAAACAGATGGGACTCCTCGGCCTGACCGAGGTTCCAGAGGTTCAAGTTTGGAAGGCGGGCTCTCGATAATGATTTGTAATGTGGAGTAATGAGAAACCTGTTTTGGGTAAAATATGTCTTGGCTCCGTTCCATCAAATACCCCATTTGCAAGATGGAACTGACAACGGGGACCAACTACCACAGCCCCGGAAAATCGGGACCATCTGGTCATGGTTCCCAGAACCCAGCTAACTAGGAGACCGCTTTCAAATACAAGCCTAAAACTTTGGTATGTCAAAAGTTATTGGGGCTGTATATAGATTAGGACCTCCACTGAAAATAGCGTCTTCCTTTTTCCAAAACAAGATAAATAATCTAACAAAACACTTTTAAAAAAAATGAGTTTGCCAAGAAAAATCTAAATAGACAAATACTTTTTCACAATGAAAATGCATTATGTCAAAATTATTATTCATCAAAATTTCCCCTCATTATCACCTATCAGTGTAATAACTGTATTATTGTTTCTCATAATTTCATCTTCCTTTTTGTAATTGAATTTAAAATATGAGATTTGAATTTTGAAATACCTTAATTTGTTTATTGTTTACTTTTTTATTAAATATTTTATTAATTATAGTACCATGTTAAAATTCATAACAAGATATATTAAATATTCACAACAAGTAATAATGCAGTGTATATTAATATCTTGCACTCTATCGTTTCCACCCAAATCAAGGAAATTAAAATATCCTTATATAGGCCCTATACTTAGATTAAATGCAAACCTTCCACACAAAACAAAAATATTGTTGCAATGTCTTTAGCAAGGTTTCTTTCTGACAAACAAGTCAATCAATTCCTGTAGAAAACTGAGAAACCATTACCCAATCGAATAATAATTTCACCTAATCAACAGTTTCCTGTGTGGTTTGAAATCGAAAATTCTCCAAGCATAATTATACTGTTTCATCGTAGAGACTTTGGAAGCCAGGCTGTACAGATTGTTTGCCAGCTGATAGCATCCGCAGCGAAATGACCTCCATCACAGTTCAAAGGCCTAAGTGGGCGGGAACTAAGCGCGGCTGACTCCGCCCCATTTGCATAATATGCATGACACCTAGTCGCTTCTTGCAGACCCTATTGAAGTAACTCCACCAAATGTAAATTCTTCAATGAATTGGATTTGGAGGACTTTTTGAAATAGCATAATTATGGCAACAATCGTTATATTTGATAATAAAGAATATAATTCAGTTTCCTATTATAAAGGAAATTTCTGTTTGATGAAGTGCAAAATATAAATCGACCAAAACAAACTTTTCAAATTTATAACAAAACTTAACAATTCTCTTCTCTACTCAATCCACAAGAAAATGTCCATTTCAAAATTGTATCAAAAATTACTGTGATCTATTTTTACACAAAATAATGACAAATAAAAGTGCCACCTTCTATGAAGTAAACAAATATCTTAATATAGACTTTAGACAACATAAGCTGATAAGTCAAAACAGAAAATTTAAAAATCGTCTGTAAAATGTAACTGAGGGTATCATTAGAATTATAATGCATATTTTAGCAAAGTTTGCATGGAAGGAAAAACTATGGATGACATTCGGAATTAAACGTAATTGAAATATGTAAATTCCGCAATTTACATTACTTATAAAATATTCAAAAGTAGACGACCATAGCATAGCACCGGGCGTTACACGATAGCAACATCCCTACATTCGGCTACCAATTTGAGCGAGATGCATTTTACATCATCCGATGTTCGTTTCATTCGGTAACTCACAAATTGACACCATTTCTTGCAATATAACAGCTTAATAAGACATGAGCCATGTCATTAAATAATAGATAATGACGTAGATTTAGGTATTTTCTTGGCAAATTTGTTATGCAACTTCTAAAAAGTTGGGTTAAGAACTCGAATATTAGTAAAGTTGAACTGGTCTTCGTTTGACTTACCGCTGCATCTGCCCAGTAAGCGAAGACAATAATAAGTAGAGAGAGGCACACGAAAACGTGCCTTTCCAATACTTCTCTGTATTTCATAGTTCAAAATGAATATCTACACAAATCTAGAAAATAGTCCTTTCAGATGAGAAAGGTAGATAAAATGAAACTGGCTAGGCTCCTCTGCCCGCCGAAGTCGAAATCTCTGCTTCGGCTCGCTATCAGACTCCTAGCGCTGCAGTGTGGGGGTATCCACTCAAGCGAATTCCGCTAACACACCGTTTGTCCCATTGTCCGTGGTACGGGCGTCTGGTGGGCAAATCTCCCTGGCACAAATTGACGGAGTCGTAGCATCAATGTGTGTGTAAAGATATCGGTAGGTGGAGAGGTAGGTGGAGAGATAATAGATGAATGCTTTCGGCTCGCAGTATCGACGGCGGAACTATTTTCAGAAATCTACCAATACAAAGAAATCCCCCGTATGATGACAAATAACCCTCTTTTATTTGACTTTAGATATATGAAACATAACTGATTTCTAAAAGTCTTATAACAATTAAAATCAGTAGAGATAGTTTACGTATATGTGAGAATTATATTATATCTGCGGACTAACTATGTCGAATCACACTAATGAATATTCAAACATTTTGCAATCTGACACGACGATTTGAGAAAAGTTTTTGAGGGTTTGTTGGGAGAATTGAAAGAGCGATCATCATTTTCGTCGTTCCCAGCGCGGTGATGTTGTAATTTTTAATAGGAAGTTAGTCCGACATTGTGCGTTGTTTCCGTTTCAAACTGAATTTTTTCCACAAGGGTTGCAATAAAAGCGATCAAAATAAATAGACGAACTTACCTAAATGTGTTGTTTCTGTCAAAAAATGCGTGGGATTGTTAAACAAATGCTTTCTTTCTGTTTTGAAAAGAAAAAGGAAAATAATGGTCTGATAGATTATACTTAATCTGTCTAGTGTCTCGTTATTATTGTCGTTTAACGAACAAACAATATCTAGCCAGTTGGGTAGACCTAGGCCTATATATTTGTTTTATTTGTTTTTATTTCAAAGTACATTTGATACAACAACACTAGAAAAGAACCGTAATCTAATACATTATGCCTACACAATAACTTGGATACCAATACAAAATGTTCAAGTAACTGCAAAATACTTAAACTTTGCTCACTCGCTTCGCCCTCTCGAACTGAGTTACAGTGAAACCTGCCTACAAAGACCACCAAAAGAGAGACAAGAAAAATGGTCTTTATAGGCAGATGGTCTTTATGTGCAGGTTCCTTTAGTACATGTTTCAATGAGAAACCATTTTCAAGGGAAACAAAAAATGTCGTCTTTGTAGACAGGTGGTCACTAATATTAAGCAGATTTGACTGTATATTGAAATTGAATAACTGCCTAAAAATACTACAGAAACTAACTAGCCATAATTTGACGGAGTTTCGACACGGCGTAGTTGGGGGAGCAGCGGTGTGTGAGTGTGTGTGTAGGTGGGTGTGGGGTGGAGTTACCGATCTTACTAGCTGAATGAAATTCGAAAGGAGAAGGCTGACGAGTGGAGTG
Organism: Strongylocentrotus purpuratus; assembly: GCF_000002235.5. Classification (NCBI taxonomy): domain Eukaryota; kingdom Metazoa; phylum Echinodermata; class Echinoidea; order Camarodonta; family Strongylocentrotidae; genus Strongylocentrotus; species Strongylocentrotus purpuratus. The sequence goes on along the minus strand of NW_022145597.1, from coordinate 20,068,052 downwards.
AGGGTATAAAGGGGTGCAATCATTATCATCTTCATTTGAATTTACATTCTCCTTTCTTTTTTCTTCCCTCTTCTCTCATCTCTCTCTATCTCTCTCTCTTTCTATATGTCTCTGTCTCTGTCTCCCCCCCCCCTCTCTCTCTCTCTCTCTCTCTCTCTTATGTCTCTCTTTCTCTTATGTCTCCCTCTCTTTGTATGCTTCTCCTTTTTTCTCTCTCTGTATGTTTCTCTTTCTTTCTCTCTCTCTCTTTCTCTCTCTCTCTCTCCCTCTATCTCTCTCTCTCCCTCTCTCTCTCCTCTCTCTCTCTCTTTCTCTCTCTCTCTAATTTTGTTTTTCTTTACTATCTTTCAATTTGGGCACCGCCCCCCTGCCCCGTGTATAGCTGTAGCTAATTTACTCGGAAAAGACAACATCTGACAAGGTTTGAAGCTTTAAATCCGTTCATTGTTTAATATACCAATAGTATCTCTTTTCTTCTTGAGAAATATAAATATGAAAATGAATGAAAAGTGAAAGATTGACCTTAATGTAAGCATTCCTTTTCAATTATAAATTCACTCATTAACCACCTTAATTGAAAAGGAATGTCATTCCTCTGGTGACACTTTCCTTGGCAGTCTCGATGAAAGCTGTGAAATTTCCACCTCGTTTCAACCCTATGCAGGCAACACACGACAATCATTAAGATTTTTACTTCTGGCCTCGATATATTTGGAATGGCCTTTAATAGTCTAGTCTCACCTAATATTTCCTATACTACACATAAGATAATAATCAGCATCAACAATGTCTGATTGTGTGTGCAATGCAGTGTAAGGTGTCAAGGCTCTGGGTGAAAAGGAAATTTATTCAGAAAAAACAATATCCGTCTTTCCCTCATCAATTTCTTCATTCAATTCTTTTTAGATACCTTTTAATAATACACTGTTGTCCATATGGAAGATGGAATAGATTTGTATTACTTCTGTTCATTAAAATGTTTGTGACAATTGATTATGAATTTTATTCCTGATTGATAAATTGTATATCCTCTCAGAATTTTTTCGATCAATAAATATTGAAATAAAGTTTTGAGAAGATATAAACTATATTTATCAAGAAGAAATCATATTTAATACATGGAAAGAGGTAAGAACAAAATATTCCAACTTTTGTATGGGCAACAGTGTGCTAAAATGCTATTTTACAACATAATATTTCCTTCCCTGGACATGTTGGACGTACGGGACAGGCGTGGAGGGGGGGGTGGGTGAGGGTGGGGGCTGCAGCACAGGTTTGTGAAACTTTAACACCTTAACTATGGGCAGTCACTTGGTCTCATCACACTTTGCCTAATAATTAAGCACAAAGAAGATATTTTGTTTACTGAAGCTGCAAATGTTCACCTGCACGGTTGCTGGTATATAGCCGATATTAAATGAATACAAATACAAAATTTAAACTGCACAAAGTAATGCCCAATCGGATTCTAGATACGCCCGGTAGCTTTATATTGTATCATAAAGTTTAATAATATCCGATATGACATTATTTGAAGGGGTGTCTCGCATTCCCTACAATCTGTAAAATGCACATGAACAGAATAGTAGACCTATAAGGTGTAAGATGCTTACAGTCATCAGAAATTAATGCTGTTAGTTTACAACCAAATATAGGCCCCTCCTGGTGACTCCTTATCATTAATATTTCCGCCGTCCAAATTATTTATTATATAACAGGCCCTTGTTATTCAACAAGTTCATTGTTGGACATATTTAGTCATCGGGATGTTTTAAATCAAGAGACAACGAAGCTGTCTTAGTTTTACATGTTGAATGTATCATCGCTCTAACTCCAAATACAGTCGGCCCTACTGAATGATTTCTAATTAGGCTCAAGTTTTCGATACTTTAAACACGGAGACGTGGAAATGGACTCCCTGCTCATTAGATTAGAATTCACTAAAAAAAATCATGACTTTTTGTGACGATAAAGGAATGTTTATTTTCACTTGACCCGTCCACGATAAAACGTGTCTATAGGCCGATGGGAAACAGCTGAGTTGATTGTTGGACGTGAAAAACTCTCCACAGGAAACTCGGCTTCCCGTCTGGTATACGACTCACAGACACCTGTTAATTATTAGCTTTATACACTCATTTACTTTCATCGATTAATTTTGTTACAACACTTTAAAGGTACACACCAATTTCGTTCAGAAGGGATTTCAGACACTGAAATGACATATCAAAAGGCAAAGTACAATAACCAAGGGGTTGAAAAGGGAAATAAAATACAATCTTAACAACTGCTAATCACTGGTACCTTCAGAAATTCTTTGACTTTCCTCTATTAATTTAATTAGAACATTTGAAAGGGACCTCGCTCCTTGATATAACTTACAGGTTCTGCAAGAAATGTTCCTGTGGCATCTGCTTCCCTGTCAATATCCTATACCCAAACCGAATTCCCGACTTCAACCCTGACTAAACACTCTACATAATTATGCCTAACCCTAACCCTAAATCTAACTCTGACCCTAACCCAAACCCTAATCTTAATCTTAAACCTAACCAAATAATCCTAACCTTAACCCTATATTCATCCCCTACCATAACCCTAACAATGAAGGAAAAAAACAAGTGAAATTTATAAGTTTATTCTTAAATAATTATAAAATTATTGCTATTGCTGAACATGTTTGATATTCACAATCGTCTTAAGTGATCAATAATGAGCTCATATTTCTCACTTCAATTTTTTTCCTTTTTTATGAGGCCCATAAAATCACATGAATTAAAAAAAAAAGTGAAATTAACAGCGAACGTCAACAATTGTCATCATTTTCAAACTTGTCATTGGAAACTAACAAACAGGGACCCGTTTCACAAATCCTTTTTTCAAAGTTCAATGACAAAACCAGTGACAAATCTCCTGATAACCAACCAAAAGCAACGATTGCACTAGCTTATAACAACAACTGTCATTTGTCCCTGATGACAAATTTTGTGATATGGTGCCCAGGTCGCTTTCTTATAGTTATGCAAGAATTGTATTGATTGAGGCTAAAATAGCCTCCTAATGTGAAAAGGCATAGGAGTTCAGGCTTAGTGAAGCTTGATACACGATTGTGTCTCCATTATTATGAATTTACATATACAAAATTGTACCATGTTTAAACAGTCATGTAGTTTTACCATGTAGGTACTAGAAAGTGTTGAGTCCTTTTCAGAATTGGGTGGATCATTATTTTGTTTAGGCAAGCCAAAAACGACATATATAGGAAACAAAACAATTAGGAAAGGAAGTTGTAAAGTAAAAAAATCGAGGTTAATTCAAATGACAGCATCGCAATAAATGCTGAGTTTGTTCGATTGCGCCTCAAACTGTCCCAATATTCAATATATAAATTTAATGAATTTGTTTAACCCTGAATATTTCTATCTATTGCCAAGTAGTATAAATGTGATGGAATGGCAGAAGTGTTTGACTATCAGTATTACTTTAACGTGAATGAATAATTAGTAAAAAATATTAAAAAAAACTTTATGATTCCTGTTCGCCAAAATGTAAAAAGATCATTTTGTATGAAACATTTACTGAATGTCTCACCCCAGAAGAGCTGACACTTTGCAAACTTCACCCCTCTGTACTCAGGTTGGGTATTTTTAAAGCTTGTTTTCGATCAAAAGTTTCAAAATGTTATTTTAACACTTAGTTAATACTTTCGAACTTTTATTCGGGTTTCTAAAACATAATTAAGGCATCATCCAGCCAATGAGGGTGCGGGGTGTCGGGTTTACGTGGTGGATAAGATGTAACATTAAAACCATCGTTTGAGTGGGGTCATCGTCTTCTTTCATATAGTTCCCTTTCCTTATCCCTTACCCCTTTCGCTACTCCATTTTCCATTTTCCGTATTCTTTTCCGGTTTTCCTTTATTTGCCAATCGATGGGGGTGGGCGGCACGTGCCCCCGTGCCTCCTACATTCTTAGGCATTGAGTGCAATGGTCTCGACGGCGGAGCACACTATTTGTAAAAGAATACGTCATGAATGTAGCACGTAATCTTTTATTTCAGTTCAAATGACTTTCGTATTCTGCCAAAAGTGATCATGATGGAATGCATCAAGAACATTATTCTGATTACGATCTCAAAGTCTTGACAACCGACTCCCATTTCGTTAACGAGAGAGTAGGGAGGGGTCGGGAGGTAGGGGGAGTTAGACAGGGACAGACAGACAGACAGACAGAGACATAGACAGAGAGAAAGATTGAAATCGCACCTCCTTAGAGACAATTGAAATGGGGACGCATAATTATGTTGTAACTATTGGGGTTTGTTGGAGTACGTCTGTCCACCCCCATGCGATCTTTTCTTGCCCCAGCCAAATTTGTAGGCGGAAATAGAGGCATGAAAGACCAATGTCTCACCTACACATACACACACACATTCTCACACACACACACCCACACATATGAAATTTTTAATTTGTATTTAAAAATATGAAAGTTGCCCCCTACTTCTGAATCCGTCCTTGATTGTAGAAGCATGGACTTACGCCTTCGTTAATATTTTGCAGTGTTGCCTGCTATTTTGTATGTCATTTTGTTCCTTTATTTGCTTGCTCACTTGTTGAATCCCTTTCGTAAAACCTCTCAGGAGAGGCTCCCACCCCCCCCCTTAATAAAAAATATTCTACCACTGCCTCAGGATCGCAAGGTGACACCAGACTGCATTCACACACGATTTATCATAAGGTCATTCACGGTGATACTTGAACAGGTCAAAAGTGTTACACGTCCCGTGCCCTTGACTTGGTTAAATTCTATCCAGATGGATTGGGGGGAAAAAATATACCTGAAAGAAATCAATCAAGCTTCGTCATATTTTAGGGGAGACCATGGTGTATATTATTATTAATATCAAAACCAGATTACAGTTGGTTTTGTGTATGTGCTACCTACGTCCAGTTGTGTGACGAAAGAATAACCGAAATTTAAGGATTGGAATTTTTGACAGAGCGGCGGTGGGGAGAAAGCGCCACGGGAATGCTCCGAGAAAAAAGAAAGAAAAATGGAGTCGGAAATGGAACACTTCCGGGAAACTAAGAAATGTCAAAAGGGGGATGGGGATAATAGAGAGAGGTATAGGAGGAGGGAAGGGGTGAAACAGGATGTACCTGACAATAGTTGAATTATGGACCCTATATCATGGGTCCATGGTTAAATAGATGTTGTTTATAGGCTCACAAAAGAACATTTCCGTCGTGTGCTATAAGAGAGAAGATGACACATTTAACGCAGGGACGAAGGCAAAGCACATTCTGCCAAGAGAAAAGAATGAGAGAAATATTTGCTGATGTATTTTTCAAACTAGAAGTTAGAAAACAAACAAAAACAAAACAAGCAACAAACAAATGCTGGTTATCAGGAAGGCAGCTTCTGTCAAGTACAAAGTAATTAATGAATGCATAATTAGTCTCTATCGCTTTAATAGATTATTTCATGTGCAATAATGTGGCGGGAGGCATATTTTTAACTCTGAAATATATTTACATGTCATGCATGAAGTAAAAAAATAAAATAAAAAAGAGAAAAGGGCCATTGTAGAAATCTTTGTGAAAGTATATATTCAGGAAGAGAGAGAGAGAGGGGGAGGGAGGGAGGGAGAGAGGGAGAGAGGAGAGAGAGAGAGAGAGAGAGAGGGAGGGAAGGAGAGAGAGAGAGAGAGAGAGAGAGAGAGATACATGAACGCGAAATAAAGAAATCGGAACGTTTCTGAATAAAAAATATGTTATAATCTTAAATAGATTTCAAAAGATAACTCGAAGCATAGCTATAGAGTTAATAGTTTTTATGGGTAGATAAACAATTAAAATTTAGACCTAAACCATTTCACTTTCTCATGCTTTCATAAAGTGCAAAGAAAAATGAAATTTCAAATTGGCAAACAAAAAATAAACTTTTGCGATAGTCAGCAACAGTCTAGCCCATTATATTTTCCTGAGATATTCATGGTATCACAATGAAGAAATTCTTAATATGCTCTTTGAATTTCCTTGCCCCCATTTGTCGTATTTTTCCACCCACCTCGTCTTATTTGTCTCGTATCTCTGTCTCTCTATCTATTTCTCTCTCCTCCATTCTCCCTTTGTATGTCACTCTTTTTCTCTCTCTCATTCTCTCTCTCTCTTTCTCTCTCTCATTCTCCTTCTCTTTCTTTCTCTCTCCCTCTCTATCATCTCTTTTATGAGTCTCATCTCTGTCTCTCTTGCTCTCTCTCTGTCTGCCTCCCCCTCTCCCCGTCTCTTGTATTATAGATCGTGGGAAATAAAGATTGGTGGTAACACGAGACGGACCAAGATGGGAACTCCATCAGACATGACTTTCGCTTCCTATACGTTTCTCTTTAAAAAATCTGTTTAAAATTTCATCTCCTAAAGTGGGTTATACTTCGATGTGAGAAACATGTATGTGTTGACGTTTATTGTACAACGAGCATAATATAGGGGTAACATTTGTTGTCTGTCTTTTTTCGTTTTTTATTGCTGAAAATTATTATTTGAATCTAGAAATTTGTTCTTAATAATAATTATTTTGATCATATCCATTGTAAATAATGTCATGTCCATCAGCAGATGATCATGATATTGGAATGGAGGTAGGGGTGGTTTCCGCTACACCTAAAGTAGGGTTCCACTGCAGCCGCCCCTTAAAATTGGCGAAAACTGAAGCAAATATAAAAATAATGCATTTGAAATGGAAGTAAACAGGGGAACATTATGACGTTTAGAAAGGGAGGACCAATGTAGGAAAAGGACAAGAAGAAAGAGAAAAAGAGCTAGAGAATGACATGAAAGATAGATAGAGAGAGAGAGAGAGAGAGATAGAGAGAGAGGGGGGGGGGGTAGATGAGGTACGACACGCGATCGAAAAGACTTTTGAAAAATCATCTCGAAGGCAATTTCGATGCCTTCTTTAAGCCTATATCCTATATAAATCATATTCAGATTACATAATAGGTCACTGTCATGTTCACACATTGAACAGGTGAACAAAGCAACTGACATTACTACTTTTGGTTAAATTTTCGAAAGGTCGTGTTTACTATTTTGAAGGGAGCTGGATGGAGTGGAGAAAGTGCACAGTAATATGTATGTGCGGAAAAGCAATTGAAAAATCGTCTGTTGAGAGCCATAAGGGCATTCACTACGTATAAAAAGAATTAAAGATCGTCAATACTACTAGGCCAGAAGGGATTAGACCACACAGCGAGGTCACTGACAGGTGGCTATCTCATTAACTCAGCTCTCAACTAACATAAGAAAAAGAGGATCATGGAGGACCAACAGGCACCGATTGGGGAAGTTTTCTAAATTTAGAGGGAGCAAGTAGCTACAAGTAGGAAAGTGGGGCTTTAAAGTTAACGGCCTTCTGGCTCTATACAGACAATATGTCAATGTATGACATGGGTAAAGTCTATTTCAATTCAAAGCGCTGAAAAAAATCGATGTTCAGCGCTCTAGAATCAGGGATAATTGTAGGTATGAATATTAATATTTCAAAGAATCTTAAATTTAGTGAAAACTCCACATAATCCACCTCCAGTCAAACTTTTAGGTGTCCCTTTTTACAAAGAAATTCCATTAAGTGTGCACCGATGCAAAATAGTATCTATTAAAACATTCCCATTTGGGGAGAACTTTGGCCAGAACTGCAAATTTATATTGTTGAAATTATCTAAATTGAAATATTTATCAAATTGAGTTAATATGCCTTTTGTATCACTCGGTTGCAACTATACATGAATCATAGAGCTTACAAATGAGCCTAAATGTGATTTGATTATTGTCATTAGATTTTATTTATTTATTTATTTTTTATTTATTTTATTTTTTTTTGGGGGGGGGGGGAGGTGGGGGTATATTGTTACGAAAATCACATATCTACAAGATTAAAATCATAAGAGTTTGGACGAGGCACTGAGCGATATTATTTGGATGCACCCGGCGTCCTTGGTCAAAACCGAATCATTTCATATAGCACTGGACAAACATGAAAATCATCTTCTACAACTCACGAGACTGCATTTCAACCCCCCCCCCCCCACCCCCCCTCCAACCTGCGCCCCCGCCTACCAAAGCGCTTTTGCTAGGACTGTTCATTTTTTGTTATTGAAGATTTTATATCTTCCAACACGTTACATAATATATTAGATAAGTGTTGGCAGCTATGAACAATGAATTTATTTCATCTCCCACAGTTATCCTTTAAAATTAAAATTAAAATTATGGATGATAATCGAGCTAGAAATGAAGGGTGTAAGCGATTGCGGTACTAAAGTTCTTCATTTCTTTCAACCTCACCTTGTTTCTTATTTTACAGCATTATTTACAAAAAATGGTAAAATTAAATATCTATTAAGATGTAAATTGCCATCGTTACAGACAGATAATAGATGAACAGGGAAAGAGACAGACATATAAATTGGAGAGCTTGGCAGGTATATGTAACGACGGATCACCGCTTCAATTCTCCCAAGTCGTAGAAGTCCAGCGATATCGGCGTTAGGCCACGCCCACCTTATAAACGCGAATTCAACATCCAGCGAAGTTGCATTACACCAGCGCTGCCCTGCCAAATTTTACGTGTGAGGCGTATGGTAGCTCAGGAAGTTCTCTGTGCGATTCTGTTCAGCAATTGAAGAGCCCTGATGCCTCGCTAACCGGCCAGTAGCGCTCGGTTTGAATGCTAATATTCGTTAGGCCCGTGCAGGCCATACCACATAGACTCACAAAATAGATTATACAATCTTTGTATAGCTAATATATTTTGTAAAAGCAGTCCGACATCGGTTTTTATAAACTTTCATCGTCATCAATGACTTGGTTGTCGAGAGGCTGAGCGTCTGTCGCACGGGGACTTTGCCCGGGAAGTTTGTTCGAATTTGACGCAGAAGACGCCCGAAGCGGGTGCAATATTCCTGTGAAAATGTTATATTTTAGTTCGTCATTACGGAGTCTATGGAGGTGGTAAGTACATCATTTCATTTCGTGAATAGATTTGTATGATTTTGATTATTATCTCTTTATTTGCATGAAAATTAGTTGGAAATATGTATCATCAGAATCGTGAGTTTTGGCATGAACGTTCGGAGGATTTGTTGCTGTTGTTATGACCTGCGAGTTGGGGGTTCAAAAATGAACAATTCGGCTTTGCTTTCTCTAAGTGGACGTCGACGTAATTCCAGAGAATATGTATTTGTTGAGTGATGATTATTATTTGATATGAAAGATATGTTCAGAATGATAATGATGCCACTTCTTTATAAACCTGATGATTGAAGATGAGTAGAATTTCAATCCAGATCCAGCTCAGCTCCGCCGACTCCAAATCAATATAGTTAGAGTGCTGGACCTGGAAGGTGGGTGAAAACATGAAACGGGGAAACTAGAATATTCCTGTCATACTTTCAGGAGGTTGGCATCATAATAATAGAAAAGATGGAGGTGTAAAAATTAGTCACAATTACAAAAAAATGTTGCAAAAATTTGAGGTAATGGCAAGTGAATTGACCAAAATAAAATGTCATCATGTTCATTTGAATTGAATTGAATGAAAAGTGAGAAGCATCAAACTTTTTTTTTCCACTTCTTTTCGCCAACAGGTCGGTGTTGGTGATATTTCTCCTAGTTATTGTTCAATCTAGTAAAGCGCAAGAGGTAAGATCCTATTTTTTTATTTAAAAAAAAATGCCTGAAAATATGTGCCTAAATGCATGTGTGTGTCGATTTGGATGGAGAGATGTGCAGATTATGTACAACGCAGAAAGTGGTCTGAATTTAGACTACAGGCGCTTATAAGCCCCGCCTCCATGTGGGAAATGAATAATTAAATATGTTAATTTAGGTCGTTGTCAAGAGGATGGACAGAAATGGCAGCTATATCCAGGGAGGGATATGAATTATTCAGTAGGGAGTGCTTGGGTAACGCCCATACACCAGCTGATTCACGCGAAGGGGACGGCTTTTCTATGGATTGTGTGCAATATCTCTGCCAACCGTTTTCATCCTGTAATTGATTGATTTTACAGGAGGAATGTAAGAAATTGTGATTGAAACTATTTTGAAAGACCTCAGCCTACTTGTTACATCTGGAATTAATGCAGACTTCCTTCATTAAACCAGACCTCCTTCATCAAACCTAAAAACTCTCTTCAATTATTTTTGTTAAATCAATTCTAAACTAATTTTGTTCAAATAAGCTATTCACACAATCATCGATATTGTACATATGTTTGAGGAGTTATTAGTCTAATAATAAACTCCTTGGTACTATGATGACAATGATGATGATGATAATAATAATAATAATAATGATGATAAACAATTATTATTATTATTATTATTATTGTTGTTATTACTATTATAAATGTTGTTGTTGTTGTTACTGTTGGTGGTGGTTGTGTTATGTTCTTCACATTATTATTGATGTGATTGTGGCATGTTTTGAAAATAAAAAATAAAAATGGAATCCACTATGGAGGCAATGTGGGGGTGAAATTGCCTTTATGCCCTGTATATTTGAGAACTGGAGTGGGACCTTCATTACTTCTATTACTTAAAAGAAGACACAGGCAGTACTTGAACTTTGAAGAAGAAGAAGAGGAGGAAGAAGAAGTAGTAGTTGATTTTTAATGAGTGCAGGAAATCCAATTTGATCCTGTGTTACTGCCCCTTGTCCTTCTGATAACAGAAGGTTATTCACCAAAGTGTTCATGTCCTGTCCTTGGCACACATGAATGAAGATTAGGATTAAAGTACCAGCAGTATTTGGCTGGAGGTGGCTACTTGTGAATCAGACCCTTTGTTCTTAGTCATTCGTTAACAGTCCGGTCATTAGCACAACTTCCCTTCTAATTCCAAGCTCCAGGTTCAGCTCATAAAATGAAATGACAGATTACCATTAAAAGGTGCTAGCCAGGCAAATTAATGACAAATTCTTTGATACACACATTAAAGATAAACTCCAGTACTGGTAATGCGATTGCACTGTGAAAGAAAATGTGTGGAATGGATCAGAAACAGTTGATCATGTAGCATGACAGTATTGGTGTGCACTGCAAGGTTCTGGAGTCATCAAAATCATAATAAATTTGGCCGAGTCTTGGTAACGTAATAAGCACTGTACACAGAAAGCTCTATATGGGACAACACACATGGTGTCGGGGCTTGAAATGGTTTTATTTAGCTCATGGCTGCAGCAGTTTTTCTTTGGAGGGGGAGGGGTTGCAATCTTGTATGTGAACAATACCTAAGCAGAAGATTATTTGTTTAATGTTGTCATGTGTCATTTATGATAATAAAAGAATAAAGATCAATAAACCCACTTTCTACCTCAAGTTTAGGAATGATTCTATTAATTGGCAACCATTTCCTCTACCACAAAGCCACATGCAAGTTTCCTTTTTTAAATTCTTTTTCTCTATCTCATTTTGTGTAATGTGAGTCAGAACATTGAACAAATCAAGGAAGTGCAATGTAATGCTGCCATTACAATACACAGCAAGAATGAAATGCTTGAATGGTCTACAAAAACAAAAACTTTTCTGTTTAAAGTAACTGAAAAGCAAAGTGTCACTACCCCAGGATTTTGGCCTTGTTGGCAGTACCCTGTCAAATGTAGAGGTCAGAAGTTTAATTCCTAATTAAACAGAATTATCCACCTGTGCAAAATGTTAATTTAGGAGGATTAAGGATTTAGTTGCCTGTACAATAGATGCAGATCCAGGATTTTTTGTGAGTTTAGGGACTGGGGAGGGGGGGGGGGGGAGGCTGAAAAAGTCCTAGAGGAGCTAAACCGTCCTTTTCCCCTCTCAATTTCCATGGATGTGCAAAAAAAAATTCTCCCTTACTTCTGCAACCTCATCTACCTCTATTTACGGTATGCCATTTACTCATGCAAAAAGTATGGATGATTGCACATAGCATAGCATAGCATGAAAGTAAATAGGACACATGAATAGCCTAGCCCTAGATAAATTTCCTTTTTTGCGTTTCCTGCACAGCTAATAAAAAGCTTACATCTGCCTTGAACTCTTGCATGGATTTAACTGTGGTATCCATGTAAAAGTTTCATAGCTTATTGTTGAACGTTTTGTTGCGATTGGATGGCAAATTTACTCTATTCAGACAGATAAAACAATGAATTCAGTTCATTTCAATGTGATATTGCTTGTTAATTACTAAAAGGGAAACGTTATGTTTTATGATGTGATACAACTTTTTCAAGCCTAAAATATGTACACGACTTCTAAGTTCTATGGAGTAAAATAAGAACATCCTTCAGCTTTTCTTTTTATGGCTGGTTTAGAATTTTTAATGAAATTTAAATGAAAACTTCTTAGTACAATTTCACACATAATGATAACAATACCCGGTATATTATTTTGATCCGGTTTCAAGATTCCATCACGATTTCATGTTTTCAAATTGTTGCAACTTTCAAAGAGGACATGGTAGGACACCTTTAAGACAGGGTGTAATTGTTGAATGGAACTTATGAGTTGACTCCCACCTGTCCTGCTAATTACCAAGTGACTAACAGACCACTCACTAATTGGTCAGCTTAAATCTAATCCATGAGAACCTCTGCTTTGGTAGCCAGTTTGTCTTATTTGCTATAGCTCATGAATAAACATAAGTAAAGAGGGTTGGCAGTTCCAAACAGTTGCTACTTTGGGAAACTGTTCCTTACACTCCTTGCTTTCTTTGTGCAACAATCAGATCAAATTAAACTTTATTAAAAAAACACACACACAGGAATTCTATCTAGCCCTATATTAGGCTATATGTAGGTCTATTTGGTCAGTAAGGAAGGGATTATAAAGTAGTGGGCCAAGGTAAAAACCGTAGACCTGAAATAATAAGGAGCCCCAAATATCCATAAGTTTCCATGGTTAGTATATAAGGTTACATTCTTGTATACATTCAATCATCAGTTGGATTTCAATTCAAAAGTAGCTTCGCTCTGCTTCATGCTCCTGACCCGTAAAGAAGAGACTATATTCTCCAATTTCATTACCACTGCCACCAGCTATAGCTCCCTCCCTAGTAAAACAATGAATGTCAAGACCAAAAGTTCCCCTGCAGAGAGAAATTTAGCGAGAGACACCCACAAACCGCAAGACAGTAAAACCACAGAGATCTTGTAGAAAAGATAGTCTGCCATGATCTCCCCTTGTGATAGTGCTTTATCCTAGCCAAGTTATGATTTGCAAATATGAAAGGTTAGGGCAATCAAACTTCAAAGGAAAGTAAACTTTTATTTTTCTTCAGAATTTAAAGTAATCATCCCAAATATGAGGGTTCCCTTTAGCTGGAAACACAAACCTCTAACGATGTAACATGATTTCAGTCAAAATCGTTATTTCAATACAAAATTGTTCATATATCCCCTTATTTGTATGTCCAACTCATTTTCAAATAGCTACCACATATGTAGGACTGCAGTTTCTCATGTCAAGCATACTGTACATAGCAACATCACAAATGCAAAAAGTCTTGTAGTTTCTCATTTCAAACATAGCCCATCGCATGAAATCAAGCGAAAGTGCAGTAAGTATTAACTCCCTGTTTTTTGCCTGATCTAATCTCCACATATCCGCACATGGTGAACTCTGTCCTCTCGTCCTCCAGGTAATAGAATCTGACATGGCAGAGGTCAGGGGTCACATTCTTCAGTAAGAGCTCCATTAGGGCGTGTCCCCTGTCACAAGCCAGTGTCTGAGCCTGGCTTGACAGTCCGTATAACCCCTTGATATAACCCCTCAAGATCCATAGATTGATGTATAACAAGTGTGCAATAGATTGAGCAGAGAAACTTGAGGAATTGGGGAGTTTCAAGCTCAAAACTAAGCCTAAAACAGGAAGTTTCCAATATAACTTTTTGGATATTAGTTATGCCATATTTATGGGTTTCTACAGGAGACCATATTTTCATAGATTATCATGGAGTTTGAGTCCACTTTGTCATTCCATGACCAAAAAATGATGATCAGACTTTTTGCTTAAGTTCAAGGCCCTTTGTCAATAATATCTGACCCTTCTTTACCCATGGTCCAATACTGTTTTCACACTGGCAATATTTTGCTTAACCCCGTACTATAGGTGGGGTTAAGGGGGGGGGGGGAGGTCTTAGCCCCACCTATATAGTACGGGTTAAGCCTATTCCATTTTCTGTTCAGACTGGCTTTTACCAAAGTGGGCTAAAGTTGGCTAACCCCACCTATACTGTTTTCACACTGGCAATATTTTGCTTAACCCCGTACTATAGGTGGGGTTAAGGGGGGGGGGGGGGTCTTATCCCCACCTATAAGACGGGGTTAAGCCTATTCCACTTTCTGTTCAGACTGGTTTTTACCAAAGTGGGCTAAAGTTGGCTAACCCCACCTATAGTACGGGGTTAACTAACCCTGCAAAATAGCAGGGCTAACTTCGCAATTGTGGTGCTAACTCCTGCTAACACCGCAATTGCGGTCCCAAGCAAATGAATGAGAACAGAAACGAAAAATAGTCCGGTACTACGCAATGGAGGGTATCGCAGCTGGCCAAATGCGAAGTATGTCCAGTCATAACATTCACGATATCCGGGGTTAACGAATTGCAGTGAGAACAGCATGAATTTTCTTATTCCGGAATAGGCGCTACTACGGGACTAAAAACAGCGTGTGTGAAAAGCCAAAAAAAATAGTCCGGGGTTAAGGATAGTACGGGGCTAAGCAAAGTACGGGGTTAAGCAAAACCAGTGTGAAAAGAGTATAAGTGTTTATTATCCAGTGATGCCCATTTGTTTATCAAAGAACAACATTGTTCAAATCTTAAAGGTAGTGTATCCCTTTTGCAGCCAAAATCAAATTCTGTAGAACTTTGCAGGAATTATGAATATGCCACATATGTCCTATCTGTGAAATTTGAATGGTAGCAGTGTCCTAGTTTTCAAATTATGCAAGGGAACCTGTTTACTTTCTAGACTTCACTGTCAGACATTATTGAGTGACTGACTGACTTCTTTTTTTCTTTGGTAATAACTTGCTAAAGCCAGGGTAATAATCGGGTAGCGCCTGACAGAACCTTCAGAATTATCATCTTTTTTTAGCCACAAGGGGGTTAACTCATTTTACACAGAGTTAATTCCCTTCTGGCTCTAAGCGGACGACATCTTTGATGATTTGCACAAATTCCATAAAGGATTTCACAAATTCACTATCCTGTCCAATGGTTTTGAATCCTTTATTTGATTCCATAGACCTGACAGTAGCTGTTAGTATAAATGACTGTGAATTCGAAACCTGAAAGTCGTCTGCAGATTAAAGAGAAGGTTGAGTAATGGTAAAAAAAAGAAAATTATTTCTCACAGAATCAAACGAAACTTACACTGAATGTTCAAGATTACAAATAAATGACATGTGCCAAACAATTTTGGAAGAAAATGTATACTGGCTGAGTAATGAGCATAGAAAGACAAGGAATCAAGGTAGTACCAACCCCGACACCATGCGTGTTGTCCCATACATAGCTTTCTGTGTATGTGCTTGTTACTTTACCAAGACTCGGTCAAATTTATCATGATTTTGATGACTCCAGAACCTTGCAGTGCACACCAATACTTACATGCTACATGATCAACTGTTTCTGATCCTTTCCACACCTTTTCTTTCACAATGCAATCGCATTACCAGTACTAAAGTTTATCTTTAAGTGCATAGTGCTGTAACCTTTCGATATCATCATCATCATCTCCTCCCCCTCCACCAGATTTCCTCTAAAATTGAATTTACATTGGGAAAGCTGCATCAACGAGACTGTATTATCTCCATGAACCGTTTGGAGTTGGTATTCTGAGCTTCTGTGACAAAACACTGAATTTCTGTTCGTCAGTTGTTTTAGTCAGTCTATCTTACTACCTATATATGTTTATCCGTCTGAAAGTCTGTCGATGGTATGCTCTATAGTTTTTCTGGCTGTCTATTTCCTGGCAGTCTTTCTGTCCATTTGTTTGATAACCAGATAACGATTTTGTAGTAAAAAGGCATATCATATTAATTAACAAGTAAGAAGTGCTAATGAGGCCCACAGGGGAAGGAGGCCCATAGCGGAAGGAGACCCCCTCACATATCCTTGTTCACCTCTCGCCTTTGGCTATGTGGTAGGTCTATGGTCAAACCATGGACAAACAGGCCCTTTTTTAAATGATGAAGGCAATCACTCTAGCCATAAATTCCAATTTGCCCGATCACAGTATCAGCGGGCAAGCACCAACAGTTAAGAACATTAAGCACCCCTCCCCTGCATTCTCCTTCTGATCTCAAAAAAAGAAATTGACCTAAGATTTAATAGTACAAACATATAAGTACCACTGTATGAACATGCCTTTATAATACAATGAATCTCCTTGAGAGGTCCATGATGATGCTTAGGTCGAAAGAAAATGAGCTTCAATTTTGCTCCCATAAGTAATGAACCATAAAACTTGCTTGAAACTTCAATTAAGATGACTTTGTTCCTATCAGATATACTCAGTGTACTTGTTAATTTGCAGGGCCATATTTCTATCATTTTACAAGATCAACTGTATCACCTCTGTAATAGGAACTTTGCTTTACCATATAATCAGAAAGGTATAGCCTTCTTATAGTATAGAATTTTACAGCTTTGTGCTTTAGATTCAATAATTGATTTGTGTTGTTGTTAAGTAAGTTCTAACTTTGAATTCTTTGTTATTCTTTTATTTATCTCTACAGAGACGGTGTGATGATACATGCAGAAAATGCAACTGTAAAGGCAGAAAAGGAGGAAGGGTAAGTCAGTGAGGTTTAAAACTTTGAATAAACTTGATGCCCTTTTTTATTGGGGGGGGGGGGGGGGAGCTAGGACTAGGAGTGGAAAGGCTTTTTCAAATCTGTTGATTTTAGTAATATTGAAATGGTCATTTATGAACATACATTTGTTGTCAGGTTAAGAAAGGCAGTAATAGGAGTTATAAGGAGGTATAAAGTAAACAGAGAGAGAAAGGGAGACAAAAAAGAGGTGGAAAGAGAATTAAGGGGATGAATACCAGCACAAGATGAGAAAATGTTTGGTTAACTCATAAACGTACAACAACGTTTATGGTTAACTTGATTCAAATGTTGGCCTGTGTCATAAAAACGATGGGTATGGGTTATGAATATCTGTCCCAAATATGACATCCTTTGTTCTGAGACAGAAGAACATCATTTAGGTGTTAAGTATATGAGATAATGTCTTTCTGGCTCCAAAACCTCTGGAATGCTTGTTGCTCACTACTGCCAGTACTGGATAGCGAAAACCTGCCCCTGAAGCGAAGACCGTTGCCAAAATCGATTACTTTTCATTCATGACTTCAAGTCCACTGATCAAGTTCATTCAAGGAACTGGGCAGACATCCAATTTTTAGATACCACTCTAACTCAAGATATTTGGGTGGGTGGAGGCAGTTGAGTGGTAAAAGGGTGTCAGTTTCAACTTTGACCGTTACCCCCATATGGGGATGGCTTCAAGCCAACTCTCTAGAGCGTTGATTGTTTTTGAAGTGGTCTGCATACTTTCTCAATTTGCGGCTTTTTGATTGATGCAGACACTTGGACAAGGACAAAGCCATGCTGATTATTAAGTCATTGAAAGTGAAAGAAATACTCACAAACCCGTACATTCACCATTTCACGTAGTATTTTATAGGCCTATGTTAAAATGTGGATGAAATGACAACGTTATGAAATAAAAGATTGCTGTGGTTGCGTGAGTCAAAGAATGTTTTCAAACAAAAAGGAAAACATTACATCACATGTATTTTCAATTGTCCCACATCTGAACTGTGATTTTGCGGTTGTGCGGTCTCGCCAGGAAGAGAGAGGTGAGGAAAAGAAGCAGACTGGCTAGTAGCGGCTGGGACCAGCAGCAGCGGTGGCTGGCGACGAGGTTGCAGCTGGTACCATAGGTTATGGTCACTGTGGGAGTGTAATCAGGTGGTCACCTGGCCCTGCTGGACCCTGACCCTGGCCAGCTGTGCCCTCTCTGGACTCCTTGCTACTCCTTACCTTAGACTAGTGAATTGGGAGGAGATGTGTTTCTTGTTCTTCCATATGCACATTTTGGGGGTTTGATGGTTTCGGTCAGATAATGTTGCACCCAAGACATATGAACCCTAACGTGTCCCTTTCATATAACCTAGCTATATATGCAGGGCTTCTCTTTGATTTGAGAGGAAAGGACCCTCCAAAACGTACAAAGAAACGTAGTATAAGCTACATGTGAATTAATATGTATCACATATGAGAAACGGTCAATGTACTCTTTATATAACAGGTGGGTGAAGGTATCCCTCAAGTTCAAACTTAAAAGGTGTTAATTGTAAGGGCATGCGTAACTATAGTACTGTGAGTACAATCTTAAAAGATTATGGTCCTTGTACATATATTTCTTTTTATTCAAATTAATTATATTTCTCATTGAGATTTAAGGGACAGGCAGGTAGAACACTTACTGGCTGTCTTGTGAAGATGTGAAGTTTGTATTGCTTACAGAGCACCTAGGTCATGCCTGCACAGGACTGACAGGAGATGCCATGTACTGCAAACCTCCTTGAAGTTCTGCCATGGATTTCTTGATCCTGCCGCTGCCACCATATTACAATTTTGATACAATCAATCCTACCATTACCACCACATCAAAGTTTTGATGCTGTCAATCTCGCAACTACCGCCTCATTACAAGTTGATACAATCGATCCCACCGCTGCCACCATTCACTTTTCAACAGATACATATTGTGCTCTATAGAGTAGACAGGCAATCCTTTGGTATACCCCGTGCAGTAGGTCACATCTTAGGCAGATATGACTTTGTAAATGCTGAGATAGAATTGCTGCAAGTTATGTCAACCCTATTCTAAAGAGCTAACCAATTATTGCGCTAGTGACCATCCAAAGGAAGATAATATATCACTCTGCCCACGAGAGAGTGGCAAAGCACTCTCTAATCACTGGTACATTTTAAATCTTCAATCACGTACTTTTGGTAGCACAGAAAATGTCCCTCCCCAACCCCCCCCCCCCCCCCCCGAAAATTGGGCAAGAGATGATTATTAGGCTAGTTGTCTAGTCTGCAAGTGCCACATTCTTTTTGTAGCAGTCTGTAATGTAGCCTACAGTAGTTCCTCACCAAATCAGACTATTGCCATCATCTGATAGGTCCTATGCAGAAGCAGAGATTGACCACCAACCCAATCGCATGTAAGCGTCACATCTGGTAGAGAAATCATTCGTCTCAGTCATCTCTTCATATTATGATCAGAAAAACAGAACAGGTGTTAAATTGTTGTTTTGAAGAAAAAAAATCCATTTGGTACAGAAGAGAGACAAATAGAACTCTGTTGGTCCGGTCTGCTATAGGAATCAAATCAGATCAGGATTTGAACTTGCAGTTTCATAATATGTACCGAGGGGCCAATCACCACTTGAGGAGAGGCTATGTCACACTGGACAAAAGAAAGCACTAAGTTATACCTAAAAATTCCACTTGACGGCTTATTGTCAACAATCCCCTCCAGTTTCTAGTCTACATATGCATACTTTTTTTCTTCAATTTAATTCAAATCTTTATTCAACCTTTACTAAACAATTTGCAAGGACAATATACAATAAAGTGGTTCGGATCCCTAACAGTGTACTATTAAAATTTAAAAAAACCTAGGTTAGTTCCCAGTTATTTCAAACTCCCTCCAGTTTCTAGCCTACCTATTTCTAATGACCTTGGTATTGATTTCAAGCCTCTGAATTTCTGAAAGTCATATCATAATCTGTAATGTATTGTTATATATATTTTACCCTCTTCCCCCTATTTCTCAATGTTAAGCGCTATTTAGTAGATAGATAACATAGTGCTTTGAAGAGTTCTAATTTCTTGAGGGATAAATATGTTTTCTTTGCTTTGTTTGAGGGGTGATTCTCTTATATCTATTCTGTGGGTAATGTTAAATTTTACATTGCCATACTCCAGTATTATCTCAAGGCTTTAACACTTGCTTTAGCAATAGATTTTCTTTTATTTTCTGATTGTAGGTGATGAAGTTTTCTGATGATTCAGCCACTATCTGATTCAAAAGATGTCAGATTATTTGACCCAGGACCAGAGAGTTTGGTATCGGGTTGTGTGAACTAGACCCCATTCTGTCAAAAACAGAAACCAAGTCCGTTTATGATCTCTAAACCATTTTGTAAACACACACCTGCCGGGCCATATGGTCAGCTATTGTCTGACATATTATCCTTAAAGGGACCTTAGTCTTTGAGGAGGTGCCGTGGTGTGGTGGTTCATTCACTTGACTCTAAATAGTTGGGTTGAGGGTTTGAATCCCAGCCAGGCACTAACATCTCAAGCCAGACAGTTGACTTTATTATTTTGCTCCTGAATTTTAATACAAGAATCTCCATATCTTCTGTTCAAAGCCAGAAGGGTGTTGATTCTGTGTTGAAGTATATGATTTAATGCCCTTCTGTCTCCAATCAGATGATGTCACTAAACAGATGATGTCACTATTGTTAAAAATATTATAGCAGTAATTTGGGGAAGAATCAGAGATAGGCATCTTGGATGGTTTAGGTCAAAATATTTTGTACTTGTAATTTTTAAAGGGATCGTTTAACAATGTTAAATCTGAGATACACGGCCCTACGTGTTATCAGTGTCTTTAATATGGTGTAATATTGAAGCCCTAAAAAAATTGCGCTTCAAAATGGTCAAGAAGTGCCTCAAAAAAGTAAAAATCTTTGAGTGACCGGTTTTACCATACTCGTTTTCCCCAATAGATTGTAGTGTTATGAAAACCGTCAGGCGAACGGTTTTCAAAATTTGTAATTCCAATCATAAATATCTTGATAATCAGACAGGCGATCGGCTTGTAAAAGTCATGGGGTACCTGACTGACCTAAAGGTTTATAATTATCATTGCATCATGAGCTAAATCCAGAATTTTGTTTCAGAATCTGAGACAAAGTTACCGGATCCCTTTAAGTTTATCACTTAAAAAAAAAAGAAAATCTCCCTACCTGTTTATCTCTAGGTTACAGGATTTTACATTACAGCGAAATGACCAGCAAGGTTTGTTAAAGATAAAGACCAGTTATGGTCAATTGGTCATGCGATTGCATCGTGAAAGAAACGTTGTGAAATCGGTCAGAGAAGGTTAATCATCTAGCATAGATGTACTGCAAGGTTCTGGAATCATCAAAATGATAAGAAATTTGACCCAGTCTTCATAAAGTTACAAGCACTGTACACAGAAAGATGTATATAGGACTACGCACATGTGCGTGACACATGCGTTTTTTATCTCTCACAAGCCAATAGATAAACTAAAACTAATTTACCAAATATATCAATTAGTAGGCGGTTTCCCGGCAAAATTGTTATCATCATGTATTCTTCAAAACATAGTCTTTCACATGATTAGTAATAAGAGCTTCCATTTCATTTTTTGAAATTGGGGCGTTTCCGATACTGGTCTTACCTTTAAGAGTTTATGGAAATTAGTGTTAATAGCCGACAGCACTGAACAAAAAATTATCAGATGGAAGTGAAATATTGGATCACCAAAATTCATGTACCAGATGTTCTGCTGTAGTTTTGTACATAGCCTTGCTAATGGCATACTAATTCAAACCAAATTGATTTATTTCCTCTGTAACTGCTTTCCAGCAGATAAAATGGTGTAATAAAGAAATTGCCACCTTTATTGAGTTTGCCAGAATAAGGTTACTAGGAGAACGTCATTTTGTTATGTAATTCAATCTCTCATTTTTAATTAGTGAGTCTTAATTTCCTATTGAATTTTGTGGTAGATGATAATATTTTTGGCAAGACTTATAGGTGTCATCGACCCAGGGATAATCAGAAGGCATTCATTAGATTAATCTAACCTTTTACAAACTTAACTTCCACTGTCCTGAAATGATTCTAGAAATAATGAATATCTTCAAATATTGGTGTAATTTACTTTTTCTAATTCATTGAGATTTATAGCTAGTTAAAAAAGAGGGACCCTGGTAAACATTCACTATTGGCTGCCACTGTACCAAGCTACGATTCCTTGTGTGAGAGAGGAAAACTCCTTCATATCAAATATTCTCTTTCTTGAAAATCATTATTTTACAGTTGATGTACACTGTACTAATAAAACTATTGATGATTGAATACTTGATATGTATCTTTCATATCTCACTCATTTGGTATAGTTGCAACTTGCAAGGAGTTCCTTGGCCAGTGGTTTTTGAAAGGGTGAAAACCCTGCAACAGATGGGAAGTCTTTCAGCGTTTCTGGCTTGAGGTCTTTGTAGGCTTTTATAGTCCAGTTTCAGTCCTGCATGACATTGATGTTATTTTGAAGAGACAGCAGAGAGAAGAGGGTGCAGCGAGGTCCCCCAGTCTCATGTTTACCCCATGGGAGGTGAGCATCAGCTTGTTTAGATTGACCTTTGACATCGGTAGTAAATTGAGAGTAGAGTAAACCACAAGCCATTTCAACATCACTTCATCCTTGTGTCTTGTTTTTTTGTCTATCCTAAGCTGGCTCCATAAGTCATGACCAGACCTTGCTCTTTCTCCAGGAGTAAACCAAAGACATGCATTGAATACAAATGACATATGACATTTACACGGAATAATGTGATCCATGTTATCTATCTCTTTTTAAGATCCATTTCTTTTTAGATGCAAAGAGAAAGCATCTTCTGTCTTTGGTGAAAACACAATCAATCATTTGATTCTATTTCATAATTCATGAGAAAAAGACTCCATCAGCTATACGAGGAGTCAGAAAATGGTACTACTGAAAACTGTATATGGCCTAGAATGCAAGATCATAGGACATTTATCAAATGTGCTGCACACCCATGCACATGCACCCACATGTCAGTACATACATTCTCAGGTATTTAGTATTGAATATTTCTTACTCATAAATTCAACAAAATCGGACATTCAGCTACTTAAAATGTTACATTTCATATTGTATCGATAATGTCAATCCCAAAGCAAGCGTTCACAGTCACATTGACCGATAAGGTTCAAGGTTTACGAGAATATGGCACATATTCAGACTCTTATTTTGTATATAGTTTTCCTTGTATGCCTCAATAGAAGTTCTAGATAAATGGCGCAATACAAATGCCTTTATTATGCATTTATTATGCCTTTATTATGCATGGACCTACTGTGATTATAGTAGGTCCATGACGGAAGCAAGACTCCCGCCTCCCCACAATGACTCCTGCCCACCGGTGCTGTCGATACTGCCCACTCTCTGTGGTAGTAGAGATGATAGCCTCCCTGTGGATTGGATACCAAATGGACAATGATGACAGAGAACCCCCAATTGAGGAAATCCCTGAGATATCATTTTCAAGCTTGTGTAGATTGCCGCTCTCATGAGCTTTGGGTTAAAGGTACTGTCTAAACTTATCAAGGGTTGTGACTTGTGAAAGAAACTTGATTTAAATTTATAAAGGGCTATACGACCCAAGTAATAAGTTCATGTTGGAAAGCAGAATAACAACAAAAACAGAATGGCGAAAGTTTGAAATAAATCGGACTAATAATAAGAAAGTTATGAATGATTGAAATATGATATCACAAAGTCTATGTGAATCTTAAGTTGGCAGTTTGGGCTTTAGATTCTGATGTAGTCGCAAATAACTCTTCTGTTTGTCGTTTACAAAAATATCATTAATTTCCGTTTTTTTCTAAGTGCATTCTCCATTGGGGCAGTACTAAAAATACATGACGGACAGCATATTTTTATAGGTCCTCTTAAAACAGAATACACCCTCTTGATCTCACAATCCTGCTTCTCCCTGGGTGAACTCAATTCATGATGTATATTTATTTGTGTTCTGTTTTTTCCTCTCTTTTTGCTATATAATCGTCTATGTAATTCTATACGAGATGTTTCTTTATCCCAATTCTTGCTGTCTATAAAAGGGCCCAAAGTCTAATCAAAGTAGACCCCCACAGGGAGAATGGCAGGTAGAACTGTCATGAATTCATTCATGTTACTAGAACAGTCAGACCTTCATGAATTTCACCAGCATACCGACACGGACTGACCCTCTCTCGGAGTCAGAGGTGAAATATGTAGGGCTAGATTGCTAGAATAAGTTCGGTTCCATGTGAATTACTCTATTGTTCAGAAGTTTTTGATGCCGCATTACATGTGTAGGCTACATATAGGTTGCATGTGTTTAAAGAGGGACCATTCACTGATTCAGATATTGTTTGTTTTGAAAGCATTCTGTTTGCCCATGATTAGATTTGTCTTCAAATGTGAGTAGAATCTGGTTATTCCTGTGCAAAGTTTCAGTGTCCACAAGTTGTTGAATACATGCATCCATGCACTTTTGCAGAGCCAAAATAAAAATGTCACCCCAAAATAAAAATGATCAGAGATTTAAAAAAAAAAAGACCAACAGGAAAAACACCCCACACACACCCACTCTCTCACAAAAAAGACACAACTTGGGGCTCTATGTAATGTTATGAAGTAGTTTATGTGAAGACAAGTTATGATCTTTCAAAACATGAAGAAAAGCCAAATCAGATCAGTGCACAAGAGGAACTGAGTTTGGAAAAGGAAAACAGATTTTTGTTGCGAACTTGACTTGTCTGAAACCAGTGAGTGTACTTTTTTCTGTAGTCATTTGCCCAGAATAGAAACAGCTCTGCCAGTGCTAGTCTATATGGATCAGACTCTTTAGACCTCTTGTCATTTTTAGTTTAATGAACAATCTGCAGAATGTTTTATGTATACATGTAGGTACATTCACTGTCTTTCTTTACTGCAACACCAGAAAATTTTGCATGCGTGAAATGTTTGCCAAATCCACAAGTGGGCCCCTCCCTTTATTCACATTTTACAATTTAAAGGTCCAGGGTTAATTACTAAATTCAAAAGTTCAATTTTGGATTAGGCCATTTCCCAAGTAAAGCATAATAATAATTATTATCTGTTGTACATCCCATTAAATGTTCTGAAAAAGTGTAAACTATCTTACTACAAATACAGATAATTATCCTCTATTCTAGTTAATGTGGCAGCAATACAATCTGCATGTACATTTGACTATTAACCATATTAAACTATGAGGTTCACATTGTTTTTCTTGCCTCTTTTCAGGAAATGATTGTGAGAATATGGTTTACTCTTGATAGATAAAGGTAACCTCTTCTAATAACATTTGTTGATCAATCTAAACATCATAGAACTTGATCAATAACGTTTTCAGAAGATGTAAACTATCTCCATCAAGAAGAAGCCATATTGGCATATTGTCACAATCATTTCATGAAAAGAAGTAAGAAAAGTTATTCCAACTTTAGGGGCAACATTCTATTTATGATAAGCAAATCTAAATACCATTCAGTAAATATGGAGTAAAAATAGAAGTAGGAGTAGGAGTATCTCTTTCACAAGGAATCTATCGATGAAGACTATAGATAGTTGTCACACAGGGCAGGTTGGGAGTGGCATGACACTGACAGCACGCAATGAAACCAACCCCGCTTTGTTTTGGTCTCCCACTGGCCCATTCCTGTGGCACACCCAATGCCCCATATAATTTAAAGATAAAGACCAGTTCTGGTCGTGTGATTGCACTGTAAATGAAACCATTTGGGAGACTGGAAAAGGTTGGAAACGGTTGATATACAGTATGTAGTAGAAAAAGTATTGGTGTGTACTGTGAGGTTTGGGAATAATCAGAAGAATCAGAAAGTGATAATTCAGTCTTGCTGAAAGTCACATGTAACGTCACTGTACACAGAAATATATATATATGGGTCTACACGAACAAGTGATATGAAAGTGTGGTCTAGACACTTCAGATATTTCTTCTCATATTTTGAATAACCGGTAGAGGGAATTTGAAAAGTCATCCTTTCCAGGGGACATTCTTTCTATGGTATTCTTTTGTGATTATATTTTTAAAAAAAGAGTTAAAAAGCTCTCAAATGAAATTTCACTTTCATTGAACTCGACCTTTTCTTTAAAAAATACCATGTAAATGAGATGTGTGGGTGGAGAAAACAGCACATGTTTGTCATTCCCAGACATTTTCATCATTTTTCAGACTTAGAAAGTATGAGTCATTGTTTGGCTACATAAAGACTGATCAGTATGAACATGATGTTATGTCTCAACTTTAGGAAATGTCCCGGAATGGCAGTCACTGGCCGTCACGCAGGCCCTGCAATTAGGAGCTTTTTAGAAAAAAGTGGCAGACGTGTTTTTGATATGTAATCACAACTTTCGAAAGAACATTGAGATGAATATGAAACGATAATTGAGTGGGGGATTGGAGAGTTTTGGAAGAATGTACATAAAATGAAGTATCACAAAATGTCAACAGCTCTAGTTTATAATATTTTACAAAACACATCAGATGTTCCTGAATGTCTGTCTTTTTAACCAGGTTCTCAATATTTAGCTTATGGTGTGATGAATGGGTGAGAAATTTGTAAAACCCAGGCTTGGAAAACTTCCTTTATCAAGAAAAATGACTTTATGCACATTATTTGTTTTTGTCTAAGAAGTTTTTAAATATTTACATGTAGATCGCTGTTTTAAAAACATACTTTGATAACGAAAAAAAATTGTTTAACAATAAATTTCCTGTTTTATAACAAGCAAGACTTTCTGAGTAAGGATCTAAGGCACACATTTCTTCGAAATTGAAATGTCTTTATAATTATATGCAAAATAATCACAAAACGAGATATAGCAGATATACTCCTTTTTAATGATTTCATTAAGAAGTACTCCTAGAGCTTACATCACAGTACTATGGATCCATAGTTGTTTAAGTAATATTAATAAGGTTGATGACCCCTTATTACCATTGTTTCTAAATTCTATGTCAGGGGCAGATCCAGGATTTTGTCCAAAAGGGGTCACAATATTACTAAAAGTTTCCAACAAGCTAGCAAAGAAATTTTAGAGGAAAAAAAAGAAAAGGAAAGAAAAACATTATCAGCCCCAATTGGGGGGGGGGGGGGGGGGGGATGGGTCGAATTTGCCCTCCCTCAACATACCAGTGCATTACTTGCATGTCCACTCATACATTGAATGGTTTTTCTCTTTAGTTTCAATGAGATACAAACTTCCTATAACCTTTCTATGGCTTTTCCAGGGCTATACCAATTGCATGAATGGAGAAAAATTGAAATGATTAGCTATTGTACTGTTATGCCAAAGATAATCTTTAACAGGTCACAAAGTGGGTTGAGGACCAGTACTATTTGACCAGTAATGAGAAAGATAAGCATAACTAGTAGTAATTATCAGTCTCTTAATGGAAAATGTAATAGATGTTGGAAACCAACGATCCAAGAAATTTAATTTTGTGCTTAGAACTGCAACATCAATTTCTTTCATATTAACACCATTTTTTCATATTAAATTTCAAGAGACTATGAATGTTAGGTAGTGAAAGTTATTATTATCATTATTATTTTTCAAATGGGGCAAGCCCTTTACTTGCATCACAGCTAAGTCAGACAAAACTTAATGGAAAAGTGAACCGTCACAGAACTTTTTAGTATGTTCTAGAAACAATGGAATATGTTATGTGAACATGGCTATTGGATTTGCAATCTATAGAAACCTTGCCCTTTTATCATTGTGCATTTTTTCCACATTTGATATTAAAGGTAATACAAAGTTTTGGGGAATTTTGAAATTTATTTGGATGGTAACTCTTTACAATTTTGATATATTTGGATGCCCCTGTGGATGTATTATAAGCACTAGAAAATTTAGCCCCTAAAATATTTAAATAATTGGATATAAAAATTTACCGGTGCTCCCAGTAAATTTTGATAAATTTCAAATAGCGCCTACGGCCGTACAATGGTAGCTGCGACCATGAAAATCTCAGAATATGTAGTTGTAATATATAATATCCAAACAGGAATAGCTAATAGGTCGATTATAGTCAAGAAACATTGTTTCATAGCTTAATTAATATCTTGACCTTGAGAGGGAGCTATACAACATAAAGAGTGTATTATTTACAATTTCATAACTTTAGACTCGATTTCAACCGCGACAGCGATCACTGAATATTGTAGGATCGCAAATGCTTCCAATATGTTCATTTGAACCACATTCATGACCCCATACCAAAACTTTGTATAGCCTTTAACATGTAGTTTATATCTCTTATTCAGCCATGGGCGTGTCTCAGAATTATGGTCTGGAAAAGTGGGGGTGTACCCTTTCCCTCCTCCCCTACTAGATCCGCCACTGGGTAGGGCTGTCCAGTTGAAATAGTACACCTGTCACCACAAAAAACACTGTGACCTCAACTCTTTATGACTGGTTTAGCAATTGCAATCATAAATCTCTGAGCATATAATCCTATTGCCTTTCTATTTAGAAGGAAAAAAAGCAGAGCGGGGTCAAAGAAACTTTGGAAATTTATATCTGTGCAAATTTGAAGAGAATGAAAATCAAGGTTTGGTCATTTGAAATACTATGTCATTCAGAATACTATTCCATTAGTATCAATCACGATTTCATTTCAAATCTTTATGATTTGCTATCAGACTCCCTCTCTCTTCTATGGTCAATTAGGAAACATCACAAAAACATTTCTGTAAATTTCCGTGGTAAAAAGAAAAAGGTATTTAGAAATGTAGATAATGTCAAAATACATGCATGTAAGGGGGGGGGGGTGGGGGGGGGGCAGAGAAAATGATTGATATTGTCATAACAAAAATAAATCAGAGCTAAACAAAACAAAACCTGTGGTACACACCAGGCACAAACAGTTATGTTTGTATATACCTGCATAAACTTTATGGACAACCTTCTAATCGCTGGAGGGATGGGAAATAGGGTAGGGGGAGGTTAAAGACCACCTGCCTAGACTCTATGGTTGGTAACTAATTATTATAACAAGCGCAGTGGAAGCCAATAGGTCAATAACCTTGCCAATTATGCCATCTCTGAATTTCATTCCATTTATTTTGCTGTGGATGTCAGGTCCAATATCAGGGGTAGATTTTTAGATTTCAGTAGAGGTGCACAAGAAGAAAAGAAAAGAAAATGATAATTACAAAATAGAACTGAAATAAAGTTTTCATTTTTGTTTGATATAGCCATTACCACTTTTGGGTATGGCAGATTGGCTCTAAAAGGTAAAGACCAGTATTGGAAACGCCCCAATTTCAAAAAATGAAATGGAAGCTCTCATTACCAATCATGTGAAAGAATATGTTTTGACTAATACATGATGATAAAAAATTTGCCGGGAAACCGCCTACTAATTCATATATTTGGTAAATTTTTTTCACTCATGGTCTGTGAGAGATATAGGGTAGTCCCATATACATCTTTCTGTGTATAGTGCTTGTAACTTTATGAAGAATGGGCCAAATTTCTTATCATTTTGATGATTCCAGAACCTTGAAGATGCTAGATGCTAGATGATCAACCTTTTCTGATCGATTCCACAACGTTTCTTTCACAATGCACTCGCATGACCAGAACTGGTCTTTACCTTTAATTGCCAGGAAAAAAAAGTGTGGGTGAGGGGGAGGGGCACAGAGCCCTCCATCCATTTCCCCCACTCATCCACCTTTGGATTATTGTGTTTTAGTTGAGAATCAGTAATATAAAAATGACCCTTTCTTGATGTTGATTTGTAAAATAGACAGGAAAAAAACGCATTCAAGTATTAGTATTTTATATTTTATGCATAAATTCATAATACAATGTGCAAACTTCAATTGATTTTTGAGGCAAACTCTAAAGTTTTGCTTACTGTACAGACACTGACAAGATTTTTCAGTAGGACACTCAAAATGTGTATTTATTGAATATACCCAACTAAAAGTTCAAAAGTAGAATTGGAGATTGATAAATTGCATGCCTCATATAGCTACTGGACCATGATCAGTAGGATTTCCTTTAAGATCTGGAGTAGGCCTAGGCCTATAGGTTCAAGGTCCGTTTATTTTCACGCACCTGTCTTAATATTTTGTTCTTCAAGATTGTAACAAATTTATTTTCATTTCAATACGAAAACAAATCATAGAAACTACAAAGCAACATAACGTTAGTACTGTCCGACAAAATAGATTTCTAGAAGGCAGTTATACTTTTAGAGTAGGTGGAGGGGTCTATTGTGGGATATAGCTTGTGTTTCATTTTAATTTACCATGTTTCTTTGGGTAGGGCTTACTTTGTGTGGTAGATGAAGCAAATGTTTTGATGTGTAGTTCAGTAAATGCCCCCGCCCCTCCCCAAATAAAATAAAAAAATCAGAAATACTTTCGTCTATCATCAAGTTTATTCAGGTTTCATAAAGTTAAACAATTGTGTTACCCTACTTGAACTTTTTTAAACCTACCTGTACTTTTAAAGTATGTAAAAGCTATCAACATTGTTAATGCCTACCCAAATAGTGCATTTTCAAGAGGGAAATCATGGGGCAGTTGATTATTTGTTATTGCCATGGTTATTCTTATAGGTGTATACAAGGTTTAAAAGAACAATACAATTTATATTGTTCTATTTACATTTTTATGCAATTTTTACATTTTAGTGAGTGCTATGATTTTTCATCGAAGTAAGCTCTTCCTATTAAATGCTATTTCTGCATTAATATGCAGATATTTCGAAATCCTTTTTGCTCCATTCAAAATTATACAGATATGAAGGAATATGAGTATTTCTAGGTTTGTCGGTATGTAGAAAAATATCAAAAACATTTTAAATTTACATTACTTAACTGTTGTTTGATTCATGTATGGAATATCCATAATGAGCACTTTTTTGTTCAATAGCTATTTAGGATTATTTATGAATATTCTGATAGGTCTCATGAGCCCTTTTGGTTGCTTTTGTTGTTTAATTTGCCAACGGCAACTACGACACCGTGATTTTTCAGCTATGTCAGCTCTTCCTAATGCCATTTTCGACAGGATACAGCCATTCTGTTATTTCACCTGTCTAGTTCATCTCTATTGACACAAGAGGAAGGATTCAAACCCAAAACGATTGTACAGATCCGTCATCCAACAACCTTCTACTCCTGTTATCAAAAAAAAAAAAGGGCAAAACAAAATGTTGGTATTGGTTTTTCGTCTAGTTCAATCTCACCGCCCTCCTTTCTATCCTTGGTGTGGTCAGTGATAGGATTTCGGTGAAGGCTTCTTTATATGTTCCGGGGGTTGAGGTTTGACAGTTTCACAGGGCCTTGGGTGTAGCCTAATTATAGCACTTACAGTAAAGGACCCAGTCCAGAATCTGCCTGAGTATCTTAATTACATGATCTATCCATGGGCCTACATGTAGATGCTGCAAGATTCCCAAATTATGTTATTGGAGAGAAAAATGAAATACAAATTAGCCAGATTGTGGACTGTACAGGGCCTATTGACTGCTGTCTCCATAGTGAGAGAGAATGACTGAGAGTGATCGAGAGAGGGAGAGAGATAATGTTCATTAATGTAACGAAGAGAGAATATATCCAGAGAGAATATATCCAGAAAGAGAAGTAGAAAGAGAGAGAGAGAGAGAGATAACTGTTTGAATTGTAACTATTGATGAGAGATGAGATACAAAGCCAGAGGGGACAAAACATACAAATACTCAAACTACATTACCTCTCCCATCGCTTGCTAAATGCAGCCATTGATAGATGTATGGTATCATCTTTTTTTGTCTATTAGGAGCAGAAGTGTGTTAACTCATTTATACTGTTCAGACTCTTGAAAATGTATACAGTACTCGTAAAAGGAAACATCGTATAACGAAAGGAACGCTCAGACTAGAAAAGAAGGTAATTTTGACAGGGACAGTTGAAACGACAGTTGACCATTATTCAGGAGAAAAAATACACAGGGCTGGGGACGAAATAGCCCCTGAAAGTCATAAAAGAACCACCAAAATGTTGCATAGAGTTCTATGAAAACAAAGTAAAGAATGTTATTTTCATGCAAGCGAGCTCAACAGAAGCCCCCCCCCCCCCCCAAAAAAAAAAAAAATATATATATATATATATATTGTCCTTGCCATCATTAGTGCAAGTTTATGATAAGCCCTGCCTAGTTTTATGATTTTTTGTATAACATGATGTTCAAACAAGAGCGATGTTCAAACAAGAGCGGGAACCAGATTTTTTTTAAAGTTTTCATTCAATTTGAGTGATACTCAAACAGGAATTTCGCTTTACGACGTTTTGTTATACAACGTTTCTTTATAGACAATAAGACCAGGAAAGTTTTGATTACTTATCCT
This sequence comes from Strongylocentrotus purpuratus, assembly GCF_000002235.5. Classification (NCBI taxonomy): domain Eukaryota; kingdom Metazoa; phylum Echinodermata; class Echinoidea; order Camarodonta; family Strongylocentrotidae; genus Strongylocentrotus; species Strongylocentrotus purpuratus. The sequence continues at coordinate 20,035,698 of NW_022145597.1, read as the reverse complement.
ATAGTAAAACGATGAATGCTGATAGGCTGAACGCAGGGTTAATGCCCTTCTGGCTTCCAAGAGAGATATGTCTAGAGCATGTGGTACTTTGAGAATTTGTTTGAGACCTTCAGATGTATTTTTTGTTGTGATTATAGACCAGAGCAGCATAAATAGTTTAAGGTCCTTGGTAATATTAGTCTAACCCATGAACAACAATCCAGCTTACTCTGCTTGTTCTTGATGTATTGTTAATGTGGGTCATAAAAAAGGATTTTAAAAATACATGTGTCTGAGACTCTCAGCATTTATGGTGCTTACATTTATGTTCTTCAATATATCAAAATCCTTGCATAACACTTACTTGTGTATAAGAAAATATGTTTTGTATTGTTCAAATTTCCTATAAAACTTCAATGAATTGGCTGAACTAGTGTTATATAGATTCAAAACAGATTAGTATGAGAAAGGCTTAAAATATTTACGATGTTAGCAAACTTTCGAAATAGAGAGCATTTTTGTCAACGTTCAATAGTTTACATGAAACTTATCACAAGTCTCATTAGTCCCATAGCACTCATACAAATTCTCTATCACATGAATCTTATAACAGTGCTAAACAGGATATGATATAATAGCCAGGTTTATTGTATACATTGGGCTTACCATTGTATAATTGTGGTTATCTGGTTAAACTTCCTGCTTCCTTAAAGGTACTATGTCCCTTTTGCAGCCAACCTCAAATTCTGTAGAACTTTGCAGGAATTATGAATATGTCATGTATATCCTTTCTGTGAAATTTAAACGTTAGCAGTGTCCTCATATTCAAATTATGCAAGGAAAGCCATTTACTTGCTTAGACCTCACTGTCAGACACTATTGAGTGACTGACTGGCTTTTTTCTTCTTTGGTAATAACATACATGAAAAGAGTTGTAAAGGGTACATGAGCATTTGTCTACATCAATAACCCACTTCTTGTGATGGCCAAGATTAAACTGATCGTATCTTTGCGCAGCATAAAACGTATGACCATTCGGTACAATTGTCTGAAAATCAAGGCTATTAGTTTTGGGCTCTATAGCCCTAAAGTCGATTTGACAACTAATAGTCGTTGTTTTCCCACTTGAAGACATTTTCAAGCCCCACCTTTTTTAGGGAAGTTCTAAATTAATATTATTTTGCAAATGCAGTTTGAATTTAACTTTTTCATTTTTTGGGCCTGCAAACGGGACATTGTACCTTTAAAAGATATGTGGTGTTGGTAATCTCTTTGGTCAACCATTAAAGTAAATCATGAGGAAGGAACTCAGTATACCCTGAAGTATAATAATCTCCAGTCATCATCAATAAACTCTTTAAAGAGTTTAGATTTCAAAAGTACTGGTAAAGGAGTTCAGGATTCCATCAATAAACATCAATAATCAATGTTTATAGGCTCATTGCTGCAATTTATTGTAATCAATAAGTCTTGTCTTATCAAATCTATTTTTCAAAAGAAATTAATATCCCCTTCTTACCCTTGCCAGGTCATCAAATTTTACAACACATGAATACATTTTCCTTTAAAATGACAATTATTGGTTAACCATAATTTGACATGTTTTTGCTCCTGGCTGTTCTTTTGGAAGGTTAAACTTTCATATACAGCACCAGAGGATTGTTTCACAAAGAGATTAAAATTGACTTAAAGTTAAATTTAACTATGGCAGGCTGTTCATGCCACTGTTTGCTCTCACCATTTATTGGCATTGGTCTCTCAAGGAATGTACAAATCATGATGGTCTCAAATCTACAGGTTTACATTTTTTGATAATTCATTATCGAACGAAAAAATATAATCTAAAGATCGTCATTGTGAGAGCAACCAGTGGCATGAATAGCCTGCTATAGTTAAGTCCAACTTAAAGTTGATCTTAGTCTTTGTGAAACACCCCCCCAGGATCAACATTTTTTGTGTCTGTTCAGAGCTTATCTGCCATAGTTTACAGGAGGGATTAGAGTGCTCTGCAAGGTCACTGGACAGGTGGTTATCTCATCAACTCAGCTCTCAGTTAACATAAGAAAAAGAGGATCATGGGGGACCAATGGTCACCGATTAGGCTTTGGTTGTTATATAGAGGGCGCAAGGCATTATAAGATGATGTCCTTTTGGCTCTCAGCAGAGAATGGTACATTAAAAAAAAAAGATCATCCCTCTCCCACAAGCTAACTAAACGTGATTATTTTGATCTTTCTCTCATCCAGGGCCCACCAGGCTTCGTCGGGAACAAGGGAACACCAGGCCCACCAGGTGCGGACGGGGAACAAGGAGTTCCAGGTCTAAAGGGAGATGGAGGCTTCCCTGGGGAATCAGGTTCTAGGGGACCCAAAGGAGATCTGGTAAGTACAGTCAACTCAGACCAAAGAGGATGTCGTCTTTTGAGAGCCAGAAGGGTGTTAACTCTGTATTATGTTATATGAGTTAATGCCCTTCTAACTCTAGAGCAGATGATATCAAGCATAGCATACACAGGAAAGACATGAAATCTGTTAATTCTTTCCACTGAGATTGTTTTGGATCTAAATATTTTGTGTTTTTCTTTTCCGAATTTAAATGCCTCAAAACAACATAGCTCCCAGCTCCGTAATGGGACTGGCCTGGTACCTATTATCTTAGATTTTGATATTGGACTGAATAAATCTCTGTGCACGTGCAGTATGTAGAAGGAGATCATTACAAATGTTAGCATCATATCGTGATCTACAAATTAAGCTATAATCTATCATATGATATCATATATATATATATATATTTTTTTTTTTGGGGGGGGGGGAGGGGGGAAGGGGGAGGGGGACAAATTGGTTTTGATTTCATATCTTTCATCTGAAATCATTCTCATTTTTTTTGCTCATGAATAATATTGAAAGATGAAGCTAAGAAATAACTTTATTGCTTCAAATATTTTAGACACAAATGCTTACATCTTCATTAGATAGCAGTTATTGAGTTATATTTCAGGATTATTTTATTTTAATTCTACATCATTTTTATCAGTCCTAAACTAAACTGTATTCACATTCAAAAGGCACAGTGAAAGTGAAATACTTTACGATTCCAGAAATCCATTGTTCTTCTTTTGTTAATTCAATTAACTGAAAGAGTCCCTAGATCGTAATTTGTTACGCAAGTTATTAAGCCTGTAAACAGAGTTACATAAATAATTTCCTTTAAAATTAGCATGGGAGTGACACAAATCTAAAGCCTTGTGATGTTTTTGATTTTGTGACATGAATATGTGTGAAGGTATGATCTTCCACACCTTTTAGACAAGACTAGAGAATAAAGTTTTTAATTGCAAATTTGTTTTAAATACCATATGTATAATGATATTCTGTATAATGATTTTCTGTGAATCCAGTGATCGAGGTAACATAGAAGTAAAAACTTATCAATTTTGGGGCAATTTGAGTAAATTATGTATGTTCTACATGTACTTCCATGTGCTCTCTCTCTCTCTCTCTTTCTTTCTCATCCTTCTTTAAATTATTTGTTTACAGATACGTGAATCAAACACTACCCAGATGAAAGTTAGAATTCGATATGACTCATATTGTTTTCTCCTTAATCTTCTAATATTATAAATTTATTGTTAAAGTTTTCTTTCTGTAAATATATTATTGTTTTATCTTTTGATGTTCCTGTTTCTTTCATATAAGTGTCTGACAAAGAACCGAAGTAACTGAACCAAACATTTTATTTTCTTCTTGACTTCAGGGTCGATCAGGTATACCAGGTTTTTCAGGCCATAAAGGATACACTGGTGTGCCAGGCCCGCACGGTGTTCAAGGTACTCCAGGTATCCCAGGATGCAACGGGAGTCAGGTAAGGGTCGTCCTTGTCCTTTTGACCAAATAGAATCCAACTAAAACATCATTTACGTCAAAGCGCTACGCTATCTAAAAACAGTATATAATAATAATAATAATTATAATAATATTATTTAATTTTTATATAGTGCTTAATACAAATGTCTCTAAGCGCTTTACAAATATACCGTTTAATGTCAGTCCTTGATAATCTTGATCTCTGACAATTACATAGAAGACTCTTTTCCAGTTACACAATATTTTCAGTATTATAGAATGGGAATGCCTCACATGTCCATATAGATGGCGCTAGACCTCATATTTTCATTGGTTTGAAGTTCAGAAGCTATATATACGGTTTCAGTTCAATAGGGAGTAGCAGAAATGGATGTTTGCCAGTTTAGGTGCTTCAGCCCCTATGTGTAGAAACCTGTATGACTTTGTATAAAAACTAATGAGATGTTCATGTAGCCCATCTTATTTCATTGTTGGCATTTTTTTAAATGTAGTTTGATATGGGAGGGAAAGGATGGGATATGGGATACTAATGGGCTTTAACTCATGTCTTTTACTTTGTAGATAAAAGATCTACCATAAAAAAGGTAATTTGTTGATAAATGATATGGCCTCATGACAATGTATTTTTGGAAGATTAATGTAATTAATATAATGTGTAAGCTCTTTACTGTTGGTTTTCAAAAAAAGGGCCTCGATCTTTACAAGTTGTTGCAAAGATACAAGTAATTGTTATCTGATTCAGAGTTCAATTCTAAACCAGATCAAGTCAGTAAGATGAGAAAGAGTAACAAGGTATTAATTGGGGTTATATAACGACTTGCCCTAATTACCGTATCCTATTTCCTTTTCCTCTTTCCTTTCTGGTGATTCCCCCCCAAATGATTATGCAATACTCATCAGGAAAGTGCCTCTCTATTTCCCTTTGACTTTGTTGGTCATCTAAATGAGACATGTCTGCTTATATATTACTTTGCATAAAGGTCAAAAGTTTGGCCCTGTAAACCTTCATTAACTCTTATCCACACTATCAAAAAAGAGGGGGGGTGGGATAGTAAAGGGTTGCAATTTTCTTTTCAACAGGTGCTAGCAGAACAATAGCTGATATGTATCTTTCATGCAAGCTCTATATGTTTCACCTGCACTCTTTAAATCTTCATGAGGTGGCATTCAATCACCAATCAACTGTAACACCCATTACATTACATAACATACATGTAGGTCTACTTTTATTTTTGTCTCGCCTGCGTAGCAAAAAGCGAGACATAGGCGCCGCATTTCCGGTGACGGCGACGGCGTCAACATCAAAAACTTAACCTAAGGTTAAGTTTTTGAATTTTTGATATAATTTTTAAATCAAGTTTCCCCAATCATGTGAGTAGAATTTCAGATCACAAAGTCAAGGTCAAAGGTCATTTCAGGTGAACAGACTTGGACTATGTTGTAGCATCATCATCGAAAACTTAACCTGAGGTTAAGTTTTTGAATTTTTGATATAATTTTGAAAGTATAAGTTCTTAGTCAATAAAACTTGGACTAAAGGGTTATTAAGTCTCCCCAATCATGTGAGTAGAATTTCAGGAATTTCAGGTCACTAAGTTAAGGTCAAAGGTCATTTAAGGTCAACAAACTGAGACTTTGTTGTGGCAGCAACATCAAGATTTTCAAAATGCTTCTTCTTCGTTATTTTTCAACCGATTTTGATTCTGATTGTTTCATATGATAGGGATAGGAGGGGGATTTAAAACTTCTACACAGAATCGTGAAATTCATTATCTATGCTAATTTATGAAAATTTATTCGAAATCCCAAAAAATGCTTCTTCTCCTTCATTTCTTGACCGATTTTGATTGGGTTTGCTTTATCTGGTAGAGCTAACTTTCGTACACTAAACATCTACACAGAATTTTGAAATTGTTCTCCATTAGTTAATTATGGTAATTTATGCAAATTTATTCCAATAATAACAAAAATTGCTTCTTCTCCCTCATTTCTTGACCGATTTTGATTTGGTTTGCCTTATCTGGTAGAGCTAAATTTGGAACACTAAACTTCTACACAGAATTTTAAGATTTTGCTCCATTGATTAATTATGGTAATTTATGCAAATTCATTACAAAAATTGCTTCTTCTCCCTCATTTCTTGACCGATTTTGATTTGGTTTGCCTTATCTGGTAGAGGGAAATTTGGAACACTAAACTTCTACACAAAATTTTGAGATTTTGCTCCATTGATTATTTATGGTACTTTATGCAAATGAAATGAAATTATGTCCCTTCCAGGGCATCAAATTTTTATTTTTTGACCAGTTCAAAAGTGTACCACATAAAAATTTACGATATTTGTTGTAGCGAGATGCGGATAAGCGCTACGTCATTGACGTTCTGGTTTATCATATTGAATTGCGTTATGCAGGCGAGACAGCCGAGAGCGTTTCCCTTGTTTTTTTTTAATGATTGCTCTTAAATTAGGATAAAGGATTTTAGTCAGCCATTACGTAATTTCTCTTTCTTCAACTTTCAAATTAAAAATTAAGTAGGAACATTCTTAATTTTTTAAAACAAATGATAACAAAGTTAAAAATTAAAGTGAAAAAAGATAATTGAGTGCAAATGTCAAAATGACAATAGCCACAAATGGCAACCCCTCCCCATGAGATGATCCTGACAAAAAAGACTCAATCCCGACAGATACAGTTCATATTTTCTCACAGCTTTATTGATCAATAAAGTTTGATCGATAAAACGTAAATGTCAAAGGAAATTGAAGTGCATGAAACATCCTACAGATGGTTACAGGTGAATCACATTATTAGCATGTGCTCAAAATTAAAGCAAGAGTGAATTCCTAATTATCACATTTTTAACCAGACTTCCTAGTCTCATTCCCACCTCCCCGTAAAACAAGATGATACACATGTGCTAGTCAGTGATGGCACGTCTATGCTAATTAGGTTATTTCATTTTCACCTTCTACCCAAACACCAATAGTTAAGCAGGGGGGAGGGGGGGGGGGGGGGAGGGTCAAGTGCCCTCAAAAAACAAAAACATTAAAGGAGAGGGGAGGGGACATGAGATGTGAATGTGAAAAGAAGAAAATATGACCCCCTCTTGCACCCTTTACTTATTTAGTGGCCCTGTGAATTTACATCCCACAAGCATGCAATCCAAGTTGCCCCCCCCCCCCCATCCAATGGCTGGACCCCCACCACCCCATGCCCCTCCCCCAACTTCCTACAATCGTTTGGTCCTCACACCAATGTGAAGTTGACTGCACAAATGCAACAACAAAGTTTACAGCGTAAAAAACATATGACACTCATTAATTACATGTTGATAGGATGACCTCATACTCCAGGCATGCTATCTAATTGGGCCCCTTCCCCCAGTCAACCGCGCTGTATTTATATAGACATACAGTCAGGGGCATATTTTGCAGGCCTTGTAATGCCACAAGGATACATGCTATGTACTATGACTTTTAAAGCAAGGGCAGTAACCTCTTGTGTCTATCCCAAGTCATGTTCTGTAGCTGTGTCATTAATGTTACGGGACTAATGTACTTTCATCCTTAGCCTTCGTTTTTATAGATTAAAAAACAGAGGCTGTAACTGCCATATCATTCTTATTTAAACTGCATTATGTTAAACAGGGCTCTACTCTAACTGTTTTGGGAAGGAGAACCAGATTGAATGTTTTCCCGTCTGTATGTAGTAGCCCTAAGCAAAAAATTCAATTTTGTTAGGTCTAGACTAAGAATCAAAAGGGAAGGCGCCCTTACCTTTAAATCCACAGCATACCCTTCACTGTTATACCCCCCCCCCCAAAAAAAAAGGTTTTATAGTTCAAAGGGGCATCAATATTACCCCTTAGAAACCAAAGCATACCCTTTACTGTAACACCACAAAAAAGGCTAATATTGTTCAAAGGGGGCGGCAATATTACTTTTAATCGAAGCATACCCTTCACTGTAATACTAAAAAAATAAAAAGTAAAGGATGATATCGTTCAAAGGGGGCGGCACCCTTTTTTTTAATTGAAGCATACCCTTCACTGTAATGCAAAAAAAAAAGTTGATATAGTTCAAAGGGAGCGACACCCTTACCTTTAAATCCAAAGCATACCCTTTACTGTAACACACAAAAAAAAGGTTGATATAGTTCAAAGGGGGCGACACCCTTCCCTTTAAATCCAAAGCATACCCTTTACTGTAACACCAAAAAAAAAGAAGGTTGATATAGTTCAAAGGGGGCGATACCCTTCCCTTTTAATCCAAAGCATACCCTTCACTGTAATACAAAAAAAAGGTTGATATAGTTCAAAGGGGGCGACACCCTTCCCTTTAAATCCAAAGCATACCCTTCACTGTAATACAAAAAAAAAGGTTGATATAGTTCAAAGGGAGCGATACCCTTCCCTTTAAATCCAAAGCATACCCTTTGCTGTAACACCAAAAAAAAAAAAGGTTGATATAGTTCAAAGGGGGCGATACCCTTCCCTTTAAATCCAAAACATACCCTTCACTGTAATCATGGACCTACTGCTGTAATAATTAAGGAAAAAAAGTAGACATAATTCAAACGGGGTGTCTCCATTACCTTTAACTTCAAAGCATGCACACCGGGGTAATACAATCAATCTTCCCAGCGCATGGTTAGTCTATCCCTGATGACATAGCTCCACCTGTAATCTACATCAATGAAGGCATTTGTTATCTATACTGTGATATGTACCTCTACATACATCTGTACACTCGATGTTTAGCTTCTCAATTACATTTAGGCAGAAGCCAGTGTAGAGATATACTCCTAGTAGATCTACATGTAAACCAATAGATTGAAGTTATTCGTCAAATCTGTTCCATTTTATTGTACGATATTTTTACACAGTGAAGTCATTTGTTATGTATTATGATATGTACCCTAGATGATACAAATGTGCACTCTCGTTAATGAAAAACTATATACATATGTAAGTCTGTGTACCTATAAAAGTATGCCAACTATACTATCAGAGAAATTTTGCTTCAAGTAAACAAATAAATTGAAATCATGTATCTGTTTCTTGGGAGACAAATTGTAATAATATAGGAGTTCATAGGATATATATGTATATTTGAACTTCGTTTATAAGTACACATTTTAGTTCGCATATTTATTACACATTTCCCCTCGCATTGTTACTTCAAAGCTTTATAGCTCACACTTGTTCTGCTCTTGTATTTCAATTATTCACATACATGTATTTTACTTTTTTCCCTTCATTTCTCTTTATTTAGGGAGTACCAGGTCCACAAGGTCCAGGACTAATTGGACCCCCAGGAGATAAAGTAAGTAGACCAGGTCCTAGCTGTCTGGACCTAATTAAGTCTTAGAGATATTTCAGAGGTAGGAAGTGATAGATATATCAAATATGATATTTGTCAACTCTTTTAATATTTGTTGTCTTTGTGGCTGTCCTAATTTTCTTTGATTTGATTTAGATCTGTGAATGACTTTTCCCGGGCATATTACTATAAGCCAATTGGGCAGCATCTCCTTGCCATAACTACAGGGGGAGCTCTTCCATATATTTATGCAATGTTTCCTTGGTTGTAAACCAATCTGCAAATATAAACATATGGGATATGCAACGTCCTTTGAATATGGCCATGTACATATGTATCTCAGAATTTGATTAGATATATGGTGGCAAATTCTAAAGGGATCATTAATATAGTAAATGAAAATTATAGTTATTTTATTATGCTATTTGAAGAGCCGTTGGAATGTTTTCATCACTCAAATCACTTTTATCAGTTGAACAGGTAAATCATTATTTCCCTGCCACCGAATCTGATGTCTTTCTCAAAGTTTGTTTAATTCTGTATAAATAGAAGATGATTATGATATTCACATCATATTTAGTTATGTAATAGTGCTCATGTCTGTTTCCAAGGGAGGGGAGAGTACATGTACCTCCAAGTGCAGCTAGAATCATAATACATGTAGAAACCAAAGATATGTGTAGGTCTAGCACTTTGATCTGTTAGTTACCTTGTACCGAGCAAGGTACTTTATAAAAGAAAATTAACTATTAATAATTCTGTTTCGTTGATTTTCAGGGTCCCGATGGTTTCAAAGGACGACCTGGCACCCCGGGTCTGTTCACACCATCACCTAGAGGTGAAGTTGGTGAAGATGGGGTACCCGGACAAGACGGTCGACCTGTAAGTGTGAACACTCCCTTTTTATTTATGATGACTTCACAACTTTGTAACTTTTTGGTCCTTTGTTGTATATATCACAAACTCTCATTGGTTTGTTTATATCCGTGTAAAAATGTATGTGAAATTTAAATTTTATTGTATTCAGTAAAAACAAAGTAAATTTAGACCATTGCTTATGGTAATTGTTCAGCTCGTGGTAGACTTCCCCTTTAATTGTAAAAAATGTTCATGTTAGAGAGCGTAATGAGGTGCAGTTGCGTAAACACTGATACAGAAAGTTTTCCAGACATGTGATGTATGCAAAACCGACATTACATAACCCTTCTTAGTATTGCAGACATGGGAATGGGAGTGATCTACTTATCTACAGCAGACAGAACCATCAGATAAGATAATGCTTTGTTTGAGAAAGTTGGAAAGGTAGATGGTCTGGCAGTTGAGATAAGCAGTGATGGATTATTTAGTTAGTGATAGTGGCCCTGGGACTGAAAGTCAGGAGTACTGTACGCTTCTGCTGTGGTCCTGAATGCCTGAATGCCTGAATGCATGCTGACAAAGCTCCCAGAAGGCAGCCCTCTTGTGTCGGGTCAGATGATGCCTAGTCTACATGCACTGTCACCACTATGACACTTCGAGACCATTCCAGTATTCAATTCAATCAATTAAAATAATTTAATTTTCACAACTCAATCAAAACATGAAAATGCTAGTATAGAATGAATATACAACTAGATTTGTAATACTTGTTTGGAACAAGTATAGGTGGGCTGATCCAACAAAAAATTGAGACAAAATAAAGGGTACATTTGAAATAGCTTTTTGTCTCAGCTACAACATATTCGGAGTTCAGCGTAAATGAAGCTAAAACGACGTAGATATTGCTCGCGAAAGACGGGAATGTAGAATCAAGTTTTGAGAAAAAGTCATGTCCCATAGAGAATACACGCAAAATGTGAAAAAATTAGCTTGCCTCCTTTAATCGCAAAAATACGCCATGATGCCTTTGGCAAAATGAAAAATTGTGACAACTGGATTTGTAGAGAATTGTCTCAGCTAGAACATATCAAAATTTTAAAGAAAATTAATCAATTTTTAGAAAGATACAATCAATTTTCCAAAAAAATGCTGACGTCATAATAGGCAAATTGAAATTTTGAGTTCGGAGGCCATTATGATGACGTCATGAGTTAATTGAGGGTCAAATGAGACATGAAATCATATCTCTGATTCATACTCGCTCAAAATATGAAAAAAAAATTGGGGTCACCTTGCATCCTAAAGAGCTATAATGGATTTTGCATAGGCATGTTTTTGCCCATATATGCTATGTATTACAAGAGCTCGCGCGCATTGAAATTTATGTTAAACGGTCGATTATTCAATTATTTATAGTCATAAAGAGACAAACATGGTATCAATTTGTTTGTAAGAATATGTGGAATATTATGAAAGAAAAAAAATGGCGATTCTATGGTGTCTAATAGTTTTACGCGCGAAAACGCGCGCGCATGCGCGTGTGCGCGATTTTTAAAAAAATGCTTAGAATGGCCTAAAACGTATGCAAAATGATTTTGAGACGATTTTGAGCATTTTAATATTTTGCGCGCGTATTGACGCGCGGAGGTACGCGCACGCGCGCGTTTTTTGACCTGCAATTGACCGGACGGATATTGACCTTGATCATGATAAATATGAATATGAAATAACCTTTGGTTATGAAGATATGGTCATGAGTTGATTTTCGTAAAATTTTACAAAATGGCGCCTAGATGACGTCATCAGTGAAGGTCAATGTTGAAAACGTTATTGTGCTTTGTACATATGCCTATACATATGTGTGCCAAATTTCAAATTATTTGATTGAGCCATTTCCAAGTTATCTTGCCAACAAAAAAGTGGTTAGAAATAAGAAAAATATATAAATAATAAATAATAAATAATAAATAAATAAAGGCAATTCTAACGAAATTATAAGGTGGTCTGTACGTTATACAGCCCACCTGATAACATTTGAAATATGACATAAAAAATGAAACTTATTTGCATTTTAGGATACAAAATATAAAGCCTAGCCCTAAGCATACAAAAAATTTAAGCATATCATAATTTAGTTGGGGCAATAAAAGAAAGATTATTACTAAGCACTGAAAAAATGTTACTTTATTATCATCTATGTTTATGGCATATTAAACTCACCTATAATATGTATTCTTTTCTCCATTGAGTGTTAAAGGTAAAGACCAGTATTGGAAATGCTCCAATTTCAAAAAGTTAAATGGAAGCTCTTATTACCAATCAAGTGAAAGAATATGTTTTGACTAATACATGATGATACAAATTTTGCCGGGAAACCGCCTACTAATTGATATATTTGGTAAATTAGTTTATCTATTGGCCTGTGAGAGATAAACGCACCTTTGTGCAGATATGTGCATAGTCCCATATACATCTTTCTGTGTACAGTGCTTGTAACTTTACGAAGTCTGGGCCAAATTTCTTATCATTTTGATGATTCCAGAACCTTGCAGTACACACCAATACTTATATGCTAGATGATCAACCTTTTCTGATCGATTCTTCAACGTTTCTTTCACAATGCAATCGAATGACCATAAGTGGTCTTTATCTTTAACAAAGTCTCCCTTTCATAGGATTGATAATAATAATAATCACCAATTTGTTCTCTCTTCTGATCGATCACAGGGCTTTGATGGCTTCATAGGGAACGGGGGATCCAAAGGAGATAGAGGACCTAAAGGACGACAGGTAAGTACTTTCAAACTTTCTTTGCAACTTCATTGTCACCAAATTTTTGAACAACGTACATTAATCATCATAAATGATCTTTCAAAAATGGATTTTGACTGAACAACCTGTAGACTTCTGAGTTCACCCATTCCCATAGGATTAATGGATAAAGGAATCTCTCATTTCCCTTTATCAGTGGATTAAAGTAGTTTAATCATTGCTGAATTGGTTATGATCTCCATGGTAGTTTTTCATATGCTAAAATACCTTTTTGCTATTTTCTCCATTTTTTATGGTATTTCCTAGATAAGACTATTTTTCTTTCATTTGACTATGGAAACAAATAGAAAAGAGACAAAAACATATTTTTAGGCTAGGGATTTGGAATAATACAATCAGATTTGAAAATAGTAAACAACATATTTTCTGTGAGGTTTTTTCAGCTATTTTTTGACCATTTTATTTTGACTAGGGATATCTCCCACAAGACTTAACTTCCCAATCAAGCTATTTTTTTAAATATTTCAGGGAGAACAAATATCTATACCTATTCTTAAGGAAAATATATTTTGCAGCTCTCCTTCATTTGAAGAGCATCCCATATTCAAACAATATATTATTTTGTTATCATTTCTAGGGTATGGGTGGAGATCCAGGAGAATCAGGAACACCTGCTGAACGACCCACTGTTCTACCTAGGGGAGAAAAGGTACGTCTGCATGGCTGCTGTACATCTGGGGGGTGTTTCACAAAATTTGTCATCAGTGACAAATGACAGTTTTTGTTATAAGCTACTGAAATCCTTGCTTCTGATTGGTTATCAGCAGATTTGTCACTGATTTTTTGTCATTTTTCATTGAAAAAAGGCTTTGTGAAACACCCCCCTGTGTGGTAGGGTTAGAGATTACCTATGTTTGTCTGTAAAACAACTTTGTCTGCAAATATCCATACATTTAACTGTCATTCTGACGGATCAAGATGGAACAACAAACTTCAACTTTCAGTCTAAATGAATGAAAGGAAAATATTTAATAAAACAATGGACCAGAAATGTTGAAAGAATGTTTTATTTAAGCAATTCCATTTCGGAATTAATGTTTAATGATTAATGTTGGTATAACATGCATTTTAATAGAGAGAGAGAGAGGTTGGACAAAAGAAAGTCCATTCTTCATTCTATCTTGTTAATTTTAACAAGGAGACTAAAGTTCTACTGGTGGTGGATAATAATAATAATAATAATAATCATAATACATTTATAGAGCGCAGAAACTATCCAACATTAAGTATATACTTAGGCAAACTCTAGGATGATAACACTCTTGACTGATTGAAAGGAGCAAAAGAAAGAGGTGGATAAAGAGAGAGAGGGGGAGAGAGGGGGAGGGAGGAGGAGGGAGGGAGAGAGAGAGATATATATATATATATATATATATATATATATATATATATATATACAGAATGAAAGAGAAAGCAAGAGAGATTGAGATGAAGAGATTGAAAGAGTGAGTGAGTGAGCAAGACAGAGAGAGAGAGAGAGAGAGAGAGAGAAATAAAGAAAGAAAGAGAAGAGTTCTTTAGAAGAAAAATCATTCTTTCTAATTCTATTTCCCCAGGGAGATCAAGGAGACCCAGGCCCAGCTGGTCCAAGATATGTGGACAAAACTCCAGATGATAACACCCTAGATGGAGCAAAAGGAGCAAAAGGATACAAGGTACAGACCGTAGTAATGGCATGTTAACCCATTAGCAACTAGAGTGTTTTTTTAAAATGGCCTATTACTCACTGGAAGATGTTGCAATATTGCTCTCATTTTGACATTTTTCTGAACAATATGAAACATGCGCTATTTTTCTATGCAAAATCCTACTGTGGACATCGTAAGGATTACGCATGTATAGACCCTAAAGACCCTGAAACAGACAGGCGGTTTTTGGCGGTTCAGTGAGTAAAAGGAGGAGCGGTTTAGTTGCTATTGGGTTAATTGAAATAAGTAGAGCCCCTTGAAAGTGTACATTACCTATTTGTATCACATTTTTCAACTTTTAAAAGTTTATGGCAAATAATTGGTCCAAGATATACTGGAAGGGGAGCTTGCTCAGTTGGAATTGTTTCTTCTGGTCTCAGGAGAGATCGTGAGTTTCAATCCAGCTCAGGCAGATGACTGAAGCCAGCATCGTAAGGTAGCATTGAAGCTTGCAAGGTTACAGTGGAAAACACCCTGTCTCTCTGTTAGGATGTTAATTGAGGCTCTCCCATGCTAAAAAGACATTGTCATAGTCACATTTGAGTTATAAAACTTTGTTTCAGTATCAAATTTCCTAGATATTCTTGTTGTTTCAATGGATACAAGTTTCACAATGTTTGTACCTGGCTCTGTTTGAGAAAGAAAAAAGAATGGATTTATTGAAGCCAAAACTACAAGAGAACATCTAGCTGTGCTCTTAGGTTGGATCTGCTACCCATGACATTGCAGGAAGTGATTATCCAATGTTCTGCAGAATTGCATATGACATATCATAATTAAATATATAGTGAACAAGAATGGAATGTTACTACAGTCAAACCTGTCTATAGCGACTGCTCAAGGGAAACACAAAAAGGGGTCTTTGTAGGCAGGTTCCTTTAGTACATGTTTCAATGAGAAACTATTTTCAAGGGAAACCAAAAATGTGGTCTTTGTAGACAGATGGTCACTAAAGCAGGTTTGACTGTATCATCATCGTTACTCTTTATTCAGTGGTGGTACAATTATTTGGATTGTTGTTTTTCTTGACAGGGTGAATATGGACCAAGAGGAATGGATGGAATGAAGGGTGCTACAGGAGAAGTGGTAAGTAAAGCCGATGAGACCAGTGTCTTTGAAACTGGAAGAACACCATGCAATCACCTCCCGTAGCAAAATGATAAAGATGGTGATTAATTGTGATGATTTGTATACTTTAAGAAAACACAACTATTCCCCAATATTTTCACCTTAATTCCCTAGGTTTACCATCAAACAGGTAAAACTGAAAATAATATTATAATAACACCTTCTTTGGGTACAAGATATATTCTTGTAGGGATAAGTCTTTGAAGCTTGAAGCTATTCTCTGGGATACATGGGTGTCTCTAATTCCCCAATGTGTGTATGACTGGGATCTAACATGGAGCCATTCAGAAACATAAAGGTGACTAGAATTGCAGATCAAACATTGTGATATTATGTATTTCTCTTTCATTTGATTTGCAGGGTGATTTAGGATCATATGGTGACTATGGAGAAAAGGGATTGCCAGGTTACAGTGGAGAAAGAGTGAGTTTATCTACAGGGCTTCCACAACACCTATGATGAGGATGATGATGATGATGATGATGATGATGATGATGATGATGATGATGATGATGATGATGATGATGATGATGATGATGTTGGTGATGATGATGGTGATAATGATCAGAATAAAGATAATGATAGTGATGATGATAATGGTGATGATGACAATGATAAAGATAATGATAATGGTGGTGGTGATGATGGTGATAATGATGATAATGATAATGATACTGATGATGCTATTGAAGATGATGATGATAATACATGTCACAGATTTTGATAAGTTTGATGGTTGTGATACTGATGTTGAGGATAATGGTGATGAAAGAGGTTTTTACGATAACGGTGATGATGTATTAGAAATGTAAATTCACAGTTAAAATTCAAAGTGATATGAGGATGATATTGACAATGACAACTGTAGCGACAATAATAACAATGATGATAACAATACATATTTTTGCCTATCTTTGCAGGGTTTTCCTGGTAATCCTGGTATTCCTGGCCTTCTAGGCATGAATGGAGAAAAAGGAAGAGATGGCCCTCAAGGAAGACCAGGATATGATGGCTACAAGGTAAGAAATCTTCTCTTTTATGATAAAGATAATGATGATTATGATGATGATAACAATGGTAATGATGGTGATGATGATGTGGATTATAATGATGATGATGATGATGATGGTGGTAATGATGATGATGATGATGATGATGACAATGGTAATGATGATGGTGATGATGATGTGGATGATAATGATGATGATGATGGTGATAATGATGATGATGATGATAATGGTGATGATGATGATGATGATGATGATGATGATGATGGTGATGATCAAGATGATGATGAAGATGGTGATGGTGGTGGTAATGATGATGGTGGTGGTGGTGGTAATGATGATGGTGATGATGGTGAGGATGGCTTAGTAATTCTCTCGTTGTTCATGCTGCATACAGAAATCTTAGAATTCAAGCAAATGGCACGTTCTTTGAAGAAGTTGGTTAATTTAAAAAATGATCATGACTACACTCTATTCTTTTGTGACATTGCTACGTATGTTTACTTCAAAAGTGTCTCAGTATTGTGGATGAGTTACCAGGCATGAGATCAAATGGTTTGATTCCAATGCAGCAGCAGGACCATTGCCACATTTGCCATTCTCAATCGGTAGTAAATGGGCACCATGTAGGAAATAACGCCTTGAATTCTGTCAGTACTGTTGAGAAGCTTGGAGAATGCTGGAATAATAGAAGAATTGTAGGAGGAAGAGGATAATAAGATGGATGTGCATGACCTCCCTACAAGACAGAAAAAAAGATGAAGATCATTCGGGCTGACTAAAATCTCACTGGAGATGATAATGTGTAGACTGAGGTGGTATGGGCATGTGGTGAGGAGGGAAAAAGCCATTGGCAGCCATTGGCCTCAGAGGGCAATGAAGGTCAAGGTTGCAGGCTTAAAACCCCTTGGTAGACCTTGCAAAACCTGGAAGGAGATGCTAAGAGAAGACAAGAGAGCATCTGGCCTCACAAAGGTTTGGAGAAGGGTCATATAGGGGAAATGAAACGTCCAAAGCGATGGAAAAATAGCCGCTAACAATAATAATGATGATGTAGGCCAGCGTCTTCGTTATCCCAACGATCATGATTACATGGTCGTACAAGTCAAGACTGAATCATATGTTGTTGTTTTTGCTTTACAGGGACCTTCTGGAGACTATGGAATGGATGGAGATCCCGGACCAGCCCCTGACATCGAGGAAATCGTAAGTTTTGACGAATAATCACACTGGTAAAAGGCTCGTTCACATATAACTATTGGTGTGTAGATGAATGGCAAGTGAGGATGAAGAACAAAGGTCCTCAGTGCTCTCAATGAGATGTATTTTATATGATAACAGAAATGCGAAGTGCATTGTGCTTACCACATCATTAAACAAAAAATTGCTGTGGTTTTCAATGTCATATGTGGATAACCTAAAATAATTTTTTTTATAGTTTAACTGTTGTGCCAAATAAATATGCTAGAATTTCTCAAGCAGATTTCACAAGCAGATATATTTCATTAGGCTTTGCATGTACCTATATTAAATTTTTGCATGAAACTTAAAAGAAATGTATGGTAGTCCGACATGGGTATGAAATGTCAAAATCAGAAAATGAGGATTGTATATATAATCATAATGTATGAGCAAATTTTGGGGCAAAAGAGAGAAAAGATCTAGAATTTCTCAATAAAAGAAGGTATGATAATGAATCAAGAAAAGTTTTTAATTTATTTTTGGTTTCTTTTAGCTATTCCTCGCTAGGTGGTTTAAGTCTGAATTTCCCTTTAAGCAGCACATTTATAATGATATATGTAGAGAGAGTTTCAACCAAGTTTTTGAACTGTTTCTTGGTAGGTGGTAGGAGTTGGCCCTCCTGGCGATGAAGGACCACCCGGTAACCCAGGTCCTAGAGGCTTCTCAGGAGCTATTGGACTTTTTGGTGATCAAGGACAGCCTGGTTACCCTGGACCCATGGGAGGTCCAGGGCCACGAGGCCCAACTGGATCACAAGGAGAAGGAAGAGATGGAGAGAAGGGAGAATCAGGACGTCCAGGTAATTTTGATTTGATTAGATCTGATTTAATCAAGGACAGCTTTGTTACCGTAGGCCCTAAGAGGACCTCTCATGGGTCCTGTACCCATGTGAGGTCTTGGGCCACGAGGCTCTACTAGAGCACCATGAGGGGGATAGAAGAACAAGAACAAGGATCACTGGGTAGTTTTGAGTTGATTCGATTCTGTAGATCTTACCTGATTTAAGTGCTCTATCCATAATATACATCTTATTCATGTTTTTATCTAATGAAGTTCAATAATGTGCAAACTAACAGTGCATCGTTCCTATGCACCACAAACTCTGTTATCCAGCACAGTTGTATGAATTTTGAAAATATCTTTTTGAAGACATCTTCAATGTTTCGGGATTGAATGGTACATGTGTGTCCACTCAGCCCAGGATATCGTTGGGTAGATACAGTATCAACATCAAGGAAATTTTATATTGAAATTATTGACAGAGTACATAGATACCAATGATGGTACTTATCATGTTATAAGAAGACAGTATGAACAGGAAACAGAAATGTTAGGGTAAAATTTCTTCTTAAAGTTCCACTGTACTACTGGTAGCTATATACTTGCTCCCTCTATACAGAAAATAATGCCTAATCGGTGACCATTGGTCCCCCATGATCCTCTTTTTCTTATGTTAATTGAGAGCTGAATTGATGAGATACCCACCTGTCAGTGACCTGCCTGGGTGGTCTAATCCCTCCTAGCCAAACTAGTACAGATGGGATTTAAGTGTGACTAATATTTATGTTTTCTGTGTGTCTCAGGTATACCTGGCTTCCAAGGAGAGACTGGTGAACGGGGAAACGATGGAAACTTTGGAGAGCGAGGAGAGAAGGGTAACATGGGGGAGTCTAGACCAGGACCCCCTGGTATGGATGGATCAAGAGGACGTCAAGGTTTCATGGGTCAGAAAGGAGGACGTGGACCTCCCGGAAGAGCCGGTAGGTACCTTCTTTCTGCAGAATAACATCCCTTTTTTTTAATAGACCCCTAACCCTATGGTATCGGTTGTTGAAGAGTTACTAAATTGATTGATTAAAGACCCTATCCGATGAAAAATACAACTTGATATAAATGGAAAGCTGAAGGAATGTAGAATACAAATAAAAAGAAAAAAAAGGACTTGCCCTTTCAATATCGCACAAAAGCAAATTAAAACCTCATCAGATCTGATTATTTACGTCTGGGGACGGACCTTTAACGTCACCATCCAAAGACGTGACTTTGAACCTGGGTCTCCTAAGCCAGTTTGTAGGCGAAGACAGAGAGTCTACAGAGTGAACGTGCAGCTAGACCAACTCACATCTCACATTTTCTAATACATTAGTAAATAGGTCTATTATATTTGTATTAGTGGGAGGACAGTGGTATATTGGTGAGTGACTTAAACGAGAGGTCCCAGGTTCAATCCTTGCTCACGTCAGCTTACACCTTTGGACAAGTTGTATTGCCCACATTGTTCCTCTGGACCCAGGTGGTTTTAATTGGTACCTGGCAAAACTTTAGTTATAATAATGGCAGGGCTTGGAGAAAGATCGTGAATACAACTTATATGGCTATACTGGGTAAAAAAGACCAAATAATAATAGATATTAAATTACCGGTAATCATTACTTTGGCATGAATCAGTATAAAATTTATTTATTTGATGACATCTTACTTTCAGGACCTGCTGGACCAGCTAGGTCTGGTAATCAGAGTTTCCAAGGATTTCCAGGAGACACAGGTAATACAGGATTGAAAGGAATGAGGGGTATTCAAGGAGCTCCAGGAAGGGATGGACGTCCAGGAAGCAAGGGTGAGTAGAAGCATCCTGCTTGCTGTTATTGGATGATTATAATAATAATAATAATAATAATAATAATAATAAAAACGTTACTTATAAAGAGCTTACCACCGAAGTCTCTAGGCGCTATGAAGATAATGATAATGATGATTATAATGATGATTCACAGCATTTTATGGTCCCACTTTTCTGTTTGCAAATTACATTCAAAGGTGCAATTACCTTCATTGAAGTCCATTTCTTTTACATTTGGCAATATAGGCAAATTTTGAGGCATGATTTGAAGTTTTCTAGATTGTAAATCTCATGAAGAGAGGAGTGGGAGAGTACCACAACCGAATGGCAATGTATTAAAAGGCACAGTCTTCATATATCCCAAGATATTGTATTGGTACCTGCAGAGTGAGTGCTGGTAGTGCAAGCCAGGATGAAGATGGTGCTGTTCAATGAGCAAAGTCATGCATTTAGCAACGGCTGTTTTTTCTTAACCTTTTGTTTGCCACAAGTGCCGATTAGAACAGTCACCCATGTGCCAAGCAGCTCTAAATAGTAAGCCGGATTTAAGACAACGATTGCTTTCTGGAACATCAAGATTTTCCGATATAACCCATTTCCCATCTTGAATAGCATGACAATTCTTTTTAACACCTGTAAGGAGCCGTGTTTCTTACTGGAAATATCTAAAGAGAAAACTATGATCTATTAATGATGATGATAACTATTCAAGACCCGCCGCGGCACTAATGTCCTTTGGCAAGACATTGATCTACATTTGCCACACTCAACCCAGGTGATGTAAATGGGTACCTGGCAGGATTAATTCTTTGAAATGCTAGAGCGCCGCAATAGCAGCACAGCTAAAGCCGGGGTAATAATCTCCAAATTTGGAAGCGCTTAGTGATTCTAATAAGTGCTATATAAAATCTGAGTATTATTATTATAATAATAATAATAATAATAATAGCCTAATAGTCCACTCCAAATTTTATTAAACCGAAACGGAAATTCTTTTTATTATTATTATTATTATTGATTGTTTACATTATGGTTTTATGCTTTCTCTTTGTAGGTGAGCTTGGAGGTATCTGCCCCTTCTGTCCGCCAGGAATCAAAGGCTACCCTGGAGACCGAGGCTACCCTGGGGATCCAGGTTCCCCTGGACAGGATGGCGCTCCAGGAGTCGAGGGATCCAAAGGAAACCCAGGAGAAGTAGGATTCATTGGCTTGGATGGAAACAATGGAAACCAGGTAAGTTGCTACATCATTGGGCTGTATTTGGGTGCGTTTAAGCTTAAATTTGGAGGCAGAATGAGCGATTTGTAACGCTCATCGTAAACGCTCATCGTAATCGCAGTTCCACGGTGTACTGTTTATGCTCACTTCTCTGGCTCCTCCAGGCAATTCTCCCTGGGTGGCCTTAATCGGCCTTGCAGCTGGATTCGCAAACCTGCACTGCGCATGCTACGTAGCCCATGGTCCATGCGTAGACCCACTAGAGGTCAGTGCGTTGACCCCATTTAAACGCGTTTACAAATTGTAAACGCACCTTTTTGTGAGTTTACGATCGGTGATCGTGATCGCCGTTTTTCGGTGATTCTACAAAAATGAGAAAGGACGCAGCTGTAGTTTGAACTTAACGCGTAACAGGTGCCTGATTCGGTAGTTAAGGTAGTTATATACCTTCACTGGACCATTAGCCACTATTGAATTTAACAGATAATACATTTTTTATTAAAAACCCTAAAACTTGCACCAGATACATGAGTAGGAAGAACAACAATTTCTACACATACAACATCCATTTTTGTTGTTGATATTTTTTCATAGGAATCATTGTATTTTCTGGAACATTTTCGTAAAATGTGTGTCTTATTTAAAAATAGAGTTTAGAAGGTTTTCAATGGCATGTTTTTACTTCATTCCAATAATCTATCCGTGAAATCGAAATTGATGTGACATTCTGGATTTCATGTTATACAGGGTCCACCTGGTCAACCCGGACCCGATGGTAGTCCAGGTTTGAATGGAGAACCAGGACAGCCAGGACCATACAGAAGAGGTATATATAACTATGTTTATAGATGAAGTTTTATTACTACATGTTTATAATAATAATAATAATAATAATAATATTCATTTGTAAAGCGCAATAACTATGTGGATATATTCTACTGCGCTGCAAGAGCTCGTAAATGCTGTGCTATACATACTATATGAACATGTGAGTTTTCAGTTTTGATTTAAAATTATCTAGTGATGGGGCTTTCCTTATTTCTAGTGGTAATCTATTCCATAATCTAGGGGCAGCACAGAGAAATGACTGGTCCCCGAGGGTTACTTTGGTTTTATATGGGGGTATTTGCAACATAAATGTGTCTTGTGTACTACGGAGGTTACGACCATGAGTTTAAGACTTGATATGCAACAATTCAGTAACGTACTAGGAGTTTGACCATTAAGAGCTTTGTAGACTATCATTAATATTTTAAATGTAATTCTCTGGCGAATTGGCAACCAGTGCAGTTTCTTTAGAAGTGGGGTTATTCAAGAGAATTTGGGAGGCTGCAAATTAGTCATGCACATGTATTTTGGACCCGCTGCAATTTGGAAATTTGTATAGATACACAGTAATACACATGAAAGAGATGCATTTAGTTGGCTGCCTCCAAGATGGCCGTAAGTGCCATTGACGATATATAGCTCTTACAGCTGACAGATGACAATTTGCACCTTGGAAATGCAGTTACTCCACGTACATACTCTACTGAACATAATGAAAAGTATCATACCATTACCCTTATATGTTTGTTAAGTTATATATAAATTGTAAGTAAAGCGAATGTCCATTGAAAAATTTGATTGGAATTGAATGAGCCAGTTTGGGGATACTAGCTATCTGCGTATGGCCAGATGAAGTTTGTGCAGAAGTAAAAAAAATCCATGATGAACATACATGTTCATGAAAGTTAGGTAACGGTAATTATTATTTATTTTTGCACCAAAGGTACATTCCATGATACACAGGTGGAAGTATTCTTTTCAGAAGGACAAAGACAAGGAATTCATGAAACACCTCAATCACTTTGGCAGTGATTAGTAAAAATGCACAAAATGGCACGTCTCCATGTTTAAAAGATCTGTGAATGTTTGGGGGTCATTTAATATGCATGTGCTATCCTTGAAGTGGTGTATTAGGTTATCTTCTTCTTCTTCGTATAGATAATCTGCCTCCTTCAATACTGAAGATTCTTGCAGATGTATATACAGGGGTGTGCAGGTGAACCCCTACACCAGGGTTTCCCCCTACTCTTATACAAATAGTGCAGTGGGTTCTTAACATGCAAAGGTGGTGACTCTCCGCTACACGGGGCCTCCATCTAACGTCCTATCCGAGGGACAGAGTTTTTTCCACTAAACATAGCCTGCATCTATGGAACAAAGGGGAGGGGCACGTTAACACACAATGAAACTTGTATCTTTTTTGTAATTTTATTACTATCAGGTCAGCAGGGTCCCAAAGGATATGCAGGACCGAAAGGAGCTACAGGAGTACCTGGTGTCATGGGAACCGTCAATCTTAAAGTGCCCGTGGGGATTAATCTGACTGTAAGCTTCGGTTTTCAGTTTCAGTTCAATTTATTTTCATTTTCACGTTTCATGTTACATAATTTCAGCTTCATTGCAAAAAATATAGTGATAATGATAATACATAGGTATTTTTAATAACCATTAGTACAGAAAGTGTATAGATCACTTCGGTTAGCTTGTAGTTACTTGGTCGTAGGCTCCAGAGGGTAATGTCTAAAAATGTTGTTGGAATGTCGAATAAGGAATGATTTTGAAAAAGTGTGTTAATAAGGATCATTGAAGTATATGCATGAAAGTGTTCAAGGAGAGTTGATGTGGATTAGATGATAATATTGGTTAGGTGCTGTTAATAAAGGCAGTGAAGTGAAATGTAGTGCATGCATGAAAGACAGGTTCAGAATGTCAAATCATAATTGTGGAATTCTAACTCTTATTATTACATAGAGGTAAAACTATATAGTTAGGGTACGGACCTGGTAAATGAATGAACTTGATTAGGTTTTCTTTTACTCAAACTTCATTACAGGTATGAGAAGTAAAAACCTATTCACCAACGTCACTATCTATCATGACATTTTCTGGATGTGTCTATTGGTTTTACCCCATTTCTGTATCCCGAAGCATTGGATCATCGCGTCAGGTCGGGTGGTCGTGTTAACCTACCTTTTGTAAACATATGCCCCCTTATTCACGAAATATCAGGGGTAATGTTCATGAAGTAAACACCTCATCTACTAATGGTCTGTGTGAAAACCTACAGCAAATGTACGAAAGGTTGCATGATCTTCTGTTTTTGTTTTACGAAAGATCTTGTAACGCGACCATACAACTGTAACCTAGGATAAATCAGACATTTCATCTGCATTTCTGCTCTCAACCCAGGTGTTTAAGTAGGTACGGGGTAGGATGTTAACTTTCTTAATCATTAGTCTATTGACTTGATTTGTATACCCTGTCTTATGTAACCTAGGGTGAAACAGGAGATCAAGGTCCACGGGGTCCAGACGGCCGTGACGGACCCCAAGGACAACAAGGGTTCCAAGGAGAAGAAGGTAGTCGTTCATTTGGTCCAAATGGTGAAAGGGGTAGACCAGGAGATCCTGGACCACCTGGTGAAGAAGGACCCAAGGGACGTGCAGGACCACCTGGTAAGGATACCTGATGATTCCGTTGATACCTTTCAGTGCTGTGGATACACGTTGCACATCTTGACCATACTTGCCCTCCTGAGTAATACATTGTTGGAAAATTGGAATTTTAGTCATTTTGCGTGTTTGAACAAATTGGAAAGCTGACCGCCATTACCTCACAGAGGCTTTTTCCCATCAAAAAAAATATAACTTTCTCATTTTTACTTCTCTGATTTTTCTGATTTCTTTGGGTTTCTTATTCGGTAGGTTTATTTGTAAAAAAAAACTGTACTTCCTTTGTTTTACACATTCATTTTCCTCTTCATTCTGGTAAATAGCGATACGTCCAGATGAACCTAAAGGATTCCAACCAGGACTTTACGGAGAACCAGGACCACGTGGGCCAATTGGCCGTCCTGGCCTGCCAGGCTTTGATGGAGAGCCTGGTCCTCGTGGAGACCCTGGATTTGCCGGCTTTCCAGGAGGTATAGGAGACACTGGTCCTGCAGGACGTTCAACCTTTGGACCTAAAGGTACATGTAGTTTGCGTATTACCAGGTTATGCCTGTAATCAAATTTCAAAGTATGTTTTAGGGTGTAAATTGTGCTTTTGTGAAAAAAAGTCACACTGAGCATCAACAGATAATTGTTGCCAAGTGGTCATACCAGCATTCCCTCTAAGAATAGTTCAAAATTGGCCAATCAGATTGGCTTGATGCTGTTCAAATGATGTCATGTATAATCTATTTAAAAATAATAGTAAAAAAGCATACATGAATAAAGGCTTGTTCAGATATGGCACAGCATTAAACTAATGTAAAAAGTCCACTGAGTTCTTTTTTACATGCAAATGACAACTATGTGCGAAAAACGAAGTTGCATGTACTCACTGAGCACTAGCTGTGTTATAAGATACAGAAATGTGTAGTGTATAACACTTAACCTCATCACAATAACAAAAATCCACTGTTTTTCGGCATCATGTTACGAGTTAATGCGGAACAAAAAATTTGTTTGGACATTTCAATATTGACTGTTAGATCAAGGTCTTTCAGCTTATCTTTCTTAGCTACTACCGTGTAGTAAGGATTCCCATCAGTGCATTAAAGACTTAAGTGTCTATACCAAGCCTGCGGGACTTCGTATAGAGAACACCAAGGGTTTCGACAAGTATGATTAATATGTCAAGGCATAATTCAACCTACAAACTTGATCTGGTCCTTCCAAACCATCTGCATGTCCATGTTTCTGGATTTAGACTTACAATAAACAAAAAAGCTTTATTGGTACTAGTACGATATCTTTGTCGTTAATATTACAATGTACTCTTGTTTGTTAATTTCTTTGTTTGTTTTGTGTGTGTGTGTCTTTTCAGGATTCCCTGGTATACGAGGAGACAAAGGTGTGGAAGGGCGTTTTGGCCGGACCGGAGAGAATGGCCCACAGGGTGGACCTGGACCTGTTGGGCTATATGGATTGAAGGGTGCTCCTGGAGAAGCTGGTCCAGACGGGTTTCCTGGAACTTCTGGTCCTCAAGGACTTCCTGGGACTCCTGGAGATGCCGGAATAAAGGGAGAGAAGGGTCTCGGAGGAACACCAGGTACTGCACGTTTTCATTGATCCAACATTTGCTCTGGCAACATCTACTCCAAGCTTTGTTTTGTCAAAGAGCTATGTTTTGGGTTTGGGTTACGGAGTTTCAGGATAGGTATATGTTTTGGGTCAATAAACAGGGACAAGAAATTGGAAGAGTACTCAAATAGGTTAATTTAGGGTGTCTTACTGTGTTACATTCAAAAACAATTGTTACATAATTAACGTTTCTATGTAGCAAGTTCCGGTTAACTTTTCCTCAAATAAATGTTGTTTCACTTCTGAATTGTTAGCTTCCTCTTTAACCAGATAGTGTATATCCCAATCAGTTATACCGTGAGAAGAGACATGAGGGTTATAGTGATTGAGTTCATTTGACCTTTACCAAACACAAGTAGCGCTGAACACATCATAATAAAACAATTCCTTTACATTTGTAGCATGCATGTCTTCTGTAGATGTGTGTTTGCAGTCATGTTTTCATTCTTTTTGCAGGTATCTCTGGTTTCCCTGGTTTTGAAGGTCAGCGAGGTGATCGAGGCGATTATGGACCAGACGGATTTCCAGGTGGACCTGGTCTAAGAGGAGAGAACACCCAAGGGCCCCCTGGTCTTCCTGGTCCTCAGGGACCTGATGGCAGACCAGGTCGCAAAGGTAATGTCACACTTCCCAAATTAACTTTGAAACACCTCTTAATCAATCCTATGAGAGAGAAAGAAACTTGTGAGCCCTCCAAATCATACATCAAGAAGAGCCTAACAAAGATGCTATCAATTATGATCCCTGGACCTTTCTGGTTTTTACAGCATTTGTTTCTGTTGTGAAGTGTTGAACTTACTTTGCATGCAATTTCCAATCATTTTTGCACGAATTTTTCATGTCAGATGTGAAACTTCAATCTATATGCATTCTCCATCTTCTTGTCTGGCAAGTATCGAATAGCGAAATGATTGTTATGTGTAACTAAGATACGCCTTCTGAAAGAATCTAATTCATGTTATTGGATTATCCCCCAAATGATATAACTAGTATTATAAGATTTTTTTTTAGAGTACTAGTGGTAGAAGTTTTTTTAGTTGTTGTAGAAGTAGTAGTAATAGTAGTAGTAAATTTAATCCTTTGACTACTTGATATTGTCTTTCCAATATTTTGTATTCAGGGACCACTGAATGTCTATAGGCAATGGGCTATGGATTGATTACAATTAAAGACAATGAATGAATGAATGAATTAATATCATTACTGTTTAAATTGCATTATTTCAGGTCAGCCTGGATCATTAGGTGCTAAGGGTGAGCGAGGTTTCACAGGAGAGTTTGGCCTTCGTGGAGAACCAGGAGACCCAGGAGTCCCAGGAGTACCCGGCAGGAAAGGATTCAATGGTTACAATGGCAGACCAGGAAGGGGAGGTTCTCCAGGCTCCCTAGGGCCTCGTGGTAAGTAGTCTTTAAGATGACAGGAGTTCTTTTACTTCAGGTGCAAAGGTTTGTGTGGAGCCGCAAGCACATTTACTTAAATACTTTCAACACAGATTTCATGCCCTTGTGGGTCCTAACAGCTGATTTGTTCTCCCACCTTGCATTTTCCTAGTAAATATTCTATGCTGGACATCCGAGAAAGGCCACTTTTCGATCAATGATACATTTCTAATGTGGATTCTTTGAAATATTACTTGGCACGATAGCAGCAGTGGGATATTAACCAAGGCCACTGGAATGCCTGGTGACTATCATTACTAACATGCCAGCAGTGACATATGAGCCAATGCCATTGAAATGACTGGTGACTCTTTCATTACTGACATGATGGCAGCGGTGGGATATGAACCCATGCCTTTGAAATGACTGGTGACTCTTTCATAACTGACATGATGGCAGCAGTGGGATATGAACCCATGCCATAGAAATGACTGGTGACTCTTTCATAACTGACATGATGGCAGCAGTGGGATATGAACCCATGCCATAGAAATGACTGGTGACTCTTTCATAACTGACATGATGGCAGCAGTGGGATATGAACCCATGCCATTGAAATGACTGGTGACTCTTTCATTACTGACATGCTGACAGCAGCCAGATATGAACCCATGCCATTGAAAAGACTGGTGACCCTTTCATTACTGACATGATGGCAGTGGGATATGAGCCAATGCCATTGAAATGACTGGTGACTCTTTCATTACTGACATGATGGCAGCGGTGGGATATGAACCCATGCCATTGAAAAGACTGGTGACTCTTTCATTACTGACATGCTGACAGCAGCCAGATATGAACCCATGCCATTGAAAAGACTGGTGACCCTTTCAGTACTGACATCATGGCAGCAGTGGGATATGAACCCATGCCATCGAAAAGACTGGTGACTCTTTCATTACTTACATGGGAACAGCAGTGGGATATGAACCCATGCCATTGAAATGACTGGTGACTCTTTCATAACTGACATGATGGCAGCAGTGTTATATGAACCCATGCCATTGAAATGACTGGTGACGTTTTCAGTGCTGACATGGTGGCAGTGGTGGGATATGAACCCATGCCATTGAAATGACTGGTGACTCTTTCATTACTGACATGGTAGCAGCGGTGGGATATGAACCCATGCCATTGATATGACTGGTGGCCCTTTCAGTACTGACATGGTGGCAGCAGTAAGATATGAACCTGTGCCATTGAAATGACTGGTAACATTAGAATGCAAGAAGCACATGAAGGACATGCGTGCTATAGAGTTGTTGTTATGGAAATATGTTTTAATTTACTTACTTATTGCCAGATCCTACTGTATGTATCCATTACCTGTTGTCTTGAAGTTTCAAGATAACTGTGTCCTATGGAAATATTTCCACATGATGCAGGTTTTACTACCAGAACTTAAGATCAATTATACCATCTTTCTAATTCATACTTGTAGGTGAAATTGGAGATCCAGGACCAGGTGGAGTGAACGGACCACCCGGACCACCAGGTATCATTGGAGTGAGGGGAGTACCAGGAGATTTAGGAGATCTAGGACCAAGTGGTTTCCCAGGATTCCAAGGAAGACCAGGACAAAATGGTAAGACCAGGAACCTGTTTTGTCCAATTTGTTACAACTGTCATAAGCGCTATATAAAAATTAAATATTATTATTATTATTATCTCTAATTTGTAACCTCCGGTTAATGCTACATTTCCATACCTTTATCAGTTGTTATTACCTGCATTAAGATGTGCCCTTAAGATTGCTATCTAATATTTGCTATGATTTATTATTGAAAATTTGTCAAACCAACAAATTAAGTTAGTTATATTTGCAAATGATTTACCAGTCAACTATTTGTAAATTCAGAGAACATTTTGGAAGAGTAGCTTCAAAGAAAAAAAAATCACAAGAAATGTTTTCATGGCCTCATCAGAATATTACAAATCTTAAGAATAAAATAGAAAACCCAAACCCCAAAAAGCTTCATATGCATTTTGATCGTATTATTAGCTGCTTGGAAATTGACAAGATACATCTAGACTGCTTTGTGCTTTTGCTGGTTTGCTGGCTGTGAGGCCAATACAAGGATGTATTAGACAAGACATGGCAAAATATTTGACAAGTGGGTCAAGTTTCTAGAATTGTCTCAAGAATAAATCACTTATATTGTGCCTGAAAAATCCTCTGTAGGAAGAATAATTCCTTATATTTACCTTGATCATACCAGGAATGTTTGGAAACCGAGGACCAAGGGGACTTTCTGGAGGCCCTGGTGATGCAGGTTATCCTGGATTTCAAGGAATGGAAGGCAGCCGAGGATTTGATGGAAATCCAGGACCGGAGGGAAACATTGGAAACCCTGGTAAGCTTCTTTAAACCCTATCAGTGCTGAAGATAGTTGTTGTTGTTATTGTTGTTCTGACGTTGAGGTGGCGATAGTCTTCAGTCTCCAGTGTAGAACATTTGTACCATTCATTAACTTCAATTTATGATGATCAATATCATTCAAAAGTTAGCCGAGCTATTTTTACTGGAGATCAAAACTCTCACTTCATCTATTCTGGCTGTAAAACTGACATAACTGACGTTTTTCTTTAAAAGATTTCCATGATTCCAGATGAATTAATAAATAATGCACCTACTTTCAATACCAAAATGTTCCGTACATTGTAAATTGTCATGTAGTTATGATCATGATAGCAATCAGGATTTGTGTAGAACCATTTCCTTTTCCATGTACTTGTTACATTACTTTTTCATCTTCAAGCAATTTATTGATGCATCATTATCCCTCTGATTAGATTCAGGCTTGCCAACATAGAATGAGTGCACATTGTCCCATCTCTCTGTAATATACCAGTCCCTATTATCCATTTGCACACAATATACTTGAGGATTAAAGATAGAATCATTGATAATGTCCAGGTCCAAGTGGTCGAGTTGGAGAACCTGGTATCCCGGGAGCAGATGGTTTCCCTGGAGGTCCAGGTCTAGCCGGAGCAGATGGTGAAAGGGGCCCGATGGGTGGTATAGGAGACGTAGGACCCCCTGGACCTGGGGGAGAACCAGGACCTAGAGGAGACTTTGGAACTCCAGGCATACCAGTAAGTGGAACAGCATTTTGTTTCTGGACTGCATTCTACGGTCCTCCTTTATATCTTTGAATGTCTGTTCCAAGTGACTTAGTAATGCATGAAAGGTTTCCTGTAAGCCTATTATTAATGAAATACATAAAATGTTTCTGATGTGCCTGGTAGTTACTATTTTAGCTTCATCCATATCAGCACATATAGCATAAGATCTTTCCTTGTGAATGTAAATAGGCAGGGAGAGACAACTGTAGAGGCACCGTCTATATAGGTCACTCCATTTAGATTGATGTTTTTTGTCTTGAAATTTTGTTTGCCCTGGATTATGTAGTAGATTGAGAACAGACTAGGTTTTCATAAATTCCACTACATGTGCAGTTTACTTCAGGTATACCTTTACAGAGACCAAATACTTGTTTATGTTTGAATAGTATATAACAGTACCTATGAATATGCATATGTGTGTGATCATAATGGTTTTGATCAACAAAGTAGTGTAAATGGAGTTAGCATAATTCCAAGCTCATTCATTGATGCTTCATTTTGCAGGGAAACTCAGGTCTAGTTGGACTGCCGGGCAGACGAGGAGAAACTGGTCCAGATGGTCCATCAGGTAGGTGAATTTGGGTCTACCGTTACTGAAGACAATTAAAACAAAAGACAGCTGGTAACATATAGCTGGTACCATAAGTGATAATCACCGTGGATATGGTACCCCAAGAGAATATCACAGGAGACAGCTAGTACCATAGATACATGAAGCTTGGATGGTTTCATGACTCTTGTTGATTATCAGTAATCATTCATGTGAGTCTAGACCTCCTGTAATCTGTGGATACAGAAGCAACAGTTGGTACCCTTACCAATTCTTTCACGGAATAGCTGGTACCATGATAGATAAATGACAGTAGATAGTCGGTACCATTCCACTTTTTACAGTAAACACCTGGTACCATAAATAATTGGGATAGTTCTTGACCCACATTGATATGCTTCAATTACTCAGGTGAGACCGGACCTCTTGGAATCAAAGGATATCCAGGCAACCCAGGACGAAACGGTTTCCCAGGTCTGCGTGGAGCCAGAGGAGAAAAGGGAGATGATCCTGAAATCAGAATCCCCACAGAGGTCAATAGAGGTGAAGCAGGAGCCCCAGGAGATCCAGGACCAACAGGACTAGGAGGTAAGCCATTCTCATCCATCTCTTCTTCTTCTTCTTCATAATCTGCCTCCTTCACTCCTGAAGATTCTTTCAGATGAAAGTGTGTGTGTTGGTCACAAAGGTTGTGAAGTCTTGTCCTATTCAGGCCAGAATTCTTTAAAGATTAATGATCATGATAATAACTGTTTCTTATAAAGTGCTTTACCAGTTACAATGTTCTTGACCAAAGTGGTTACAGTATTAAGTGATCACCTGGCATTTTTCTTTAATATAATTCTTACACTTTCTTTTACAATAAGTCATGTATACAAATACAATAAAATTATTGCTGGGACTTTTGACTTTTACAGCTTTTTAAAATGAATTAGTGGAGAAACAAATTTCACTAAAAGATTGTTATTCTTTAATTATCATTAAAGGTACTTGGGCTTAACATAATGTAGCTCATTGACAAAAATTAATTTAAAAACAAGATTTAAAATATGACTGGTATTTCTTTTTCTTTTTGTTGTTGTTGCAGGGACTTGGATTAAAACTTATACAGCTCAGTGACATAAAATGGTTTAGGAATAAATTTTCACCGAATGAATTACATTTTTTCATTGCAGGGATAGTCGGAGATGTAGGTCCCCAAGGAGGAAATGGTTTCCCCGGTCGTAGAGGAATACCCGGTATAGAGGGTCCACCAGGACCTGAGGGAGAACCAGGACTACCAGGTAAAATATTTTCATCTTCATTCCAGATTGCGACTACCTATCTTGTAAAGATTTGCGATGGAAACAAATCCATTGCGACTTAACTGGTGATGGATATCAATTGTAACATTTTACACAATCACAACCCTTTATGAGATGGGCCCAGGGGTACCTAGTCAAATTTCAGGTGGGCCATGAAAGGCCAATAATTGTTTAAAATTACTTAGTTGGCCTCTGAATGTTACTGCTTATGTTTACTGTTTACATGCAATGCGCACCAGCAACAATTGCAATTTTCCATCTGCCAAATTCTGGATTACAACCCCGGATTAAACCTTCGACTGATCCTAACCCAAATCCCAAATTTAACCTTGAACCCAATTGCAAGATAAACCTAACCTTTTGTATTTGTTTTGAAATAACCCTGGTATAAATGTCACTAGTGCAAATGTCAGGTGTCCATCAACATATTGTCATCTGTTTTTTGCGAATTGTGCTTGAACGGACCAGGGGATCCAATTGTCAGATGGGCCAAAAAGGAGTTTGTGATAATTGCATCTCTACACTGTTGGGCCATCAAGGAGTCGCAGAACATTTAAAGTAAAGGGCATTTCCATACCTTTCCTCTCCTGACTAAGTTAATATCATGAAGAATTTCATCGTTTTATCTTTGATTATTGTTTCTGGTCTCAGGTCTAGTTGGATTCCGAGGACCAATTGGTGAAGATGGACCCAAAGGAGGACCAGGTCCTAATGGAGAGACAGGTAGGCTGTGTGTAATTATATATGGACTGGCGTTGAGGGAGATACCACATAATATTTCCCAAACTAGACTCATGTTGCCTCGAGTCAAAAACGAGGACAATATGGGTCTTGCGAGGGAAATATATGTGGTATCTCCCGAAAGTTAAGCCAGTCAATTCTGTTATTATTATTAGCCGAATCAGACATCTAGAGCAAATACATACATAACAATCTCAAAGAATTGAAAAAACTTTGTCAAACAAGCTAGCACTGTGCGTCTAGTGCTTGACAAGATTTTGGGTACACTGCAAACAGTGTGTACCTTTGGTGTGATTAATACGTCACAATAGAGTGCGCGCGAAGTGCGCAGGTTCTCGTACGCATAATGGATGCGCAATGAAAATGACAAAATGCGGCGCGATGGATATGAGACTTTAGTTCCTGCTTTTTTAATAAGTAAAGTTCATTGGCTTTTCATGAGAGGGTAATATGGTCTCATATTTACTGATTATCTCTTTTAGGATTACAACAAGTGTAATATGAGTTTGTGAAACCACTGCTCAGATGTCTGATACAGGTAATAATTTGATATATTTCATGTGTATGATTACGAAGATGCTATGAGGTGATGTACCCGCATATGCTTGTGGGCTCTGAAGATATACTTACTTAGTAAATGTATAATTGCATATACTGACTTGTCTCTGAAATATATCAAATATCCTGTTACATTATGAGTGTTTCCTATCATAACTTTACTAGGTGGCAGCGGTGGGATCGAACCTACTCAATCCAAAAATATTTGCTTTTAAGACACATTGCATGTGCATTCCTTGTAGATATTTAGTATCCTTTCCAAAATTGTATCAAAATTGTTTTAGTGTCACAAACCAATATTTCATGTGCCATTGCAATATCTTGGTGAAGTGTGTACAAGTATGCACAATGGCCACTTGCTCTGGATTGCCTGGAGACAACTGTATCCGTGGTCAGACTGGTACAAACCACAGTATGGGAAGACAATTATGATGATGATGATGATGGTCATGACAATGATGATGATGATGATGATGATGATGATGATGATGATGATGATGGTGATTATGTTAATGATGATGATGGTCATGACAATGATGATGATGATGATGGTGGTGGTGGTGGTGGTGGTGGTGGTGGTGGTGGTGATGATGATGATGATGATGATGATGGTGATGGTGATTAAGTTTATGATGATGATGGTCATGACAATGATGACGATGATTATGATGGTAATTAATGATGAATGTAACCTTTTAATTTCTGCTTGTCTTTTTCAGGTGAATCCGGATTGAAGGGCTTCCCAGGATACAACGGCATCCGTGGTCAGAAGGGTAACTCTGGACGAGGAGGCTTCCCAGGATTCCCTGGTGAACCAGGCGGAGCGGGAGAGATAGGATCCCAAGGTAATGATGTTACTCAAAACTTGCATTGTTGGATTTATTGATCGGCTCTCTGCCTCGTTTTTCGCCCAACTGAGCCCTTTTTTTGCGCACTGGCGGGTCTGCGAAAGGCATTGCGAGTGCACTGCCCTCAATCAATTACCGGTATTCAAAAATCAAAATGGCCGCCAACGACCACTATTTGTGTTTACCTTGGGTGGTTGCTATAGGCAGGTTTGACTGGATATGTAAAATATTCTTGTTGTATATTTGGACCTTTTGTGGCTAGTAAACCTTACACTAAAATTATATTTGAGAAAAAATCCATCCATTACAAAATGAATAGCAATAGATCATATGCCATGCTTGATTGAATTTTTTTCTCACTGATGATTGGACATTCAATTTTGACTGTTCATTCGTAACCTGTTTCGATTTTGTACTAAATTGTATATTGCTGATAATCCAAAGTTCTCAATTTTATTTTCAAAATTGGATTGGATTGGATTTAACCGGATTGGCTGGATTGGATTGGATTGGATGTGATCTGATATGACTTGATTTGATTTGATTTGATTTGATTTGATTTGATTTGTTTGGTCTAGGTCCTCGCGGGGCGAAAGGTTACCCTGGTCTTAAAGGAGACCGTGGAATAACAGCTCCAATAGGAAGCAGAGGAGAACCAGGAACACCAGGAACACCAGGAGGGCCAGGAGAAAGAGGTGAGTCTAGCCCACACATCATCTTGTTTGAATTCCAGCGGAAGAAAATAGCATCAAAATGGTTCCCTTCGTTGTATTTTTTGTCTTGCCTGCTTCGCAGAAGCGAGGCATATTCAGAACTTATGCCCCACCCCCATTTGAAAGCTAGTAGTCATTACACTTCACTGTGTTGTTCCTTTAGTTGAACAAAGTGGGCAAAGAGTTGAATTATCACTAATCTCTCTCTCTCTCTCTCTCTCTCCCATATATTACTGTCTGTCTCTCTATGTCTGTCGTTTTCTCTCTGTCTCTTTCTATCTCTGTCCATCTTTCTCTCTGTCTGTTTGTGTCTGTGTGTATCTGTCTCTCTGTTTCCCTCTCTCTCCATCTCTCTGTCTCTGTCTCTCCTGTACTCTCTCTCTCTCTCTTCCTATCTCTACTTCTTTGTCTCTCTGTTTGTCTGTCTCTCTGTCTGTCTCTCTACAGGTTATCTAGGTAGGCCTGGATTTGAAGGTCCTAAAGGTCTACAGGGAATGAAGGGAGATCTTGGTGAGCAAGGACAACCAGGTCCCTTACCACCAGACCTTGGACCAGGCCCACAAGGAATGCAAGGAGTTCCAGGAATACCAGGCTTGAGAGGTAAAGACTGATTTGATAAAAAGCAAACTTGCGATTTTGTAAATGTTTGTAATTAAATCATATCTACATAGCTCATGACTTTTAATTCTCTCTCACTCCATCTGTTACACCTCAAGCTTGTCTTCTTTGAAAGATATCAGTGTATCTTACCAACTTAATTATCATTCAATATTATGCCGCAAATATTTGAGCAATGGCTGTAAAATCTTATGTGATTAGATTATTTTTAAATTCATTATTTGTAAACACTTATCAGTGAAAAGCAAAATTCATAAATGGACATTTTTTTTTTCAATGGCAAAATAACATATTTAGATAACAAGTAACAATTTTGTTGATGTTTGGTCCAGTTAACCCGATAATTTGAATGTTTGATTGATATCTCTTGCCAGGTTACAAGGGATTTGTTGGAGACTTTGGAGTAATAGGAGTAATTGGAGAAAAAGGAACAAAGGGAAGGCCAGGAATCTTTGGACTCAAGGGTGCCCCAGGACCTCCAGGTAAGTACTAGGTTCCTCGGACATTTGCTCTGGCAATGATTGCTCTGGGCTGTATTATGTCAAAGATATACTGTAACTGCAGCCAATCAATAAC
The DNA here is from genome assembly GCF_000002235.5 of Strongylocentrotus purpuratus. NCBI lineage: Eukaryota > Metazoa > Echinodermata > Echinoidea > Camarodonta > Strongylocentrotidae > Strongylocentrotus > Strongylocentrotus purpuratus. Next base: position 19,998,347 of record NW_022145597.1, on the reverse strand, counting down.
GACAAGTTAACAAGGTTTTTACGGGAGTGTTCTTTTATTCTTTGGTAGGAGCGTAGCTTCATTTCTTTGACTCCTTTCTTTTAACTCTGTTCTTTTCACTCCGTGAAAACTGTGAGAAAACAAACAACAAAAAATGGGCATTAATTAAAATGCAATAATAATTACAGGTTCCTTATCCATGTAATAATTACAGGTTTCTTAATACAAATTTGGGCGTGACCCATAGGCATTATACCAAACCTTGCCATTTACTTAACCTTACTATTTCTTTGTGTTTCCTGAATAGTCTTCACACTTCTTTAAATTAATACAACTTAAGTTCTTATACACAGATTCATCAACATAAATTCTTATACATGGGCACCTGCCTCAAAGTTATGGCATAAATATCATAACTATACACATATTTCCCACAACTGAAACACTGCAAGTTAAAGTACCGACCTTCTTGCCTCCTTTTAGTCAATTAACTTGTCTGCAGCTAAGAATATGTTGCAATTAATCATCGATTTCTCATTGTTCTTCATTGATCATTGTTTGACTTTGAAACTCTGTCTATAAAAGTCTGTCGCCGAAGATGGCGCTCTAACATTTTGGTCGACTAAATCAAATACACTTACATGGCTCCTTTAAATTAGTACAACTAATTTACCATAATAAACTATTTGACATACCTGCGATAATTCTTACGTGTTCTACAGAACTAACATTTCTAACTTTGTATGTATACAAAGCACATCTAGAAGTAAATGTAATGCATCTAGCTGTACTCACTAGCTTCAATCTATAAGTTTAACTGGTTTTACAACTTATAATGTTCAATTCTAATCCTTCTATAACAGATGTTCAGAGATCAAGAATCTAAACTAATGCAAAAATTTGACTCTGTAACCAAAACACCATCCATGTATAGTAATACATGACTTCAAATTTTGTTTCAAATTAGTCTTAGCCCTTAATCTTAAAAATTATTTTATGCATGTATAATTTTTGTTAAATAACATTAACTCCTTAGTCTTGCATCAGACACATAGATATGATTTAATAAGCATCAACCTTATGTCTACAATTCGTTTTGCAAACAAATGTAATGTCACAAAGTTACAAGTCTGACTTCAGACCCTAGTAAGTTTACACTGAAATGAATAATCGTAAATATAGTCTCACTTGACTCTTAGATGTAGTTTTCATCTCAGACACAGATATACCTTTACTAACGAGGGAATAGTTTTATATTCCAAGTTGACCTTTTCAGAAAATAAAGCATGTTTAACCTTAAACATTTCAATTTAGTCTTACATCCAGACTCTAGCATTATGATCAAACCAGTATACATATACATAAAACAAAGCGGCATTTAGAAAATTGAAGGTATTCTCCCTTTCAGACTTTAGAATTTTGGTTGAAATCACATTTATCAAACACAATGTCTGCGAAAATTCAAATTAGTTTCAATTTCGGACACAATGAACAATATCAAATGATAACATAAATTAGTCTTAATTCAGACCCTTGGCTCCTTGTTATCCAATGCCAGGCTCAATCTCTAGACATGGCGTTTTGGACATAACAATTATTACTTTCGGTTAATTAAATTCAACCTCTTAGCCTTGTGGCTCCTTGTCAACCAAGTTCAACCTCTTAGCCTTGTGGCTCCTTGTCAACCAAGTTCAACCCCCTAGCCTTGTGGCTCCTTGTCAACCAAGTTCAACCCCCTAGCCTTGTGGCTCCTTGTCAGGGAATTTCCCCTGGTCTTCATGCGCGACTAACAAGATTAGCTTATGTATTGGTCGTTCGAAATAACGTTGTTGGAAGATTCGCTTCCCGCGACTGTTTATCTTGGGGTCACCCATCACCAATTTAACCTTACGCACATGATTGTCCGAGGATGGGTAAACATCAACTACTCTGGCTAGCGTCCATTGGTTTCTTGGATTGTCGTCTTTCATTATTACGACATCACCTATACGGGTTTCACGCTGTGGGCAAGTCCATTTCTGACGTGATTGGAGACTCTGGAGAAACTCTCGCTTCCAACGCTTCCAGAATTCGTTCGCGAGATGCTGAACTCTCCTCCATCTTTTCCTAGAGTACAAGTCCTCTCGTTGGAAGTGTCCTGGAGGCGGCAACAGCACGTTGGTTTTCATCGTCAGAAGATGATTCGGTGTCAGGGGCTCAGGATGTGTAGGGTCATTCAAATTGTCGACAGTCAGAGGTCTGCTATTTACGATAGCTGCTGCTTCGTTCATGAGGGTGCGCAGGGACTCGTCATCAAGCTGCTGTCCAGCTTCATACAGCAATGTTTCTAGCACACGACGTATACTGCGTATTTGTCTTTCCCATACACCTCCCATGTGACTAGCCGAAGGGACATTGAATTTGAAGTGAATATAATCACAGTCTTTCCTCAGAAGAAATTCCTGAATCTTGTCCTGGTGTGTATTAATACCTTCTCCAAGCTCAGCTTCAGCCCCGATGAAGTTAGTGCCTCTATCTGAACGAAGCTGGCGCACAGGACCTCTAATGGATAGGAATCGTCGAAGAGCGTTGATGAAAGAGTCGGTTGTCATCGAATTTAGTGTCTCAATGTGCACAGCCCTAGAAGCCATACAACTGAAGAGGAGGCCGTACCTTTTCAGTTCCTTTCGGCCTTCTTTGATTACCCATGGACCAAACACGTCCATACAGCTGTATGTGAAGGGTGGTGTAGGCTCAACTCTGTCCTTAGGCAGGTTTGACATCTTCTGCCATTGAGATTCGCCACGTAGCCTACGACATGTGACACACTTCCTTATGAGTCTGGAGACTGTTGAGCTCCCAGATAAGACCCAGAAGCCGCTGGACCTCAGTTGGTTGATGGTCATACCTCGTCCCTGGTGAGCTGTCTGAATGTGACAATGTCGTATTATCAACTCTGTAATATGGTGGTCCTGAGGTAGAATAGCTGGATGCTTACTTTCATAGGAACCTTCAGCACAACTTAGGCGTCCACCTACTCTCAGTATCCCATCAGCGTCGATGAAAGGGTCAAGACGATGAAAGCGACTATACCCTTGCTGCTTACGCCTGTGTCTCTTGTTTGCATTCATCTCACTACCTTTACCAGACTGGTTCTGTATAGCTGTCAGTTCATTACTGAATGCATCTCTCTGTACGGTCTTCAGGATTTCACATTGTGCTTTGTTGAGTTCCTTTGTAGTAAGCTTCTGTAGCTCACCATGGAATGAAGTCTTTCCAGTGGTGGATGACTTGCTCAGACCTCGCTCTCGACATCGCCTTCTCAAATGCGCCTTCAGTCTCATGCAGTTTGCTACTGCCCTTTTAGCTCTGTGCCAAGAGGAAAATCTGTCCAAACGATCGATCTCAAAGGTACAAGGCTTAGAGTGACCATGTACAACGTTTGCATGAGCTTTCTTCACTTCTGGATCATCCAACTTCATGTCAAACTTATCACCTTGAATGAACTTCTCTGCGTTGCTTTCCCACAGGAACTTTGGGCCAGTAAACCAAAAGGAAGACAGGAGTTGGTTGACTGTAGCTCCTCGAGAAGCAATATCAGCTGGGTTATCCTGTGTACCCACATGTCTCCATTGTGAGGGGGAAGAGTGTTGTCTAATCTGATGCACACGGTTGGCAACAAAGACATGAAAGCGCTTAGAGTCGTTACTAACGTAGCCCATTACTACATTGCTGTCCGTCCAATAGAACTCTTCAGTGTCTGAGGGTACAAACTCTCTCTGAAGAAATGCACTGACTCTAACTGAAACAACTGCAGCTGTCAGCTCCAGGCGTGGTACAGTGATTGGTTTGAGAGGTACAACTCTGGCCTTCCCCATCAGGAGTGTACAATGCACCTTTCCTTCATCATTAGTCAGCCTTAGATATGTGCACTCGCCATAACCAGTAGTACTGGCATCAGAAAAATGATGAAGCTGCGTTGTCTTTACTTCTCCGAAATGCGCAGGCTTGTAGCATCTTTGTATGGAGATTGAGTCCAGATTATGCAAATCAGCTCTCCATTTCTCCCAGCTGCTTCTCTGTTCATCAGGCAGTTGATCATCCCAGTCTACTGCTTTCCTGCATAGTTCTTGCAAGATCTGTTTTCCTCGCAGTACAACTGGCGCCAGCAGACCCAATGGATCGTAGATTGACATAACTGTGGTTAAGACTCCTCTTCTCGTCAGGGGTTTGTCATGTAGAGTGAGCCTGAACTTAAGTGTGTCGGACTCAACACACCATAGAACTCCCAGAGCCTTTTCCATGGGTGAATCAACTCCCATAAGATCCGTCTTGGAGACTCCCTTCGCTCTATCAGGCTCCGGAACAGATTCCATTACTTCTCTGCTGTTAGATATGAACTTGTGTAGATGCAGTCCACTTTTCTTACACAGTTGTCTTGTTCTCGAAACTAGGTCGATAGCGTCCTTTGTAGAAGGAACGGATTTCAATCCATCGTCCACATAGAAATCCCGATGAATGAAGTCCTTCACATCATTTCCAAATTCGTCTGCGTGATCAGTAGCTGTCTGCTTCAAGCAAAAATTGGAGCAGCCTGGGGAGGAAGATGCGCCAAACAAATGGACAGTCATACGCAGCTCAATGGGTTCTCGAAGAATATCTCCGTCTTTCCACCCCAAATATCTCAAGTAGTCACGGTGGTCTTCTCTCACCTTGAATTGGTGAAACATTTCCTTTATGTCGCAACTGAATGCAATCTCGTCTCTCCTGAATCTGCAGAGTACGCCTACGAGAGCATTTGTCAGGTCTGGTCCAGTGAGAAGATAATCGTTAAGGGATTCCCCCTTGTACTGAGCACTGCAGTCGTATACGACCCGAAGTTTGTTGGGCTGTATAACACCGTGGTGGGGAATATACCAGACTGGACTATCAGCTGTCTTGATTTCTGGTGCTAACTCTGCATACCCTTTATCTAAGAGTGCTTCCATCTTCTCTGTGTATCTACGGTGGTAGTTTGAATCTCTTTCAAACTTTCGTTTGAGATGTTGTAGTCTCTTGTCTGCCATATACCTGTTGTTTGGCAGATCTGGTTCCTTTTCCTTGAAGGGAAGTGGAGTTTCGTAATGTCCGTCTTCTGTTAAGCGAACATTATTCTTCATGATGTTCATGAATCTAACATCATTATGTGAGGAAGGTTCGCTGTTGTCTCTTAGGTCCGAGAAGTCTGCTTCCATTATCCTCAGCACCGATGAAGGACTTATCTCTTCCTTGATGGTGACGTTGTGTGAGAACATCACCTTTTCCTTGGTTGCAGTTTTGCTTTCAGTCAGCTCAGGGAGTATCTCACAGGTGATCAATCGATGACTGAACCCTATTCTGTCGTCGGGGCTGACAGCAAACTCCTTCTGACTTGATATACCCATAACACACCAACCTAGATCTGTCTTCATCCCAAAGGGTCCATCATCATCATCAGGAGAAAGAATTATGCTGCGAGGAATTAGAGCACGTGCACAATCATATCCGATCAGCAATCCTACCTCACAGTCTTGTAGTGGTAGCAGTTCCTCTGCAATTTCAGTCAGGTGAGGAAAGGACATAGCCACTTCAGGCACTGGAATATACTCCCTATTTGCGGGCATGATGTCTCGTGTATAGACTGCAGGGAGATCAATCGTCTTCATACTGTTGTGAGCACGAACCGTGAGTCCTTGAATTTTCTCACTAGGGATCCTCTCATCCTTCTTGGACATAGTTGAAAGAAGAAGATTCACCTTTGAACCTTGTAGATTCATGGCTTCCTTGGTAGATTCCAGCAAGAATGTGGTGTCCGACTGAGTATCCAATAATGCATATATCAGCCTTTCATCAAATCTGCCCTTCTGTGATATCCAGACTGGAACAACTGCTGAACACTTTACAGCCTGTTTCTTCAAGGTCATGTGGTTTACTGTTGTGTGAGAACTCGATGACCGGAGTTCTTCTGTTGCGTTAGAACTCTCATGATCAGACGATTGGATCTCCATTCTCACATCATCTCTCTCTTGTACTTGATTACTCCGATTCCAGTCTTCATGAAGAGAAGTGGGATGTCGCCGTTTGCAGACACTGCATGTGTCTCTCCTTCTGCATTCTCTTGATGTGTGTCCTCTTATGAGACAACCATAACACAGTCCATTGTCTCGTACGTAGGTCTTTCGCTCCTTCAAAGTCATTGAAAGGAACCTTTTACAAACTCCTAGTTGGTGGTTTTCCTTACAGAGCACACATACATACTCCTGCTTCTTTCCCTTTCTTGGATGCTGAGGGCGTTGATCTGTCGAGGCATACATGGATGTTGCGCCCGGAATCGTCCGCTGCTTGTCTACCTTCAGCTCCTTTACACTATACAAAGAGGTAATTGGGTCGCATGCGATATTGGCCTCCTCCTCAATGAAGTCACTGAACTCATGAAATGATGGGAAATTTCCATGAGTTTTCTTCCAATGAGCAACTTTCCTACCCCAACTCACAATCAGGTGGTCTGGGAGTTTAGCCAAGATCTTCCTATTTTCCCTCTCATCATTCAATTGAGCCAGATTTCCGATGGTTGTCATTGCTGTACAGCACTGTTTCACAAAGTCAGACAGCATTCGAAGACCTTGGCCATCTCTGTTGCTGATTCTGGGCCAAGAGTCCAATTTATCCCTGTAGGCGCTAGATAGGACAAAGGGATCTCCGTACCTCCTTTCTAGGGCCATCTTCGCTGCAGCATAAGAGTTGGTATCACCTAGCAATGCGTATCCTTGTACCAGTTGCAAGGGTTGGCCCTTTATGTACTTCAGAAGATAATAGAACTTATCTGCTGCGTTTATCTCTCTTCTTTCTATTAGGAGGTCGTAACTTCTTTTCCAAGTTGGATATTGGAGGGGACTTCCATCGAACTGAGTGGGCTCTGGAGGGGGCAGGTGACTTATCCTCATCTGGTCCACTAAACTCGCTGCTAACGAGTTTCCCGTTTCAATGTCCTGAGCTCTTGGGTTAATCTTCTCCATCGTAGGTGGGTCATCTTTTGGTTCGGCGTTGACCCACTCTTCACAATCATTCTGTCGTTTTGGAGAAGGTTTAGAGGAGTGTCTGGATGACGTTGATTGGGTTACAGAGCCTCCTTGTAGAACCTTCACTCTTTCGTGGGTTTGTTTCATCAGCTCTGCATGCTGCTCCTCCACCTCTTCAATCTTGTCGAAGCTGTCATCATGCAATTTTAAGGACACCTTAATCTTGCTGAGAGAATCCTGAACTACCGTTGCCTTGTCCATAGCAGCTTGGACTTCATCTCTCTGTTGCTTGATAACCAATACGAGTTCTTCATCACTTAAAGCAGCTCTCAACTTATTGGCCGCTTGACGCCAACCTCTTAATGAATAACGAAACTCCAGTTCACGTTGGTCGTTTTGGTGCTGGAGTCCAAGTTCGGTTGGCTTCGGGTCGGGTCTCGTTCGCTTAGCCTCTTCTTCCTCTGGCATCTTGTCGACAGTGAACAGTAACCAATCTTAGAGCCAGAAGTTTTCACTGTAACTGCAGCCAATCAATAACGACAAGTTAACAAGGTTTTTACGGGAGTGTTCTTTTATTCTTTGGTAGGAGCGTAGCTTCATTTCTTTGACTCCTTTCTTTTAACTCTGTTCTTTTCACTCCGTGAAAACTGTGAGAAAACAAACAACAAAAAATGGGCATTAATTAAAATGCAATAATAATTACAGGTTCCTTATCCATGTAATAATTACAGGTTTCTTAATACAAATTTGGGCGTGACCCATAGGCATTATACCAAACCTTGCCATTTACTTAACCTTACTATTTCTTTGTGTTTCCTGAATAGTCTTCACACTTCTTTAAATTAATACAACTTAAGTTCTTATACACAGATTCATCAACATAAATTCTTATACATGGGCACCTGCCTCAAAGTTATGGCATAAATATCATAACTATACACATATTTCCCACAACTGAAACACTGCAAGTTAAAGTACCGACCTTCTTGCCTCCTTTTAGTCAATTAACTTGTCTGCAAAGAAAGCTAAGAATATGTTGCAATTAATCATCGATTTCTCATTGTTCTTCATTGATCATTGTTTGACTTTGAAACTCTGTCTATAAAAGTCTGTCGCCGAAGATGGCGCTCTAACATTTTGGTCGACTAAATCAAATACACTTACATATACTTTATAGGGTTAGGGTTATGGTTCAGGTTTCAATTTTGGTTTAAGGTTAGGTACATTTTGTCCAAGTTTTATTTTATGAATTTGGTTAGTGTAGGAAATTGATCGCACAGTAATGCACCTAAGCAATATTTTGTCTCTTTGTGTAACAATGATTGGCTTTCACTATTTTCAAAGAAAGGATTTTGTCACTCAATATTAAATAGCAGCCAGCTATTACCATTTTGAGGAATGATCAAAATCTGTTGATTTCAATTTTATTTTATTTTATTAAAATTGACAGGTCGATCAGTCTAAATTCAATTGTGTGAAAGAAATTAAACTTCATTTCATGGTTATTCAATTCAATTCAAATTCTGCTCAACTCAATTAAACTCTATTTCATTATGGATCACATGGTTAGTGGTTTGAGTCCCGCCGAGGCTCTAATGTCCTTTGGCAAGACATTAATCTACATTTGCCACACTTGACCCAGTAGTAGTGGTCGTTATTTTACCTGACTGCTAAGAAAGCTTACGGTAAATGCTTGTTAGTAAGCAACCAGAGGACCAACGGCTTTAGGTCCTCTCCGAGAGACCTGGTAATGAGGATTAGTGCTTTACCAAAGGGCACAAGCGCATCGCCTTGGTTTCGAACCCGGATTTGCGGAATACGAGACCACTGCTCTACCAACTGAGCTATCGCGCCTAGATATTAAAGTGGGTACCTGGTAAGGATTAATTCTTTGAAATGCTGGAGCATCATGATGGCCGCCATGCTAAGATCCAGGGTAATAATTGGGGAGCACTGTGAGTGTCAAGTCCGCTACAGACATGAGCACCAAACAAGAGCCCACTTGTAGAGATATCTACATATGGTCCTTGAGACAATGCGGTAATTTCATGGTTCTTTGTTTATTAACACTCAACTGAACTGCAATCAATTCCATACACCGGAATGTACAAAGTAGCAATAGTAGTAGTAGTTTAGTAGGTAAAACAAAGTTTTCCTTCCTTGAATCCGTGTGACAAGCCTACCTACGTTTGTACAACGATCCCAGTCCATCTACGGTATCCTCAAAACAAAAAACTAAATTTGGCTTCTTATAACTTAATCCTTACACCACTATTATCACTATTATTATTATTAACATTACAGGTCAGCCTGGATTCAATGGAGTGAAAGGAGATGGAGGAGATCCTGGTCTTGCCCAGAAAGGACTGAAGGGAGAACAAGGAGAACAAGGATTTGCTGGGTTCCCAGGAAGGATTGGTTTACCAGGCATCGATGGACCGCTGGGACCTCCAGGTAAATAAACTTACACAGATCAATACCAGTGGGCATTGCATGTTTTGGGAATATCTGACTTTTTACCATAATTCTTTTAATATATACCTCTCTCTCATTTCAAACATAATCTCTGTCTTTTTGCTAATAAGTAATGGGTTACTATATGAGCAATCTGATTCCTGATTATATGGTATGTCAGATTTGGACAATGTTAATGCTTGTATGCATTTAATGTACTTACTTGTTGGCAGCTATCACATATCATATGTGATTGTTCTTGATATCGTAGTACTTGGTATATTCATGTAGAAAACTGTTTCCACAATGTGTATTTTATTTTGGATAATAATATTGCATGCATTTGAAAAAATGTTTCGCTTCCATTTAAACAAAAAACGGTGTGACTCTTATGTACCCATTGATATGTTAGAACTTCAATTTGAATGGATTTTGAAATAATATTGTATGTATTTGGGCTGTTTTCTTTCTTGTGCAGGACCCAAAGGAAGAGATGGTCTATTTGGAGACTTTGGTCCATCTGGTCTACCAGGGCGCAATGGAGAGCCAGGAATGCCAGGTTTCCCGGGAGACAGTGGAGAGTCTGGATATGGAGGTATTTAATCTGTCCTTATAGTTCCAACCTCTAGTTAAAGACGACATTTTTCTGTAGATATTGTTTCTGTTTCAAATCTGTATACCCAAGGGTTCATGTATAAACAGCCGTACTCTGATTACTTTTTATAATATAATAATGATGATATATGAACTTATGATGTACATGTATCCAAAGTTTTCAATCAAGGCAAAGTAATGAATATGCAAGTTACAAAAAAAAACATAGTTTAACACATATCGTTTTAGATCGTTTTAGGGAAATACCGGTAGTACCATTTCCCCTCAACTTAGAGTCAGTATATTCATAGGGCAGGCATGCAATAATCGATATGACTATTGAGTAAGTATGAAACGCTTCTGCTCCTTGTCATGGTAGAAATAATTTTTTTTCATATTACTGATATCAATAATGAGCTATGTTCCAGGACTTAATAGGGTAAATGGTGTAGAAGATCAGCTTTGCAAAATAGTTAAACCTATTGCTCCTCAAACAATTCAGTATTTGTGTACTATCTTCATATCTTCAACTGATTAAATCTAACCATTGCCTTGTCCTCTTAATGATGTCCCTAATGGTCTTTTTAACAGGACGACCTGGATCACCTGGTCCTAAGGGAATGGGAGGAAACACCGGTATCCGGCCCAACCGAGGGCACTTCATCACCCGTCACAGCCAGTCCAGGAATGTACCCTCCTGTCCCGCAGGCACCGTGGAACTGTGGCGTGGATTCAGTGTTCTCTTCTCCATGGGCAATGGCCATGCTCACCATCAAGATCTAGGTACGTATCTAATATGTCTTGTACAAGCGCCATCAAGAGTTTGAGAGAACATGTATAATTATGACTTATGATGTAGATGATGTTCTTGTATTCAGTATTCTCTTCTCAATTGGTAATGGTCATGATCACCATCAAGATCTAGGTAGGTATCTTATATGTCTTGTACAATGTATAGCCATCAAGAATTTGATAAAACATGTAGAATTATAAATCATGATGAAAGTTTTGTCCTTGTATTCAGTATTCTCTTCTCCATCAGCAGGGGCCATGATCAAGATCAAGATCTAGGGAAGTGCAGAAATTCATTGATTTACCTGTATTAGTAATCTCTCTGGGTAACGTAGCTTTTTGCATTTTTCTGTGGTTTTCCAATGTGGTGTAGGAAAACAGGAATATGGCAAGAAAATAAACCTGATTGACCACTGCATAAAGCAACTATGATGGAGTAACCACTTTTCATCCTTTGATGAGAAATGTTATATCCATATACGTGTACCGGTATGTGTAAATTTCCTTCTAGGATAAGTTGGTAAGTCCAATTTCCTTCAATCCAGAGCAAATGCTACTTGTTGTTCCTTTTGATTGTGTTGCACAGGTGCGATTATACAATGATGATAACTGTTGTATGATATTGATATACTTTAAAAAATTCAAAATCTTTACAGGTGATGCTGGCTCTTGCTTGCAACGTTTCAGCACCATGCCCTTCCTCTTCTGCAACTTCAACAACGTCTGCAACTACGCCAGCCGCAATGACCGCTCCTACTGGCTGACCACCAACGAGCCCCTTCCCATGATGCCCCTGATGAACCAACAGATTGACCCTTACATCAGTCGTTGCACTGTGTGTGAGGCTCCCACTCAATCCCTTGCGATTCACAGCCAGTCACAGGAGATTCCACAGTGTCCAGGAGGGTGGAGGAGTCTATGGACAGGGTACAGTTTCACTATGGTAAGCCACAATAACAACGTCCTCTCTACCTGTACATGATGTAGCACCGTTATCCCCCAGCTTGGATGCTCGTGGTGCTTGGTCTCAAGTTGATGCGTATATTAGTAAAACTCTACTGGTCAAATTAACACGTAAACAAAATCAAAAAGTGAAAGAAAATAGTATTGTATTGCAGTGTTTAATCAATACTCATTTTACATCTTAATTTTAATAGTTAGTTCTAAAAACTGAAGGTATCTGTCTTTGGTACTTTTTTGAAGAAGTCGCCATGTTCTATAACACATCCTCCTGCAATATTTGCTCTGTGGTCAATTACTTACTCTAACTGAATTCCTAATTTCAAACCTGAGCTCGACATTATACCTTAGGCCTACCCTAACCCTAAACATAAACCCCCTGCTTTGGCAGCCTTGAGCTTGAAACGTGCAGTTGGAAGAGGTACAGTAAACAAGGTCTCCTGGCAGTGATGATGTAACATTTATTTCTCTTCTCTGTCAACAGTACACAGCAGCTTCTGAAGGCGGTGGCCAAGGCCTTGAATCCGTCGGCTCCTGCCTGGAGAACTTCCGTGCCACGCCTTTCATCGAGTGCAATGGCAGAGGTAACTGTCACTTCTTCTCAAACGAATACAGCTTCTGGTTAACAGTCATCGACGAGGAAGACCAGTTTGCCATTCCCAGGAAACGCACTATCAAATCAGGACAGCTACAGTCGGTGGTCAGCCGCTGCAGAGTGTGTCAAAAAGTCAACTAAACTAAGCCCCATTCTTCACCAATTCAGTTAAACTAAACAAGGTTCATGGAATAGAGATTCAGAAACAACTTATATAAGTTTAGACAGAGGGTTGACAGCAGAGGAACACCATTCAATCTAAACAAGCGAAAGTAAATGCTTTGGGACCCCTGTTACATGGATGTAATAGATGGAAGCAGAGCTGCAGAGTCGGTCTGATTGATAGTCAATTGGGTTCTTGGTTAAAATGTTCAGCAACAAAATATTTTAGGTTTAGACGAAGGGTTGCAGTCAATGGAACACCATTTAGTATTAAAAAAAAGGTAAAATACAATGCTTTCAGACCCCTCTTGAGTGGAGGAAGATGATGGAAGCATAAGGATGTGTACATGACCATTCTGAATGTTGGCAAGACCTGGAGAAAGAGTTACCACCCTAACACTGAGGTGTTGCAAGGAAGATGTCCGCAACATTTGTCTAATCCAAGCTTACCCACGCCGAAAGAAAGAAAAGCGTTGCATCGTTAATCAGGAGTCATAGCATAAGACCTTCATGGACATCATTTAGAGCTGTACATTGTGAATTCATCACAACATAGGATGTAATTTTTTCATTTCTTTTAATGTCACAAAATTGGATTTATACTCACATATGCAAGATTGAGATGCTACATGTACTTTTTAGTTATTGTTGTTAATTTAGGCAGGACTAAATTGATAAATCTGTATGTTCAAATGATTAGAATAAGATTTTAGATTCTTAACAAAGGATTGTCTGTTATTGACATTGGATTCAGATAAAATTACTGAATTCTGCTCTTAAATTGGGAAAATAAGGGTCAAGTTTTTTACAAGGAAATACTGCCATTTTTTATTTTGAAAGTGAACTTGGGGTTTTATTCTAGTGCTATACATCATACTGATACCATAGATAGTCCATGTTGAACATTTTATTTAAAGGGTACTTAATATTGTACACCCAGTCAGTCTTTTCAACATCATACTTTTGTAGCATTTCACCATTGGAATGAATCTTACATATTGGTATGTATATACTCTCACTCTTCCCTCACATTTGAATATAGCAATTCCATCTGTAGATAGGAGTAACTTCGTTTTTAATTGTTTTGAAACATCACTTCTATTTTCTCATAAAATCATCTTCTCTGAGTTTGTAGTGTGTGCTATTAGCTTGTGAATTATACATGTAATTAATGTACATTGTTATAACAAGATTGCCATCCCTTTTATAAAATATCTGTGCCTTCTTTTTCTTGCTTGTTTTTTTATATCATGCATTATTGGCTGACTATTATGGAAGATAAAATTGTGTGTTAGTTGTAGATCTTTTACTGCTCGTGAGGGCAGGATACGTTCCAATGGGTGTATTTATTCTGATAAGCTCTTACTCGAACCGTGGCAAGAATTTTTAACCTCTATGACAAGACCTGTATGATAAAAATATTTCAGACTTAAAAGGGTGGGGCATTGCAAAAAACATTTAGTCAAGAGAAGACCAGTGAATTTTGATGCTCAATCTTGCCTGTGTATTGCCATAGTTACTAGTATGTATTGTCAAATCAAATGAAATCATGCATTATCAACTGTAAAGGAAACATAAAAAAAATCACTGACACAAATTGTATTATGTCTTGTAGATCATGTCTTCTTGCCAACCACAGGTTCAAATACATGTATGAATATTGTGAACTATGCAAAGTTTCATACCTGCTGCATATGAAGTGTGTATTTTTTGTAAGACAATGACAAAAATGGTGCTAACGATATTCATGTGATATGTTTTTGTACAAATGTATCCTCACAGACTAGCTGTCATCACAAATATTGGTTTATTTCTTTGCGTTTTGTTTAACTATCAAGATGAGGAACGATGCTAATTCAAAATGTGTTAGAATGAATTTTTAAGACAGTGTCTCGTGTTCTAGTGTTTTTATAGTTTAGGTATGGACATAACCTCATGTAACACCTACAGTCACAGAGGAACCTTGTATAGATTTGTGTTGCTTCTGTCGTATCTAATTATTATATGAATATATTTATGAATCATGTACAAAGAGCTAGTTAGAACAGAGTTACTACTTGCATCCACATAGTTCATTTAGTTGTTTAATTTAAAGTACAATCCAGTTTGATAGAATGTGTGAGCCTCCATATCTAGAACAAAAGCTTCATTTAATTTGGCGTCTGCCATTTTATTGCCTAACTTACATATTTTTTTGCCTCGATAGTGACCTTTCCTTGTATATCATATACATAGTTTGTTTATTTTATGAGGATAGCACATGTGTTTGTGTGATGGGATATATCAAGCAGCCAGAGAGTATGATAATCAGTTTCATTATCTTTCATTGTGGGTTGGGAAATTTGTTCAGACATTGGTCATAATATAAGTTATTGCCGTTTTTAACGTCTCAGTTATGATGTTGTCATTTATTGCATCTGGATACAATTAAAAGTAAATGACAAATCAAAGGTGATGTTTGATGATCTTTAAAGGTTGGGTTTTGCATGGTGGTGTGTATAAGAATCGAGTTTGCAGTTTTGGGTAGTCCTGAAAAGGGCATTTGGGCTTGAAAGGGGATTCAAAAGAAAAGAGAATGGGAGAGAGAAGCGTTCTTTTGGTTACTTTCCATAAAGAACCATTTGATAATGTAGTGTGAGAGGGGAAGAGAAAATGAGAGGAGTCCTGAAAAAGACTGGTGAACCATGTAATGAATGCTGAGAAAGAGAGAGAGAGAGAGGCATGACATTTCGGACAGTTTGACTGTTCGTCATCAGGAGTGGCAAATGTGTGAGTCATAAAACAAGATTTGATTGGTATTTTCATATACATATCAAGAGACAAGAGACTAAAAATTAAAAACAAAGACACGAATGCATCTATGATATTAATGTAGAAATCATTCTTTTTTATATTTATACACACTCTATAACATTTCAATTTATATGTTCATCACCAAAATCAACATGTGTCTACAAATATATAGAATGCATACACAACCCAACATCTCTCTCTAGCTTACTATATCATCCTTCCTACTATTTCTACACTACCGATATCTAAAAGATAAAATTCTCATTTTCTAGCTTTGTTATGTTAAAATGCAGATCTCTCCTGTAATCCCTTGCACTGAGGGAATACAGAGTCTGCAGCAGTAATCGGATGATGATATAATTAACAAGCTTGGGGAATCCCCCAAACTATTTCTTACTATACATTTGTACAATACAACTAAGACTTATTTGATACATCTCTCCTTCTAAGCATGCGTTTGTTTTCAACCTCTAAACTGAAATTCAACATATCAAGCTGAAGAGGTGATTCTCCAATGGTTTTAGGGATGCACAATGCTGTCAACATAAATAACACATGTTGCTATTTTGATACAGGTTATAAGCAGTATCAAGGGACCAAGTTAAATGATAAATTAACAGTGGAGAACAATCTTCATTTGTATGATCTTCCATGATGAATTTAGGAAATTCTAAAGCCGTTTTCCAGTTTGAATAATAAATGATCAAAAGGAAAAGAGCATGGCAGGTTTTTTGTGATGATGTAAAGAGTAATATGCTGCAAACTTCTGTATCTTATAACACTAGCTAAGTGGATACAAGTAGTACTTTTGTTTGTTGCAAGTTCATCTACACATTTAAAAAAACCTGCAGCACTTATTTTTTCTTCTTTTTATGGTGGATTACAGCATCATATGAATGAGCCCTTGGTCCTAACCAATCTCGGCTCAATGATGGGTGACATACATTAGTGCCACAATAAAAGAGCGCCAATGCACATTACATTTCTTATTCTCAGAATAATGTATAAAGGAGTCACAAAAAATGTGCATGTTGTCTAAGGTGTAGGCTATGACACAGTACATTACACAAGACCAGTCTGTCATAAAAGTGAAGTCCATTCTTGGTGACTGACAACACCTGTTATTAGGTGAACACCCGAATGGTGTCGAATTCCCCATGAAAACCTACTACTATGTGTCTTGAATGCTTTTCTGGTTCTTGTCTAATGATACAATGTCTTGTTTTTGGAAGCCAGACTCAAATAAACAGGATTTCTCTCAATTTGAAATGGCAATGAAGAATCACCAGACCAGCATTGACATTCAAAATTACTCACATTTACAAAGGAATATTGCATGAAAAATGACCTCAGTACATGTTGTATGTTTTTATGATGTCTTTAAAAAAAACATTGTTTACATGCAACAAAATGATGACCAACCAACCAAAACAGAATATTCACACATGAAAATGCATAATGACTGATTTAGTACTACATACATTCCAAGTTAGATGTACATGTACCAAAGCAATCCCTGTTAACAAAATAACATAAAAATGCATGACTTTTTTTAGTTCCACAGACCTCCCAAGTTAGATGTACATGTGCTAAAACAACCGCTGTTAACAGAATGCAATGAGTTGCGCAAGACAGTGTATGACCTGTAAAATGAAGAGGATATGATGAGCTTACGATGGCTGTTCATAAAGTGGAACCTTGTAGTAAAGATTAATGATGAAATAAAAGATTGTAAAAACAAGGTGACTTTGCTGGTCTTGTTTTATTGTTTTATAAGGACTTTGTTCTTACACAGTTGGACTGACGCTGTCGACTGTATTTGTAGAAAAATGAAAACTGAAGTTGAAGAGTAGATCAAGTGATGAAGACCTGAAACTTTCATGTGCAAGAACTTCAAAAGTGGTTAAGAATTCTCACTATCACCGCTAAGGTATTCGGCCACAGAGGGCAGCATTGACCATAGGTATATGGAGAAAAGGCACTGCCAGGTCCCATACAAATACATTGGGTCGAAAACTGGAAAGTGCGATAGAAATGATAGTTTAGGAGCCAATGAAATATAAGCGACAGATTATGATGTTACCTACATAGTTTGTATAAAATCATCAGGGTAGTTCATGAAACCTGAACAATACTTTAGTAAAATTTGATGACACTGTTCTAATTGAAATCAGAAGAAACCTTGTATAATCGTATCCACCAGTATCGTATCTGTGCATGTTCTCACCTGCGTAGTGTCGAAGAAAGGTAGCCCTCTACTGTCTATCACCATATTGGCGGTAGGGTCTATTGCAAAAGTTTCATGCAGCAAAAGAATCGATTCCATAATTGCCACAACACTCTATTTTTTGCAATCCACAAGGACTTTTCTTTGTGAAAATCATGAAAGCTTCATGTTTTAGACCAAATTGACCCCCTCCCCCATATACAAACGTTCTCTGATACCCTGAACATATTAATAATATCAATTAAATTACACCATGGAAGAACAGAAATATGATTATGAAACAAATCTTAAAAGAGAGAATTTGAAAGAAGATGAGATATGGGCAGAAAAGAGGAGAGGACAGTTGAAGATAAAAGAGTAGGGAAAATGAGTGCAGATCGTTGAGATGAGACAGGAAAATGAAAGAGAATGAGAGAACAGAAGAGGGCAGAAACAAGCAAAAGGGAGAAACAGGGGATGTTCGAGAAAAGAGAGAAGAGTAAAGAGGATGAAAGAAGAAAGAGATAACTCATGTAAAGATAAGAGAAACCCTACAGAGTATATGAACCAAAACACAATTTACTTTGCTATGCCGCCGACTTGGTGGACCTGCATCGTCTGGCTGCTTCTGGCATACAGGTATATTCATTTGGAAACAGATGGTGTTTCCAGAATTGCTGATATTAAACTGAATAATAACTGAAATTCTGATCCAAACAATACACCAGCATTGTCTAACAAAGAGGAGTGATTAATTCAAATTGATTGCAACTTGATAACAATTACAACTCTGTACTCAAGAGATTGAAGTTTGTACATTTGAGATTGATTGGAGGACTTGTGATCAATCCGGATCGGTCGCATCTCTTTGTATTAAAGACAGGGCCTGAGTTCATCAAAACTATTCGGCTCCGGCCATTAAATCATCAATGCAAATGCTCATCCGCACTGGAAAGATGGCTGAACTTACAAAGAATAGTACAGATACATTTGGATGCAAAAATCAGATAAATAAAAATCATCCTTTCCTTTAAAACCACGGGCCGCAATGAAGGAACAAAATATTGAAAAACAATGACCGCGACCTTGGTGCATGCTCAACATGAAAAGGATGTTTTGTGTAGCAAGAACAGACACATCCTTAAAGTTAGTCCTTTAACAGTTAAATAGTGGCACACCAACAACTCTCCCAATACTGAATATAAACATGATTTACTCCTCTCTCTAGTCTCAACATCATGCAGCTTGCTTTCACACGAGAAAAGTTCAAACACTGTATAAAGCATGGCATACTTGCTCTCCATAATACACATATTCTGTAGAAAACCATAGAGGCTATGCAGCAACCCCACACATAGTATTCACGATGCCTTTCCGCGGACGACTTCACACAAATCTTTCCAGGTGTTTTCTACGTCTCTCGTCCCGTGCAAGGCGTCATCGTTCATCCTTCGGCGTGGAATTCAAGCGTGAAAGTAACTGTTGAGGAACTGATTGGCTGGCTGGCGGCAGGAAGGAGGAGAGATGTTTCATGCTGTCACACTACCGTACTTTTACAGGGTATTGACGGCTTAACATGCTCTACAAATGCATCTATTAGAACTGGCCAAGCACCTACAAAATAATGAAGAGGTAAAACAATCATAATTGGGGGCAACAACAAAAATTATTTAAATAATAATTTCAACAAGTATCTGTGATAGAACACCAATAATAACTATACTTGAATAAGGCCTTCTATCCCAAACTTCTAAGAGTTGATTGGTGTTATTAATCCATTTCTCAATTCTGTATTTCAACAGTTATTTACATATGTGCATGTATTATGTGGTTCTGAAAAATGTGATCGTTCATCTGGGGGAGAGTGAAATAATTAAGTCTTTGATTAAAGGGAGTGGGTAGTCAGTTTCCATGTGCAGAAGGCCATAATTCGCTGACACCAGACTTGGTGGAAATACCATTAATGGGAGTACAAATCTGCACACAGCAAAACCCGTTGGCCAGTCAAAAATTCCCCCCTAATCTCTCGGAGAATACTCGAGAGTGACTCGGTGAGGAAAAGCAAAGCATTACATAAGGTCTAATGGTCATAAAACTCGAGGCTAACCCTGGTGATTGACACCCGAACGGTGTCGAATTCCCCATGAGAACTGACTTCTATGTGACTTTAACTGTATACATTAGAGGACAAAACTGAAGCAAAACAGTATCTTAATTTACAGTATTAACTATTAAGAAATACATTTGATAACGTTTTGTCTGTAAAAGGTTCTGTTCAATCAGAAAGACTATTTAGGAAGTAGATATATGTATTCTTCTTTCACACAAAGGAAGAACAGCCCGCTTGCAACAAAAGGCTAGGGCCCTTCTTCTTCCCGATTATTAAATCATTCATAAATTAGTGGACTTTAAATGTTTCATGTTTCATATATTGTCCTTTTTTCCCCGAAATTGCCTGAAACTTACCTTCTTCATCGTAGTTGCTCATGTCATCAGCAATCATGTTACTGAAATCAAGCAGGAGGTTCCACGTATCCCTAGGTATTGACTTTTTGTGATGCTCCTATTTAAAAACAAACATCAATCAACAAACTTCAATGAAACGCTCATAATCTGCTTTGTGTTTTCTTACTCAAAATTCTAAAATTGCACATCTCTATTTTCTATATTTTGGTGTAGAATTATAAATAAAACATGTTGTTGCAACATATGACAATAGGCATTATAGTGATGGACAATTGCCATTAACCAACAACAACAATAACAACATACATGTACAGTACATCATATGAAAAGCATAGCCTATAAAGTAGATTACAAGAAATAATTAATACTGATGGATTATTAAGTAATATACTTTATTTGCATATATGGTCTAATACAGGCCTTCTCAACTAGTTTATTAGAAGTGCCACAACGAACAGAATTTGTAGTTGAAGTGCCAATCTGTATGTTTGACTGTACTGCGAGGTAGCGTAGCGACCAAGCCGACAACGGGCGCGGTCCAGTTGCAAAACCCCAGCGGGGATGCAGGGGGAAGAGCCCCCTGAAGCTTGGAATTTAGGGCTTTCCAAAAGCCTAGATACGGCACTTTTAACACATATTTGTTCAAAAATATATCAGTCATAATTTCATATTGATGTGAAAAAATTGGTACAATTCTTGGGTACAATTATATTGGTCAGTGGTGGTAAATTTATATTTAGTTATTAACACTAAATTCCCATTTCTTCTTGCAGACATTTTGGGCTCAACTTCGACTGCGACTTCTTGATTTTGTTGAGTTCTTAATAATTTTAAAATATAATGTTTTTTTGTTTGTTTTTTGCAACAGTCGCGCGCCACTCCGACTGACCCCAAGCGCCACAAGTGGCGCGCGCGCCGCCAGTTGAGAAGGACTGGTCTAATACATATTTTCCATCTAATACCCAATAGGGTGGACAGAACCCTCTTATTGTCATGTTTACCCTATAATAAAGGATGACCTATGTAAATGCTGTTAGCCATTTTCAAAACTCCAGAACATATGCCTCTATTGATGAAACCTCTTCATAGAGACCACTCAAGGGAGACTAGAGAAGTTGTCTTTATAATAACATAAAGAGTGCTTCAGTATACATTTAAGTGGCAAACATAATTCAAGGGAAATCGTAAAGGTGGTATTTTTATATACCGGTAAGTGGGTGCCCACGCATATTTCACTGTAGCTTTTTGTTTTCGTTCAGGAAGTCTATTTTTGAAATATTGTCAATTTTGTTAGGAAATATAAATATCTTAATGAACCAAGTACTTCCCTATATCAAACCTTGAAAGATTTAGATCAGGAAATACTTAGAGACATTGCACCCTGCCCCATCTTTCCATACCAGCACATAGTTTAGTGCACAAGAATGACTTCACAGAGTTTTAATTGTTAAGCTAGATAAGCTACATGTATTGTCTATTACTTCTCTGAGTGGACACTACTGATTAACCCACTGCCTCTCGGAGCCAGGTGGTCCATGTATTAAGCCTATGGGAGTTAGGGAATTCAGTAGTCAAAAGGTTAACATCTGTTTAATATGTATAGGATGGGGGGAAGGGGTAGGAGGTACTGGACCAAACTAGAAACCTCTATAGAGGCGATGCAAAGAAGCCTATAATGGACAGGCAGACTTAAGTTCTATCATTAAGAAATTGGAAGACTACACACTAACTGCCTGTAAAGCAACCATAACTATGAATCTGCTAAAGTCACCGATAGTGTAAGCAAAAAATAACTTGTTTAGCACTAGCTAAACTGCCACTAGGTACATACACATGTACCTGTTGTTAAAAGACTATACATACATTTTGTGATCCTCTTTGCAACATTTTTAATGATTCAATACAAACTGGGTGTTTTCCTGACCAAATGAAAATAGCCAAGGTTATTCAAATTCATAAAAGTGGCTCTCCAATTACCGCCCTATATCTGTTCTTCCCTTGTTTTCTAAAATTCTAGAGAGATGTGTATATAATCGTATTTATTGAGAAGCATAATATTTATTTTTTAATCAATATGGCTTTAGAGCTTCACACTCATCATCATCTGCTTTAATTAAGTTTCTCCACAATATTTATCTGGCCTTTAATAACAAGGAAATCATAGTGAGCTTATTTTTAGATTTATTTAAAGCTTTCGACTGCTTGAACCATAAAGTACTGTTAAGGAAATTATCTATGTATGGTATTAGAGGTATCACATTAGACTGGCTAAAAAATTATTTACAGTATCAAAAACAATTTGCAGGTTATAATTTTATCTCTTTTGAATATCAATCTACTTGGCATTGGGTATCCCCTGGCCTCCTTTCTTGCTCCTCTTTTATTTTTGTTATATATTGACAATATTCGCTATACTTCTGATAAATGAAACTTCATTTTGTTTGCTGATGATACTACTATATCAATGGCTTATAAAAAATGTGTCTTCTCTTGTTGATGAAATGAATGTTGAACTTGTTAAAGTACAAGCATGGTTTAAACTTAATAGGCTTGTTCTGAATACATCAAAATCGAATATGATGATTTTTACCAAATGTAATATTGATGTCACCAGGGTCAAAATATTTAGGAATGATAATGAAGTTAAGCAGGTGCATGTTTTTTAAGTGGCCCAAACATTGTAGAACGTGTGTGCAGCGCTTTGTACCTGCAAGATAAAGGCAATATATCAAATATCTTTTGGATTGGATTAGATTGGATGTTATTAAATTCCTTGGGAGTATTAATTGATGATAAGTTGTCATGGAGTGAACATGTTGATCTAGTTAGCTCTAAGATTTTGAGATGTATTGGAGTTTTAAAAAGATCACATTTTGTAGGGTTCCTTTAGGACACATTTTAATTAGAACAATGTTTCTCATTGTAACATCATTTTGATATAACAATAAAGTGTAGTGTTTTTATCGACAGGTACTCTTCAATAGCTTCTTGGAGCTGCTGAGAGATGTTATCATTTCAAGGTTCAAGGTTGCTAACTGTACTTACTCTGAGAAATTGCGTCCATTCATCTAAGAACTTGAATCTTCCTTGAAGTACTATATTCCAATATGCAATTGCCATTTCAAGATCTAGATAACAAATGGATAGAAAGAGAAAGGAATATAGAGTTTATCTTATATGAGAATACACTGTAATAAAACAAAACATTTATGAAATGGTGTAAGTATAAAAATGGTGCCTGATGGCCGGAATGCACTTCAAAAAATGGAGACTGCGCACTGTATTGATTGTTTGTAAATGAATCCAACTGAGTCTCATAATAGGTACTTCATAAAATGATGTCACCAATCCTTTAATACTTGTCTGGTTGAGAGCAGACATTCGACCGTGCATTTATTTTATCCAACAGGCATCAGGTGACTGGACATTAGCACTTTTGTGACTGGCCACTTTCAGTGTCTAGATCTAACTTTAACAGTTGAGACTTTCATGAAATATGGAAGGCAGGTACCGGATCAGATGTTCAGGCATCAATATATTTATCCACCCTCAGGATCTTTGAAACAGTCAAAGCCCCTCGGTTATTGACTTTAGTCTAAAGAAACAGCTTGTGTGGATAATTCTTGCTAAGCATTCTCATTTAGATATGTTATCTTTATGCCCATATATTATGGAGTGTATGAAATTTAAAAAAATGATTATATTCATATCTATGAAAGTCTTACCTAAACTCTTCTGGCCAGGATTCTTAGCAAAGTTAAATGTGAACTGGTAGAAATCTTTGAACTTAGATGTATCCCTGAGTTCATTATCCAACGTAGGTATTTTTAGTCTCAGCGTCTGTATTGAGTCACACCTGATGTAAAAACAAAATATAACATGTATTCATAAAGTATCATTATGGAAAAATAACCATGTATTAACCTTGTATTCATGCAGTCCATTCTGGCATTATATCAAAAAGAATAACCATACACAATAACCCAGGATTTTCTCCTGGTTTTCTTTAGTCAAAGATATAGCTAATGTTAGGGTTTCAATTTGGCTTGTGGCAAAGGTAAGGGTTAGGTTTGTGGTATCTACATGTAGTTCAGGGTTGAAGAATATTTTCTATATGTTTGGAATTGAATAACTTTAATGCTATCTTGACTTCTGCTCTGTATTTTTAATCAAAGTTAATTATAGACAGAAAAGTAGATTTGAACGCTTCTAATAAAATTAAGTAATAACAAATAACATTATTTGGACCAGCAAAATGTAAACAATCGGATTCCACAAAAAAAAAAATTAAAACTTTATATAAAATACAATCAAGAAGCGCATCAACCGCTCATAGCCATGGGGGCTAAGTTACACCTTCTACACAGGCTTAATGCCGTTCTGGCTCCCTCATCAGGGAAAAACCTCTGCAACCACCAAAGAAATCATAGCATTTATTGAATCTCACCCTAACTCTGTCATGCCATCTGTGAATTCTTTACGTGTGAATTCACACTGGGTGGCTGCTTTGAATTTCCATGCGATGATGAGGACAGGTCTGCTGGCAGGATCGAGGTTCAGGTCCTCGCAGAACTTAGCTACCCCCTCCGCTAGAATCTTATCATCCTCTTGTGGATCTGAAATAAATCAATACATGATTGAATGAGATAATAATAACATCAAACAGGGATCAACACTTACAGGCGCCAAGGACACATGGGGGCCCACAACATCTATGTCCGCACCCCCAACATCTTGAAAATTATACAGACTGTAAAAAGTTCCAATCCCGTCCTCCTTCCAAAAATGTAAGTGCGGAGCCCTGCATCAAAAATAAGAATAATAACAAATACTAACAGTAATAGTCACACTAAAGAGAATGATACTACAGATGTATTACTAATGGTAATAGCTCCAATAATGATGGTAACAACGAAAGCAACAGTAGGGTAGCCTCACTAGCATTAGCCCATTAACTACTGAATTATTTGATTCCCATAGGCTTTAATACAGGAGCTACCCGGTTCCAGTAGTGATTAGATTAATATTGCTTTCCTTGAAGGCCATTGCTGCAGTCATATTATTTACCCTGGTTTTAGTTAAACTACCTGGGGTAATAGTATATTTGTAAAGCGCTTAGAGACATTTGTATTAAGCGCTATATAAAAATTAAATATTATTTTATTATTTATTAAGTGCTCAAGCATCATTTCATTGACCTTCTTTCTCCTGGGAGCGTAATTACTTCACCCACCTGGGTAGAGAGCATCAAATCATGTTGGTGAAATGTTATGTTTAAGGAAATTAGTGCAATGGCAGGTATTTAATTCTTGCAATGAATATATATGCAAAACCATGAGCTTCATAGACTGGTGACTTCTCAACTACGGTAGGCCATGACATATATATACGTAGTTTGAACTTCTAGAAACCTTTAAGATGTACATGTAGCAGGCAACCTTTCATCCACTCATGTGTGAACTTAGTCAAAATTAATGATTTCTCTGCACAGTTTCTTGCAGTCTGCTGCCTAGAGGTCATTTGGGGTTGAAGACAGGTGACAAGAATAATCCAGAATCCCTGTTTAGTTCAGGATTATCAATGGATTAAGCCTCTTAAACCAGAGGAATTTATTCACTTATCTTCCTTCACGAGGCTTAAGATTCAAGTCAGTGATATGAGCTTAATCCTCTCCATGTTATGTTCAGTGTTAAGGGCGTGTTGTACACTACTCAGTAAGTTCGATTATTCAATCTGAGGGCTCTCTTTCTGGTTTCCTGTTATAGGTTTTCACTTTGCAGGGCTCAAATTTTATGCTAAAACAAGGGTGACTGATGCTCCTATAGAATTTAGAATGACAATTCCATTTCAAACAATTATTCCACCTCTTCTTTTATGAAATACAGCTAACTCTGCAAAATCTGAATCTGTTGGGACCCCCCCCCCCAAAAAAAGAAAGTAGTTTGACTAATGCAAAATTTGAAGGGAAGAGTAAACAGCACATATTTTGCATAGTTAATGTCAAAAGTAAACCCAAGAGGCTGTACAATACAAGTGCATACCGACGGTTGGTTTCGAGCAGTGCCTGCGTGAAGTTAGCGACCGTAATGATGATCATCATCATAACGTGAATTACTTGCATGAATTCAATGAGGATCTGAGATTACAGTCACTAACTTCACGCACCTCGCCGTCGGTATGCACTTGTATTGTGCAGCGGTTTGCCGTGAAACCTGTGAGAAATTGTACATTATAATATCTTTGTTATTAGGAAAAATATTAAAAAATTAAAACACAAAACAGGTAGGAATCAGGATTAGGAAAGATAACAACTTTTAAATCATGACCAATATTTTAACAATTGATAAAGATTCAGTTGATTTTTGGCATGTTAGATAGTAGGGTATCTCCACGCCATAGTCACATGTCCAAAGTATGGTCATAGTTCTGAACTAGCGCTGAATATTGTTGCTCAATAACGACATGTCAGAACTGGACAATATTCATAGTCGTGCTCGTCATGTTTGTTTGATTTTCTTATTTTACATCTTTTTACAGACAAGACAAGACAAGGTCAATAATTACCTTTATATCTTTTGTACAGTTGTTCAAGAGTCTTTTTGTCAACTGCTGCTTTGGATTCTCTATAGTATACATCTGGCTTCTGGAAATAATTATCTGAAGCTATATCAAGCCTCCAGTCGTGTTGTTGTAAACAGTAAATGGCAGTCTTCTCTCCCGTGTTTGTGAACGCAATGAACTGCCGAACTTTCTCTCTCTGCGACGACTTTAATTTATGCTGTAAAAGGGACAAATTAGAGAGATTTATCAGTTGTAATATTAAACAAGGATTCATAAAAACATGAAATACTTCATACAAATGATATAGAAATAAGGAAAGTACATCTACTTACCATTTCGGAGGTTTTAATTGACAATCAAGTTGACATTACTCACGATGAGTGCCCCGCGATCACGTAGTTTCTTCTAGAGCAGTACATTACATGCAATTCATTTTGTGCATGTTGCAATGTAGACGTATCCTGGACAATTCGTCCTGCTATATATCGGCCGTATGACATAGGGCCAATTTCTAGAATACTAGTCAATGTCGACCGAAACAGGGGTAGGGGCAAAAGACTTCACAAGACAATTGATAACTTTGCGATCAATCTATCAGCTTGTAGGTACTCTCAAAAGCAGGACATATATATTTTTTTTTGTCCCGAAATTAGAAAAATTGACCAATCAACATTCCGTTCCGTTGGGGGGGGGGGGGATGGTTAGCTCTTTAAGGTCATCCATTTGGGATTTAAAAAAAAAATCATAACTCAAAGGGGGAGGGGGGTTCCCAAAAACATACACATAACAAAAACTGAGGGGGGAGGGGTTAACCCCAACCACCCTCCCCCCCCCCCCCCCCCTGCGTACGCGCCTGCTCGAAACCAACTTTATTTGATAAAAAATTGCTATAGGTCCACCTTAAACTATATGAGAAAAAATAACAATTTAAAATGACACAAAAATTGTAAATATTAATTGGCGTATATGTAGGTAATATTGTGCCCCTCACCGCCCATATTTATCTATACTTAATTGTACAAGCGAGGGAGCAATTAGCAAACGAGCGGCAAATTTTGGCATCATATTTCTCAAACTCACAATTTCTTGTGCCTCTACCTATCTGATGCGGGGTAGGAAAATTTGCAAGGGGGTACTGCAAAAATAGGCGGAGGGGAGAGGGGAGGACATTTTGACTTAATAAACATTTTTATTTGTTATTCTATTTTATTAAAAAGAGTATTTACATTATATTCTAGGTTCTGGAAAGAAATTTACTTTGTTCTTCAAGGCACGTCCTGTCTCATGATAATAATATTTCTGAATATATTCTAATTTGTTTGTGTATTTGAACCCGCTCAAGAAAAGCTCAATTCGAATATTACAAAACCCATATTCTTTCAAGAATGTGGATCCCCCTAATTGATGGCAGTGCTCTCTCTCTCTCTCTCTGTCTCTCTCTTTCTCTCTCTCTGTCTCTCTCTCTGCCTCCTAATGTCACCTTTTAAATTGTTTAGATGGAGACCCAATTTCAGATCTATATACGCCTAAGATGAAGGTCTAGGATGCATAGTGATAAAGGAATGCAAAGTTTATTTCTAACATTGCTATTCGGAAATATCAATAATAATAATCTTTTAGTCCACTCCACATTTTATTAAACCAAAACGAAAATTCTACTGCGCTAACTAGACGTTGAACAAAAATATCATATTGTCATATAATATTGAGAAGAGATGGATAATGTTAAGAAGAGATGGGCAAAAGGAATGTCCTCTTTCTCTTACCACAAATACATTTTCTTCCTCGGGATTATACGGATAAAAATTGCAGACCCGATGATTTATCTATGGACGAGATTGTCTAACACCTCAGTCCTGGCAATATCCTGAAACTGAAATACAGTCAACACTAATGCAAACTTTGTGTTGCCAATTTAAACATTTAGGAAAGATTACAGAAAAATTTAATTTTAACGTGAGAGATCTACAATTCGAATGATGCTCCAAAATTTCGGTTAATTAGCATGTATGTCTCTGTCTATCTTTCTTTCTCTCTCTCTCTCTCTCTCTGTCTCTCTGTGTCTCTCTTTCTCTCTCTCTCTCTCTCTCTCTCTCTCTCTCCCTCTCTCTACTTCTCTCTCTCTCCTCTCAAAACGGTCATTGTACACTAAAGTCTGTAAATAGTGTGCACTAATTTTAGTTTTGGCCCTCGGAAATTTGAAAAATCGCACCCCCCCCCCCTTGAGCGCAAGGGGAGAGGGCCCATCTCCAAAAAAGGGTAAAATTAATGTGTTTTTACACATTTTCCCCCCTGGATCCGCCACTGCACATATATAAATATTATATATATATTGCATACAATATTTTCGAAACACTTTTTGAATCTTATGTTAAAAAAAACACAACCTCCTCCCTCCACAAATCGCAGTAACAATGGAAGAATCCTGGATCGATGAACAGGCTTAGACCTACAACATCGTGTATTAAAGTAAGTAAGTAAGTAAAATAGTAACCGCGTAGAAATTAAGACCGTTTTGTTAACCATATAGAGCCTATAGCTCCATATCAAATTGAGCCAAGCCAAGGCTCAATATTAAGTAGCTTCAAACGATAATGAGTTGTGGGTCAAGTGGTAGCATCACCATATCTTTTTATTTCAAGCCGGAGGGGCCGGGGGGGGGGGGGGGAGATGTAGTTTTTTAAAGAGCTTCATGCGGTACAATACATAGTTTTTAAGTTTTTAAGTCAACGTATATGGCACAAGGCCGGGGCAAAGAACAAGGACAACTATATATCTGCCTAAATGCAAAACCACACAAGGTCAATTCTCAATATCATTTATGGGCGTGAAAATATGGAATATATACTCATACGATTTAGGAACACGATCTAAAAATGCTTTTCGGAAGGGGTTAACGAAACATCTAAATACTTTGAGTTAAACAAAAGTTAAGACTTCTTAAAATGGCAAAAAGAAATCTCAGATTAGAGAATTTCTAAAAAGATCACTAGATAATGATATATTTCTTATAATCTTATTTACTGTATGTTTGGTTTTGATACGGAAGTCGACACACATTAGTAAGGAATATTTCTAAATGACTATTCTATTTCTTTGTTTACTTATATAGTTTATGTTACATGTATATAATGTAGTATAGTAAACAAAACAAAAAAAGTTTTAAAATTTTTGCCAAAGACAGGGAACCAGACTCGACTATAGCACTTGTGCTAACTTCTGGTACCCCTTTACTACAAAAGTGTACACATAATATTTTATTCCATTTGTACGACATACTTTGTAAAACAATATTTATATTATTCATGCGTAATGTTATCGATCTTGTGTATTCTTATATTTTATGTAATCATGCTTGATACATTATGTTTTACTTGTTATTAATTTTGTTGTTAATAAACTCAAACTCAAACTCAAACTCAAACTCGACTCAAACGTAGAAATCTATGTGATCTGTTCGATCCGCAGATATCGAGCTCAAATTAAGCTGCTAACTTCAGCTAAGAGTATTTGCCATTTTTAGGCAAGATGTGGTGGGAAATAATCCCCGGTTTGGCCATTATTTGTGGATGTGTAACTGCTGTAGGTGGCCTTACTATAACTGTACAGAAATTGCAGCATGGCGGAAAGGTAAAGTAATATGTTAAGGTCGGAAAATGTGATATTTGATGAATGTGAAAAAGAGTTCAATGGCTTGCCTTGTTTGTGAATGACATGACACACGATCCTACTCTAGCCCGTCTGTGAAGCCGCGTAGCCGGGGTGACTGGCAGAGCAGAGCCACCGTCACTTCCAGTCCACTGCAATCGACCGACTGGGTTTAATGTGGCAATCATTAATCATTAAACTAGGCGTTGTGGCGTGCGCCTGTAATCCAGCTAAAAAGTGGAAGTTACAAACTGATTCAGCCGAGGACGCAGGTTCGAAACTGAGTCACGTCTTTCGGATGGTGACGTTTAAAGGTCGGTCCCAGACGTAAATAATCATATCTCTATCTGATTGATACACGTCTGTAAAAACCCAATACACACACACACACACAATCATTAATCAAGACCATGTGATGTACAAAATGGACTCGATCATTGAATTCTGATACTGAAAACAGAATCTAGACTAATGTAGACAGCGAAATGTGCAAATTATGTCATCAAAACTCAAAAGCAATTTAGCCACCACTTTCACTTTCAGTTTCAGTTTCAGTTTCAGTTTTAACTTTGTTTGGCCCTTAATCATGAATCATGCTTCATGGTCATCGATTTTGCAGTTTCGAATTTCAAGATCCTAAAGAAAGAGTCTAGAATCTATTTCGAAGTAGAGTAAACTCACTCCTTATTAATTTGTTTTTATAACAGGCAAGGAGAACAGCCTACACACGATTCGACTACACAATGATCATGAGAGATAAGAAAATTGCAGGCAAATACTGGAAAGCAAAGGTAAATATGTAATGCCCTCTGGACTTTCTTAACCCTAAAAAGGCTGGGGGGGGGGGCATAAATGGCCCCCCCCCCCCTGTCGATTTTTTTTTTTGCCGCTGCATCAAAACCCCTGAACCTTTGGTGCTGAAATTTCATTAGTGTTTTCCCTCATGTCTCCTGCACATTTTGATACCAAATTTGTTATGGGAATGGGGGGACCTATGGTTAAGGTGTTGGGTGACAAAATATCATCACATGTCTATCAAAATATGTAATTCTCACAAATGTTTGTGTGTAAGTATATTTCCCCCAAAAAATTGAAATTATCATAAAAATATTAATAAAAAACTAAATAAACATAAAATAAAATAAACATTACCATCTTATTCAATATCCTTCAATCTATCACCATGTGCTAATTTTCACATTAATTGGACCTTCCTAGGACGAGATCTTAGGGGTGGGGCCAATCCGGGCCATAATGCTCCCCCCCCCCCCCCCCCCCCCCCCCCCCGGGTCGTATTAAGACCTCAAATAGCCCGGCCTTTTTAGGGTTAAAGGTCAAAATTTACAAGGACAAATACATGAGTTATAATAACGGAATAATTTTAACATCATCTTTGCTGTTTATCTCCAGTGTTTAATATTAAGTATAATATAATTTTAGTTTAACACAGATTTTCTGTAGGCTCCAAGCCAGTGTAAAAAATGTATTTTCTGTTCATAGGATTTAGTGTTGTATGACATAAGTAAGCGCGATTATCTGACACTGATCATCTGTCTTCCTCTCGCTCCTTTCTCTGACTCTGTCTTCTCTCCTGCTTCTCTCTCTCTCTATCTCTCTCTCTCTCTCTCTCTATCTATCTCTTTCTATCTCACAGGGACTCGAGTCATTAGCCGGTGTGAATGTAAAGTAGACACCTCCAGTATGCTGTTTGCAATTCCTCTCCTTCATCTGCAATGCTTTGCCAGGAGACCTGCCCAACAGAACATTAAAATATCTACCAGATCTGAGACATCCTTTTATGCAGTGGATTGACAATTCAACATGCCTATGGGAAATGATGGTTCATCATCATGGAGTCACTTTATCTGACATAAATCATTTTACTTCCTTCATTGATATTTTGTGAGCTTATGGAGCTATGTAATATGCCCAGTTGTCCATCCTTAATTAACATCAGGTACTTTCAAAAGAACAATTTGAAGAAAAAAAAAAACACATAAACATCAATAGTTTAGTCAACTTTAGTGTTGTACATATGAATGTACCTGTATTCTTAACCTGAAAGTGGGATGTTCATTGCAACCCTTTTGTTTTTGAAAATAAATTCCATTATTTCCATATATATAATTTAGTCTCTTTTATCAAGAGAAAATGGTTTAGTACAGAAATTTATCATTAAGCTTATAATTTTTGCAATTCCCATATTGATTTGTGTCATTACATGTAATTTGAGGTTAACTCAATGGAAATTCTGCTGTATAGCTGTAAAATTGTGTGAAACAGTGAGAAAAGGAATCAACCCTTAATTCTACCAAAGGATACACTCAATTTCTAAAGAGCCATATCTCGCAGATTCTGTTAATGTGGCAGGGTACTTGCATGTGCACTGTGCAAGCTGGAATCTCAGCGACTGCTGTGATTCATGTACATGTACTTTATGGCAAATACATGTTTATGTACATACCACCAACAGTTTGTTTACATGAGCATGATGTACATGTACTCTAACATCATCTGTTTGGAACCAGAAGGGCATTTACTCTGTATAAAATAATACAAGTTAACACCCTACTGGCTCCAAACATATGGTATGTCATTCACGTTATTCATGGAAGAGGATATTATTGATGTGGGTTCATACACTAGCAAGTGCATTTGTGGTGAAACATTTTCCTTGTGTAATATATGATGCATATTTGATATGGACACTTTCTCTGCTTTGATCAAGAAAAAGAGAGTGTATGATATTGATGTGGCCAATAAAAATATAGTTATTGAAATATAGCTATTGTTTGTTTTTGTTTTCATTATTTTCACTTCTTGTGTGAATTTTACTATTAAAAGGGTGTCTTCCTTGCATCAGAGGGGAGGCAGACAGCAAAAAAAAGGGGGGGGGGGTACGTGAAGGAGTGTATAAATAGAAAAGTAGACAAGAAGGAGGGATAGAGAGAGAGAGGAGGGGGGGGGGGGGGGGGGGAGGGAGAGAGAACTGGAGACAAAATAGTGTATTAAAAACGATGTGAGAAACGGGGGGGGGGGGGGGGGGGGGGGGTGACCCAGAAAATTGGGATTGAGCAACAAGGACAGATTTGTGGCAAAATTAGTGAGAAGTGACAAGTAGAATGGAAAGTAAGAGGAAAATGTGAGAAAGATCGCAAGGGAGTAAGAAAGGATGTAAAAGAGAACTTGCAAGCTATGAGAGGGTATGAAGGTGAAATAAAAGTGGAGTAAGTTTCGAGGGAAGGTCAGAAAAAGAGAGACGTAATGAAAACGAGGAAGACAGATATACATTATGTAGCACTGTATCATTAATTTGTTCATTTTAATATATGTTGCTTACCAAACTGGAACATACATGTATCTGTATTACTTTTATCCCATTGCAATACCGGTATATCTCCCTTCTTAAAAATGCTCTTGAATTTTACTCTCGCCACTTCTTTCATAGACTCCCTTCCTCTTTCTCTCTTTCTTTTTACTTCTTACAATATCACTCCCGTCCCTCCTCTATCTCCCTTCTTATAACATTAAATTTCTCTTTCTCTCCATTCTGTCTTCTCTCTATTTCGCTTCCATCTGCTTTCACCCTATTATCTCAAGTTTCTTTCTCCTCCATCTCCTTTCTCACACTATTTAACTTTTTTCCTCATATTTCTCCCTATTCTCTCTCTCTCTCTCTCATGTTGATTTCCTCACTCCCTCTTACTCTCCTTGCAATGGTTTCATTCATACTTTCTCGTATGTGTAAGTGTGGAATTTGTGACCGCTTGCCAAACCAACAGATGACAAAAAAATAACACTTTCTTAAACTCAATTACATGTGTTTGAATCATTTAAAAGGAACGTTTTTTCACATTTCTCTTGTGTACATACAAAATTTTAACAAGACACTACAAAATTTACACATTACGAATGAAGACTTTCCAGTCCCTGTAATTAATTTATCATACTTCTCAGAGATATTTGATAAACATGAAAATACATGTACATGTACAGGGCTAGATAAAAAAAACTCTTTACAGTCATAACGACTTTGAATTTTCGACCATTTACTTGAACTCCTCAAGACTCTGATCGGTTTTCTTTCAAGCCCTATACTGTATGTCTGCATTATCTGTGGCAACTATGGGTAAAGATTCATGTGCTTCCAAAACTTCACAGCTTCACATCATTTTCTTCTGGGCCCTGTTTCATAAAACTTTTTACCAATGACAAATGCTAAATTTCTATGAAAAATCTGCTCTCAGCCAATCAGATGCCATGATTTCAGTAGCTTATAACAGTAGCTTGTAACTTGTTATTAATGACAAGTTTTATGAAACAGGGCCCAGGATTGGAGTAAATAGATAATAAGATGATCAACTCCTTCCCGTGCCACTATTTTTTTTCAACATTGAAATACACCATTAAAGTTTGTTAATGAGTTATGAATTATACAAAAGTATCAGTTTATTTCAACCATTGAGGTTTACAAAAGACTGGGACATGTTGGACTTTGATACGTGCTATACGAATGAAGCCTGACAAAGCCTGAAATGGGGAGGGCTGGGGGCCTGGAGTCAGGCTATGGCCTGAAAACTAGCATTCCTGCTTATCAGACAACTGACAAATTATACTTGTGCATACAAATTGGGGAGTTGTTCTACATTAATCGCCAAAAAATAAGTAGTTTGCTAATCATGTCATAAATATATCAAGTCATCTCAACTCCTATAGATTCATGTTATTCATAACCCTCTGTTAGTCCAAATTTTCAATTATCAATTCCTGCTTACTTGCAAACTGATTTGTTCTGAACATTATAAAAAGTGTCTGCTAACAAAATGTGTTTCGATGAAGTAAATTAGTCTGTCCTTCTTTGTATTTAACAGATGGAAACACATGTATTACCAAAGACACTGTACAATGTTGTATTCAGGACCATTTAAATAGGGGACCAAAAACCTATCTGTAAAAATGATCCATAAACCTAAAAAACAGTAAAAATGCAAGAATACCTTATAAGTATTGAACTTCATTGCAAATATTGATGGTTTTTTATCAATTATGTAGTTAATTTTCTACTGCTATGTAAATTAAGGTACATTTTACAAGCTAAGGGAGATGGGGAGAGAGGGGGCTACATCTTCAAGAAACTGCTTCACAAATCCAAATAGACCTTATCCATGTCAATCAGGATCATCTGCTCACTGATACCATCAGACACGTTTTCATACATCTAGAAGATCTCCTGAACTTCATTTTCATTCTTAAAAAGAGTAATTTTTTAGCATTTCCATCAGCTCATCCAGCACTAGGACATCTTTCAGCAGCCATTGCAAACATTCTTTGACACTTTGCTTTTGAAACTACACTTTGTGTACTTGCTAGTGCCATGCTTGTAGTTACATGAAGTTCTATGTCAAGTGTCCAGGCATTGGCGCATTTCAAGGTAGGTGCTATGACAAGTCCTCATCATCAAACAGGTCATCAAAATCTGGAGGAAAAAAAACAAGAGAAAATAAAACAAACATTTTAGTGAGGTATTTTAATATGAGCCCAACATAATAATGCACAGCTGTCAAACTTCAGAAGCAAAAATTAGTAATCTATCAGGGGAAAAAATATTCAGAATATAATGGTTTTTATTTTCTTCTAAGAACAGAAAAAGGGGATCTAAAAGGTGTTGTAACACGACTTTTGAGGGAAAAAATATAGGAATGGTTTAAACACTGTGAAAGTGGACTTACACAGAACACGAATTCTAAATACATGAGATGAGTTCAGCGAGCCACATTAGCATATTGTTTACTGGTGTGTACAATGGGGCAGGTTTACAAGAGGGACAGTGGACACATTCATACAGGATCTAGGAGGAGTCTAATAAGAGTAATATTTTAGGGAAGAAAGCACTTGCCATTCTAATTGAATATAATATACAAAAGGACACAAAGATGACCGAGGACATAAAACATCATGAAAGTCTCATGTAAGCAGAGTTTCACTCTGAAGTAGTGCTGTAGCCGAACCGCCGAACCGAACGGAAGTTCGCCGAACATGGCACTTCCGAACTGAACCGAACCGAACCGAACGCAAAGGCCTGGTTCAGATGTTCGGCAAAAAAATGTAAACATTTTTGCAAGCTAATAAACTTTTCATTTTGTACCTAATTTTCATGTTATGATTGCTCATATAATATTTACTTTTTTCCCATTTTCCGCCCTTGTGATTTATGCCTATCCAGTGGTGGGCGCAACTTCACTTCACGCTACGTCGTGATCGCAAGCCATAAACAAGAATACATGTGCGTGATCAAAACAAGTTCAGCTCAATTTGCTCAAACCCATTGAACAAAAAATTAATATTTTAATTGTAACCACATCGGACAATTTTACAATATAAATAATGAAGTAAATATATATTATAGTATGGTATTTATTTATTCACAAAAAATAGCGATTTTATATTTTTCCTATTGAAAATAAAATCTTATAAAAAACAGTTCTTGGCGAGCCTGAAAGTCTCTACTCAAGATGGCACCTTTTATGACTCTAACATTAGACAACAACCGTCTCGGAAAATCTTTTAAAAATATCATTTATTGACAAATTGAAAACATGATTCTTTTAAAATTGAAAATAAAACACGATTCAAGACGGAAATACGAATGTAAGTAGTATTTTTCTTCACGGATAATTACGTTTAGAGCAGTTTTTTAAGGTGAAATTTGTGCTGGTCGGAAGCAGTGTGCAGAAGTCCTCCGTGCCGGTCGGGCCCGGCAGGGCGGGCAGCCTGCCCAGTCCCGACCGCCGTGGCTATAACGCTGCTTGCTATTAAATTACCGAACCCCGAACCGAACCAAGTTCGGGTGAAAAATTGCCGAACTCTGCCGAACCGAACAGAACACGAACATAGCGTCTGACTTACAGCACTACTCTGAAGTTTAATATTCATAATTTTGATGACCTTCTGGAAGAGCGATCTTTAAATAAATTTGAAAATCGTTGGATGGGTGGGCTTGGGGATACCATTTGCCTCCAACAGCGACACTCTAGTCTCTACCACATTTTTATTTCTATCAAGAAGAGCAGAATTTTCTCACCATTAAAGAAGTCTGAATGAACAGCCTTCTCATTAGCTGCTAAATCCATCAGGAGACCTGCTGTTCCTCCAGCCTGTAATAAAGAGATGAAAGACTTAGTACATCTAAGATTAGGGTAAGACATTATGCTTGTTATGCCAGGCCAGTAGATATCGTATGTCAAGTCAGTTCCCGTTGTTGTGTTGATATCAACTTGATCTGATCAAGTACATTTTAACGAATGCAGAACAAAATCAAGTCAGGTAAAATCTGGTTTTCTACAATTGTGTAAGCGGAAGAATTACATTAGGGACTGGTATTTCTCTATAGTTTTCTTTAAAACAGTTTACAAACCCAAAAGTAAGTATTCTCTAGCATTACCTATAATATCCCAAGTCTGAGAGTGAGATAAGCCACACAAACATGACAAAGTCTCAAAGACTTCCGAGATTGGCAGATTCAGATTGGGAAGACTTTGAGGGTAAAGATTTGCTCCAATTTTTTGCTGATTTAGAACATCTGATATTTACACAAATATTCATACCCTTTACCAGGATCATTTTAATTTTGTTTTAGATCTTCCTAAACCTACCGAAGATACATTTGATCTAGATCTAGTCTACTCTTCCTAAAATGCTCGTCATC
The DNA here is from genome assembly GCF_000002235.5 of Strongylocentrotus purpuratus. Lineage (NCBI taxonomy): Eukaryota > Metazoa > Echinodermata > Echinoidea > Camarodonta > Strongylocentrotidae > Strongylocentrotus > Strongylocentrotus purpuratus. The sequence continues at coordinate 19,960,416 of NW_022145597.1, read as the reverse complement.
GGACAAATGACTGAACGGTGCTGCGTCGAACGCCTGGCCCGGTGGGCGAGGCAGATAATACACTACGTTATCGTACTGCTTGAGATTCGGTCAGTCGCGGAGCTATGACCCGATCTCAATCAAGAAGTCTCAGTCTAACCACAAATACATGTACAATAAAAAGTTAGAAATATTACCTCATCAAGATCTACATAAGGCCCGGAACCTTCGGGAAACATTTCATCAACAGCTACTGGCTTCATTTTGAGAAATGTTGTCTTCAAGTTCACAATGAGTAAGAGAATTCAATCATTCGGTCGGTCACGTATCTTTTGTTGTTGTTCGTTTGGTATTATAATGGCTATTAGTCAAATTTGACTATTGTTGCCAATTTCATCGCATCTCTTTCTTTTAATGTCTTGGTAAAATTATTATTTCTTTCTTTCTTTTTCCAATCTCATTTTAATATAATATTAGTCATAGTCTATAAAAAATAAAAACAAAAAATTATTTCAAATTAAACCACGATCCGCACACAGTTCCAACTCACGCTGGCCCTGTCCTTTCTCTGATGCCTTCTTACCAGCCCAGCGAGTTATGTTACGCCGTACGCTTCTCGGTTGAAAAACTCAACCTAGGTCACTCTGGCATAGACAAGGGGGCGTCGTGTACCTGTATGTTTAGAGGGTTTATTTATTTATTAGGAGAAAGACAACTGCATAAGCAAAACACTTGTGGGCTTTATTAGTTTATATGAGTTAGTTCATGAGATTATATATAGCGCATGACTTTTAACTACTATAATCATTGGGGGGTGACATGCTTTCGAGTAATGATATAGCAAGTTTTAATTGCTTTTTTTTAAATTTTTTTTTTAAAGCGTGGCCAGCAGATTTCATGTATCCTTCTCTCTCTCTCTCCTCTCCACTTCCCTAAAGTTGTGTGTATGTATTAAGATATGTTTTTCGATTGGTCAAATAAATAATGTTAAATTGTTTCAATCATTATTTTTTTTTTTTTTTTTTAATTAAAAGAGGCCTAAATAAGATATATAGGTCTATACGATCAAAACTTCAAATAAGACACTAATACAGGTGTAGGCATAAGGTTATACACAAAATACCTATTTTCTCTTCTATTCAGCTCAAATTGATTGCGGTTTCTGTTTTTCATCTCTTTTTGATTTTACTTTTTACATAATCGCTTCGTTCTAAAAACGAAGCGAGAAATTGCCATTTGTACATGAGAGTCACTGTTACGTAAACATATCATAATGTCCTCTTCCTTGGAAATATTAACTTCTGACATTAACATGGCCCTTTCTATTATATACTTTGGACATTCTATCAAAAAATGTCTGACCGTTTCTAATGTTGGACAGCTGTCACAGAAACCTGTGGAGTGGATGCCCAAACGCAAGAGGTCTTGGTTGAGTCCAGACACTCCCAGGCGTAGTCGCCTAAGAATAGTTTCAGTTTTTCTTCCCAATTTACAAGAATATTGTGAGATAACATTTGGCTGAAGGATTTTTAATGCCGATTGGGTATCATTCCACCTTTCTTGCCAAAGTAACTTTGAACTGTACAAAATTAAACTTGTCTTTTCAAATAAAGTCAATTTATTATGCATTTCAATTTCCTGAGTTAGAGCTTTTTTTGCGTAGAAGTCTGCCTTTTCATTTCCCACTATCCCACAGTGGCCTGGAATCCATTCCAAAGCGATTTCGATCCCTCTATATTTCAATCGGGTCGTTATTATAAATATTTCTGTGACAAAGGATTCGTCACTAAAATGTTTCAAGGCTGTGAGGGCACTTAAGCAGTCGCTAAAAATGACTGCACCTGTATAGATGTTTGTTTCTTCGATCCATTGAAGGGCAAGAACAATTGCAGCCAACTCGGCTCTATACGATGAGGTAAAATTCGCTAATCTTTTACATTGGTGTACAGAAAAGTGTGGGATATAGAAAGCAGCCGAGCATTGGCCCTTCTCCGGAAACTTAGATCCATCTGTATATATATGCAACTGGTTCGACCATTTTGTATTAATCAATTTTAAGCTTTGTTGCTGTAGTTCATTCGGATGGTCGGCTTTTGAAATCCGAGAGCTCAACTCGGTCGAAACCAGTGGGGGTTCAAAAAGCCATGGTGGAAATGGGGATGGTACGGCAGTTTCTGTCATGAAGTTTTTTATTTTACTCTGGGTTCTATACCCGAAAGGTTTACTAAGAAAGTCTTTTCCCTTTAGATAATCAAATTGCCAACATGGCCCTATGTTTTGTGATAATGGGTGGTTTGGGGATCTTTCGATACTTTGTCTATATTTACTTGACACAATTTGTCTCCTTAGATCCAAGGGAAATTCCCCCATTTCCACTTGTAAGGATTGTAGGGAAGTGAGAGGTAGTCCTCCCGCACAAATCCGTAGCGCCTGGTATTGCACCGAATCAAGTGCCTTTTTTGTGGTGGTAGTAGCGCTATCGTAGGCCTCACATCCATAGTCGAGTAAAGATCTTATGAATGCCCTGTAAACCTTTACGAGGGATTTAGAAGAGCTCCCCCATTTAGTTCCCGTTAAACATCTTAGGATATTCAATTTTCTTTTACATCTCTTTACAACATTTTCCACGTGTGGCTTCCAGGTCAATTTCTTATCAAAAGTTACCCCCAGAAAATGATGAGTATTCTGAAAGGGCACTTTATTCCCGTCTAATTCTACTTGCGGTGGTGAGAGATTCATTGTACTTTTTGTAAAAAATATAGGGACTGTCTTATCAGCCGAAAGCCGAAATCCCCATCTGCGAAACCAAGTCTGGAGTCTATTCAGGTATTCCTGAAGTTTGCTTGATATTTGAAGGATATCCCTACCTGATGCCCATATGACAAAATCATCAGCATATACAGCTAAGGGCACTGAAGGATCTGTAGGGATATCACTAATCATTAAATTAAATAGCAGTGGACTCAAAATACTTCCTTGTGGGAGTCCATTATGCATATCATATGTTTTTGATTCAGTATTATTAATTCTTACCTGAAAGGTACGTCCTGTCAAATAATTTTGTAGATATTGTAACAAATTTCCTTCTATTCCTTTTTGGGCGAGTTTGAATAGTAGTCCATTTATCCATAATTTATCATAAGCTTTCTCAATATCTAGGAACACAGCTATTATGTGTTCATTACAATTGATACTTTTCTGAATATCGTTTTCTAGGAGAACTATGTTGTCTATGGCACTCCGCCCTTTTCTAAACCCGCTAATAAAATTAGGTAGTAACTCATGTTTTTCTACATACCATTGTAATCTTTCTTTGATCAAACGCTCGATTATTTTGGCGAAGCATGATGTAAGTGAAATGGGTCTATATGAAGACGCTTTCCGGGGATCTTTTCCAGGTTTCAAAATTGGTATCAAAATAGAGTGCTTCAGTGGGAGGGGTATTTCCCCTGTTCCCCAAATCCTGTTTATTATATCTAACATAACCTTTTTAGTTTCTTTAGGAAAGTTTTCATACACCTCATAAGGAATGTTATCTTGACCAGGGGCAGTCCGCTTTTTTGACTGTACTGCCTTTTCTAATTCAATGAGTAAAAAGGGTTCATTGATAACACTCTCCTGAATATTCATGCTATTCTTTACTAAAGCTAAATACTGTTCATTTACCCTATCTTCTCTCATTCCTAAAGATTGAAAGTAGCGTCCAAAAACATCCACCTTTTCATCCTCCCGAGTTATTTCTTTGTCATTTTCTGTCAATGATGACATATTTTTTGACCTCGCACCTGGAACACCATTTAGTCGTTTTATGCAGGTCCAGATTTTTGACTCAGGCATGTAACGGTCCAGTTTCGTGCAAAACGCTTGCCAATATTTTTGTTCTGCTTGGCGTAGAACTCGTTGTGCCATTTTTTTCTTGTTACTATAATCATCTATATTCTCCAGCGTTATCATTCTACCTTTAGAGAGCTTGTTACTCGCTTTATTTCTTTCTTTAATTTTAGCAGAACATTCTTTTGTCCACCATGGGACCGGGTTTTGTTTCTTTTTACTCTTTTGGGGAACAGCTTCCTTTATAACTTCTTTTAGGTACTCCATAAATTGGGTGTACATTTCCTTTACATTTGTGTTTTTTAATGTAATCTGTCCATTTAATACTTCTTCACATTTCTTTGCAAAGTTAGACCAGCTTATATTCTTAAAAGAAAAAGGCTTTTCTACCACATTTCCATTAGGCATACCTGCATTTGCTCTATGCGGATCTGTACTTTTTTCGAGAGACACTTGGAGAGAGATTGGGAAGTGGTCACTACCAAAAGTACTCCGCATGACTCCCCATGTAGACTTACACGCCAAAGAAGGAGATGTGATACTTAGATCCAGACATGATGTTTTCCCCGTTCGTGGGTCTAATCTGGTCCCCTCTCCATTGTTCAAAATAATCAAACTGTTCTTATTCAAAAAATGTTCTATTACTTCACCGTTTTTGTCTGTTTTCTCGCTGCCCCATAAAACATTGTGAGCGTTAAAATCTCCCATTATAAGGACGTTTTCATTGTTAGATACATTTTCCATTAACTTATTCATAATATTTTCATTCAGTTTATTACAAGGGTTATAATAATTAATGATTGACAATTTTTTTCCCCCTATGTAAACATTCATTTGTTGTAATTCTAAGTTTGCATCTGTGAAAGGACCCTCGTACTTAATCCTATCATGAACATATATAGCACAGCCTCCTCTAATATTATTTTGTCTGTTTCTAGGAAAGCATGTATATTCTGGAATATTCAAAATAATGTTATTATGAAACCAGGTCTCCTGTATGCAAATAATATCATATTTAAAATCCTTGTGTAAGTTTAAATAATTTAATAATTCATTGCCGTGCCCTAAGAGACCCTGGGCGTTCCAGTGTATAATGGAAAGTGACATGAGTAAATTAATCACTATCATTTGTTCTATCATATGTACTATTCTGTTGCAGCGCCCTTTTGGCTGCAACGCAAACAAGAGTATTCAATTCTTTTTCAGTTCTACCTTCTGTGAATTTAAAAATTAGTTGGCAAATAAAATCTATAATTTGTTCATCACTAGCCGAGGCTATGAAGTTGGTCATAGGTGGAGTGCCTTGTGGTGTTTCATTTGACGTTCCTTGATTATTAATGGTCTCTTTACTCTGTGGTACCTGAGGAATAACCTGGTTTTGAAATTGTGGGGTGGTGTTTGCTCTGGTCAGGAATGACGGAACAGCTGCTTGTGCGTAGGTACTATTAGGTTTACCAACATTCCGCACTGGAAGTTCGTTTGTTTGTTTTTTCTGTTTCCTTACTCAATGTTTTGTTGGCTTTATTTTTCTGTTGAATAGGCTGTGGATTTGATACTTTTTTGTTTTGTTGCTGCCAGGACTGAGTTGCTTCTGCGTACGATAGCCCCTCTGCATACCGTATCTGCTGAACCTGCTTTGCTTTTTTTGCTTGTGCGCAGCCGCTGTAGGCTGCAGAGTGGTTTTCCCCGCAATTTACGCACTTTCGGATCGTTCTTCTTTTTTTTTACAGTCATCGAACGAGTGGTTTTCTCCACATCGGACGCATCTTTTTTTGGAATTACATTGTGAAGCATTGTGTCCGAATCTTTGGCATTGATAACATCTAATTACAGGTGGGACATATTGTTTTACGCGCTTGATTTGGAAACATAAGTGGATTTCAGGGGGGATGGTGACTTTACTGAAGGTTAGAATAACGCAGCGCATGGGAATTTGAGAGATTTGGCGCTTTCCTTCTATTGTTTCATCTGTTCGGACTCTTTTCACCATCCTCTTCACCCCAATCACATTCTGAGTTTTCAATTCATTAAGAATTTCCTCTTCCTTCATTTCCTGTGGGATATCATAAATGACTCCCTTTGATCCATTCACTCCTTCACTGACTTTTACATCAACACTTCCTATTTTATTAATCTCTGAGATAGCCTTCACCTGCTTAGTATTTTTACACTTGATTAAGAGTCCCGTATTAGTGGTTTTGATAAAATCTACAGGGTTCACGCAAACTTCCCGAATTGCCTTGGCTATTTGTATGGGATTTACATTGTTCAAAGATTTTGTCCTATCTATTGGGGTTATGAAAATGTTAAAGCCCTTTGGGTTTGGGTTTGGGGAAGTGGTGTGGAAAGTGGTGTTCGAAGAGTATGATTCTGAGGCGTGTTTTAAGTTCTCTATATTAGTAGAGCTTCTCCCACGTTGCCTTTTTGCAGGATTCCTGTTTTGCACAGTTTGAAAAACCATTTCATCCTCGCTCATCATGGATCTTTCCGGCTCGGAGGCGTGAGCCGCCATGATTGGCTTTCGAAAAAAGGCGCGAAATTTGAATAGCGCGTATCGTGCAGCTAATTATAATGAAGTGAAATGAAATGAAATGAAAAGCCCACAGTGTTTGCTTACCTCAGTACGAAAAATTCCTATTCCAAAAGTGGTCACATAAATCCAAAACAAAAAACTTCAAAAAGAACAACCCAATTTCCATATGAGAAACAAAGTCAAAGATATAATCCAAGAGTAAGGCGAGAGTGCCTTACTCTTACCATATGGTGTCAGGTGTCTTTCTTGATATGGTGTCTTTAAATTTGGTGACACAAAGAAAGTCGGAAAATTAAGGTGGCCGTGCTGGGGATTGTGTGGGGATGGGGGTGTTTTAGCATGGAAAATTTTGAGAGACCCTTCCCCTTTTCTTCACCCTCTCTCACACGTAAGTCCTCCCTCTGCCAATCTCATATATTCTTACACACACACACTCTCTCTCCCTTTCATCTTTCCCTGATCTCTCGCTGTCGCATACCCCTATTTCCTTCCCCCTTCTCTCTCTCTCTCCCTCTCCTATAGATTTGAAAACTTTTTCCCCTTATCTCTCTCTCTCTCTCTCTCTCTCTCTCTCTCTCTTTGTCTCTGCCCTTGTACTTTACTTGTACTATACACTCTCCCATTAATTTCCATTCACTTTTCACTCTCTCCACTATGCACTGTAAATGTAACCTTCATATCTCTTCACTCCATTCATCAACTATATCTTTTCCCCATCTTGTTGTTTATAGTCAGAGCACACATAAAAGATCCAAACAATTCAAATGAATAAGAGTTTAAGCAATTTATATTTAAAATAAATTATTTCTTATTTACAAATTAACATTCTTTGTTAAAGCACATAATAGTAATACAAGACATTCATCAATTTCTCAATTTCTTAAAATACTCAAAGATTTTGAATCAATGTTGATAATCATTCTTCTTCAATTATCCTTACTAAAAAGTGCAGAATTTCCAGAAAATACATATATTCTTAATAAATACAGTGTAAGAGGCAATTGTGTGCCTATTTGAAGCACAATATAATTCAAACTTTAAACCATGCTAACATTGTTGTTCGGCATTGTTCCTTTTACAGAGAGTTTTGAGTTGCGATTGATGTGCTGTCTGGCAAGTCCAATAATAATAATAATATTTAATTTTTATTTATATAGCGCTTAATACAAATGTCTCTAAGCGCTTTACAAATATACTATTACCCCGGCGATTGGATTCAGTGCTTGCCCGCACACACTGTGTGCACAATCTCCACTCCCTGGGGAGCATTCCAGTCCTGGACCTGGGATTGGCTCATAAGTTACTTTACATCACTTCCATGGGGACATCAACCACACACAAAAACTCATACATACTGCTGTTCGACTAAAATGAGATTATGAAAGTACAAACCGAAGAAGATGAATTGTGTATTAACTACCATAAAATGCACTGAATAGTTTCGAGCCAGACTATTACAATTTGAAGAAAAGAAGTAAAAATAACTGGGAACTCACGAACTGATACCATGGACCCATAAAAAGTTATGTTTACTAAAGGAAAATATAACATAATTACTTAAGTGCATAGTTTTGTGTACTTCGAATAGGAAATGACAAAAGATCTTAAAACTGTAGCTTTTTAGGGAAAAAATACATTTACCTCACAAATGCCTCCCCCCCCCCCCCCCCCCTCTCCAAATATGCCTTTGTAATTTTGTTAACACAGGTAATGTACGTGAACACAAATGAACTACGTAGCTAGATTGATCACCAGCTGATATCACTCAAAAGCCATTCAGATAGCTGATCCCTTGACCCCTATTAAACTCAACCACTATGCAATCATTGGCTGTTTCAAGATCATATGACTAGAAACGGCAGAGGCCGATAAAAAGTCTGACTCAATCTACAATGGAAACAACTACGAAGGCAGTGCAACTGAACCTTCTGTCACCTTAAAGACCATCTGTACTAGTTCGGCCAGAAGGGTCCAGCGAGGTCACTGACAGGTGGCTATCTCATCAACTCAGCTCTCAATTAACATAAGAAAAAGTGGATCATGGGGGACCAACAGGCACCGATTTGTGAAGTTTTCTATAAAGAGGGAGCAAGTAGCTACAAGTAGTACAGTGGGGCTTTAAAATTCATTCAAGTGTCACTTATTGACCTTCTTTCCAGTACTTCTAAGGTTGAGAGATTGAGTGAGTGAGTGATCAACATTGCACAATAGATTTTTGTGAGAAACCCACAGTGTAATTGGGAGGTGAACGATGGTTAAGAATGTGGACCAGGGGGGCGTTTCACAAAACTTGTCATCAGTGATAAATGACAGTTTTTGTTATAAGCTACCGAAATCCTTGCTTCTGATTGGTTATCAGCAGAGTTATCACTGATTATTGTCATTTTTCATTAAAAAAAAGCTTTGTGAAATGCCCTCCAGGTGAGAGAGACAGGTTCGTTCCTTGGTGTCTCCTTAGATCAAGATAGTTATGTAAAGTTCCTTAATTAAATTAAATTAAATTAAATTAAATTAAGTTCTTCCATCGCCAGAGACAGGTTGATAGAGTGCTATCCATGGACAGCCCGGTTACACAACACTATTTTTGCTAGAGTTTGCCAAATCATGAATACAATAAAATAAAAACAATTTCATACAAGACACATGTGTGTAACCAATGCATTTCAACTTTCATTTCATCCATCTACTCTTTTTCATCTAAGTTCTCGATTTCTGGAGCTATTGCCTCCTTCCATCTAGTCCTAGTTCTCCTCCTGTTCTCCCCAATCCTGTAACATCCTGTCCACCATGTCATTGGTCCTACCGGTCTTTCTTGGTCTTGAACCTGGACCGGGTCCTGGTCCAGGTCTCCCTGCATCCTGGTTCTCTGTAGCACTCAGCCACAGATTGCCTCCCAATAGCTCAGAGATGTAGAGGCGCTTGGCCTCAAAGCTATTCAGGTGGTCTCGGCTCCAGTCCATATAAGGTATCTGTCAATGAGTACAATATACCGGTACTACAAATTATTATGTATGTTCATATATTTTCCCTGACACCTAAAACAAACTGATGAAAAAATATAAACATTTTAATACTTATATCATTATTTCCATTAAGTTACACAAAGTGACTTGCATTGCATATATCACCGACTGCCTGTTAAAGGGCCATTACTGCCATTGACAATGCATAGCGCCTACGGCCTTCTCGCACCCAGCTAAACATACAATACAATGGGATCTTAAAATGACATATTTTCACATTTGTAATAGGCTTTCATAATACACAGAATCTTTATTTCTGTTAAGAGCCAGAAGGGCATTAACTCAGTGTGAAAGTACATGAGTTACCACCCTTCTGGTTCCAAACCGTTGAGTTACCGTTTCATAAAATTGGCAATAATTCTGCAGCAACATCTACTATCTGCTGTATGTACTCTACATAATCACTGAAGCTACAGATTTCTTACAAATTGCTCTTGATAGTCCAAAAGAAGCTGTTTTGTTTGGACATAGAAACATGGGCGTCATTGCACATCGTTATGACAGGATTGCATTTCTAGTATATATTTAAAATTGTACCCTTAAATAGAAATACAATTTGCCTCTCGATAGAAAATCAAATTTTGAAATACAAGCTTCTTCATGGATTCACTTACAGTGATGTACTCGTAACCCAAGATTTCAAGATGGCGGCGTTTCATCTCAACCCAGCTGCTGTAGCGTGTGATGTTGGAGCACATCTGAGATGGTCGAATAACATCTATCGCGATCCTATAACAGGTTTCAGAGGGAAGACAAATAGAGAAAGAGTATAACATGAAATGAAAGATAAACCCCAACAAATATATACCGATAATCATACACATAACAGACAAGAAGAGAAATGTGATCAAGATCAGAGGGTTAAACAAGTAAATAGAGAGATGGAGAGGGAGAATGGGGAGTACAGCAAGAGAGCAAGGATGAGAGCAAGCGAGGGAAAGGGAAAAGAGAAAGAAGAAAAAGAATATGAGGAAAAAGATGGAGAAGAAAAGGCAAGATGGAGGAAAAGACACACAGGGTATGCAAGATATCACATGAAATGAGGAGAAAAGGGGGAATTATGGAGATACATATGGATATTACTAATCAAGGCATACCTTAAAGAGAAGGTTGAGTTCTGGGAAGAGGTGAAAAATAATTTGTGAGCATTACTCATTCTTATTATGCAAGTGTGGAAGAACATCAGTTAAGACATGTTCCTTGAAAAGCATGGCTCTTCAAATGCCTTCTTATTCTAAATATGCATGTATCATCGTAAAAATCGGGGGGGGGGGGGGGCGGCTTTTTACGCCACGTGTTCGTGTAGTCCCATATACATCTTTCTGTGCAAGTGTTTGTAACTTTACCAAGACTTGGCCAAATTTCTTATCATTTTGATGATTCCAGAACCTTGCAATACACACAAATTCTTATATGCTAGATGATCAACCTTTTCTGGTCGGTTCCACACCGTTTCTTTCACAATGCAATCGCATGACCATAACTCAACTTCATCTTTAAGTGCTTATAGTGATGAAGGAGGAAATAAATAGTTTCACAATAACAAATACTATAATAAAGTGCATCTCCGATCAGTGAATTAAGCAGGACAGAAAGGATGGGCATATCATGAATACACTGTATACCACAATCTCAATTTGCTTAGTGGAAGGCATGGAAGTTCATATCACAATTTGATTTTTGTTTTTGTTTTGTTTCCCCAATACAACTTATTACAATAAAGAAAATCATTGGTTTAAAGATTCAACTGGTACGTTGTTCAATGTAGATCTGATAAATCATTCAGTGCTATTGTCTTAATTCACCTTTGAGCACCGTCTTGAAGAAGACCTTCCTGATGCTTTTCTCTCTTCAGGATATCCGATGATGAAGGGAAGGTATTTCTCTTCCCGTTCATCTCAAGCTTATCGACCTGTCTCTGGCTGGTATATGTCACAGGCTGACCTTGATAGTCTAAGATACACTCAAAATCTGGTAGAAAACAAACCAAAGAAGACATCAAATGTTATGAAGCTACAGTATCATACAATCAATTAATTATCATGCACACTTGTCTTTATTCATTGTCTTGCAAACACATGTGACAACTAAAAGGGTATCAACCAAAGTTAGACAATACTGATATTAAAGAAACAGGAATTTCTAGTCCATATGTAAATTTCTACATACCGGTATTGTATAAATGAGTAAGTAATACATATATTTCATTTCAAGGAATATGCATTCCAAAATCTATTTTACAAGGTACTTGTAATGGGCAGACTATCTGTACTGCAGACTTTACAAAAACCCAAAGCTTTAATTCAAGTTGAACTCTCAACAGTTCATCAGAATTTCATACAAAACCAGAGGCCAACAAGAATGTGGGTACATGAGAACAAAGTCTCAAGAACTAGTCAGTATAACAGGGGTGATAGTGAGCACTAAAGAAAAAAAGTTTTTTTTTTTCCGTCAACCACGACCCCCTTGAGAAAAAAAAAAGAGGAAGTGGGGAAAAAAAATGGCATCTAACAACATTCCCCCCTTTCGAGTAAAAAAATTGGAAAAAAATTGTGAAAAATAGGGAAGAACAGAGAAAACAAGGAAAAAATCGTGGAAAATAGGGATAAAATCAGGAAGAAGAAAAAAAAAAAAGATCAGGAAAAAAAGAAAAGAAAAAATCGGGAAAAATGAAAAAATCAGGAAACCGATTTAAATCAAGTAATTATCAGGCCTGGTATAATCACCATTCGTGTTTGCATAGGGAGTTTGTGCATTTCTCCTCAAGAAAGCTGGTCCTCCTAGGACATCTTGCAGGACTGATCCAACATCCAGCTTGATCCCGTGTACTTGTGGCTTCCCTATTCACCAAAAACAAATATCAAAGTTAGATCAACAAGTATGAAAAAGATCAAAATAGAAACTACATGTATAATGGGTGACCCTCACTTAGATCTTGGTAAATGTATCATTTTCCATAAATTATGAGAAAGAAAGAAAAAAAATCAAATTCTAATGATACTATTACTAGTTATTACCACACGGAATTTCAGAAACATGCATGTACATGTTTTTTGTTTTAATTATTGCATTCATATGAGGATCTGAAGACAAATTGGTGAAAAAAATGCAAGAAAACAAATTGGGGAGAGATGGTGTGAAAGTCATATCATCTTCTTTTCAAATTTTGCTTTCCCACTCCTCTTTTCCTTTTCCTTTCCTCCTCCTTGTTATCTATTTCACCTTCTCCTTTTCTTCTTCTCTCCTTTTCTTTCTCTGCCTTCTTCTCTCTCTCTTTCTAGCTCTTTCTCTCTCTTTCTAGCTCTTTCTCTCTATCTCTCTCTATATCTCTCTCTCTCTCTCTTCAATGAATATTTGGCTTCCCTAACCCTTGTACTATCCAACCATAAACTGAAGATTCCCACACGAGACGTATTTTGAAGTACATGTACGGTAGGCAGAAAGTCCCACATATTTTGATCTTTATCCCTACCTGATCCTGACATCTGCTCTGAGCTAAACCACGGCACTCTAAGCTCAGGGCATTCAAGGCATACCGCTCTGTTCAACTCTCGAAGCTGATGTGACAGAGCTCTGGGAACTGTACAAGATACATATGAAGCAAAAAATCATCAGTTATCCCATCTGCATTTCGAAATACAAAATTGACTCTACTTTTGTTCAGATGGGTCGATAAATCAAATTCACATTTGAAATTCAACTTGAAAATTGGAAACAAGGTTTGACTCCTTGAGCATACAAAAAACAAAATGTCTTAATTTGTGAAGAAACTAGAAGGAAAGAATGTACCAGATGTGACAGGTTAAAATAGCTGTAACCTTAATTCATGTTACTAATCTTGGGTACAAAAGTTATGGAAATGGATCCTCCTAAATTGTAAGAATTGCTGAAACTGGACTACTACACTTGATAATCTTTGACCATTTTTACCGTACCCAAAAATTATGATTTGAACTCTTAATCTAAATAAAAATTGCTGTGAAATGAATCAAAATGATCTTTTATGGCCGACCTAACAGGCTTACCAAACATCTCTTCCATGCTCCCAAGAAAGCAGAGACTGAAGATAGTTTGAAGTAGGTCCAATGGAAAGCACTGAAGGGCAGCAAGGCTGAGTGCAATGTTGACCAGTCTCTGAGGCTGAAGATCCGCCATGTAGGGTATCACCCTGGAGGCACAAAGGTCTTCCAGGAACGTTGGAGATGTGGGATGGTAGTTGCCAAAGGTGAACGCATCCAAGATGTCACGAACATGGAACGGCGAGATGTCATTCATCTGTGACTGAGCTGTCGCTTCAATTGCCGCCAAGAAGGACTTGTTGTAGATGCGGTGTTGAATAAGCAGTTTGGCAAAGGCAACAGCGGAAGCAGGGTCGCGTATCCACGATGCATTAAGGATAGGGGAAGCTGAAAGACTCTTACTAGCGGCTCTTTTGTTATTAGTGGGATCTGCCAAGTTGGTACAGTAAAGAGGTTTTCTTACAAATTCCAGAAGGTTAAGAAGACCTTTGGGGAGATTTTCCCTTGGGTACAGTTGATCAGAGTAGGAGGAAAGCACAAAGAACACTCTTCGCAGATCATGACCCTTCAAGTTTGGCATGAAGATGAGAACCTTGTCCCACACACTAGGATCAATGTCATTACAAGGCACACCTAGATTGCTCAGGGCATCAAGTGTATAGACTACAATGTGTGGCGAAGGAGTCTTCTCCAAGATATTATGAAGTCTTTCAATACAGATAGATTGTAGCTGGGTATTAGTGGATCTAGCTGTTGCAAGATAGTGTGATATATTCTTGATAGCTGTAACATTAGTTAAACTATCGATGTTTTCCAAGACATGATCTTCAATAAGAGCTAGAAACCTTCCTGACTTAACTTTCATACGCCCCATGGCATTGCACAGCCTTCCAAGTCGCTCCAAAGATAAAAATGGAACTATTTCTGCACTTTTATTTATCAGCTCAACCATAAGATCAGGTTCTGGGTCACGGCTTAGCACCTCAATGAGGGCAAGGAGTTGGTGCGGTGAAGAACACTCCAGAAACTGCTTTTTCATTTGCTGCTCAAGAAGCTCCCTGAGCTCGTAATTCCTGGAATAAACTTTCCTCAGGTTGCTGTAGATGATGGCCATCTCAATCGCAGGAATGGCAGGAACTTGTGGAATGAGCAACTGGCTAACCCTAGTCATGATTTGATCCCTATTCTCCATGCTCCTCATTAAAACAGCTCCTTGCATGATGCGTCTGATGTCGTTGAACCCATAGGACGCTCCTGCAACAAACAGCTTCAAGCAGTGTTGCGTGATGCGATTCTCCAAGTCTCCAGAACATAAGGTGATGAGCGCGTAGAAACAATGAGAAAAATCACTTGGGCTGTGGATATCATCAAGGATATCAGACATTCTGGAAGTCATCAACCCTGCAAATGGAGCATGGTGTCTGTTCATCATGATTACAGCTTTGGATAATGGTGAAAGGTGAATACTGTCCAAGACATCAATAACGCGATAGACTTTCTGAACAATGTTGGAGACAGCGGGGTGGGTGATATCGACGCTACAGTGTAGGAGCCCCAGAAGAAGCCTTGGAAGAGGAACTACATCGTATTCAAGGTCATCAGCCAGCAGCTCTTGGATGTGGGCGAGTACACTCTGCATGATGGCATCCGCTTCACTACAGTCAACACCAAACCTTGGGATGACATCCTTGACGGACTGACAGCAACGGACAAACATAGCAGCATCATTAAGATCAAAGGATTGCACTTTGAGACTCAGTGTGTAATACAGTGCATCGATTGCAGGACTAGTAACCTCTGGAACGGCAAACTTCAAGACCAGGTAAAGCACACTCAGAGCCTCGGCATTAGACATTGCAGCAGCATGAATTTGGATCAACTTACACAGTTGTGGCAACACGGGGTGATTGTGAAGGACCTCTGAATATTCCAACC
The DNA here is from genome assembly GCF_000002235.5 of Strongylocentrotus purpuratus. Classification (NCBI taxonomy): domain Eukaryota; kingdom Metazoa; phylum Echinodermata; class Echinoidea; order Camarodonta; family Strongylocentrotidae; genus Strongylocentrotus; species Strongylocentrotus purpuratus. The sequence goes on along the minus strand of NW_022145597.1, from coordinate 19,945,096 downwards.
AGAGCTGAATGTCATCTCTTACCATCCAAATACATTCCCAAAGCTTGTTCACAGCGAGGCAAACATCTTTTGGAGTCATGTCATTCAGTTGACCTGAAATGACTTCGAGCGAATGCAGGAGGTCTGCACCATCCCTAAAGTTTAGGACGCTGTTAGTAGAATCCAATCTTAAATTCAGATGTATACTAGGTGAGAAGTCCACACTTGCTTTCTGTTCTGCATGATGAGATATAGGACGGTACTGCTGCTTGGCTTTCAACATGCTTCCTATCCCTGATAACCTAAAGGTCAATAACCGCAGTGCTCCTGCATATGTTGCAGAATGTGCAAGGCTAGATACAGCTCTTTGGCTAGGAACTTGTCGAATCAGTTGGTTGGATGAGAGGCCCCATGATCTGATGCCCGCTTTTTGAAGATGCCTCAGACACGAGGTACATATGGCACTGAAAGACATCGCTCTTTAACAGCTCACAAGCTTTCCGTCAAATCATCTGTCATGTCCTCCATGTAAATCTGAAAGAAAAAAGAAATGAAAACATTTAAAATTTGATTTCTGTTCATATCTACCGTATTCCAATCTCCATTTCATTTTTAAGCACAATAAAACTTGTTTTTCTTGAATTTTATAATGTCTTCAAGTCTCTTCATCATCTTCTTATTGCACATATTTATATTAGCAATCACCGGTATGCATAATAAGGATGTAAACAGCTACAGTACCTCTTCCTGTTTGTTTTATTTATATTTGTATTTCATTTTCTAGATCACTACATTGTTTATTGCCAGACCCTTTACACCCCCACAATTGTGTGTTTGTGTATGAGGGGTGTGACATTTTCAACACCTGTTCAAGAAAGATCCATACCGGTATGTAGATCTATATCCTAGCAACTAGGTTTTTAAAAATGAGGGCAAAAATCACCTTATTTAATATTTACACAGGTAAATGACATAATATCTTGAACTCCCCCTTTCTGCTTATTTTTAGAATGCCCCACCAAGCAATACTATGTACATGGAAATCTAACATGTTGGGTTAGAGTTAGGGATATGGTTAGGATTACCTAAGAAACTTAAGTCTTTAGATTTAGCTTTATTGGTGAAGCGTTGGTTGAGCTACGAACATTTGGTCAATTTTTGTGGTGGTCGGCTGGGTGCTCCAAACTTTCGGAAAGATTTCCTTTTGCTACAGCCACCTACAAGCAATTTACAGCATGTGAGTGTTAAACCTGCACATGCGCTCACATGCTAACTGTTAGGGTTAGTGATAGGGTTATAATGAATCATACTGAAGATTTGTACATTATTATTATTTATTATAATCCTATCACTAACACAGGATGCTGTAAATTTTAGGTAGCTGTGGCAAAAGGAAATCTTTCTAAACTTTCAACCTTGCAATGAAAACATCCATGTGTTTCAAAATTAGGTCTAACTCGGTAATTGAGAAAAAAATGAATTGCACAGTTACTGCCAAGCCCAAGAGTCTCACATTGCTACTTTGTAAAGTCCTTCAAACTAAGGCTTCACCACACAAATGAATTCTCATCATAATCATGGTCATGCATATTTTTCTTAAAATTAATATGATTCAAGAAGACTGAAAACAATGTTAGAATAGACAATTATATTCTGTAAAACAGCCAGGAAATAGACAAGTAAATCTACACAATAGAGCAATTCTAATTCATTCCGATATCCAACTTTCAGCACCCCACGTACATACGAGCGCAGTCGACGTAGCGCATCGCGCCAGCCCGCCTGGCCCAGCCGGCTGCCGATGTCCTGATTTGTGGCTGGACTCCTGGGTTGGCTTCCCTTACGGCGTGAAGTTAGTTACTTTTTCCTTATTGGATATTCAAAATGTGAAGTTAGTTACTTATTCGATATTGGATATTCAATGTGAAGTTAGTTACTTATTCGATATTCGACATTCATTGTGAAGTTAGTTACTTTTTCCTTATTGGATATTCAAAACATGAATTTAGTTATTTATTCAAAATTCAAAATAAGAATGCCGTTTATTACAGGAGTTATTGGCCTACTATAAGGTCAAGAGGGATGAGGGCAACCCAGAATCAGTCAGCTGGCCGTCAAAAGGTGCGCCATATGAACCAGAGTCCAAGGACAAGTATATTCAATTTTTGGTATAAGTTCATCAATCAAAGACTCATGGCATGAGCCTGACGGCCTGGGCCGGGCAACCACTGGTCCCTCAAGGTCAAGGACGATGTGGGCAACCCAGAAACAGTCAGCTTGCCCCGGCCCAGGCCGTCAAAAGGTGCGCCATGAACCAATATCCAAGGACAGTTAATATTCAATTTTTTTGGAATATTTTATTTCATCAATCAAAGTCTCATGACAAGAGCCTGACGGCCTGGGCCGGGCAGCCACTGGTCCCTCAGGGTCAAGGAGGATGTGGACAACCCAGAAACAGTCAGCTTGCCCCGGCCCAGGCCGTCAAAAGGTGCACCATGAACCAATATCCAAGGACAAGTAATATTCATTTTTTGGAATATTTTATTTCATCAATCAAAGTATCATGACAAGAGCATGACGGCCTGGGCCGGGCAACCACTGGTCCCTCAAGGTCAAGGACAAGGAGGATGTGGGCAACCCAGAAACAGTCAGCTTGCCCCGGCCCAGGCCGTCAAAAGGTGCGCCATGAACCAATATCCAAGGACAAGTAATATCCAATTTTTTTTAAAATATTTTATTTCATCAATCAAAGTCTCATGACAAGAGCCTGACGGCCTGGGCCGGGCAGCCACTGGCCCCTCAAGGTCAAGGAGGATGTGGGCAACCCAGAAACAGTCAGCTTGCCCCGGCCCAGGCCGTCAAAAGGTGCGCCATGAACCAATATCCAAGGACAAGTAATATTCAATTTTTTTGGAATATTTTATTTCATCAATCAAAGTTTCATGACAAGAGCCTGACGGCCTGGGCCGAGCAGCCACTGATCCCTCAGGGTCAAGGAAGATGTGGACAACCCAGAAAGAGTCAGCTTGCCCTAGCCCAGGCCGTCAAAAGGTGCGCCATGAACCAATATCCAAGGACAGTTAATATTCATTTTTTTTGGTAATATTTTATTTCATCAATCAAAGTTTCATGACAAGAGCCTGACGGCCTGGGCCGAGCAGCCACTGATCCCTCAGGGTCAAGGAAGATGTGGACAACCCAGAAACAGTCAGCTTGCCCTAGCCCAGGCCGTCAAAAGGTGCGCCATGAACCAATATCCAAGGACAGTTAATATTCATTTTTTTTGGTAATATTTTATTTCATCAATCAAAGTCTCATGACAAGAGCCTGACGGCCTGGGCCGGGCAGCCACTGGTCCCTCAGGGTCAAGGAGGATGTGGACAACCCAGAAACAGTCAGCTTGCCCCGGCCCAGGCCGTCAAAAGGTGCACCATGAACCAATATCCAAGGACAAGTAATATTCAATTTTTGGAATATTTTATTTCATCAATCAAAGTCTCATGACAAGAGCCTGGCGGCCTGGGCCGGCCAGCCACTGGTCCCTCAAGGTCATGGAGGATGTGGGCAACCCAGAAACAGTCAGCTTGCCCCGGCCCAGGCCGTCAAAAGGTGCGCCATGAACCAATATCCAAGGACAAGTAATATTCAATTTTTTTTTGAATATTTTATTTCATCAATCAAAGTCTCATGACAAGAGCCTGACGGCCTGGGCCGGGCAGCCACTGGTCCCTCAGGGTCAAGGAGGATGTGGGCAATCCAGAAACAGTCAGCTTGCCCCGGCCCAGGCCGTCAAAAGGTGCACCATGAACCAATATCCAAGGACAAGTAATATTCAATTTTTGGAATTTTTTATTTCATCAATCAAAGTCTCATGACAAGAGCCTGACGGCCTGGGCCGGGCAACCACTGGTCCCTCAAGGTCAAGGACGATGTGGGCAACCCAGAAAGAGTCAGCTTGCCCCGGCCCAGGCCGTCAAAAGGTGCGCCATGAACCAATATCCAAGGACAGTTAATATTCAATTTTTTTGGAATATTTTATTTCATCAATCAAAGTCTCATGACAAGAGCCTGACGGCCTGGGCCGGGCAGCCACTGGTCCCTCAGGGTCAAGGAGGATGTGGGCAACCCAGAAACAGTCAGCTTGCCCCGGCCCAGGCCGTCAAAAGGTGCGCCATGAACCAATATCCAAGGACAAGTAATATCCAATTTTTTTTTAAATATTTTATTTCATCAATCAAAGTCTCATGACAAGAGCCTGACGGCCTGGGCCGGGCAGCCACTGGTCCCTCAAGGTCAAGGAGGATGTGGGCAACCCAGAAACAGTCAGCTTGCCCCGGCCCAGGCCGTCAAAAGGTGCGCCATGAACCAATATCCAAGGACAAGTAATATTCAATTTTTTTGGAATATTTTATTTCATCAATCAAAGTTTCATGACAAGAGCCTGACGGCCTGGGCCGAGCAGCCACTGATCCCTCAGGGTCAAGGAAGATGTGGACAACCCAGAAAGAGTCAGCTTGCCCTAGCCCAGGCCGTCAAAAGGTGCGCCATGAACCAATATCCAAGGACAGTTAATATTCATTTTTTTTGGTAATATTTTATTTCATCAATCAAAGTTTCATGACAAGAGCCTGACGGCCTGGGCCGAGCAGCCACTGATCCCTCAGGGTCAAGGAAGATGTGGACAACCCAGAAACAGTCAGCTTGCCCTAGCCCAGGCCGTCAAAAGGTGCGCCATGAACCAATATCCAAGGACAGTTAATATTCATTTTTTTTGGTAATATTTTATTTCATCAATCAAAGTCTCATGACAAGAGCCTGACGGCCTGGGCCGGGCAGCCACTGGTCCCTCAGGGTCAAGGAGGATGTGGACAACCCAGAAACAGTCAGCTTGCCCCGGCCCAGGCCGTCAAAAGGTGCACCATGAACCAATATCCAAGGACAAGTAATATTCAATTTTTGGAATATTTTATTTCATCAATCAAAGTCTCATGACAAGAGCCTGGCGGCCTGGGCCGGGCAGCCACTGGTCCCTCAAGGTCATGGAGGATGTGGGCAACCCAGAAACAGTCAGCTTGCCCCGGCCCAGGCCGTCAAAAGGTGCGCCATGAACCAATATCCAAGGACAAGTAATATTCAATTTTTTTTTGAATATTTTATTTCATCAATCAAAGTCTCATGACAAGAGCCTCACGGCCTGGGCCGGGCAGCCACTGGTCCCTCAGGGTCAAGGAGGATGTGGGCAATCCAGAAACAGTCAGCTTGCCCCGGCCCAGGCCGTCAAAAGGTGCACCATGAACCAATATCCAAGGACAAGTAATATTCAATTTTTGGAATTTTTTATTTCATCAATCAAAGTCTCATGACAAGAGCCTGACGGCCTGGGCCGGGCAACCACTGGTCCCTCAAGGTCAAGGACGATGTGGGCAACCCAGAAAGAGTCAGCTTGCCCCGGCCCAGGCCGTCAAAAGGTGCGCCATGAACCAATATCCAAGGACAGTTAATATTCAATTTTTTTGGAATATTTTATTTCATCAATCAAAGTCTCATGACAAGAGCCTGACGGCCTGGGCCGGGCAGCCACTGGTCCCTCAGGGTCAAGGAGGATGTGGGCAACCCAGAAACAGTCAGCTTGCCCCGGCCCAGACCGTCAAAAGGTGCACCATGAACCAATATCCAAGGACAAGTAATATTCATTTTTTGGAATATTTTATTTCATCAATCAAAGTCTCATGACAAGAGCCTGACGGCCTGGGCCGGGCAGCCACTGGTCCCTCAAGGTCAAGGAGGATGTGGGCAACCCAGAAACAGTCAGCTTGCCCCAGCCCAGGCCGTCAAAAGGTGCGCCATGAACCAATATCCAAGGACAAGTAATATTCAATTTTTTTGGAATATTTTATTTCATCAATCAAAGTCTCATGACAAGAGCCTGACGGCCTGGGCCGGGCAGCCACTGGTCCCTCAGGGTCAAGGAGGATGTGGGCAACCCAGAAACAGTCAGCTTGCCCCGGCCCAGGCCGTCAAAAGGTGCGCCATGAACCAATATCCAAGGACAGTTAATATTCAATTTTTTTGGAATATTTTATTTCATCAATCAAAGTCTCATGACAAGAGCCTGACGGCCTGGGTTGGGCAACCATTGGTCCCTCAGGGTCAAGGAGGATGTGGGCAACCCAGAAACAGTCAGCTTGCCCCGGCCCAGGCCGTCAAAAGGTGCGCCATAAACCAATATCCAAGGACAAGTAATATTCAATTTTTTTTTTATATTTTATTTCATCAATCAAAGTCTCATGACAAGAGCCTGACGGCCTGGGCCGGGCAGCCACTGGTCCCTCAAGGTCAAGGAGGATGTGGACAACCCAGAAACAGTCAGCTTGCCCCGGCCCAGGCCGTCAAAAGGTGCACCATGAACCAATATCCAAGGACAAGTAATATTCAATTTTTGGAATATTTTATTTCATCAATCAAAGTCTCATGACAAGAGCCTGACGGCCTGGGCCGGGCAACCACTGGTCCCTCAAGGTCAAGGAGGATGTGGGCAACCCAGAAACAGTCAGCTTGCCCCGGCCCAGGCCGTCAAAAGGTGCGCCATGAACCAATATCCAAGGACAAATAATATTCATTTTTTTGAATATTTTATTTCATCAATCAAAGTCTCATGACAAGAGCCTGACGGCCTGGGCCGGGCAGCCACTGGTCCCTCAAGGTCAAGGAGGATGTGGGCAACCCAGAAAGAGTCAGCTTGCCCCGGCCCAGGCCGTCAAAAGGTGTGCCATGAACCAATATCCAAGGACAGTTAATATTCAATTTTTTTGGAATATTTTATTTCATCAATCAAAGTCTCATGACAAGAGCCTGACGGCCTGGGCCGGGCAGCCACTGGTCTCTCAGGGTCAAGGAGGATGTGGACAACCCAGAAACAGTCAGCTTGCCCCGGCCCAGGCCGTCAAAAGGTGCGCCATGAACCAATATCCCAGGACAGTTAATATTCATTTTTTTTGTAATATTTTATTTCATCAATCAAAGTCTCATGACAAGAGCCTGACGGCCTGGGCCGGGCAGCCACTGGTCCCTCAGGGTCAAGGAGGATGTGGACAACCCAGAAACAGTCAGCTTGCCCCGGCCCAGGCCGTCAAAAGGTGCGCCATGAACCAATATCCAAGGACAAGTAATATTCAATTTTTGGAATATTTTATTTCATCAATCAAAGTCTCATGACAAGAGCCTGACGGCCTGGGCCGGGCAGCCACTGGTCCCTCAAGGTCAAGGAGGATGTGGGCAACCCAGAAACAGTCAGCTTGCCCCGGCCCAGGCCGTCAAAGGGGCGCCATGAACCAATATCCAAGGACAAGTAATATTCAATTTTTTTTTGAATATTTTATTTCATCAATCAAAGTCTCATGACAAGAGCCTGACGGTCTGGGCCGGGCAGCCACTGGTCCCTCAAGGTCAAGGAGGATGTGGGCAACCCAGAAACAGTCAGCTTGCCCCGGCCCAGGCCGTCAAAAGGTGCACCATGAACCAATATCCAAGGACAAGTAATATTCAATTTTTGGAATATTTTATTTCATCAATCAAAGTCTCATGACAAGAGCCTGGCGGCCTGGGCCGGGCAGCCACTGGTCCCTCAAGGTCAAGGAGGATGTGGGCAACCCAGAAACAGTCACCTTGCTTCGGCCCAGGCCGTCAATGGGGCGCCATGAACCAATATCCAAGGACAAGTAATATTCATTTTTTTTTGAATATTTTATTTCATCAATCAAAGTCTCATGACAAGAGCCTGACGGCCTGGGCCGGGCAGCCACTGGTCCCTCAGGGTCAAGGAGGATGTGGGCAATCCAGAAACAGTCAGCTTGCCCCGGCCCAGGCCGTCAAAAGGTGCACCATGAACCAATATCCAAGGACAAGTAATATTAAATTTTTTTGGAATATTTTATTTCATCAATCAAAGTTTCATGACAAGAGCCTGACGGCCTGGGCCGAGCAGCCACTGATCCCTCAGGGTCAAGGAAGATGTGGACAACCCAGAAAGAGTCAGCTTGCCCTAGCCCAGGCCGTCAAAAGGTGCGCCATGAACCAATATCCAAGGACAGTTAATATTCATTTTTTTTGGTAATATTTTATTTCATCAATCAAAGTCTCATGACAAGAGCCTGACGGCCTGGGCCGGGCAGCCACTGGTCCCTCAGGGTCAAGGAGGATGTGGACAACCCAGAAACAGTCAGCTTGCCCCGGCCCAGGCCGTCAAAAGGTGCACCATGAACCAATATCCAAGGACAAGTAATATTCAATTTTTGGAATATTTTATTTCATCAATCAAAGTCTCATGACAAGAGCCTGGCGGCCTGGGCCGGGCAGCCACTGGTCCCTCAAGGTCATGGAGGATGTGGGCAACCCAGAAACAGTCAGCTTGCCCCGGCCCAGGCCGTCAAAAGGTGCGCCATGAACCAATATCCAAGGACAAGTAATATTCAATTTTTTTTTGAATATTTTATTTCATCAATCAAAGTCTCATGACAAGAGCCTGACGGCCTGGGCCGGGCAGCCACTGGTCCCTCAGGGTCAAGGAGGATGTGGGCAATCCAGAAACAGTCAGCTTGCCCCGGCCCAGGCCGTCAAAAGGTGCACCATGAACCAATATCCAAGGACAAGTAATATTCAATTTTTGGAATTTTTTATTTCATCAATCAAAGTTTCATGACAAGAGCCTGACGGCCTGGGCCGGGCAACCACTGGTCCCTCAAGGTCAAGGAGGATGTGGGCAACCCAGAAACAGTCAGCTTGCCCCGGCCCAGGCCGTCAAAAGGTGCGCCATGAACCAATATCCAAGGACAGTTAATATTCAATTTTTTTGGAATATTTTATTTCATCAATCAAAGTCTCATGACAAGAGCCTGACGGCCTGGGCCGGGCAGCCACTGGTCCCTCAGGGTCAAGGAGGATGTGGGCAACCCAGAAACAGTCAGCTTGCCCCGGCCCAGACCGTCAAAAGGTGCACCATGAACCAATATCCAAGGACAAGTAATATTCATTTTTTGGAATATTTTATTTCATCAATCAAAGTCTCATGACAAGAGCCTGACGGCCTGGGCCGGGCAGCCACTGGTCCCTCAAGGTCAAGGAGGATGTGGGCAACCCAGAAACAGTCAGCTTGCCCCGGCCCAGGCCGTCAAAAGGTGCGCCATGAACCAATATCCAAGGACAAGTAATATCCAATTTTTTTTTAAATATTTTATTTCATCAATCAAAGTCTCATGACAAGAGCCTGACGGCCTGGGCCGGGCAACCACTGGTCCCTCAAGGTCAAGGAGGATGTGGGCAACCCAGAAACAGTCAGCTTGCCCCGGCCCAGGCCGTCAAAAGGTGCGCCATGAACCAATATCCAAGGACAAGTAATATTCATTTTTTTGAATATTTTATTTCATCAATCAAAGTCTCATGACAAGAGCCTGACGGCCTGGGCCGGGCAGCCACTGGTCCCTCAAGGTCAAGGAGGATGTGGGCAACCCAGAAAGAGTCAGCTTGCCCCGGCCCAGGCCGTCAAAAGGTGCGCCATGAACCAATATCCAAGGACAAGTAATATTCAATTTTTGGAATATTTTATTTCATCAATCAAAGTCTCATGACAAGAGCCTGACGGCCTGGGCCGGGCAGCCACTGGTCCCTCAGGGTCAAGGAGGATGTGGGCAACCCAGAAACAGTCAGCTTGCCCCGGCCCAGGCCGTCAAAAGGTGCGCCATGAACCAATATCCAAGGACAAGTAATATTCAATTTTTTCGAATATTTTATTCATCAATCAAAGTCTCATGACCAGAGCCTGACGGCCTGGGCCGGGCAGCCACTGGTCCCTCAAGGTCAAGGAGGATGTGGGCAACCCAGAAACAGTCAGCTTGCCCCGGCCCAGGCCGTCAAAAGGTGCGCCATGAACCATTATCCAAGGACAAGTAATATTCAATTTTTTTTGAATATTTTTTTTCATCAATCAAAGTCTCATGACCAGAGCCTGACGGCCTGGGCCGGGCAACCACTGGTCCCTAAAGGTCAAGGAGGATGAGGGCAGCCCAGAAACAGGCAGCCTGCCCCGGCCCAGGCCGTCAAAAGGTGCGCCATGAACCAATATCCAAGGACAAGTAGAATTCGAATGTTGAAATATTACATTTCATCAATCAAAGTCTTATGACAAGAGCCTAACGGTCTGTCAAGGTTTCTCGCTCTTAATAAAAGATCAATCTTGCGCCCCTTTTTTTGTGTGTGCACCCATCCCTTCAGTTCTAAATTACTTTTGTGCCCCGGCCCCTCAGTTTAATATCAATTTTGCAGCCCCTTAGTTTCAGATTAATATTGCAGCCACCAAGTTTCAGATAAATATTGTGCCCCCTAAGTTTCAGATCTGTTATGCGCCCCATAATTTTCAGATCAAATTTGCGCACCTTGATTGATCTGAAACTTAGGGGCTGCAAAATTGATGTTTAATTAAGGAGGCACCAAATCGATTTCGAACTCGGGGGGGGGGGGGGGGGCCTAATTTTGAACTTTTATTTTATCCGCGAAATTGATTTGGAATTGAGGGCGCAAAATACTACTTTTATTGAAAGGCGCAAAATTAATCTTAAACAGAAGATCGCCAAATTGATCTTAAACTTAGGGGGCGAAATTTATATCTTTCATTGGGGATTCAAAATTGATCTCGAACTGAGAGAGGCGCAAACAAAAAAAGATTATTTGAGGGGCGCAAATTGGATCTTAAGATTATGGGGCGCATTATAGATCTGAAACTTAGGGTGCGCAAAATTGATCTGAAACTTAAGGGCTGCCAAATTGTTGTTAAACTGAGGGGCACAAAATTGATTTAGAACATACTGGGTGGGGTGCAAAAAATTGTTTATAAAGGGGCGCAAATTTGATCTTAAACTTAGAGGGCGCAAAGTAGATTTGAAACTTAGATGTTCAACTGATTGGAGGGGGGCACCAAATTTATTTGGAACTGAGGACAGTGTAAATTGTTTTGTTTATTTGTTGTTGTTTTTTATTGATGGGCGCAAAATTGATCTCAAAACTGAGGGAACGTGAAACCAAGCTTAAACTGACCGGGCGCAAAATTGATTGGAAACTTAGGTTGGTTGCTTGCATGGTTGGTTGGTTGGTTACCCGTGTAGGTGGCGCTCTTCAATTTTTCAAATTTGCGCCAGTCAATTTCAAATTATCAATAGCTTTGGCGTGGGCTTCGGAAATTAAGCCCACAAAACTGAGGGGCGTAAAATTGATGTTAAACTGAAGGGGCGCAAAATTGATTTGGAACAGAGGGGCGGGGGTGGGGTGACAAATAATTTTTTTATAGAGGGGCGCGAAAGTGATCTCACTTGAGGGGACGTGAAAATAAGCTTAAACTGACGGGGCGCAAAATTAATCTTTTGTTTGGGTCTCAAAATTGATCTTTTATTTGGGCGCGAAATTGATTTGGAACGGAGGGCGCAAAATCCTTTTTTTTGTTATTGAGAGGCGCAAAATTGATCTTAAACAGAAGGGGGCACAAAATTGGGCATCAGATTGACTTTTTTGAGGGCGCAAAATTGATCTGGAATTCGGAAATGCAAGATATTTTTTTTACTGACTGGCGCAAAAAAAGATCTGAAACTTAAGTATGGGGGGGGGGCAAATTGATCTGAAACTTAGGGCTGCAAAATTGATGTTTAACTAAGGGGCACAAAATCGACTGGAACTGAGGGGGGTTCGAAATATAATTTTTATTGAGGGGCGCAAATTTATTTCAAATTGAGGGGACGTGAAATTCACCTTAAACTGATGGGGCGCACAATTGATCGGAAATTTAGGGGGGCCCAAAATTTAGCTGAATCTTATGGGGTGCAAAATTTTAAAAAAATCATAAAGGGGCGCAAAATTGATTTGGTACTGAGGGGGTGGATGCAAAATAGATTTTTTTTTTCATAAAAGGGCGTAAAAGTGATCTCAAACGGAGGGGATGGGGTGAAAAAAACAATTTTTTATAAAGGGGCGCAAAATTGATCTTAAACTGAGGGGGCATTTGAAACAGAGGGGGTGGAGGTGCAATTTTTTTTTTTTTTAATTGAGGGACACAAATTAGATCTCAAACCTAGATATGTTCAACTGAGGGGGGGGGGCACCAAATAGATTTGGAACTGAGGAGGGTGCAAATTGTTTTTATTTTATTGAGGGGCGCAAAATTGATCTCAAACTGAGGGGACGTGAACAACCAAACTTAATAAATGACAGGGAGCAAAATTGATAGGAAACTTAGGTCGTTTGGTTGGTTGGTTCTCCGTTTAGGTGACGCTCTTCGACATGTTCACTCTCAAAGAATATTTGCGCCAGTCAATTTTGTTTTCGGAAATTAAGCCCACAAAATTGAGGGGCGCAAAATTGATCTTAAACTGAAGGGGCGCAAAATTACTCTTTTGTTTGCGTCTCAAAATTGGTCTTTTATTTTGGCGCGAAATTGATTTGGAACTGAGGGCGCAAAATACTTTTTTTTTATTGAGAGGCGCAAATTTATGTCAAATTAAGGGGACGTGATGTTTAACTGACTTGAAACTAGGAAATGCAATTTTTTTTTAATACTGAATGGCGCCAAAAAGATATGAAACTTTAGTAGGGGGGGGGGGCAAGTTGATCTGAAACTTAGGGCTGCAAAATTGATGTTTAACTAAGGGGCACAAAATTGATTGGAACTGAGGGGGTTCGAAATATATTTTTTATTGAGGGGCGCAAAATTTATCTCAAATTGAGGGGACGTGAAATTCGCAAAAAAGATCTGAAAGTAAAATATTATACTGGGGGGGGGGGGGGCAAGAAATTGATTTGGAACTGATGAGGGTGCAAAATAGATTTTTTTTTTTTTAATTAAGGGGACGTGAATCTAAGCTTAAACTGACGGGGCGCAAAATTGATCTTAATCTGAGGGGGCCCAAAATTGATCTGAATCTTAAGGGGCGGAAAATTGATGTTAAACTGAAGGGGACACAAAATTAATTTGGAACTGAGGGGGTGGATGCAAAATAGATTTTTTTTAAAAATCTTATATATATATATATAAAGGGGCGCAAAATTGATCTTAAACTGAAGGGACGGGGTGAAAAAAATTTATTCTATATAGGGGCGCAAAATTGATCTTAAACTGAGGGGGGGGGGTATAAAATTGATTTGAAAATGAGGGGTTTGGGTGCCAATTTTTTTTTTCTTTTTGAGGGGGCGTAAATTTGATTTTAATCTTAGGGGATGCAAAATAGATCTGTAACTTGGATGTTAAACTGAGGAGGGTGCAAATTATAATTGTTTTTATTGAGGGGCGCAAAATTGAACTCAGACTGAGGTGACGTTAAACTAAGCTTTAAATTAGGGGCGCAAAATTGATCTTAAACTGAGGGGCCCAAAATTGATCTTTGTTTGGGTGGCAAAAATTTTTTTTGAGGGGAAGTGAAACTAAGCTTAAACTAACGGGGCGCAAAATTGATCTTAAACTGAGGGGGCCCAAAATTGATTTGGAACTGAGTAGGTGGGGTGCAAAATTTTAAAAAAATCATAAAGGGGCGCAAAATTGATCTTAATCTGAGGGGGCGCAATATAGATCGGAAAGTTAGGGGCGCAAAATTGATCTTAATCTGAGGGGGCCCAAAATTGATTTGAAACTGAGTGGGTGGGGTGCAAAATTTTAAAAAATTCATAAAGGGGTGCAAAAATTTATCTCAAACTGAGGGGATGGGGTGCAAAAAAAAAGAAAAAAATTCAAAAAGGGGCGCAAAATTGATCTTAAACTGAGGAAGGGCATAAAATTGATTTGGAAGAAGGAGGGTGGGGTGCAAAATATTTTTTTTATAAAGGGGCGCAAAATTGATCTGAAAGTGAAAAATCATAAAGGGGGCGCACAATTGATCTCAAGCAGAGGGATGGGGTGCCAAAATAAAGGATTTCATAAAGTGGCGCAAAATTGATCTTAAACTGAGGGGGGGGGGGCACAAAATTGATTTTGAACTAAGGGGTGGGGTGCAAACAAAAAATTTTTTTTACAAAGGGGCGCAAAATTGATCTTTAACTGAGTGGGGGCACAAAATTGATTTGAAACTGAAGGGGGTGGGGTTCAAAAATTATTTTATTGAGGGGTGCAAAAATTCTTTTTTTGAGGGGCGCAAAATTGATCTTAAACTTAGGGGGTCAAAAATAGGTCTGAAACATGGATGTTAAACTGAGGGGGAGGGCACCAAATTGATTTGGAACTGAGGAAGGTGCAAAATATGTTTTTTTTTATAGAGGGACGCAAATTTGATCTCAAAGTAAGGGGACGAGAATCTAAGCTTTAACTTAGGGGCGCAAAATTGATCTTAAACTGAGGGGGCACAAAATTAATCTTTAATTTGTGCGCGAAATTGATTTGAAATTGAAGGCGCAAAATACTTATTTTTATTGAGAGGCGCAAAATTGATCAGAAAAAGTTAATGTTAAACTAAGTTGGCACAAAATTGATTTGGAACTGACGGGATGCAAAATAGATTTTTTATTGAGGGGCGCAAAATTGATCTCAAACTGAGGGGACAAACTGAAATTGACTGGGTGCGAAATTGATCGGAAACTTTGGGGCGCAAAATTGATCTTTTTTGTTTGGGTCAATAAATTGATCTTTTATTTGGGCGCTAAATTGATTTAGAACTGAGGGCGGAAAATACTTTCTTTTTTAGAGGCGCAAAATTGAACCAACTGAACATAGAGCGCTCGGTGTGCTCTTTACATTCGCATGACTGAATTTCTGGTTCATCCAATTTTGTTTTCTTCAGAAGATTCACACAAACTGAGGATTTTTTTACCCCCAAGGTGCATAAAACGTCTTTGTTTTAGGTCAATATCATAAAGTAATTTTTCCTCTCGCGCTTCGCGTTCGCATTGATTTATTCAAAGGGGTTATATATCATATTCATGAGGATTTCCCCAGAAACGCGCTTAAAAGAAGGAATTCAAACAAAAGAGGGCATCACATAATTTGTTTTCGGGTCACTATCGAACAAAAATCGGCTATGGCTTTAGGCCAGGAGTGGATTTTACGCGCTTTCTTCGTTCAAAACCCCAATAGATAGCCCTTTTAACAAATTAAATTTCGAGCGCGAAGCACGAGCGGAAATTTTTGAAAAAAGTGGTCTGAAAACAGAGCATTTTATCTCCATTTAGTGACCTGAAAACAATAAACTTTCAGCCCTTCTTAGTTTAAAAACCTTCTTTTTAATCCCCCTGAATAATAATTAACCCTCTCCCATCAATCATGCGACGGCGAAGCTCGAGTGATTTTGTTTTTTGTCCATATTAAATTAAATTGACCTAAAAGGAACATTTTAAGCGCTTTCTTCGTAAAAAACCCCATTATCATAGCCCTTTTAACAAACTTCATGCGAGCATATAGTATAGGCCTAATGTGAGCGCGAAGCGCGAGGTTTTTTTTTTCTTCTCTGTATAGTAATTCTTGTATATATTTTTTTTGTTGGTTTTTCTTATATAATTGCACAAAGCGCCCCCATGTTATGACCTTGACAAATTTCAATTGATGAATAAACAATGAATAAATCATAAGACAGTTTTGTAATATTCTCCATCATCAAAGTGTAATAATTATAGAAATAAACTAATTTAACTCATTTTTGTCCATTTTCTATGTATTTATTTCTTAATTTTTACTGCAAATAGCGCCCCATGTGGTGACCTTGATAAATTTTAGCAATACAAAATTGTAGAGCTTTATCGTCATGCCAAATAAGAAGATGAATGGTCAATTAATAACGTAATTATTGAGGAGTGCACAATGTGAATGATCAAAATACCTTGGTCTTGATAGGGTTAATATATTGAGAGGAGAGGGGGGGGGTGGGGGCTAAATGATATCCAATCCCCACTAGAATTTGGGGGCTCAATGATATCTGAGCCCCCCTCTCTCTCTGGTAGCTCAACAAATATCTGAACCACACCAAAAAATAAGGGGCTAAATGATATCTGAGCCCCCAAACCAAGATAATGTGCGTGCTTAATATTTGAGTTTCTGCCCTGTATAAAAACGCGAAATCTGACTCGTTTTAACATATAGGGGACCAAGAGGGGGGGGGGAGGGGTTCATTTATATCCGAGCCTCACCAAAACATAGGGGAGGGAGTTAATGATGTATGTGCCCCCCTCCCCCCTCACACACACACACACACACACACACATAAACAAAAACTATCTGGGGTCTCATATCACAGCCACACCAAAGTTATAAAGAGGTCAGTTATATCTGAACCCAACTGCAGCAAAAACATTTCAGTTCAACCCAACCAAGATATTGGGTGCTCAATGTCTGAGCCCCCATCCAAGATATAGGGGCTCAGCTCTAATTAACCCCTGGTTCCATTGAGCAAGTTTTCAAACTTAACATGCTAGCTAAAAAAAATCCCTCGATAAAGACCTGAAATGTGACCTGTGTTAAAATATATTGAAAATAATGAAAATATATTCCCTATAAACTTTTCTATTTTCCCCTCACAATTATTAGTTTCTGTGTCATTTTATTTTCTTTTTTGTAAACTTGTAATTTCTCTTATTTTTGCAATTTGTGGATTTGAGAGTAATTAGAATTAGTTATCTTCGTGCATACTGTAAAAGTGGAAATATTCGCGTTGTGGTAATTTTCGCGCATTTCGCTCAACAGGAAGGGCGCGAAAATATTACACAACCAATGTTATCGGACAGCTGCACTATTCACGTATACGCGAATTTAAAAACGAGCAAAGTCATGTTTTTCGATCCCTCACGGCCGAGAGCAGTATTTTTTATAGTATCTGAATGAAAAAAAAGTATAACTAATTAACCAAAGCGCTATATAGTGTCAAAAAATGGTACAAGCGGTGGGGGGGGGGGATCATTTAGGTATCAAATCTTCTCAAAGGGAATGTGTATTTGCTATCACATTGAATCAGAAATATTTTTCTTGCTAATACACTTTATTTCGTATAATTTGCTTTCGTAAAACAAAAGTTAGGCTAAATTTTGTGCGATAAGAAAAAAAATCGCAATTGCGCAAGCTTTTGTATTCATTGACCAAATCGTCACGTACGTAGCAAGGTTTCTATCAGCTTTGACAATATAAATTGGGAACACAATAATGAAAGAAATCGAGGACGCACTTTTCTCTTGATCTTTTGATAACATATTTATTATTACTGAGTAAAATAATGAAATAGATTACATTTGCATACCATACATAACACTTCTTTGGATTACAACTTACTCAAATTAAAGAAAACATAATGTCACAAACTTTTTGCAACAAAGATCAAATAAAAAACAAACAATCTATTTAAGAAAAAAAAAATGTGCAGTAAAATTATTTAGTTCTTGCTGATCTCAACCTTTAAATTAAATTATCAAAATCATAAATTTAGTACAAAAACTTTCTGTGAGTGTTTACTGTCCGGCTATTCCCTCAACCTGAGTTCAGGTTTTCTGCTTGTACCTGATGCCTTGTACTTTTGCGTTATTGGATGGCGAAATGGAAATTTCTCTTGAAATTGTCTTCTCAGATGGCCAGGTGTCCCTAACCTAATTCATAGTATTTAAACACCGTGACCACACTCTCCTCAATATTGAACTGAGGTCTCTGATGTGCAGCCGGCCTCTGCTGCGCAAGTGCAGCCATAGTTATGTCCTACTCTTTACTGAACAACTTTCACACTAATTACGTATTGAACAGTTTCAAGTCGTTTGTTATGTATCCTATTATGAACTGGAGTTAGATAGTAGAAATTTATATCCTTTAAAATCCATTATTCGAGCTCTTTCTAATGGGTTGTATGGTTAAAGGGTATAGTGTAGAATATGTCCGAAACACAGAATTAATTCTGTGGTCCGAAACCTCCACAATGCCATAGACATGCACTTACAGGCGCAAAATGGATTTTTCATAATTTGAGAAAATTACTCATATCTCAAAATGTACACCACCAAATGAGATGAAAAAAATACTTAAGAAAGTACGTTTTTCTTGCTTTCATGAGATCAAACACTTTGGGGTTGTGACTGAACTTCATAGTATGAAAAAAAAAAAAAATCCGCTTGTACCATTTTATTTGAGACACACTGTATAGGCCTACATCGTGCCTAAAATTAAATGCTCTAATAATTGTGACGGGGAAGATATTTAAGTTTTTTTATTTATTGTTTTTTTGCAAAGGATTTTGTGTTTTTCGTACCATATAGAAATTATATTAGATATCTTTATGATACACTGCATTTCATCTTATTTGCTTTATACAACAAGTACAATCAAGAGCTACATTTTCTGGTGCCAATTAGTAGGCCTACTCCATTTGAAGTGAACCCCGTCCAAGATTAATGATGATTATCCGAAACTGTAGGTCGATTATACATCATTAAGTTTGTATCAATGAATGTATTTTATATGATTCCCAAGAGAAAACACCGATTGGATGAAAAAGGTACACAGAACAAAGCTAGAATGTATAGTCGAACCATCTACGTCTCAGACGCTTCCCGCTTCCCGCAGGCCATTTTGTTAATTTACGAGCACATAATTTGCATCAGAGAGAAAGAGAGAGAGAGAAAGAGAGAGAGGGGGCGGTGTTTATCAGAGAATGCAATGTATCTCCAAAGAAAGTCGTAAACTAAACTAATTGTGTTTTCATAGTGTGAAGTTGTTTGAATTGAAATTCTGTCTAGCTTGCAGATTGTACAATAAAAGTTGGGTTCATGGTGCACCTTTTGACGGCCTGGGCCGGGGCAAGCTGACTGTTTCTGGGTTGTCCACATCCTCCTTGACCCTGAGGGACCAGTGGCTGCCCGGCCCAGGCCGTCAGGCTCTTGTCATGAGACTTTGATTGATGAAATAAAATATTCAAAAAAAATTGAATATTACTTGTCCTTGTATATTGGTTCATGGCGCACCTTTTGACGGCCTGGGCCGGGGCAAGCTGACTGTTTCTGGGTTGCCCACATCCTCCTTGACCTTGAGGGACCAGTGGCTGCCCGGCCCAGGCCGTCAGGCTCTTGTCATGAGACTTTGATTGATGAAATAAAATATTCCAAAAATTGAATATTACTTGTCCTTGGATATTGGTTCATGGCGCACCTTTTGACGGCCTGGGCCGGGGCAAGCTGACTGTTTCTAGGTTGTCCACTTCCTCCTTGACCCTGAGGGACCAGTGGCTGCCCGGCCCAGGCCGTAAGGCTCTTGTCATGAGACTTTGATTGATGAAATAAAATATTCCAAAAAAATTGAATATTAACTGTCCTTGGATATTGGTTCATGGCGCACCTTTTGACGGCCTGGGCCGGGGCAAGCTGACTGTTTCTGGGTTGCCCACATCCTCCTTGACCTTGAGGGACCAGTGGCTGCCCGGCCCAGGCCGTCAGGCTCTGGTCATGAGACTTTGATTGATGAATAAAATATTCCAAAAATTGAATATTACTTGTCCTTGGATATTGGTTCATGGCGCACCTTTTGACGGCCTGGGCCGGGGCAAGCTGACTGTTTCTGGGTTGCCCACATCCTCCTTGACCTTGAGGGACCAGTGGCTGCCCGGCCCAGGCCGTCAGGCTCTTGTCATGAGACTTTGATTGATGAAATAAAATATTCAAAAAAAAATGAATATTACTTGTCCTAGGATATTGGTTCATGGCGCACCTTTTGACGGCCTGGGCCGGGGCAAGCTGACTGTTTCTGGGTTGCCCATATCCTCCTTGACCTTGAGGGACCAGTGGCTGCCCGGCCCAGGCCGTCAGGCTCTTGTCATGAAACTTTGATTGATGAAATAAAATATTCCAAAAATTGAATATTACTTGTCCTTGGATATTGGTTCATGGTGCACCTTTTGACGGCCTGGGCCGGGGCAAGCTGACTGTTTCTGGGTTGCCCATATCCTCCTTGACCCTGAGGGACCAGTGGCTGCCCGGCCCATGCCGTCAGGCTCTTGTCATGAGACTTTGATTGATGAAATAAAATATTACAAAAAAATGAATATTAACTGTCCTTGGATATTGGTTCATGGCGCACCTTTTGACGGCCTGGGCTGGGGCAAGCTGACTTTTTCTGGGTTGTCCACATCTTCCTTGACCCTGAGGGATCAGTGGCTGCTCGGCCCAGGCCGTCAGGCTCTTGTCATGAGACTTTGATTCATGAAATAAAATATTACAAAAAAAATGAATATTAACTGTCCTTGGATATTGGTTCATGGCGCACCTTTTGACGGCCTGGGCCGGGGCAAGCTGACTCTTTCTGGGTTGCCCACATCCTCCTTGACCTTGAGGGACCAGTGGCTGCCCGGCCCAGGCCGTCAGACTCTTTTCATGAAACTTTGATTGATGAAATAAAATATTCCAAAAAAATTGAATATTACTTGTCCTTGGATATTGGTTCATGGCGCACCTTTTGACGGCCTGGGCCGGGGCAAGCTGACTGTTTCTGGGTTGCCCACATCCTCCATAACCTTGAGGGACCAGTGGTTGCCCGGCCCAGGCCGTCAGGCTCTTGTCATGAGACTTTGATTGATGAAATAAAATATTCCAAAAAAATTGAATATTACTTGTCCTTGGATATTGGTTCATGGCGCACCTTTTGACGGCCTGGGCCGGGGCAAGCTGACTGTTTCTGGGTTGCCCACATCCTCCATAACCTTGAGGGACCAGTGGTTGCCCGGCCCAGGCCGTCAGGCTCTTGTCATGAGACTTTGATTGATGAAATAAAATATTCCAAAAAAATTGAATATTACTTGTCCTTGGATATTGGTTCATGGCGCACCTTTTGACGGCCTGGGCCGGGGCAAGCTGACTGTTTCTGGGTTGCCCACATCCTACTTGACCTTGAGGGACCAGTGGTTGCCCGGCCCAGGCCGTCAGGCTCTTGTCATGAGACTTTGATTGATGAAATAAAATATTTAAAAAAAAAGAATATTACTTGTCCTTGGATATTGGTTCATGGCGCACCTTTTGACGGCCTGGGCCGGGGCAAGCTGACTGTTTCTGGGTTGCCCACATCCTCCTTGACCTTGAGGGACCAGTGGCTGCCCGGCCCAGGCCGTCAGACTCTTGTCATGAAACTTTGATTGATGAAATAAAATATTCCAAAAATTGAATATTACTTGTCCTTGGATATTGGTTCATGGTGCACCTTTTGACGGCCTGGGCCGGGGCAAGCTGACTGTTTCTGGGTTGCCCATATCCTCCTTGACCTTGAGGGACCAGTGGCTGCCCGGCCCAGGCCGTCAGGCTCTTGTCATGAAACTTTGATTGATGAAATAAAATATTCCAAAAATTGAATATTACTTGTCCTTGGATATTGGTTCATGGTGCACCTTTTGACGGCCTGGGCCGGGGCAAGCTGACTGTTTCTGGGTTGCCCACATCCTCCTTGACCTTGAGGGACCAGTGGCTGCCCGGCCCAGGCCGTCAGGCTCTTATCATGAGACTTTGATTGATGAAATAAAATATTCAAAAAAAATTGAATATTACTTGTCCTTGTATATTGGTTCATGGCGCACCTTTTGACGGCCTGGGCCGGGGCAAGCTGACTGTTTCTGGGTTGCCCACATCCTCCTTGACCTTGAGGGACCAATGGCTGCCCGGCCCAGGCCGTCAGGCTCTTGTCATGAGACTTTGATTGATGAAATAAAATATTCCAAAAATTGAATATTACTTGTCCTTGGATATTGGTTCATGGCGCACCTTTTGACGGCCTGGGCCGGGGCAAGCTGACTGTTTCTGGGTTGTCCACATCCTCCTTGACCCTGAGGGACCAGTGGCTGCCCGGCCCAGGCCGTCAGGCTCTTGTCATGAGACTTTGATTGATGAAATAAAATATTCCAAAAAAATTGAATATTACTTGTCCTTGGATATTGGTTCATGGCGCACCTTTTGACGGCCTGGGCCGGGGCAAGCTGACTGTTTCTGGGTTGCCCACATCCTCCATAACCTTGAGGGACCAGTGGTTGCCCGGCCCAGGCCGTCAGGCTCTTGTCATGAGACTTTGATTGATGAAATAAAATATTCCAAAAAAATTGAATATTACTTGTCCTTGGATATTGGTTCATGGCGCACCTTTTGACGGCCTGGGCCGGGGCAAGCTGACTGTTTCTGGGTTGCCCACATCCTACTTGACCTTGAGGGACCAGTGGTTGCCCGGCCCAGGCCGTCAGGCTCTTGTCATGAGACTTTGATTGATGAAATAAAATATTTAAAAAAAAAGAATATTACTTGTCCTTGGATATTGGTTCATGGCGCACCTTTTGACGGCCTGGGCCGGGGCAAGCTGACTGTTTCTGGGTTGCCCACATCCTCCTTGACCTTGAGGGACCAGTGGCTGCCCGGCCCAGGCCGTCAGACTCTTGTCATGAAACTTTGATTGATGAAATAAAATATTCCAAAAATTGAATATTACTTGTCCTTGGATATTGGTTCATGGTGCACCTTTTGACGGCCTGGGCCGGGGCAAGCTGACTGTTTCTGGGTTGCCCATATCCTCCTTGACCTTGAGGGACCAGTGGCTGCCCGGCCCAGGCCGTCAGGCTCTTGTCATGAAACTTTGATTGATGAAATAAAATATTCCAAAAATTGAATATTACTTGTCCTTGGATATTGGTTCATGGTGCACCTTTTGACGGCCTGGGCCGGGGCAAGCTGACTGTTTCTGGGTTGCCCATATCCTCCTTGAACCTGAGGGACCAGTGGCTGCCCGGCCCATGCCGTCAGGCTCTTGTCATGAGACTTTGATTGATGAAATAAAATATTACAAAAAAAATGAATATTAACTGTCCTTGGATATTGGTTCATGGCGCACCTTTTGACGGCCTGGGCTGGGGCAAGCTGACTCTTTCTGGGTTGTCCACATCTTCCTTGACCCTGAGGGATCAGTGGCTGCTCGGCCCAGGCCGTCAGGCTCTTGTCATGAGACTTTGATTCATGAAATAAAATATTACAAAAAAAATGAATATTAACTGTCCTTGGATATTGGTTCATGGCGCACCTTTTGACGGCCTGGGCCGGGGCAAGCTGACTCTTTCTGGGTTGCCCACATCCTCCTTGACCTTGAGGGACCAGTGGCTGCCCGGCCCAGGCCGTCAGACTCTTTTCATGAAACTTTGATTGATGAAATAAAATATTCCAAAAAAATTGAATATTACTTGTCCTTGGATATTGGTTCATGGCGCACCTTTTGACGGCCTGGGCCGGGGCAAGCTGACTGTTTCTGGGTTGCCCACATCCTCCTTGACCTTGAGGGACCAGTGGCTGCCCGGTCCAGGCCGTCAGGCTCTTGTCATGAGACTTTGATTGATGAAATAAAATATTTTAAAAAAAATTGAATATTACTTGTCCTTGGATATTGGTTCATGGCGCACCTTTTGACGGCCTGGGCCGGGGCAAGCTGACTGTTTCTGGGTTGCCCACATCCTCCTTGACCTTGAGGGACCAGTGGCTGCCCGGCCCAGGCCGTCATGCTCTTGTCATGAGACTTTGATTGATGAAATAAAATATTCCAAAAAATGAATATTACTTGTCCTTGGATATTGGTTCATGGTGCACCTTTTGACGGCCTGTGCCGGGGCAAGCTGACTGTTTCTGGGTTGTCCACATCCTCCTTGACCCTGAGGGACCAGTGGCTGCCCGGCCCAGGCCGTCAGGCTCTTGTCATGAGACTTTGATTGATGAAATAAAATATTCCAAAAAAATTGAATATTAACTGTCCTTGGATATTGGTTCATGGCGCACCTTTTGACGGCCTGGGCCGGGGCAAGCTGACTCTTTCTGGGTTGCCCACATCCTCCTTGACCTTGAGGGACCAGTGGCTGCCCGGCCCAGGCCGTCAGGCTCTTATCATGACACTTTGATTGATGAAATAAAATATTCAAAAAAAATTGAATATTACTTGTCCTTGTATATTGGTTCATGGCGCACCTTTTGACGGCCTGGGCCGGGGCAAGCTGACTGTTTCTGGGTTGCCCACATCCTCCTTGACCTTGAGGGACCAATGGCTGCCCGGCCCAGGCCGTCAGGCTCTTGTCATGAGACTTTGATTGATGAAATAAAATATTCCAAAAATTGAATATTACTTGTCCTTGGATATTGGTTCATGGCGCACCTTTTGACGGCCTGGGCCGGGGCAAGCTGACTGTTTCTGGGTTGTCCACATCCTCCTTGACCCTGAGGGACCAGTGGCTGCCCGGCCCAGGCCGTCAGGCTCTTGTCATGAGACTTTGATTGATGAAATAAAATATTCCAAAAAAATTGAATATTAACTGTCCTTGGATATTGGTTCATGGCGCACCTTTTGACGGCCTGGGCCGGGGCAAGCTGACTGTTTCTGGGTTGCCCACATCCTCCTTGACCTTGAGGGACCAGTGGCTGCCCGGCCCAGGCCGTCAGGCTCTGGTCATGAGACTTTGATTGATGAATAAAATATTCCAAAAATTGAATATTACTTGTCCTTGGATATTGGTTCATGGCGCACCTTTTGACGGCCTGGGCCGGGGCAAGCTGACTGTTTCTGGGTTGCCCACATCCTCCTTGACCTTGAGGGACCAGTGGCTGCCCGGCCCAGGCCGTCAGGCTCTTGTCATGAGACTTTGATTGATGAAATAAAATATTCCAAAAATTGAATATTACTTGTCCTTGGATATTGGTTCATGGCGCACCTTTTGACGGCCTGGGCCGGGGCAAGCTGACTCTTTCTGGGTTGTCCACATCCTCCTTGACCCTGAGGGACCAGTGGCTGCCCGGCCCGGGCCGTCAGGCTCTTGTCATGAGACTTTGATTGATGAAATAAAATATTCCAAAAAAAATGAATATTAACTGTCCTTGGATATTGGTTCATGGCGCACCTTTTGACGGCCTGGGCCGGGGCAAGCTGACTCTTTCTGTGTTGCCCACATCCTCCTTGACCTTGAGGGACCAGTGGCTGCCCGGCCCAGGCCGTCAGGCTCTTGTCATGAGACTTTGATTGATGAAATAAAATATTCAAAAAAAATTGAATATTACTTGTCCTTGGATATTGGTTCATGGCGCACCTTTTGACGGCCTGGGCCGGGGCAAGCTGACTCTTTCTGGGTTGCCCACATCCTTGTTGACCTTGAGAGAAGAGTGGTTGCCCGGCCCAGGCCGTCAGGCTCTTGTCATGAGACTTTGATTGATGAAATAAAATATTCCAAAAATTGAATATTACTTGTCCTTGGATATTGTTCATGGCGCACCTTTTGACGGCCTGGGCCGGGGCAAGCTGACTGTTTCTGGGTTGCCCACATCCTCCATGACCTTGAGGGACCAGTGGTTGCCCGGCCCAGGCCGTCAGGCTCTTGTCATGAGACTTTGATTGATGAAATAAAATATTCCAAAAAAATTGAATATTACTTGTCCTTGGATATTGGTTCATGGCGCACCTTTTGACGGCCTGGGCCGGGGCAAGCTGACTGTTTCTGGGTTGCCCACATCCTACTTGACCTTAAGGGACCAGTGGTTGCCCGGCCCAGGCCGTCAGGCTCTTGTCATGAGACTTTGATTGATGAAATAAAATATTTTAAAAAAAAAGAATATTACTTGTCCTTGGATATTGGTTCATGGCGCACCTTTTGACGGCCTGGGCCGGGGCAAGCTGACTGTTTCTGGGTTACCCACATCCTCCTTGACCTTGAGGGACCAGTGGCTGCCCGGCCCAGGCCGTCAGGCTCTTGTCATGAGACTTTGATTGATGAAATAAAATATTTAAAAAAAAATTGGATATTACTTGTCCTTGGATATTGGTTCATGGCGCACCTTTTGACGGCCTGGGCCGGGGCAAGCTGACTGTTTCTGGGTTGCCCACATCCTCCTTGACCTTGAGGGACCAGTGGTTGCCCGGCCCAGGCCGTCATGCTCTTGTCATGATACTTTGATTGATGAAATAAAATATTCCAAAAATTGAATATTACTTGTCCTTGGATATTGGTTCATGGTGCACCTTTTGACGGCCTGGGCCGGGGCAAGCTGACTGTTTCTGGGTTGCCCATATCCTCCTTGACCCTGAGGGACCAGTGGCTGCCCGGCCCATGCCGTCAGGCTCTTGTCATGAGACTTTGATTGATGAAATAAAATATTACCAAAAAAAATGAATATTAACTGTCCTTGGATATTGGTTCATGGCGCACCTTTTGACGGCCTGGGCTAGGGCAAGCTGACTCTTTCTGGGTTGTCCACATCTTCCTTGACCCTGAGGGATCAGTGGCTGCTCGGCCCAGGCCGTCAGGCTCTTGTCATGAAACTTTGATTGATGAAATAAAATATTACCAAAAAAAATGAATATTAACTGTCCTTGGATATTGGTTCATGGCGCACCTTTTGACGGCCTGGGCTAGGGCAAGCTGACTCTTTCTGGGTTGTCCACATCTTCCTTGACCCTGAGGGATCAGTGGCTGCTCGGCCCAGGCCGTCAGGCTCTTGTCATGAAACTTTGATTGAGGAAATAAAATATTCCAAAAAAATTGAATATTACTTGTCCTTGGATATTGGTTCATGGCGCACCTTTTGACGGCCTGGGCCGGGGCAAGCTGACTGTTTCTGGGTTGCCCACATCCTCCTTGACCTTGAGGGGCCAGTGGCTGCCCGGCCCAGGCCGTCAGGCTCTTGTCATGAGACTTTGATTGATGAAATAAAATATTTAAAAAAAAATTGGATATTACTTGTCCTTGGATATTGGTTCATGGCGCACCTTTTGACGGCCTGGGCCGGGGCAAGCTGACTGTTTCTGGGTTGCCCACATCCTCCTTGACCTTGAGGGACCAGTGGTTGCCCGGCCCAGGCCGTCATGCTCTTGTCATGATACTTTGATTGATGAAATAAAATATTCCAAAAAATGAATATTACTTGTCCTTGGATATTGGTTCATGGTGCACCTTTTGACGGCCTGGGCCGGGGCAAGCTGACTTTTTTTGGGTTGTCCACATCCTCCTTGACCCTGAGGGACCAGTGGCTGCCCGGCCCAGGCCGTCAGGCTCTTGTCATGAGACTTTGATTGATGAAATAAAATATTCCAAAAAAATTGAATATTAACTGTCCTTGGATATTGGTTCATGGCGCACCTTTTGACGGCCTGGGCCGGGGCAAGCTGACTGTTTCTGGGTTGCCCACATCGTCCTTGACCTTGAGGGACCAGTGGTTGCCCGGCCCAGGCCGTCAGGCTCATGCCATGAGTCTTTGATTGATGAACTTATACCAAAAATTGAATATACTTGTCCTTGGACTCTGGTTCATATGGCGCACCTTTTGACGGCCAGCTGACTGATTCTGGGTTGCCCTCATCCCTCTTGACCTTATAGTAGGCCAATAACTCCTGTAATAAACGGCATTCTTATTTTGAATTTTGAATAAATAACTAAATTCATGTTTTGAATATCCAATAAGGAAAAAGTAACTAACTTCACAATGAATGTCGAATATCGAATAAGTAACTAACTTCACATTGAATATCCAATATCGAATAAGTAACTAACTTCACATTTTGAATATCCAATAAGGAAAAAGTAACTAACTTCACGCCGGTTACGGTCGCGGTTCAATATAAGCGAAATAAAACAGTTAAGAACAATGCAGATAGTATCTGATGATTACTTACATCAACATCAATCTCCAATCAAAAAGCAACTAGATCTACAGTGCTCGTATCTGCCTCAAAGTTCAAACTTCCCAGTCAGTAGCTCTAAACTTGGGATTCCGTTCTATGACCTTCGCGACCTCTGGAAGACCACGTGCAAACGTGCGCTGCCGTTCGAGGGGGTTTCCCTTTTTTACGGCGTGACCGTGCTCGCAGAGTTTGCATATGAATGTCCGGACAACTAGCTCCTTATGTATTACTCTTCGTTTTATCATACAAGAAACGATCCTTACATATAGTATGACTGTACATGATGATCCTTTCCCATCAATTGTAATCCCATAAAATATTCTGCCACTCCTTATAATTACCATTTCATTCATTTTCATCTTCTCTATAGAACAGATTTCTGATCATTTTATTTTGCTTGTTTGTTGTACCCCTCATTTTAATTGCAAGACATTTTTTGTGCATTTTTGTGTTCTGTTCTATATTTTTCAATTTATCTTCATGCATGCTTTCCGTTTCTTATTATAGCATATTTCTTCCACGAGCGAGCCCCCAAATATAAATGAAGTTATAAGCAATTAAAGCACATGATGAAAATGGATTAAAACCCCATAGGAAGCCCCTTCCCCCCCCCCCCCCCCCCCCCCCCCCACACACACAAAAAAAAAAAAACATTCAAACATATGCCTGTATATACATGCATCAGTAGACAGTATTAAATCATTGCTTCTTTTAATTTTGTACTATTTTTATCTCTATATGGGTATATATTCTCTCTTCTTTGTTTTGTATCTCTCTTTCCCCTCTTCCCAAGCCTCTCTTTATCTTCGCCCCCCCCCCTACACTCTCTCCAAAATTATTAAATATATTCTGTATATTTTATTTTGAAAATTTAATAACTTCAGCTTACAAGTATATGGGCTGCATATTCAATGTTATTTTATCATAGTAAACCGATTCAATAAATTTCTCTCTCTCTCTCTCTCTCTCTCTCTCTCTCAATCTTGCATGTATATCTATATATAGAAAGAGAAACCTCATCCACTTGATGTTTTACACTGAACTATTTGAGCTATCAGTACAAAATTTATTGGAAAATAAGTCTTTTCATACAAGGTTATAAAGGTGTCTTTTATTTTTTATTACATGTATATTTTACAAAGACAAAAAGAAGAAGAAAAAAAAGAATGGTTACAAAAACATTTGTACATATAGTCTAATTCATTGTGATTTCTATGGAAAGGAATCTTTATACTTTATATCTATCATGCCACCTCTGCATAGCTGACAGAACATCTCAAGTTAGCATTTGTAAAACTACACATAACTTTCAGACTATAGGAGTTATTATTCTCACATTTAGAATCAAGAGCAGACTAGCTGTTTTAGAAGTCCATTCCATCCAAACATTTAGCGCAGTAGGTTGAGAAATCAGACAAAAAGATATTCTTCCTATTACTGTCCACCCAGCCCCCCCCCCTCTTTTTCTTTCTCTCTCTGCCTCTCTGTCTATCTATGTATCTGTCTGTATGTTTCTGTCTCTCTTTTCTGTCTGTCTCTCTCTCTCACTCACTCTCTCTCTCTCTCTCTCTCTCTCTCTCACTCTCTCTCTCTCTTCCTCTTATATCTTTCTCTCCAGGAAGACTATTGCGACCCATGTCACAAAAGTCAAGTACTCCATGAGATAGTTTGGAAGAATATCATATTTGTACCCCAAGTACAAACGTCACCTGACAAAGTGAAAATAATTGCTCTTTATATGCAAAATATGATGGGAAATAGCTGAGAGGTTTGGACCAAACTTTCATGTGTGTGTAGCCCCATTCACACATTTTGGTGTTCAGTCAGGGCACAGGATTTTGAAGCAAGATTAGGTCAACTTCTTATCATCTTGACGATTCCAAAACATAGCAATATACACCAATACATAAATATAGCTTTCCTAACTGCTTCTGGAAAGTTTCTTTCACAATATAATGCCATGATCACAACACAATATTTTCTTTAGACAGACTGAAGCTCATAGCTCTACATGAAATATGATTTACTTGCAAGATAAGTGATCTTACATTTCCAGGAATGGAAAGTATTTTATGCTTCCAATCTACATTTTTAAGATAAGCTTTCAAAAGTGAGATCTTATTAGTGACGGTGTGCGGAATAGCAAAACATTTCATGAACATGTGATATAGCAAATACCCGTTTGGCATTCTGTGAATAGCCATTCATTACTACAAGCTATGTGACTGTTTGGTTCTCTTGAAAATGCAAGAGTATATTTTGATGGACAACAATGCAACATGATTAGTGTGAGATTTATCAAGGTGTGTCATGGTTTTAAAATAACATTTCACAACGATTAGTGTTCTCTACACTGCCCTTCAAAAGATTTTCCAAAATGGGATACAGCTCCATGAGCAATGTATACAATCATCTGCACATAGATGTTGTAGATATACATCACAATGTCCAGAACTAGTTGTAATCCATTCACATACAGCCCTAAAGATGTCCTAATTCTGTACAGTGCAGAACTGATCCATGGTCAATGTGAACAGATCCATGATTTGCAAGCCCTCGTCTGCTCCGTCACACAGCCGTTTGTCGATGACAGCGAGACGCTCAGCGATGGCAGATTTCTGTTTATCGGTCAGCTCACCTCTGTCCACTATGATGTCAAAGATCTGGAGCAAGAGATTCAGAGAAGTTATTAGAGCAATTCCAAGGTATTTTGTCCTATATGGGTTCTCACATGATTTGTGGAATTATTTCTATCAGGTAGTGGAAACCCCAGGTTTACAAATTAAAACATAAGGGCAGCTGTTTTTAAATATTTTTTAAATGTAAGGTACAAAAATTGAATGTCATGATTCAGTTATTTCACAATGCTGGACCACTCTCAAAATTTGTATGAGTTTCTGGGTTTACTGGACCCATTCCTACACCTGGGTGGAGAGTGGCAAATGTAGATTAATGTCTTGCTAGACAAAAAATCTCATAGGAGATAAAGATGGGTTGGTTGAGATTTTTTTCTTCTCTTTGCCTTTAAATGAGGTGTTTATTTAATATTCAACAAGAACATAATTTCACAAAAACAATTTAGCAAAACAATGGAACATCAATATTACCCATAGTATTTGTTCAGATATAACTTAGCAAATTTGCAGGAAAGTTCATATTTTGTACTTTCAAATGTTCATAGATGGGTTGGTTAAGATGGTATGGTCAGAAAGAAAAAAAAGGCATTGGCTTCTGAAAAAATGGATTTCCAGGTTGGGCTCAAAACCCTGTTGCAAACCTTACAAAACCTGGAAAGAGATGCTAGAAGAAGATATGAGGGGATCTGGTTTCACCCAGGTGAATGCTGAAGACCAGGGACCCGTTTCACAAAGCCTTTTTTCATTGACTAATGACAAAAATGAGTGACAAATCTGCTGATAACCAATCAGAAGCAAGGATTTCAGTAGCTTATAACAAAAACTGTCATTTGTCATTGATTACAAGTTTTGTGAAACGGGTCCCAGGGCATCGTTTCACGAAACCGTCAGAAGTAAAAGTTCATGGACATCCCATAGAAACGCCATGTTAATTCTATAACACACGTTTCAACAAGATGTCTAAGAGTTTAGACGGCTTCGAGAAACAGCCCGAGAAGGCTTGGAGAAGGGCCATGAGGAAACAACATTTCCAACATCATAGGGTGAGAAAAACTGACACTAAACAATGACAATTATGATGATGTCTGAAGGACTACTAACCTGGTTGACGACCTGTGAAGCCGAGTAGCCACCTTGGAGTAGTTCTTGGACCTTCTCGTCAAGCTTTTCATACGATCCGCCGTAGCAGGCCTGAATCAGATCGTCTATCATCTTGTCTGGGATCACCTTGAAAGCATGAAAAGGAAAAAGAAAAGAATACAAGATTTTGTTATCCATAAGCTGTTTATTTAAATTTCAAATTATAACATGCACAATTTCTTTCCACTTGTTACAAGTTGTCAAAGTATCAACATGAAGTACAACCCTTTAAATTTCAAGTTTGACCCCCTTTCCCTCTCTATTCAGCCTCCTCAGGCCATAACAAATACCAAAATTAAGATCACATTTTTGTAAAAGCTTCCAATTTATGGCAGCTGACACAACTTCATTATTTATCTACTTCCTACCATCACATTTTTGCCAATATCTTTGCAACACAGTATTTACATAGATACCTCTATAAAATTACATTTCCATATCAAAGGTACACTAGCTGTGGTCGGCATTTAGTAAAACCCTGATAAGATTCCTTCCTCACCTGTGACTCACCCCTGCTATCCCGCCGCGGCACTAATGTCCTTTGGCAAGACATTGATCTACATTTGCCACACTCCACCCAGGTGAAGTAAATGGGGACCTGGTAGGAATTTAGTCCTTGAAACGCAGCGCGCGTAACAGGTGCACTGCTAAAGCCAAGGTAACTATGCTGCTTTATTGTAGAGCGCTTGGAGACTTCTGATATAAGCAAAATATAATTATTTTCCTGTAGACAAGTTTTTAATAAGATGCCACCCTCTCGCTGAAGTCCAAGGATGCTCTCTAGGAATGTGATGGAGTTCCTAATTACAATAACAGAGCCCCTTGTCCCTTCCCCTCCCCTCCCCATTGACACCTGTCACTCACCCCTGCAATCTCATAAACATCTTCTACTCGGATGCCATCTTCTCGTTGAAGACGATGAACGCTCTGAAGGAAGGTGATAGATTTCCTCATATCTCCCTCTGACAACTTCAAAATGGCTTCCAAGGCCTGGGGGAGATCAAATGGAGATTACATTAAAACCACAGATTTAAAGACCCACTGTACTACTTGTAGCTACTTGCTCCCTCTACATAGAAAACAATGCATAATCAGTGACCATGGGTCCCCCATGATCCTCTTTTTCTTATGTTAATTGAGAGCTGAGTTGATGTGATAACCACCTGTCCAGTGACCTTGCAGGGTGGTGTAATCCCACCTATAAACTAGTACAGATAAGCTTTAAGCTCCGTCGGACAGATTTCCAATTTTCAAGCCACAATTTACCAACCATTACAGCAGATGCAGAATCTTGATTATAAACACTGAATAGAAGACACCATGCCTACTTGTAAGATTTACTGCACATAGCTAACCTTGTGATTTCTTGTAGGATTCACAGAGATAAATCTAAAAACAGAACTGATTCCTTTTGTAACTTTTCATTCCAGTTCTGTTTTGTTAAAAATGACTCATTATTTGATGTCACTTTGTAGTATGATTGCATACAGAACCGGTATATGAATTTGAAACAAAATGTACATACAGGTATCGAAAAACTCAGTGTCAATGATAATCATAGTGACGAAAAGAAATACAAACAAATGAGACAAATCAATGTAGTTATAGGAATCAAAGAGTCAAATTTGGTGGCTAGATGGAAGTCAAGTTGATCACAAAGGGTGGTATTCTCGAAAGCGTACTAACCTCAGTCCATGGTTTAATCCTCCGACTAAGTAAAGAATGCCAAGTGTCCATATGAATATATTTTTTTTAAATTTGATCACTAAATTACCATGATAACACAATTATTTTATAATTATACTGTTGTTTATCAATTATGTTATTATATTTCATTTAAATTTAGTAACAGATTAAATTATTCAAAAATATATTCATATGGACACTTGGCATTCCATACTTAGTCGGAGGATTAAACCATGGACTAAAGTTAGTCCGCTTTCAAGAATACTACCCAAAGATTTCATAGAAGTTTACCTCTTCGCCACAGTTGATGTTCTCCGCTTCACAGATCTCTCTCAGCTTCTTCCCCTGGATGGGTTTACTGAGAGGTTTGAAGCGAAACTTGGAGCAGCGGGATGTCAGAGGCTCAATAATTCTGTTACAAACAAAATGGAATTTAGGTGATTGTTTCACACCATATACATAAACAATTACAACTAGTATCACACTTAAGACAATAAAGACAATTTCTAATCAGCAAGATGAGTTTCTTTAATAGGAAAAAACAAACACTTGGAAAGGTTCACTACAATGCCTTAGCTGATATGTATAGCTGATTTAACCCATAGCCTATGAGAACTAGGTGGCTCATGTATTTACTCAGTGGGAATGAGAAAGTTTAGATGTTAACAGGTTAATATTTATTAATACTATTAATATGATGACAAAGAGAAACATACCTGCTGATGTAGTTACAGATGAGGCAGAACTTTGTGTTTTTGGATTGTTTCTCCATTGTTCTTCTGAGGGCAGCCTGGAACATAACAAAACAAACAACAAAAGAGTAAGATAAAAAAAAACACCAGAAAGCATATTACATCAACTTTCTCAAATCTTATAAAGGTCTTTAAATCTATCCTGGCAAGTTTCAAATAAGCAGGGCTCTTTTCAGCTCATAACAAACTTTATGTGGGGCCTTGCCTTCAGAGAGAGAAATACTACCGGTATGCCTCTAGATCTGAACCTTTCCCCAACACTTTTCATTGAGAAAACATGATTGGTCATCCCACATCATTCCTATTATCATTGCGATCTCTACCATAAGTGTACATGGTGTCAACCCTTAAAGTGTAGCAATCAACTAAAAAAGAAAATTAAAGAGCTAGAATAAATCAAATGGACTTTGAAAAAAAGGAGTATGAGGAATAACATCAAACTCAGCACAAGGAACCAAATTCAGACTTTGGTTCTGTACAGGCCCTCTTCTATGCGAACATTCTATTCCTAAGTCACCTTTTTTGGTTAATGAGATTGTATTTATACTTGCAATATCTTTCTGTGAAAGTAATATCTGACTTTCTTATTTTGAATATTATACAATGACAAAGTATACAGAACAAAATACTTGTTGGTGATTGGTAGACTTTAATTTAAAAGAGATCTAATTTTGAACAGACTCCAAGAGAATGGCTAGTATAGAGTTACAGAAAGACATGTGAGCAAAAAGAATTGGATACCTGAGCATCATAGGTCATTGAATCAGCCTCATCCAATATGATGATCTTGAATGGAGGGCAGGGTTTCCCACTAAAGAGAAACAAAACAAGATTAAACAACGAATGAAAGGAAATATCATTTGAGCTATGAATTACTGTAATACCCAAGTCATACCAGAAACAAAAATATTGAGAACCGTAAGATCATTTGTACGAAGGGTTTTGCGCCAATTAGAATATGCTTTAGGCTAAAGTAACCGGATGACTGTGCGATTTTAAAATAAAATCTGATGGGTTGTGAAAAAGTACCCACATGATCGTGCAGTCTTTTTCCATATCTCATGGTTTGCACAAATGATTGAAAAAATTAAATATGCAAAAGTTAAGACGATGGATGTATGCACACAGCCATTGCAAAATGCTTGGGTAAGGACTAAACATGTTGCTTCTCCCAGTGTTTAATATAAAAGTTAATTAAAAAACATAAGGATGTAATGTAGTCTAAGATCATCACACCAACATCTTCTTAAGATCCCCAAGACGCGAGTAGCCTGTAGTGAAAGGGCCTTTTCAGTCTCTTTTGAATAACTTCCTTAGAGACCTTTAAATCCACAAGGAAATCTCATCTTTTTGAACAATACCTGTACTTGGCACTATGACACTCGTCCAAACTCTCTAATACTTTCTATTTTTCTTGTGTGCCTCAGAATAGAATTGTCTAGATAGACGGCGCTATATAAATGCCTATTATTATTATTATAGGGAAAAGTGATGTACTAGATTTTGTAATCAAGAATAGTATTTAAGGGCTTTTCACACTCGCATTGAAAATATTTAAATCTTGAAATCAGCTTGTGGGAAATACCCTTGTATAACAATCATGGCCATTCAGTATTATTAAATAATTAATAATGAACTATTTTACACTTGCTATAACTTTTATACATTACTGATAGCGAACTAGGCCATAGGTTCAATTTATTCTGGGATTCAACGAATGTTTGTACACATACTCTGGTCTTATTCCACCTGCTGCTGTCTGAGCAAACTTCTTGACCTTGTCTCGAACGACCTGGATTCCTCGTTCATCGGAGGCGTTCAGTTCCAGAACACGGCTCCGATACATGTCAGTACTGATCAAAAACAAGAGATTTAAAAAATATGATTTTAGACATTTTTTTTTTCTGTCGATCGCCGGTACTAATAACTTTATCAAGTAACAAGATACTAATACCGGTATGCATTATTTTCTTCAATTCCCCATCTTTTCATCTGCTACTTTAATCTCCACTCTCTCTCTCTGTCTCTCCCTCTCTGTCTGTCTGTCTGTCTTTCTTTTAATCTCACTCGCTTTCCCTCTCCCTCCCCCCTCCCCTTCTCTCTCCTTCTCTCTCTCTCTCTCCTACACATACACACGCATGTCCATCATCAAACATATCAATCCAGAAAAATGTTTGATGAAGTGGCGAACCATCCCCCAAAACATTTACAGTCCAGTTTATATTAATTTGTGTATGACAGCTTTGGGTTATCTCTTCATTGTATTAGCAATTTCATTCACTAATTCTCTAGACCACTGGAAGCTTTGCCACACAGCATTCGCTACTTTGCAGATAACTCACCCAAACAGTTCTCTTGATGCAGCCAAAATGGTAGATGTTTTGCCTGTACCCGGGGGTCCATAGAATAGCATGTTAGGAAGCTGCAGAATAAACATTACAATTAATCAATAATCTCAATCAAATCAATTAAGGGGATAGTTCCGTTCTGTTTTCAGACTGCAAATGCCTTCAAAGTGCATGGTTATCGCTCTTATTCTTATCTATGACATTTCTAGTACCCTTTTAGAACCTAAAATTGCTATGAAGGTCATTTTAGACCCCCAAATGTGTGAAATTTAGCCAATACGAGCATACCAATTCAGCTCCACTTTAAAAGAAACATGGTGACCTTCAATTAATTATTTAATTAAAAATAACAATACATGGGTCGGCTGGTTGTGCGTAATATAAGCAACACGAAAATGCCAACAAAAAACCCAACATCAGCATTTGCTGAAATACAGCGTAAAAGGCGTTATTTCATTTTTTCCAATGGTTTTTTCAAATTTTTCAAATTTTTCAAAATATCCAATATTTGTGGTGGTGCACAAGTATTAGAAATCGTTATATTTCAGCCGTCTCTGAACCGATTTTGATCAAACAAAGATGATTTTGTCATTTAAATATTATGTTCTTTCAAATTTGACAATCAGTTTGTCATTATCTCACAAAAAATAATTTTGTGTAGCGCCCTCTGCAACAGAACTCAACTATCCCTTTAATCTTGAGAAACATAGTCTGCAGGCAAAGACTCTAATTGACGCTTTAGCCCGTTAACTACTGAAATGTAAAGGTCCCATAGGTTTAACACAGGGACCACCAGGTTCCCGTCAGGAAAGGGTTAATACAATTCCATGAAGCCTTGGGCAGACCTAAGTCAGTCTCTGGCTGTGTCAAATAAGAACAGCTACAGTCCAGGGTGTAAGGAGTGCTGTAAGACTTTTTTTAGTTTTCATAGTCTCACAGGTCAAGCAAACTGTCAATGGTTTGTGCCTGCATACTCGGAGGAACACACTGGACACGTGTTGAAATAACTTACATCTGCTCCTTGTAACGATTTCTTAAGAACAGCAACAACCTCATCTTGATAAGCCACTTCATCGACAGTCCTGGGTCGGCTAAAATATCAAGAAGAAAAAAAAAAAAAAACTTTCTAAATTGAAGAATAAGACAAAGATAGGCTTTTCTTTTGATCTATTTATGTATTATAACAATGAAACTTTGTTATTTTCATCAAAGCTTCATATTTTCAGCACAGTAATATTTCTAATATATTATGTAATTGTCTAGCCACCTAATAGAAAGCCCAAATTAATAATTTAATACTTCAGTCGAAAAGGGTACATGAAGTAAAATTCCCACTTATTCTGATAAACATCAACATTACACCTAGATTAATTTGATACATGTGTGTTAAATAAATGAAAGAATCGTCTTACTATTTTTCAACCCAAGGAACTTGTCTCTGTTTAGTGGATCCTCCTGTTGAAGACGCTGCAGCCTTGGATTTAAAGCTACCTCCTTTAAGAAAAGCATCCATTTCTAGGTCAGAAGAGGGAAAAATAATTTATCAGAATCCTCTTTTATTTTTCTAGTGATAGCATCAAAATAAAGTTGTATAATAAGATACTAGATTTAAAGGGGAAGTCCACCCTGATATTAAGTTGGTTTTAAAAAAAGGAGAAAAATGAGAGAAACAAATTAGTAAAAGCTTGAGCAATATTCCGATTAGAAATAGAAAAGTTTTCATTTTTTTAAGTTGTCATTTGTGAAGAAAATAAATTGACAAAACTGTCATGATTCAGTGCGACGTACTCAAATTTGCAGAGCTCTCTACAAAAATTTTC
The DNA here is from genome assembly GCF_000002235.5 of Strongylocentrotus purpuratus. Lineage (NCBI taxonomy): Eukaryota > Metazoa > Echinodermata > Echinoidea > Camarodonta > Strongylocentrotidae > Strongylocentrotus > Strongylocentrotus purpuratus. The sequence continues at coordinate 19,907,095 of NW_022145597.1, read as the reverse complement.
ATAAATTTTCATTTTCTTACTTATCGATGCACAGGTTTTATAAAAAAAAAAATTATTTGCAACAATATGAAGAACTAATTTAAAAAATTGTGTGAAGTAGGGTAGCGTGCCCAGTATTCGGTCAGACAGCCATTTCAACAGCTGTAACAATTTAAAAATAATTTATGAGCCCCGAAACTTGCACAAATCAGGCAGCTGAACAACTTTTCTTAACTCTCAAAATTAAATCAGATTTAGGGCCCCGGAAAGATCTCCAACTTAGCTCGAAATTGGTCAGTGTTGCACAACTTTCTGCACTTCCGCGTTCTGTTAGCACATGCGCTAACATGCATAGCCATATGTAGAAGTCTATTGCGAAACAACTACGAGTGCTGTCGCAATGAATTTAGTATGTGTGTGAAGAGAATCACTTCCGTGTTTACTCCATCGCAGCGAATTTGCAAATGACGCACTTGCAGATGTGCAAGAGGTATTTATACGATACCCTTGCCATGCAGTATCGCTCGTCCAGTATTCGGTCAACGCATTGACATTCAGTGCTTTATCGCGCAATTGTGTGAAATTGTGCGCAAATGGCAATGGAGATACCACGCACAAATCATGTGACTGAATTCTATTAGGCGCGACTGAATTCTGGGCAGAAAAATGCTCCGTCTTCTTTTGGAAGTATTTTGCTTCATACCCAATTCTCATTCCCTCACACTTATCATCATTCTATATTTTAAGTGACTATAAAATCCTGTTAGAGGAATAAATTTCTTTTCTTTTGATGGGTAGATTGCCAAATAAAAGAAGTAAGAATTCAAAATATAAGCGATTTCCTATTAAAGATAAACTTTAGTACTGGTAATGCGATGCATTTTGAAAGACAAGGTGTGGAAAGGATCAGAAACAGTTGATCATGTAGCATGTAAGTATTGGTGTGCACTGCAAGGTTCTGGAGTCATCAAAATCATAATAAATTTGACCGAGTCTTGGTAAAGTAACAAGCACTGTAAACAGAAAGCTAAATATGGGACAACACACATGGTGTCGGGGCTAGTACTACTACTACCTTGATATTTTTGTCTTTCTATGCTCATTACTCAGCCAGTATACATTTTCTTCCAAAATAGTTTGGCACATGTCATTTATTTGTAATCTTGAAAATTCAGTGTAAGTTTTGTTTGATTCTGTGAGAATTAATTTTCTTTTTTTTTACCAGAACTGGAGTTTATCTTTAAGTGACCAAATACTGGGCACTCTACCCTAATCTACCGTAATGTCTCAGCTCCTCATTACGGTAGAAAACTTCACATAGGCACGCACCCGCTCACAACCCAACATCAGTATGCACTTGTATTGTGCATTGATTTGCCGTGAAACCTAACCTGTGAAAAAGTCTACTATTACTAGTATCAATGTTTTTCCGAAAAATACTCAGAAAATAACAAGAAAATTGACATGAACAGTAGGGGCGCTGGTCCAAGAATGAGGATCGTCCTCATAAACAAGGATATCCTCATAAACGAGGACAAAATGCGTCCTCAAAAATAAGGGTCGTCTGCATTTTCGAGGACGTTTTTTTTCATCGGCGCTCTGGGGGTTTCATGTTACAGAATGGCCTGCTGGCGATGCCAAAAATAGATTCCCCGGGGGAAAATAACCCTAGTTTACCGTCTACTTTTATGGGTTGTTCGTCTTCCCAAGGATTTATTGCTTATAATGTGAAAGTCTCTGTACAATGTCAATGTAAATTGCATCAAGAAAATCATTGCAGAATCCGTTTTTTGCATCGCCAATGTGCCGATCAAAAATATGAAACGTCTGTAAAAATGCAGACGGTCCTTATTTTTGAAGACGCATCGGTCTGTGTTAAAGGTAAAGACCAGTATTGGAAACGCCCCAATTTCAAAAAATGAAATGGAAGCTCTCATTACCAATCATGTGAAAGAATATGTTTTGACTAATACATGATAATAACAAATTTGCCGGGAAACCGCCTACTAATTCATATATTTGGTAAATTTGTTTCTCTCATGATCTGTGAAAGATATAGGGTAGTCCCATATACATCTTTCTGTGTATAGTGCTTGTAACTTTACGGAAAATGGGCCAAATTTCTTATCATTTTGATGATTCCAGAACCTTGCAGATGCTAGATGCTAGATGATCAACCTTTTCTGATCGATTCCACAACGTTTCTTTCACAATGCAATTGCATGACCATAACTGGTCTTTACCTTTAAGGAAGACGATCCACGTTTATGAAGACGATCCTTATTCTCGGACCAGCACCCCTACTGATGAAAGTGAAACAGGTAATAAACATAATGACATTTAACTCATGATCTTTATTTGGACATTTCATGAATATTTACTTCATTTTTGGTATGTTTTAGTAGGGTATCTCCACGCCGGAGTTACGGGTCAAATTTTTGATAGGTTTCTGAACAAGCGCCGAAAATTTAGGGTGAATTCTAAATGTATGAATTAGATCTATGATAGGCAAATTCATGCAAAAAAATATATTAAAAAAATTGACTTGAAAACACATCACACAATTAGTCTGAACTGAGTCAGGAGCAAATTTGAAGAAATTATATTTTTAAATGTTGTAAAAACAAAGATATAAGAAGAAAACTGACCAAGTATCTGTACTAAAAATCGTACATGTAAAATTGGTCGTAGACATTCGACAGCTGAATATGACGCGCACGGTTGCATTACGTGCGTTCTCGAATCCAAAATCGTACCTCACACACACAATCTCGCCATACCGCGAATGGTCCGTCTTGGGGAGCTAGCCGGCTGAGAGTTTGCAGCGATACCAACGCAGCTTCGGAGCTCCGCAGCGCGCCATTTTAGCGGGACTCGGAAAGGTTTGCGATGGGAAGGCAGCGGCCTAGCTTTTTGCCCAAACAACGCTAGATCGGCTGCTGGCAAAATGAAAATAACTACGATCGAGAACATCGTCGGTTTCTTAACTTTTCAGTGAGATAATTCTGAATTCTAATTGAGACTATATAATAAATTAAATCGACAAAGAAACCTCGGTAGAACTCTTATAACTATACAAAAGCTTGTTTATTTCTTCATTTGACATTTTGTTTTCGACCATTTTTTCGTGCGCGAGTCAATGTAAACTATGTATTACCAAACTTTCAACACGCAAGGAACGGGGAACACTCGCGGACCTTGTAACAAATTTGTTGCAAAAAAAAAATTTCAAGGGTGATTTTGAAGCAGTGGAGAACATTGGCGCTGCAATGCGCAGAAATATACTTGAAAGAAACTTAAAAAAGAATACCTGAATTTTCAGAAAATCGTATTTGTATTAGTGTACCTAGATGTGACTTGTTTATAAATCAGATTTTATGAAGATTTGTCGGGAAAAAATGTCAATTTTTTCCATTTGGTGGTCATTTCTAGGCTAATATTTTAAAAGTTGCATCAGTATAGTAATGGGCCCGATGTTTCTCTTATCGTACTCGCATGTTATTTCTACATAGACTAGACCTACTTAGATCTAGATTAAACATAGGATGGTTAAGGGTAAGACCAGATAACATTATAAAAAAGATATATCCTTCCACCCTCATATCCAAGTTTTGGGCTGATTATTGCCGACCCACCGCAGCAAGGCCATTCAGATTTTCGTACGCACGCAAAGCGCCCTCTAGTGCCCCATGAATGTGCCTAGACCTATCTTATGATTATGAATGATTGAACATTAAATTAGGGAGGCCAATGCCCGGGCGTAAGGCTTCTACACCTACGATTTGTGCGCTCGTCGCCCACTTCAAAAAATTAGCAAAGGGAAAAAAATGATGTAAAAATAAAAATTGAAGAAAATATGAAAAGAAAATACAATTATACATTTCACAACATACCTATAATCACGGATCTGTAACAGTCTTTCACCATTTGTTGACAATCTTGCAGATTTTGACGTTTTTTAATCCAATAATTGTGGTTGCAGACGACCTTGACGCACTCGCACCACCGACTAAGAAAATCCTAGAGGGCGTAGAGGTTTGCTCACTAAAAACCTTCTCATTGGCAGAAGGTAGACCCTAAAAATATGGGATCCGTTTTGAGTAAAGAACTTTTGATAGAGATCAACATTTCAGATGTTCACAATTGCCACTTCTAACAACTAGAAAATATAAAGAAAAAAGATTATATCTTTTTAAATACAGATTTTTACAAACTGAACATTCGAAAGTAGATAGAGTACGATGTTTCTGTCAATCTTGCGTTGGTTTGAGCCCTATAGCTACATCCATCTCAAAATGAGAAGGAAAACAGTGAACAGTGACGTCATTGTTCGCGCCAAAAATAAAGGGTATTGCGACATAATCTGAGCTCCGGTCAGAGCGTGCCCAAAGCGTAGTCTTATTTATAGACCCTAGTACCTTATTCTCACAGCACTAGATACGAGTGTCGTGCAGTAATGTATGAGAAGTGTTAAAAAAGATATTTCAGTAAAAAAAAAGTCTACGTGAGCAGTCTATACTCCAATTGAGAATTGAAATGAAAGCCATGATTTGAAGGTGTGTGTTGTATATGATACATGGTTAGTGAGTGTGTATGTTACGTATAGCGAAAGGGAGAGAGAGAGAGAGAGAGAGTGAGAGAAATATTAGTACACGTACGTTGCATGCATGGATGTGCGCTATGATTGTGTTCGCTGCAAGATGGATTTTAATTGGACCTCGTAACTTCTCGATCGTTGATAATAAGGAATACTCATGAGGAAATCAAATTATTGGAATACACATCTAAGGTAAATATCAATGAATTATATATATTTCTTTCCTTTTTTGAACCATCGTCTTCGGCTCGTAGTAGTAGAAGATGTAATCGTTCGCACATTGATGGCTGGACTTCAGCCTGCATCGGGGCTTGCCTGTGTCGGTGGAGGGATCAACTAAGAAGAAGAAGGTGTGTACGTGTGCGACCGATTCAAGGCTAGCCGCTGTTGAGTGATTGCACTTTCGCGCGAAGTTTTAAACTTCATCATGAACTTTGTCCCTCGGGCCTGTCTAATTATGAACGTAACTTTGCGACATGAAATATAATTGTTTCAAGGCTCTTACGTACGGAAAGGCGTAGAAGGAAATGGCTACAAACCAGCTGGATATCTCCTATTTGATGGAACCTATGGAGTCGGCAGATGGGTGGATTTTCTTAGTGAAAGTAAATGCTTTCTTTTAATCTTAGTTTTAGTATAAACAAATTAGTAATTAAAAAGTTAGATTTGGGCATTGGCCTCCCTAATTAAATTTCCTATGCTTAGATCTAGAATCTAGGGAATCTAGACTATACATTGTTGAATTTATTTTAGTACAGGGCAATTGGGAGGGGAGCTCGCAAGATACGTCACATAGCTGCCAATGTGTGTTTGATTGATCGCACCTTCAAAAATTCATAACTTTCAGTTTCACAGCACTTTAACATTCACGACAAACATGGATATCAACATATGGGACCGATCCTCAAAATATTACACGAAAGGGTCTAGATCTAGATCTCTAGATCTAGTTAATTTTAAAATGCGTTTTTAAACGAATTACACTCAAAATAACCATCTCAATCATTACAATGGAATGTATGTCATGTTTGACTCGACCTCACCTAATAATAATACGTCAAGCTTCAAATCGCTGTAGACTAATTGCGTATTTTTTAGGGGTGAAGCTTTTCTTCACACACCTAATCGGAGATGAAGGTAGCCCATCCAATGTGTAAAAATTGCCAATTTGATAAGTGTAAGGATCGCATTGTACACATACAACAGCTATACTACACACACGCAATATATTCTTTGTGTATTGTATCCGTCAGGCATGATCAGTGCAACGATGGCTGGCTACCAATTAAAATAGGCATTGTGGTCGGATATAATGAGAGTAGATGATGGAGGGGGGGGGGGGGGGGTTAGGCGCAGTACTTAGGGGCAAATCAAAGAATTATACTAAGACCTCACCTCATGTATGTTAGAAATTAAAAAGTTATTATCTTCTTTTGAATTGCAATATATCCCCGCACCATAATTATAAGTCATGAATGAATGTTATTTGTCATAGTCTATGTTATATATTTGAAAGGTGGTACACGATTCAAGCTCTATTTGCTTATGTTTCATCACCTTTGTGTGTTCTTTCTTCAAACTGTATATTAGTTGCAACGTGTGTATGATAAATCATTGTTATATTCTTTTTCATGTGAAGTCAATTCAAATGGATTGTAAAATTGAAATGATTTGTTATATTATTTTATATTCATTTTCATGCGATGTTAACTTCAATGAATTGTGAAATTGTGAACATGCATGCATGCATAAATAAATAAATAAATAAATAAATAAATATGCCTTCTCTGGGAAAAGGGGCATTGACTCTTTAAATACCAAATCACAGAAACTATTCACCATTATGTCACCGTCATGTACATATTTTCTATGGATATATTTTTTAAAATCTCAACTCTTTACCACATCAGCGTCATGTACATGTACATTGTCGATGGATAAAGTGGAATATTTATTCTTCACCACCCTACGCTAACTTTTCACGAACCTAGCGTCATGTGCAGTGTCTATGGATAAACTGGAATATTAACTCTTCACCATCCTACGCTAACTTTTCACCACCCTAGCACCATGTGCATTGTCTATGGATAAACTGGAATATTAATTTTTCACCACCCTACGCTAACATTTCACCACCCTAGCGCCATGTACATTGTCTATGGATAAACTGGAATATTAACTCTTCACCACCCTACGCTATCTTTTCACCACCCTAGCGTCATGTACATTGTCTATGGATAAGCTGGAATATTAATTTTTCACCACCCTACGCTAACTTTTCACCACCTTGCATTATCTATGGATAAGCTGGAATATTAACTTTCACCACCCTACGCTAACTTTTCACCACCCTAGCGCCATGTACATTGTCTATGGATAAACTGGAATATTAACTCTTCACCACCCTACGCTAACTTTTCACCACCCTAGCGTCATGTACATTGTCTATGGATAAAGTAACTCTTCACCACCCTACGCTATCTTTTCACCACCCTAGCGTCATGTACATTGTCTATGGATAAACTGGAATATTAATTTTTCACCACCCTACGCTAACATTTCACCACCCTAGCGCCATGTACATTGTCTATGGATAAACTGGAATATTAACTCTTCACCACCCTACGCTATCTTTTCACCACCCTAGCGTCATGTACATTGTCTATGGATAAGCTGGAATATTAATTTTTCACCACCCTACGCTAACTTTTCACCACCTTGCATTATCTATGGATAAGCTGGAATATTAACTTTCACCACCCTACGCTAACTTTTCACCACCCTAGCGCCATGTACATTGTCTATGGATAAACTGGAATATTAACTCTTCACCACCCTACGCTAACTTTTCACCACCCTAGCGTCATGTACATTGTCTATGGATAAAGTAACTCTTCACCACCCTACGCTATCTTTTCACCACCCTAGCGTCATGTACATTGTCTATGGATAAATGGTAATATTATTTTTTCACCACCCTACGCTAACTTTTCACCACCTTGCATTATCTATGGATAAGCTGGAATATTAACTTTCACCACCCTACGCTAACATTTCACCACCCTAGCGCCATGTACATTGTCTATGGATAAACTGGAATATTAACTCTTCACCACCCTACGCTATCTTTTCACCACCCTAGCGTCATGTACATTGTCTATGGATAAGCTGGAATATTAATTTTTCACCACCCTACGCTAACTTTTCACCACCTTGCATTATCTATGGATAAGCTGGAATATTAACTTTCACCACCCTACGCTAACTTTTCACCACCCTAGCGCCATGTACATTGTCTATGGATAAACTGGAATATTAACTCTTCACCACCCTACGCTAACTTTTCACCACCCTAGCGTCATGTACATTGTCTATGGATAAGCTGGAATATTAATTTTTCACCACCCTACGCTAACTTTTCACCACCCTTCCTTTATGTACATTGTCTATGGATAAGCTGGAATATTAACTCTTCACCACCCAACGATAACTTTTCACCACCCTTCCTTTATGTACATTGTCTATGGATAAGCTGGAATATTAACTCTTCACCACCCAACGCTAACTTTTCACCACCCTAGCGTCATGTACATTGTCTATGGATAAACTGGAATATTAACTTTTCACCACCCTAGCGTCATGTACATTGTCTATGGATAAACTGGAATATTAACTCTTCACCACCCTACGCTAACTTTTCACCACCCTAGCGTCATGTACATTGTCTATGGATAAAGTGGAATATTTATTTTTCACCACCCTACGCTAACTTTTCACCACCCTAGCACCATGTACATTGTCTATGGATAAACTGGAATATTAACTCTTCACCACCCTACGCTAACTTTTCACCACCCTACAGCGCCATGTACATTGTCTATGGATAAACTGCACTCTTAATTTTTCACCACCCTACGCTAACTTTTCACCACCCTATAGCGCCATGTACATAGTCTATAAACTGGAATATTAACTCTTTACCGTGTTAGTTTGTGTTAGTTATGCCTATGCCTTCACGGTGACCATAATGGTAGGAATACTCCCCAGCAGAGGCCGCACTCCTGGGGGAGTAGGGGCACAGTGCCCCCTCCCCCCACTTTTTCAAACACTCGAAAAGTGCCCCTTTTTACATAGGAATAGTGCTCCTTTTACTCTGATAAGTGCCCCTTTTATTTTGACACGTGCCCCTTTTCCTTCGACAAGTTCCCATTTTCCATTGCAATAAGTGTCCATTTTCCATTCTCGTAAGTGCCCTCTTTAATTTCTAGTACTAGGGTAGGTGTGGGGAATTGGAGACCCTTAAGCACATTTCCATAATTTACATAAACATGAAAAATGTTACACATACAGAAAGTTTTGTTTTCTCTTTAGTAACTTCTTCTCTTTATTGGGAAACAAAATTGTGGTCATGATGTAACTGATTAATAAGATAAAAATAATTTATGACGTCATCACCAAAGGTCTCTCATTACCAACATGCGTAGGTAATAAGGGACAGTTACAAATCAAGACATTTCAAATCAAGACATCAAGACAAAAATGGGATTGTTATAGTTAGTTCAAACACTTTTTGAAAGAGATACATGCAGCCAATGAACTTACTGTAATTTTGAAACGATTTTGAAAGAAGAAATTAATCCCATGTTATCCGCTTGTTATGCTTTATAATTTATTGATATTACAGTATATAACATATTGCAATTTGGTATTGGCCACCAGCGCCAAAATCAAAATCAACTCTATTTATTTATTGCAAAAGAAAGCCCTTCGTATTTTGTACTGGTTCACCATTATTTATCTCACACAAGTCCAATATTTTACAAACTGAAAACCCTTACAGTATTTGACATAAATTCGCTACAATGTTTACTGATCATGTTTAAGTATTTAAAAAATATGCTCCCTCTTTCATTTCAAAACTTTTACACTATGAATAAAGCTATTCACTCTTACCCTACTCGTAATTCCTCAAATTTTCATCTAGTATACCCGAAATAAATCCATAAGACACCATGGTCCTGACCTATGGAACTTTCTCCCAGAGTCTATTAAATCATGTTGCTCCCTCTCAGGGCCGTAGCCAGAGTTTGATGTTTAGGGGGGGGGGGGGGGGGGACACATACATGTAATTGATCGACGTTCTGGGGAGGGGTCTAAACAATTTCAATTTTTTTGTGGGGGGGGGGGGCACGTGCCCCCCCCCCCCCCCCCTGGCTACGGGCCTGCTCACTCTACTCATTTAAGGCCAAAGTTAAAACGATGTTATCATATACTCAAGGTAGAATTTCTGTGTCAACTCTTCATTGTTTATCATGTCATCTCTTCTTTCATTCGAATCATTATCATCATCATCATCATCATCGTCTTCATCATCATCATCATCCTCATCTGCATTGTCAATATCACCATCATCGAAATTTGTATTTTCAATTACCTATCCGTATCTGCTTAATATGTGTTAATATATTCATGAGTTTTTGTCTGGGGCTGTCGTATTATCAAGCAATCTGCTTACAATGACAGTCCTTCTTCCGCAAATAATTGTATCATGTTTTATAATGTTTGAGGAAACTTAGTATTTATGACATTTTATATCTATATATATATATATATATATAAATATATATATATATATATATATATATGTATTTGCTAATTTATGATTCATTGTCAGAAAAATACTTATTGTACTTTATATTATTATTGTTATCGAAAAACTGTATGATTACACGAATGCAGAAGAAAATATAATCAAATCAAAATATACTTATGTTATTTTATCTAAGGTCTTTTCAGTCTTCCGTTATGAAAATGTACTTATAACCCTATCAGGATTGGGTTTTTTCCTCTTTATAAGATGTAATTTTTCGCACTGCGACCTCACAAATCTTAACACTTTTCCTCGCTCGCAAATAAATGTTCAGACCATCACACCCAACTGCAAAGCATGATGCATTATGCAATATCTTGTATGGTGTATAAAGTGAAACAAATATTGAAATCATCCCTGATAATGTAAACACAATGTAGGGGTATATACCGAAGTCTAAACAATGTCTATTTTCTCTTTGAGATTTCCCTTTGTAGCCTAGGTGCCTTTTTTCTTCAGAAAGTGTCCTTTTTTCTTGGTGCCCCGCCCCCCAACTTTTGAAGTCGCTCGGCCGCCCCTTTTCCCCAGTGAGTGGAGACTACAAACTTGCGATTGATTGGAGGACTTACGTCTGATTTGGATCAATCGTAACTCTATAAGACGGGGACAAAAGCTCTCATGAAATTCTCACAATGATACACATATGAAGTTTAAAAACAATATTAAGACTGCGGACACCAGAATATTTTGAAAACTAATAAACATTTATTGAGAATTTACAGGAAATGCCAATGCATATATGACTTTTTTTTCCTTTCAATTCTATTTTCTCTTCTTCGTTCTCGTAGACATAGCCTCTACGGTAATACATGGCAACATTAGAATAAAGAATCATTGCTAGTACTGTATAGATCAGGCGCGCCGGAAACAGTTTGGGATGGGGGGGGGGGGGGTTTGGGGGTGGCAAACATTCCAGGGGGCTCACCTTCCAGGGGCAGTGACGTAATGAGAAAAAAACGTTCGGAAGGGGGGGGGGGCAGACGAAAAATCTGCATCACCACCAGTCTTACATGTTACATGCAGCTCCCGCGGAACGTTTTTCAAAGTGGAGTATTAACGATCAGGTAGAGCGTAAATTGGCATAGGGTCCAGGGCATGAGTCTCGGTAGGGGGGTCAAGGGGCTCAGCCCCGGAAGCTCAGGGGTTTTAGGTATTAAATTACGGCTAGATGAGCATCCAGGGGCCCTCTTTAAGGCCATTGACGTGTTCCAGGTGGGGAGCCCCCAGAAGCCCAGAGGTTTTAATATTTAACTACAGTCAGATGAGCATCCAGGGGCCCGCCCTATAGTGGGTCCAGGGGGCAGAGCCCCCGGAAGCTCAGGGGTTTTAGGTATTTAATTACGGTCAGATGAGCATCCACGGGCCCGCCTTAGGGCCCTTGGTGGGGTCCAGGGGGCAGAGCCCGCGGAAGCTCAGGGGCTTAGGTATTTAATTACGGTCAGATGAGCATCCAGGGCCCGCCTTAGGGCCATTGACGTGTTCCAGGGGGGGGGGGAGCCCCCAGAAGCCCAGAGGTTTTAATATCTAACTACGGACAGATGAGCATCAAGGAGCACACCCTATAGTGGGTCCAGGGGGCAGAGCCCCCGGAAGCTCAGGGGTTTTAGGTATTTAATTACGATCAGATGAGCATCCACGGGCCCGCCTTAGGGCCCCTGGTGGGCTCCAGGGGGCAGAGCCCGCGGAAGCTCAGGGGCTAAGGTATTTAATTACGGTCAGATGAGCATCCAGGAGCCCGCCTTAGGGACATTGGTGGGGTCTAGGGGGCATAACCCCCCGAAAGCTCGAGTTTTTTAGGTATTTAATTACGGTCAGATGAGCATCCAAAGGACAGAGCCCCCTGAAGCTCAGGGGTTTTAGGTATATTACTGTCAGATGAGCATCAAGGGGGCCGCCTTAAGGCTCTTGGTGGGGTTCGGGGCGGAGCCCCCTTAAGCTCTGGGGTTTAAGGCATTTAATTACGGTCAGATGAGCATTTTTTATACCTTATTTGTGACATTGGCAGGTCACTTATTTCTTCTCTCCGTCTTTCTTTCTTTTTCTCTTTAACATACTTTTTCAAAAAGTGAGGTGGGGGGGGGGGGGGGGAGGCTCGAGCCCAGCCACTTTGCAGACCATGACATAAAGGCTTCTAAATAAGCGTATTTTTCGCTCGACTGTAATTTGGGAATTTCTTATCGTCCAACAAACGCATAAAAAGGTAAGACTTACAAAAAAAAATGGAGAAAAAATACCGGAAAATCATGTCATAACAACAACATTTGTAAATTACTGGTATCGAATAAGAAATACACCCCCCCCCCCCCCATCAGTACGCCAGCGTTCGGGGGCTCATGTCTTCTCACCCTATATAACAAAAAAACAGACACGCTTTTCCATTTTCGCACAATATGTCCATGATATGAGCTATTATAAAGACCTCCATTGATAAATACCGTTTAGGTGGCATGCGCAATGTTTATGAAATTTAATTCCTGTGAACGTTTCTTTTCTTTGAATGGAATTGTATATGGGATTTAATTCAGGATTTTATTATTGTTATGTTCTTTTGGGTTAAAATACAAACCATGTTTACTCCTTTACTGTTTTTTGTTGTTTTTTTTTGGAGGGGGGGGGGGCGTCTTTGTTGGGGGGGGGGGCAAAATGCGTTTTGTTAACAAATTCGTTGTTATTCACATTCTCTCTAGTATAATTATATGGGAGATAAATTCAATGTTGTACAGTCAGTTTACATCTCAAATGCAGCTGTGCACATATTTAAAACATTAGACATGTTAACCAAGTCACGATGAAAACCACATATTATTAAAAACATTTACGAGACCAGCTTTGCCTTCGTGCTTCATTATGTTGTCATCCCTTTGGAATCAATGTGGAATTGTGTGGAGGTCCTACATAAACAGCACAACAATTTCGCCGTTCATTTCCGATTCTCTTGAATTCATAACGACTGAAATAAGATCCATTCAAGTTGCAAACTTCCGACGAATTAACAGTTTCCCAGTTGCATGTACCTGCATAAGGTCTTGCGGTACCGCAAAATATTTCGGGAACAAGGTGTAATTGCGCATTTGCCAGGTATATTGAGGTTCATTTGTAAAATATATTCCACATATTACAGAATGTTACAATATATGTTTTCTCTACAGTTGTATTAGAAAAAGATATACAAGCTAGTACAATAGAATTTTAAATTCTTGACGATAATATTTTGGAGAGTGCAAGTTTTATAATTTGTTTGATAGTCTGTTAAACGAAGAGGACTGTTTCATTGTTAAAGTATCTCACCCGTCTATATATCAAGCCCTATATATATTTTTTTAAATTTATATAGGCGACAGAAGGGGATCGCATCTGTTTATTTCAGTTCATCCTCGTGAAGCATTATTGCTTATGCATAAACCCACCGATCGGAAATAATAAATCTTGAACCCCATGATCTCTCATGGGGTTCTTATTTGAACCCCATGATCTCTTTTTCAGCCAACATGAAAGTCTGAAGAACTTTGCAGGAATTGTGAATATGTCACGTATGTCCTATCTGTTAGCAGTGTCCTATAGAATTCAAATTATGCAAGGAAACCTGTTTACTTTTAAGACTTGACCGTCAGACGCTATTGAATGAATGATTGACTTGCTTTGGTAATAAATAGAGCTGTAAGGGGTACATGAGCATTACATGCAGGCACGGATCCAGGATTTCTTAGGGGGGGGGGGGGGCAAATTTGAAATCATGCGAGCCAAATATTGGTACGTTATGGTGACCAGCAGTGACGTAATTGGGAGGGGGTGGGTGCAAGTAGGGGCGAGTTTCCCCCCTCCCTCCTCCGCGAAGCGCGGAAACTTTGACATTTCAAAAAATTATTAGAGAAAGAAGACGATTCGTTGTAACGTTATCGACTCTTAATCTTCGTCTAAATTCAGTCCCCCCCCCCTCCCGCGCGAAGCTTTTACGTTTCATTAAATCATTAGAGAAAGAAGACGATTCGTTGTACCGTTCTCGAAAATTCAGTTCCCCCATCCCCCTCCCTCGCGAAGCGCGGAAGCTTTTACGTTTCATTAAATCATTAGAGAAAGAAGACGATTCGTTGTACCGTTCTTGACTCTTAATCCTTGTCTAAATTCAGTCTCCTCCCCCTCCTCCCGCGCGAAGCGCGGAAGCTTCGACGTTTCATTAAATTATTAGAGAAAGAAGACGATTCGTTTTACCGCTCTCGAAGATAATCCTCGTCTGAAATTATTTTCTTCCTCCTGCGCGAAGCGCGGAAGCTTTTACGTTTTATTAAATCATTAGAGAAAGAAGACGATTCGTTGTACCGTTCTCGACTCTTAATCCTTGTCTAAATTCAGTCCCCCCCCCTCCCGTGCGAAGCGCGGAAGCTTCGACGTTTCATTTAATTTTTAGAGAAAGAAGACGATTCGTTGTACCGCTCTCGAAAATATTCTTCGTCTGAATTCAGTTTCCCCCCTCCCGCGCTCCCTCGCTACGCGTTTTTTGGGGGACCACCCCACCGCCCCCTGGCTACGCGCCTGCAGTCAGATGAACTTATGTTGATACCTTGTCTGCCCCCGGAAGTTCAGGGGTTTTAGGCATTTAATTACGGTCAGATGAGCATTATTTTGATACCTAATTGTGACATTTGCAGGTCACTAATTGGCGTGGGGTTCAGGGGGCGGAGCCCCCGGAAACTCAAGGGTTTTAGGCACTCAATTACGGTCAGATGAGTATCAAGGGGCCCGCCTTGAGGCTTTCGTTGGGGTCAGGGGGCAGAGCCCCCGGAAGCTCAGGGGTTTTAGGCGTTTAATTACTGTCAGATGAGCATCTAAGGGCCCGCCTTAGGGCCCTAGGTGGAATCCAGGGGGCTGAGCCCTCGTGGTTTTAGGCATTTAATTTAATCATGGTCAGATGAGCATATTTTGATACATCATTATAATGTGTCACTGGCAGTTAACTATTGTTTCTTTCTTGCTCTCTTTCTTTCTATTTCTCTTTAATATACTTTTTCAAAAAAAGTGGGGGGGGGGGGGGGGGGGGGAGGCTCGAGGATCCCGATCCCCGCCGTTCTGCGGGCCCTGACATGTAGGCATCTCAAAAAGCATTTTCTTGCCTGGCCGTAAATTTAGGAATTTGTCATTTTCCAACAAACGCATACAAAAGTACAATTTACTTAAAAGTGATGAAAAATCTCGGAAAATTATGTCATTTCAACATTATTTGTAAACCACCGTTATGGAATTAGAAATAAACCAACGTTTGAATTTTATTTCCCCAAAGCCCCCCCCCCCCTCCCCTATCAGTACGCCAGTGCCCCCCCCCCCCGATTTACACCTTGTTGACGAGAAAATTACAACTGATATCCCTTACCTTTCTTCATTCTCTTTTTGCTCTTTCCCTTTCCCTTCCCTTCTCTCTCTTTTAAGTTTGCCTGGGTGGGGGGGGCAAGGTCATTTTGGCCCCACTCCGCTCCACACATTGTTGACTGATCTCCCCTTCTTTTCTCCCTTTTCTTTTCTTCTTCCTCTTTTTTGTTCCTTTTAGCTCTCCTCTTTTCCTTTTCCTTCCTTCTCTTTTTTTTTAACGCGGGGACGGGGGGGGGGGGGGGGGGGGGAGGCAAGGGCCTTTTGCCTCCACCCCCCCCCCCGATCGGGAAAATTGCAATTGATATCCCCCTTCTTTTCTTTTCTTCTTCCTCTTTTTTCCTTCCCTTTATCTCATTTTTTCCTTTTTTTCTTTCCCTTTCCTTCCTTCTCTTTTATTTTTTGATTGGGGGAGGGGGCAGCAGCCTGGGAGGCAATTCCTTTTGCCCCCCCCCCCCCGATCTCCTTCTTCCCTCTTTTCTTTTCTTCTTCCTCTTTTTTCCCTTTTTCTCCTCTTTCCCTTTTCCTTCTTTTCCTTTTCTTTCTCTCCTTTTTTTCGGGGGGGGGGGGGGGGGGCAAGGCCCGCTCGCCCCCCCCCCTGGATCCGCGCCTCTCTACATGTACTAAATGTACATTTGTCTATTATATAAATCAGACTAATTAAACGAGCGTGCTCGCTAAATTCAATTCGACAACTAATGATCATTATTTTCTCACAAAAAGACATTTTCAAACCTTTTGGTTTTGAAGGAAGTTCTAAATTATTATTATCATTCAAATTACGTTGGAATTTAACCTCGTCATTATTTTTGGCCTGCACATAGGACATAATACCGTTTTAACTTCAATAAACTGTATTGTAGTTGGATGGTGAAAAATTAATATTCCAGTTTATCCATAGTCAATGTACATGACCGTAGGGTGGTGAAAAGTTAGCGTAGGGTGGTGAAGAGTTAATATTCCAGGTTATCCATAGTCAATGTACATGACCGTAGGGTGGTGAAAAGTTACCGTAGGGTGGTGAAGAGTTAATATTCCAGTTTATCCATAGACAATGTACATAACGGAAGGGTGGTGAAAAGTTAGCGTAGGGTGGTGAAGAGTTAATATTCCAGTTTATCCATAGACAATGCACATGGCGGTAGGGTGGTGAAAAGTTAGCGTAGGGTGGTGAAGAGTTAATATTACCATTTATCCATAGACAATGTACATGACGCTAGGGTGGTGAAAAGTTAGCGTAGGGTGGTGAAAAATTAAATATTCCAGTTTATCCATAGACACTGTACATGGCGCTAGGGTGGTGAAAAGTTAGCGTAGGGTGGTGAAGAGTTAATTCCAGCTTATCCATAGACAATGTGCATGGCGCTAGGGTGGAGAAAAGTTAGCGTAGGGTGGTGAAGAGTTAATATTCCAGCTTATCCATAGACAATGCACATGACGATAGGGTGGTGAAAAGTTAGCGTAGGGTGGTGAAGAATAAATATTCCAGTTTATCCATAGACACTGTATATGGCGCTAGGGTGGTGAAAAGTTAGCGTAGGGTGGTGAAGAGTTATTATTCCAGCTTATCCATAGATAATGTACATGACGCTAGGGTGGTGAAAAGTTAGCGTAGGGTGGTGAAGAGTTAATATTACCATTTATCCATAGACAATGTACATGACGCTAGGGTGGTGAAAAGTTAGCGTAGGGTGGTGAAGAGTTATTATTCCAGCTTATCCATAGATAATGTACATGACGCTAGGGTGGTGAACGTTAGCGTAGGGTGGTGAAGAGTTAATATTCCAGCTTATCCATAGACAATGTACATGACGCTAGGGTGGTGAAAAGTTGAGATCGTGAAAAATTATATCCATAGAAAATATGTACATGACGGTGACATAATGGTGAATAGTTTATGTGATTTGGTATTTAAAGAGTCAATGCCCCTTTTTCCAGAGAAGGCATATTTATTTATTTATTTATTTATTTATGCATGCATGCATGTTCACAATTTCACAATTCATTGAAGTTAACATCGCATGAAAAATGAATATAAAATAATATAACAAATCATTTCAATTTTACAATCCATTTGAATTGACTTCACATGAAAAAGAATATAACAATGATTTATCATACACACGTTGCAACTAATATACAGTTTGAAGAAAGAACACACAAAGGTGATGAAACATAAGCAAATAGAGCTTGAATCGTGTACCACCTTTCAAATATATAACATAGACTATGACAAATAACATTCATGCATGACTTATAATTATGGTGCGGGGATATATTGCAATTCTATTGTAGCTGAAATTTCATCTACTGTACACCTACAGTGAATAGATCTGATTTTTATTAGTATTCAATATAGGTAACTGAAATAGCATTGTCCCCCCCCCCCCCCCCCCGTGTTGTACATTATCCTCCTTCCCCTATTTCTTTACTTTACCATTATCTTTATTCTGTTTTCTTTTTTAGTCTACCATATTTTGTAAATTAGTGGTAGATCTGATATTTATTTATAGTCTGTATAGGTAACTAGATTAGTATTAGTCCCCCTCCCCCTGTAATATAACCTACTTCTTTAAAAAAAATGTTGTTTCTGTAAAGGTGATCTGTGTTTTAACAAGCTGTGCTTTTTTAACAGACCACCTCTTTTTCCACATTTGTTAAAGTCTTTATAACTGTTTCATTGTTAATGTTTTTATGCTAGTTTACGATGAACTTGTTACTACTGTTACTGAATGAAATGTTTTTTTTATGCAAGTGGAAAGAAATAAACAAATCTTGAATCTTGAATCTTGAATTCAAAAGAAGATAATAACTTTTTAATTTCTAACATACATGAGGTGAGGTCTTAGTATAATTCTTTGATTTGCCCCTAAGTACTGCGCCTAACCCCCCCCCCCCTCCATCATCTACTCTTATTTTATCCGACCACCATGCCTATTTTAATTGGTAGCCAGCCATCGTTGCACTGATCATGCCTGACGGATACAATACACAAAGAATATATTGCGTGTGTATAGTATAGCGGTTGTATGTGTAAAATGCGATCCTTACACTTATCAAATTGGCAATTTTTACACATTGGATGGGCTACCTTCATCTCCGATTAGGTGTGTGAAGAAAAGCTTCACCCATTTTTTAGTAGAAGTAAGAAATTTCCCGGGAAAATTATCAAAATATATGCCCAATAAGTGTATGCTGCCCTCTAAGCTAGACCACTGCCTGAAATTTGATTTAATAGGATCATGCCTGCTCATCGATCGTAGACCTACAACATCGTGTATTAAAGTAAGTAAGTAAAGTAAGTAAAATATTTTCCTTGTCATTTCAAATTGAATAAATGGGGGGGGGGGGGGGGGGGGAAGGGATGTGTGCTAACCAGGCGCGGATCCAGGGGGGGCCGAGCGGGTCACTTGCCTCCCCCCCCCCCCCCCCGCAAAAAAAGAGAGAGAGAGGGGGGGGGAGAGAGAGAGAGAGAGAGACGGGGAGAGAACGAAAAAAGAAGAAGGGAAAGTGAAAGAGGAGAGCAAGGGAACGAAAGAAGAGGAAGAAGATAAGAAAAAGGGGGAAGAAGGAGATCGGAGGAGCCGAAAGGGCCTATACCCTCCCAGTGCGGCGCTGCCTCCCCACCCCCCCCCCCCCCCCCCACATCAACAAAATAAGCGAGAAGGAAGGAAAGGGAAAGAAAAAAGGAAAAGAGGAGATAAAGGGGAGGGAAAAAAGGAAGGAAGGGAAGAAGGAAAAAGGGGTAATAATCGCCCTCAGTGGTAAGACTATGTACCGCAGCCACCTGCGCATGCATGCTGGTATGATCTTCAGTAGATCAAGATGGATGCCTACCATAGAGATATATACTACTAACACTTTTTATCTCTATGATGCCTACATATCTTTCTCTCTATAGTAATATCATCTAGTTTATTTTTTAGAGCAAGGTTGTCATTAGATTTTCTACCTCTAATCAATAAAATCATATTCTCTCTAAAAAAAATCGAGTGATCACTGACGTGACTCCTATAGCTCGGAAGATTGAAAATGTAGTGAGAATAAATTAAACATTCACTCTTCATTTCCTTCTTAGAGAGCACTTTTAAATCAATCGATATTCACTCCTAAACAAGTGATCACTGACGTGACTACCGGGGAGTGAAAATAGAGTGAACATTCAATCTTTTCTTCTTAGGGAGTATCTATCAATAATTCTATAAATTCATATTATGAAGTCATTAATTCACAGTTCCATATTATCTATAGGCGTGTGAAATGCTGGCACTGACTGAAGTTCTAGAACAGGAAACATATCACGAAAATGAAGAGTTAATACGTAGGACTGGTGTCATAGGCGCCGAAAGTGAGGGGGGGTGCAGGGGCCACTCGCCCCCCCCCCTAACAAAAAAAAGTGGGGAGGGGGAACGCATTTTTGCCCCCCCCCCCCCACAAAAAACGCCCCCCCCCCTTAAAAAAAGGGAAGAAAAGCTGTTATAGAGTAAAGATGGTTTGTAGTTTTAACCCTTAAGAACATAACCATGATAAAAAACCTACATTAGATCACATATAAATTTCCATTCAAAGAAAAGGAAAGTGTTAACAGGAATTAAATTTCCTTAACATTCCGCAAGCCACCTATATCAATGGAGGTTTTATGGCGCATATCGTGGAAATATTGTGAAAGGATGGGAAAGCGTGTGTGTCTTTTGTTATAGGGGTGAGAAGACGTGAGCCCCTGAACGCTGGCGTACTGATGGGGGGGGGGGGGTATTTTATTCGATACTAGTGATTTACAAATGTTGCCGAAATGACATGATATTCCGGTATTTTTTCTCAATTTTTTGTAAGTCATACCTTTTTATGCGTTTGTTGGAAAATTAGAAATTCCCAAATTTACAGTCAGGCGAAAAATATGCTTTTTTAGAAGCTTTCATGTCAGGACCTGAAGAACGGCTGGGCTCGGGGGCTCGAGCCCCCCTCACTTTTTGAAAAAGTATATTACAGAGAAAGAAATAGAGAAAGAGAAAAAAGAAATGACCTACGAATGTCACAAATGAAGTATCAAAATATGCTCATCTAAGCGTAATTAAATACCTAAAACCCCCGAGCTTCCGGGGGCTCTGCCCCTGGACTCCCTGCCAATTAGTGACCTGCCAGCGTCACAAATAAGGTATCTAAATATGCTTATCTGACCGTAATTTAACTCTAAAAACCATGAGCTTCCAGGGGCTCTGCCCCTTGACCTACTGCCGGGGCTCAGGCCCTGGACCCCAAGCCAATTCGCTCTAACTGATCGTTAATACTGTGACCGTCACGGTTCGCCATCTTGGCTTGACACTGAGTATTTGCCCGTTGGGATCACCAATGTGAATTAGGGACCACCATGATCGTTACCAAAATCGCGGAAAAAGGGGTCAATTTCAAGCAATGTCCGCGGACAAAATATTTCTCGAAATATAGCGCCGGAAGCAGTTTGGGATTGGGGGGGGGGGGCAATCATTCCAGGGGCCCAGGGGGGGGGGGGCTCCCCTTCCAGGGGCAGTGACGCCATGAGAAAAAACGTTTTGAAGGGGGGGGGGTGCAGACGAAAAATCTGCATCACCACCAGTATTACACGTCGCATGCAGGTCCCGCGAAACGTTTTTCAAAGTGGAGTATTAACGATCAGGCAGAGCGTAAATTGGCGTGGGATCCAGGGCATGAGCCTCGGCCGGGGTTCAAGGGGCTGAGCCGGTTAGATGAGCATCCAAGGGCCCTCTTTGAGGCTATTGACGTGGTCCATGGGGCCGCCTTAGGGCCCCTGGTGGGGTCCAGGGGGCAGAGCCCCCGAAAGCTCAGGGGTTTTAGGTATTTAATTACGGTCAGATGAGCATCCAGGGACCCGCCTTAGGGTCCTTGGTGGGGTCCAGGGGGCAGAGCCCCCGAAAGGTCAGGGGTTTTAGGTATTTAATAACGGTCAGATGAGCATCCAGGGGCCCGCCTTAGGGCCCTTGGTGGGGTTCAGGGGCAGAGCCCCCGGAAGCGTTGGGGTTTTAGGTATTTAATAACGGTCAGATGAGCATCCAGGTGCCCGCCTTAGGGCCCTTGGTGGGGTCCAGGGGGCAGAGCCCCCGGAAGCTCAGGGGTTTTAGGTTTTTAATAACGGTTAGATGAGCATCCAGGGGCCCTCTTTAAGGCTAATGACGTGTTCTAGGGAGGGAGGGGGAGAGCCCCAAGAAGCTCAGAAGTTTTAATTTTTAACTACGGTCAGATGAGCATCCAGGGGCCGCCTTAGGGCCCTTGGTGGGGTCCAGGGAGCGGAGCACCCTGAAGCTCAGGGGTTTCAGGTATTGTATTACGGTCAGATGAGCATCCAGGGAACCGCCTTAGGGCCCTTGGTGGGGTCCGTGGGCAGAGCCCCCATAAGCTCTGGGGTTTTAGGCATTTTTTATACCTTATTTGTGACATTTGGAGTTCACTTATTTTTTCTCTCCGTCTTTCTTTCTTTTTATTTTTAACATATTTTTTCAAAAAGTGAGGGGGGGGGGGCACAGGCTCGAGCCCAGCCACTTTGCAGACCATGACATAAAGGCTTATTAACAAGCGTATTTTTCGCCCGACTGTAATTTGGGAATTTCTTATTTTCCAACAAACGCATAAAAAGGTATGACTTTTTAAAAAATGGAGAAAAAATACCGGAAAATGTCATAACAGCAACATTTGTAAATCACTGATATCGAATAAAAAATTCTCCCCCCCCCCCCCCCATCAGTACGCCATCGTTCAAGGGCTCATGTCTTCTCACCCCTATAACAAAAAAAAACAGACACGCTTTCCCATTCTCGCACAATATGCGCGTATCGCTATTATAAAGACCTCCATCGATAATTACCGTATAGGTGGCATATGCGCAATGTTTATGAAATTTAATTACTGTGAACTTTCCTTTTCTTTGAATGGAATTGTATATGTGATTTTTTTTCAGGTTTTTTATTTTTGTTATGTTCTTTTGGGTTAAAAATACAAACCATGTTTACCCCTTTACTGCTTTTTTTTTTTTTTTTGGAGGGGGGGGGGGCGTATCTTTTTTGGGGGTGCAAAAATGCGTTTTGCCCCCCCCCCCCACTATTTTGACTGGGGGGGGGGCAACTGCCCCCCCCCCCCCCCAATTCCGGCGCTTATGTGCACAGGTGTCCTCGAAATTGATAAATAGGGGTCAGGAAAAAGGAAAAGAGAAAACCGGGAAGACAAATTATCAGAGCCGATCGAGTCGCCTAGCTGCGGCATCGTTTCGTTATTTCGTACACCTATTCGGGCTCGCGCTCGCGCTCGCGTCGCTCATTTCGATATCGTTGAGAAAAAAAGCCTCCAAGTACCGAATACGTACCGGGCCGGCCACATGATTTACCATGGTAATTAGCATCATTGATGTCAATATGCTAGAATATTTTTTTACAGGTATCAAAGTTGTATGGATTTAAAAGCAAGACGTACACTCTGTTTTGCTCTTATTCTATGTTTATTTGACTAATTTTGCTTTAATTTTGCTAACCCTGCATGGTATAGTAACATAAACAAAGTCAGATCAAAAGAAGTTGAAGATTATACAGAACAAAATGGTGAGATTTATCAACTGTTCTGGTCCAAGAACTCATGTTGGCTACAGCGAACTTTCTAAAGCTGGTTTTCTTGAAGTCGACCAAAGATCAAAACAACTCGTATTGCATCACGTGCATAAAATATATCATACTAGGTCGAATCATTATATTCGATCCAACTTCCATCTTGTTACTGACTTACATGATTATAATACAAGAAATAGCCGATTCAACTTTAACTTACCAGAAAGAGTAGGTAGTATTGGAAATTTGTTTTATTACAATGCCATAAAACATTGGAATTCCCTATTTGCAATTTAATTTTAATGCGGTGATGTGTCGGTTACGAGCAGAAGGTCATATCAGGCTTCTATATTCTTTAATACTATCAACAGATATCTGGATAAAGACACTTCGTCACATCAAGCTACGAGAAAGTATATCATCATCTCACAGAATTCTACTCGAACACCGCATCAAAATTCTTTTCACCCTTTTTTTTCTTCTTCTTCTTCTTCTTTGGTCCCTTTTAGCTCTCCTTTTTCCTTTTCCTTCCTTCTCTCTCTTTTTTTTAGCGGGGGCGGGGGAGGCAAAGACCTTTTGCCCCACCCCATCCGCAACTTGTTGGCGGGAAAATTGCAACTGCATGATATCCCCCTTCTTTTCTTTAGTTCTTCCTCAATTTTCCTTCCCTTTATCTCCTCTTTTCCTTTCCTATTCCTTCCTTCCTTCTCTCTTATTTTGTTTTATTGGGGGGAGGCAACAGCCTGGGAGGCAAGGCCCTTTCGCCCCCCCCCCCCCGATCTCCTTCTTCCCCCTTTTCTTTTCTTCTTCCTCTTCTTTCTTTCCCTTTCTCTCCTCTTTCCCTTTCCCTCTTTTCCTTCTCTCTCTTTCTCTCTCTCTCTCTCTCTCTCTCTCTCTCTCTCTCTCTCTCTCTCTCTCTCTTTTGCGGAAGGGGGGGGGGGGGGGTAAGGCCCGCTCACCCCCGCTGGATCCGCGCCTGCATCTACCTTATATGACACATCAGGCCTATACTTGCGTTTTGTGAGAGGCTCAAGTATCCGGGCCAGCTATTTAAGTAAAGTAAGTTTTGAAGAAAAACAAAACGAGTACTCGCTCTCCAATCGTATTGGTTATTGGGGAATTTTGAATGTCATCAAATATGTTTTTTTTCCTTTTAAAATAATAATTGTTTTGCGACTCAATTCAGGCCTGACTAAATATAAACTTTTTCGGAAGGCAACAGACAAATAATTTAGTCATATACCTGATTAACATTTGAAGATTTCCTACACTAGTGCCTGGCCGTGCGTGTCCCATATTTGAACACTAAGTTGCACCTGAAATTGCAACATGTGCATTATAAGCTTCAAACGCTTTCTTTCATACAAATACACCAACAAAAAATCCCCAAAGCTTGAATGCATACTATTTCACAAGATGTAATTAAACAATATGAATTATATTAATGATCATTTTTGCGCTTCTTGCTCCTAGCAAGATAGTTTCCTCCTACATTTAATTTTGTTGCTGTTTTGAGTTTATGAGTTTATATTCATATTTTTGTTATCAAACAGGAATAAATAAATGAATATATAAATACATTTGTACAATGATAATTGTAAAATGATGATAGAAGAACCAATGAAAATCGCAACTGATCTTCCCTAATTCCTTTTTTCCCCTTCCTCTTTGTTTTCTGTCCCTTTCTCTCCTCTTTCCCTTTCACTTCCCTTACTTCTCTCTCTCTCTCTCTCTCTCTCTCTCTCTCTCTCTCTCTCTCGTTTAAGTTTGCTGAGGGTGGCAGGGGCCCTTCGCCCCCTCCCCCCGATCCACGCGATTTTGGTGGGATTAATCGCAACTGATCTATGCTTCTTTTCACCCTTTTCTTTTCTTCTTCCTCTTTTGTGTTCCATTTTAGCTCTCCTCTTTCCCTTTCCCTTCTTTCTCTCTCTTTTTTTTTTTTGGCGGGGAGGGGGTGGGTGGTCGGGGAGGGGGCAGAGGCAAAGGCCTTTCTCCGCGATCCACATCTTGTTTGCAGAAAAATTGCAACTGATAGTCCTTCTTTTCTTTTCTTCTTTTGTTTCTTTCCCTTTCCTTCCTTCTCTCTTGTTTTGCGGGGGGGGGGGGGCAACAGCATGGGCGGCAAGGCCGTTCCGGCCCCCAATCTCCTTCTTTTCCCCTTTTTCTTTTCTTCTTCCTTTTCTATTCTTTCCCTTTCCCTTCTTTTCCTTCCTTCTCTCTCTCTCTCTCTCTCTCTCTTTTTGTTTGCCAGGGAAGGGCAGGCGAAGGCCTTTCGCCCCCGATCCAACTGATATCCCTTCTTTTCTTTTCTTCTTTTGTTTCTTACCCTTTCCTTCCTTCTCTCTTGTTTTGCGGGGGGGGGGGGTGAGGCAACAGCATGGGCGGCAATGCCCTTCCGGCCCCCCCCCCGATCTCCTTCTTTTCCCACTTTTCTTTCTTCTTCCTTTCCTCTTCTCTCTTCTTTCCCTTTCCCTTCTTTTCCTTCCTTCTCTCTCTCTCTCTCTTTTTGTTTGCCAGGGAAGGGCAGGCGAAGGCCTTTCGCCCCCGATCCACACCGCGTAGGTGGGAAACATCTCCCGTACCTTTCTTTTCTTTCCCTTTCCCTTCTCTCTCTCTCTTCATTTTGTGTTGGCGGTTTGGGGTCAAGGCCCTCTCGCCCCGCCCCCCCTCCCCCCTGGACCCGCGCCAGGAAGACCTGTAGTGTGGTCCCTAGCTAGCTGGCAAAGCTGAATATGGGTTATCCAGTCGTTTCATTCATTAAGTATAATTATACTTGTATTAGTGGGGCGCGGTTAGAAATATTTTGGTGCAGATTCTTCTAAAAGCACAAAATTTGCCCCAGAGGTAGATTATACCATACTATTACGATTTCTGCCGGACGCCAAGAAGGGCGCTCTCTGGGACTGCCATATTGGGCAAATCCAAAAATGGCCGCCATCTGAGTTAAAGGTCAAGCGTAGTTCCAAAAGGAAAAGCGCTTGTATGATTATAGTTTATATTATAGTGTTGGGGGGGGGGGTCAGAGAATCTGATTTTGATGTTCTTTCACTGATTTGAGGTCTCCTTGGGGGTGCCTTACTGGTCATATTGGTCAAATCCAAAATGACCGCCATCTGAATTACAGGTCAAGTATAGTTATGAAAGGAAATGGGCTAGTATGATAAAAGTTGATGAATTCATTGGGTTTCCGGGGTCGGATAATCTGATTATGATGTTCTTTTATCCATAAGCGAGTTCGTAATTGCACACTCCGCATGCGCCAAAATCGGGAACGAACTTTTTCAAAGGTCACATGAGTAAAGAGAGCTGAGAGAGGAACTGTAATTTTTTTATGTGCTGGCCTTTCCTTTGTGAATGATCACATCTGACACACCAGTCACCGAAAATCATTTCTGAATGTCGGAATTGGTTCTTTATAGTAAACTTTACTTGAAATCTGGTCATCGGTAAAGTATTATCGGCATTATCGTGATCCAAGTCCCCAGGGACTCGACCTTTATGTTTAGACGTTGCATAATGCAATTCGTATTGGTATTTTATTCCATCTCAGAGTGATTATAGACGTTATTTTTTAAGGATAATAAAGATAAAGCTGTCCGGGTTTTTAAAGATAATGCTTCAAAACAAATCGAACAAGCTGTTTATTTCTTTATTCATGATCTGTTTCTACTGTTTATCTATTTTCATTGCCAACCCTCGAAAACGAATTTATTATGCATTTTACAGACGAAGTTTGAATAGGAGAACTATATATATATATATATATACATGTATGTATACAATAATATATACAAATTGTTTATTGACCAAAAACAAGCCTCATTATCTTCAGTATACAAGTGTCATTTCGGACCTTACAGTTTTCATAGAAATCGCTTCTGGACCGTCAAAGAAAAAGTTTGAAAACCCCTAGTCTACGCATTATACACCTCAGGACCAACTTGACAACTTGACAAAAATTTGAGGGGGGTTCGACCCCCCCCCCCCCCCCCCCCCCCCCTGCGTACACGCCTGCATGTGCATCCCTTCCTCCTTATTCCCTTACGGAGCTCTCACACTCTGCCGTGTAGGCCTACCGTCCACCTGCCGGGCTATTAAAAAAAAAAACAGAGTCCAGAACGTTGGGTTTTGAGCGAACTTGTCCCCGGCTGCAAAAAAAAAAAAATCATAAAATTAATCTTTTCACCGTTTCGTTGCCATCTTCTGACCGTTCTCACCGGGCGCATACCGGATGTTGAACGTGCTTCTACCGTCTTCACCGCCCAGATTGACTTTTGTTGAAAATTTTGGCCGTTTCCATACCGGGCCCATACCGGGTCTCGAACGTGTGCACCGGGTTTGTAGCAGCCACCTACCAGTCACTTAGCGTCCCCTCACCGCTCGGAGCGTCCTGTGAGCGAGTCCCCGGACTGCTGACGTCATGACACGACTGCCATAAATACCCCGATTTGAACGGCAACGGTCAGTCCGCTCTCCATTTTTCATCACCGATCTGTAACGGGTTATGAGCGTGTTGTGAACGTGTTCATACAGTGTGACCGTTTTCTCATACAGTGTGACCGTTTTCATAACGTATTCATACCGTCCTCATACCGTTCAACACCGTCCTCTTGCCGCTTACTTGCGGCCGGTGCCAGCCGGCCAAAGTTTTGAACATGCCCAAAACTTTCGCCGGGTCCCACCGGGTGTAAATAAGCGCCAACGCCCTATTAACGTGTTGCCCGCTTTGATAACGAACCACCGTGTGCCCTCGCCGTTCTCCACCGTCCGCAGACATTTTCGCGCACGGTGGCACACGGTAGGCCTACACGGCAGAGTGTGAGAGTCACTTTATCCATCGTTACCGTCACTACCATTTGAGTAGGGCCGCGGCAACCGGCAAAGAAAGACAACCGGCCGACCGGTTGTTTTTCTTTCTCCCCGGCTCCTCTCTTCTTTTTCTTTCCTCTTTTTTGAACTCTCTCTCTCTTTTCTTTACTTTTTTGTTCTCTTTTCTTTTATCTTCTCCTTTTTTCCCCTTTTTTTCTTTTTTTTTTCTTCCTCTTTTTTCCTTCTCAATTTTTTGCGCCGCCAATAGGGGGGGCCGTGGCCGTTTCGGCCCACCCCTGGATCCGCCACTGCTAATCACGTTCCTGACCTATCTTCGCTCCGGTGATCTCGAGGCTGTCGATCCGTAACTGATACCTATTCATCAGGGGGGGATGATCTATTCATTCATCCCCCCCTGATGAATAGGTATTACGTAAGTATCGACACCCATGACTCTATCCAATATTAGTTTTACTTCTAGTTGTATATCGTATAACCTTCTTAAATTTCGTACTAACTGTGGGAGCCCGGAGCCGAGTCTTCACGGAAAGACTAGAAAACTAGATCGAGGAATAACTTGTAATGGAGGGAAATTTGATTTTATTTGGTTTTGGTCTTCTTGTGACGGCATTTTTCTCCATTTTCCTTGGAATTATCCTCTACATTTCGTACGTCCGGAACATTTACAGTCACATTCCTCAACCGAAACCTCTTCAGTAAGTCATAACGGGAATTCTATGTTAGCCCACGCCGCGGCGCACTTTGGCGCACTTTGGTTCCTCCCTGGCCCACTGCACAGTGGGCCAGGGAGGAACCAAAGTACGCCAAAACTCATGTTTGGGGATTTATTTTTTATAAATCCAGAGGAAATGTTTGAATTTCCAGGGATTTTCGCTTCAATTTTAATACCACCATTTTTTCTGATGTCTAAGCTTTAATTTGATACCACATTTGGCTGCCCTATCTTGCCCGTTGTTATGTTAGAGCCGATTTCCCTTGCCACATTGCCCCGAAAAATGTGTTTTTTGGGGGTCCGCGGCTGAATCATGAAGGATTCGCGGTCATAAATCACGGCGCATGGGGGCGCGTGACACTTGTTCTCTGACACGGCGCGGAAGCTGAGCCGCACGTAGTCTAGCCCCTAGGCCCAGCTAGGACCAGGGAAGACTCACTTAGCCTCTATTATACTATATAATTATAGCTCTAAGGTCCGAAATGACACGTGTTTACTGAAGATAATGAGGCTTGTTTATGGTCCATATCTGATTCAAGGAGAGTTGTTACAGTTGAAGAAAAAAACAGAGCCGCCCTGAGTGCTTCCACACGTTTAAATAGAGTTTCCTGAAAAAGAACACCCCATTCCTGGAATTTGAAGGAATTCTCTTAAAACTTTCAAAATGCCTCTTACGTGGATTTTTCATTTGGATGAATCGCTATAAAGTTTGAATATATATTAATTATTGAGTGGGCTTATATTTTGCTTTCTAATGAATCCGTAGAGCTTGAGGGGCCTGGCAGAGCCCCAGGATCGATGCTCTCGAGTTTATTTGACTTTCAAGAGAGAAATTGTCTTTAGGTGAAAAGAGAGGTTATTTCTAAAATGAATTGAAAGTGTTATTTCACTTTCAAGAGAGAAAATTGTCTTGTATAGCAGTTTAGGTGGTAATATACATTTCACATTGTTCATTATCCCAGTAATTTTTGATATCTTACTATAAGTTACATTAATGTGAGAGTCCCATGTTAAGAATTCATCTAACTGTACGCCTAAGTATGTAAAAGTAGAATATTGTTTCAACTCAGACCTGTTTAGTAACAGTTTTACGTCAGAGTAGTCAGGTCTTTTATTTTGTTTATTCCTAAAAATTACAAACGTAGTTTTCAAAATAGTTAACTACAATTTATTACAAACAAGCCAATTATACACATGTTCCAGGTTTATATTAATCTTACGGACTAATGAATTAAAATTTACATCAGAGGCTATCAGTGACGTATCATCTGCAAATAAGACAAATTTAAAGAAATCTGAACAGTTTACTATGTCATTAATATATATTAAAAATAAAAGTGGGCCGAGTATACTCCCCTGAGGAACACCGGATGAAATCATTTTAGAATTTGATGATTGACCATCATATAGAGTAAACTGTTTCCTATTTCTTAAATAACTACAAAACCAAGAATGTGGGAAGCCTCTTATTCCATAAAATGATAACTTAGATGACAGTATTGAGTGTGAGAGAGTATCGAACGCCTTCGATAGATCCATGAAAATAGTGATTGCATGTTTGTTTGTATTAATGCATTTAAGAATATGTCATAAAGTTCAATCAATGCAAATTCAGTTGAACAGTTCTTCCTAAAACCATATTGGTTAGGACTAAGCAAATTATTCATGATAAAAAAAATTACACAATGTATTATATACGAGTCTTTCGAGAACTTTAGAAAACGATGGCAAAACAGATATTGGTCTGTAATTATTACAGTCAAATTTACCACCCTTTTTATAAATAGGAGTAGCTTTTGCTTTTTTCATCTTATCAGGAAAGACGCCGGTTTGTATAAATAGATTGATTACATATGTGAGTCAAGCACTGGCGTACCTATGGGGGGGGCAGGGGGGCAGAGTGCCCCCCCCCCCTGACGGGAAAAAAAGAAAAAGGGGAAAGAAAAGAAAAGAAAGGAACGGAAAGAAAAAGAAAAAAGGAAAAGGGAAGAAGAAAAGGAAAGAAAAAGAAAACAAGAAAAAAGGAAAAGAAAAGAAAAAAGGAAGAAGAAGAGAAAAGGAAGAAAAAGGGAAAAGAAAAGAAAAGAAAGGAACGGAAAGAAAAAGAAAAAAGGAAAAGGGAAGAAGAAAAGGAAAGAAAAAGAAAACAAGAAAAAAGGAAAAGAAAAGAAAAAAGGAAGAAGAAGAGAAAAGGAAGAAAAAGGGAAAAGAAAAGGAAAGGAAAAAATGGGGAAATTGAAAAAAAAAGACCATGGCCGTACGCAACAGGGGGGGGGGGGGGAAGGCAGTTGACCCCAGATATTTTGAAAACGTACAGTTTTTTCCTGAAAATGTAGTGTAGGCCTATACCAAATCCTTCAATTCTACTTTTGAAAATGCAAAAGTACCCTCATGACCAGTTCGGTCGCTTGAACTCCCTTCACTCCTTTTGCTTTTGAGATTCTTCGAAAACTTTTAACTCATCTTTCCCACTCCCCCACCAGAAAAATATTCCGCATACGGCCCTGAAAAAATAAGACAAATGAAAATAGGAAAATATAAGTTATATAATAATTTGAAACTCTTCGCTGGCGCGAACTGCTTGCTAGCCTATTTTTGAAAAAAGAAAAGGATTAGCATTGCCTAGAATACAATTGTGCCTGCCCCGACGGGCACTGACCTGCAACCATGGCAACAATAACACACAATGTATGTACCAAATGTTACTAAAAGCGACTAATTCATTTTTTTCGCTCGCTACACTCGCTCGCGAATAAGAAGCTTTGGTGTGCTCGTGCTCGCCAAAACGGAATTAACATCACCTTAGACATGATTGTGTAAGCCCTGCCCTGCAACAAAAATATCTGAAATTTATGAACCAATTATCATTACAAACATTTTGCTCGCTCGCTACGCTCGCTCGCCAAAATAGAAATAACACCGCTTTTAATAATCACGTCCCTGACATGGAACAATGAACCCAAGTTTATGTACCATATTTTCCCTATAAAAGAGAAGTGATTTTTTTTTTTTACTCGCTCGCTCGCCAAAATAGAAATAACACCGCTTTTAATAATCACGTCCCTGACATGGAACAATGAACCCAAGTTTTATGTACAATATTTTCCCTATAAAAGAGAAGTGATTTTTTTTTTTACTCGCTCGCTCGCCAAAATAGAAATAACACCGCTTTTAATAATCACGTCCCTGACATGGAACAATGAACCCAAGTTTATGTACCATATTTTCCCTATAAAAGAGAAGTGATTTTTTTTTTTTACTCGCTCGCTCGCCAAAATAGAAATAACACCGCTTTTAATAATCACGTCCCTGACATGGAACAATGAACCCAAGTTTTATGTACAATATTTTCCCTATAAAAGAGAAGTGATTTTTTTTTTTACTCGCTCGCTCGCCAAAATAGAAATAACACCGCTTTTAATAATCACGTCCCTGACATGGAACAATGAACCCAAGTTTTATGTACCATATTTTCCCTATAAAAGAGAAGTGAATTTTTTCGCTCGCTCGCTACGCTCGCCAGCTCGTGGAATTATGTGCCCACCACTAACCTGCTACAATATCATTAAAAAGAGAAATGTAGGGGGTTGCCTGCCCGCCAAAATGGGATTGACATTGCCTTAAACACGATTGTGCCCGCCCCGACCTGCAACAATGAAACAAATTTTATATAGCAATTCATTGAGAGAAAGATGTATTTTCGCTCGCTAGCTAAAATGGGTATAAAATCACCCTAAACACAATATTGTTCCCGGGCCCTGCATGGGACAATTGAACCAAGTCTAAGTGGCAATTATTAAAAAAGAAGCGATTTTTTTTTCTTGCTCGCTACGCTCGTTTGCAAAAAAAATGAAATTAACGTCGCTAAGAAGTGAATGTTCCCACCCCCAACTTGCAACAATACCAGTTTATATACCAAACGTTACTTAAAGATTTTTTTTTGCTCGCTGGCTCGCCAGAAGTGAAAATTAGCATCGCCTTTTTTTGTTTGTTTCGGACGCTTGCCCCCCCTGACGGAGTACCCCAGGTACGCCACTGGAGTCAAGGTTTTAATAATGAAATATATACTAGGTTTAAGAATATCGGGAGATATGTTATCGTATCCAGGGCTCTTTCCGGAACTAATATTCTTTATAACATCAACAACTTCATGTTCGGTATATAGGGTTAAAAAACAAAGATTTGTCAAACATTTGAGGCATAAAGTCAGAGAATATTGCACATGGATTTGGTAAAGATCGTGTAAGGTTATCTCCTACACTCACAAAAAATTCATTAATTTATTTGCCACATCAAACGGATCTTCTACCTTGATATCTTGGTGAATAATTCCATTGGCTTTTGATGGTTTGTTTCTACCTAGAATATCGTTTAAAAATTACCTCGTTTTCTTTAAATTTCCTTTGAATTTGTCAAATTTTTCATAGAAATATTTTCTTTTAGCAAAACGTAGAAGTGTATTTAACTTATAACGATATTTCGTATATATATTGCTTCATTCACACACGTTGGCTTAAAACGAAATCGTTTATAAAAGTGATTTTTTTTTTTTTTTTTTCTTAATAGATTTTTTTAATCCTCTTTGAAAAGAGCACACAGTGGGGGAAGTGCACTTTAAATTTCAAGGCCTGGGATGGATTAGAGTTTTTATCGCTCTTGAAAGTCGAATAGCCTTTCCTTTCATTCTAGAATTAATCTTGAATCCATCCCTTGATATTTAAGTTGCACTGCCCTTATTGTGTGCTCTTTTCAAAGAGGACAAAAAGCCCTCAGATTTAACATTCCATCTCATAAAATTGGTCAAGGATGGTAAAAGAATCCGTCTGCATACAAAGGATAAATCCTTCACTCAGGGATTCTTACCTTTCTTCGCTTGTGATCTCAAGGCAGCTTTCTTTGTCAGTCATATTCATAGTGAATCCTTCACTGAATATGGATTCTTATTGTTACCTTCCTTCGCTCCAGTGATCTCGAGGCAGCATACAGCAAGAAATTGTGTGAATAAATTGCCTTTGCCGAGAGTCTTGGGGCGGAGCCCCAGGAAGTTCTTGATTTTTTTTTTTTTTCCCGGAAATTCAAAGTAGTCGTCACAAGCGATAGAAATTGTAAAATTTAATTTTAGAAATAACCTCTCTTTCTCTCTTAAAGGTACTATGTCCCAAATTGCAGGCGAAAAAAAAAGAAGAAAAGGTTCAATCCCAGCGGCATTTGAAAGACAATACTAATTTAGAACTTTCCTCAAAACGAAGGGGCTTGAAACTGGCTTTTAGTGGAAAAATAACGACCATTAGTAATTGTTGTCGAATCGACATAAGTGATTGCAACCATCTAAGTAATAGTCTGATTTTCAGACCCTTTTACCGAATGGTCGTACGTTTTGTGCTGCACAAAGATTCAATGCTCGTGTACAAAGGCGCCGGAAGTGGGGGGGGAACGCATTTTTGCCCCCCCCCCCAAAAAAAAAAACGCCCCCCCCCTCCAAAAAAAAAAAGTAAAGGAGTAAACATGGTTTGTATTTTTAAACCAAAAGAACGTAACAATAATAAAAACCTGAATTAAATCACATTTACAATTCCATTCAAAGAAAAAGGAAAGTTCACAGGAATTACATTTCATAAACATTGCGCATGCCACCTATACGGCATTTATCAATGGAGGTCTCTATAATAGCGATACGCGCATATCGTGGACATATTGTGCGAGAATGGGAAAGCGTGTCCGCTTTTTTGTGATAGGGGTGGGAAGACATGAGCCCCTGAACGCTGGCGTACCGAGTGGGGGGGGGGGGGGGGTGATGTATTTCTTATTCCAAACAAGTGATTTACAAATGTTGATGTTGTGACATGATTTTCCGGCATTTTTTCTCCATTTTTTTTGTAAGTCATACCTTTTTATGCGTTTGTTGGAAAATAAGAAACTCCCAAATTACAGTCAGGCGAAATACGCTTATTTAGAAGCCTTTATGTCATGGTCTGCAAAGTGTATGGGCTTGAGCCCCTCCCCCCCTCCTTTTTGAAAAAGTATGTTAAAGAGAAAAAGAAAGAAAGACGGAGAAAAATATAAGTGACCTGCCAATGTCACAAATAAGGTATAAAAAATGCTCATCTGACCGTAATTAAATGCCTAAAACCCCCGAGCTTTCAGGGGCTCTTCCCCCTGGACCCCAACAAGGGCTCTAAGGCGGGCCCCTGGATGCTCATCTGGCCGTAGTTAAATATTAGAACCTCTGAGCTTCTGGGGGCTCTCCCCCCTTGGAACACGTCAATTGCCTTACAGAGGGCCCCTGGATGCTAATCTAACCGTAATTAAATACCTAAAACCCCTGAGCTTCCGGGGCTCAGCCCCTTGACCCCCTGCCGAGGCTCATGCCCTGGACCCCCACGCCAATTTACGCTCTACCTGATCGATAATACTCCACTTTGAAAAACGTTCCGCGGGACCTGCATGTTACGTGTAAGACTGGTGGTGATGCAGGTTTTTCGTCTGCCCCCCTCCCCCCTTCCGAACTTTTTTCTCACTACGTCACTGCCCCTGGAATGTGAGCCCCCTGGAATGTTTGCCCCCCCCCCCCATCCCAACCTGCTCGTGTACCTGTTACAGCTCATTTTATGTATGTTATTACCAAAGAAAAATGTCAGTCACTCAATAGTTTCCGACAGTGAAGTCTAGAAGGTAAACGGGTCTCCTTGCATAATTTGAATACTAAGACACTGCTAATGTTTAAATTTCACAGATAGGACATACGTGATATTTTCATAATTCCTGCAAAGTTCTCCAGAATTTGATGCTGGCTGCAAAAGGGAAATAGTATCCTTAAAGACAATTTTATAGAACTTCTGTTTTCGTATTGTTGTACTTTCGTCCGTTTCGTTTCGTTTCGTACTTTCAGTTTCATGTTCTTGCTTTTTCCTTTCTTCCTTTCTCGCTCTCTCTCTCTCTGTCTCTCCCCTTTCCCTCCATCCTCTATCTTCTTCTCTTTTACATTATTCTCTCTTATCTTCTCATTTTTTGTGTGTGACATGCGTTACACGTACGTGTGACATCGCACATAAATGCCAGTTGGAGATTCCCCATCTAATTTACATGTATTGATCTCCATTTAAAAAAATTAATAATTTTCTCATTAATTCTTTTTCCGATTTGTCTAATACTTACACTTATCTCCAATTTAAAAAGAAATTGGTCTACTTCCTCTGAAGACAAAATTATATAAAGGATTAATTCCTTAACTAATGCAAGGCTATCTCGCGAGTCATCTCTCGATTTCCATAACTTCTTGCTTTCCTCGTCTCCCAGTCTCCCTTGCTTTAGTAATCCTCGTTACTTCCTTCCAATTGAGCTCCAACTTGATTTCTCCACATCTCCATATGTTCCAGTTTATGCACTGTATCTATTCTTCAACTACAGGTAGATGCAAATATTACTCATTATATAAATCACACTCAGCCAATTGACGAGAATTGCTCCAATCTATATTTTACATGTATCATTAATATATGGTTTTACAATGGCTATGGTTGCGAGATGTCTATATGTTGATGTGTTTGTTAAAATTTATTACCATGGTGTACCTTCTTGGTTTAAAACAATAATAATTATGTATTCATGCCTTCAATGTTGACGACAAGTCTTTCTCGGATTAAACAATAATTTAGGATCTAACTCGGCAAGCTATCGTAAATCTTTTCTTTTAAAATTAATATGTAATATAATTTTGAATCCAAAGTGGATAAGTGAAGACGTAAAGAGTGGAAACAAAACTTGTTGCATATCTCATCATATCAGTCCGGCCGAACCAAACCATTCATTCCACACGGTACCCCATAGGAAGTACTTCAGCCCAAGTCCACTCCAAAAATAACTTACTTTCAATAGAACCACAAAAATCAGACAAACCAATAAAAAAAAATTGAGCAAAATCGGATAACTAATAAGAAAGTTATGAATTTTTAATGACATGAAAAACTTTAAAAATCACTACACAAATTGGCAACTCACTCATGAGTCTGTGACGTATGGTCCTCACTATCCACTAATTATTTTTTGTATATTGATAATATAAATATCCTATTTTCATCCTAAGAATCTTATTTCTTCACACCAGCATCCAAGTTAGATTGTTAGAAATATGTGTTTGTGTGGATGCACAAATAAAAAGTAATTTTTGTCCAATTAAATCAAGAAAAAAATGATTTTGATAAACTATTTATATAAAAATCAATAATATGAAATACAATATTCAGAAAATCATATCAATTCTTCAAAATTCATAAAGGTTTTTGGGAAATGTCATGCACGCAATATGACACAAATTATATAACCTGGGCAAAGCAGAAGCGGATCTAGAGGGGGGGGGGGGGGGGTTGGGGGGGTTGCAACCCCCCCCCCCAAAAAAAAAAAAAAAAATCTGGGGACCATTTTTTTAAATCTTATCTTTTTTTTAAAACTTGTAATTTTATTTTATTCTATTTCTATGTATTTATTTCATTTATTATTATTATTATTATTATTATTATTATTATTATTATTTCTTTTTGGGGGGAGGGGGGGGGGGGTTGGGCGAACAAATGTCACAGAGTCCCTTGCCCCCCCCCCCCCCCATCAGCTTTTTTGAGGACACGGGCCACCGCCGAAGTGACAAGCTAGGCCAGCGTTGCCGATTCTCATCCCCAAAATCCCCACATTAAAAAAAAAAAAAAAAATTGGGGGATTGTTGAAGTCTTTGGGGATGAAAAATAAATATTTGGGAATGAAAATAATATTGAGTTTTATGAAAAACGAATTTGGGGATTTTCTGTCAAAATTTGGCAACTTTGGGGATATTTTAAGTGTCGTTTGGGTGGGGATTTTGTGAAGATTTCCTGGATTACTTGTTCAAGTTGCTCACTTTTTTATCAGTCTGGTCTGAGTGTAGTGACAAGCAATATGGAAGCAAACAGGGCAAAGAAGTTGCGGCAATCCAGTCTCGCATCTTTTTTTACTGGAAGTTATGTTTGAATCATGCAAAAAAGTTGGCATACAGGGTAAATTACCATACATGGGGGTGTAATACGGACGTGTTCATGCACTGCTTTTTATGGTCTCCATTGTGTTAATAGATGCCAGGAAAACATCCCTTACGGGGTTCAAATAAACACCCCCCAAAAAATCGGCTCGCCGCTTCGCGGCTCGTGGACGATGCTCTGCATCGTCATTATTGGTCAACCCCCCCCCTTAGCAAAAAGCTAGATCCGCCCCTGCAAAGGCATGGGGAAATCAAGTTTTGGGTGATAAAAAGGCAAATTAATGGGATTAAACTATGTAAAGCAATTGATAAGTTGTGAGGACATGACGTCACAGACTGATAACCATCTTGGCAATTTGTGTTGTGATTCTCATTGTTCCATAGTTTTACATACTTTTTCAAAAATTCATAACTGTCTTATTAGTTATCCGATTTTGCTAAATTTTTTTTTGATTGGTTTGTCTGATTTTTCTGCTTTTATTGAAAGTAAAGTTATTTTTGGACTGGACTTGCCCTTGTTCAGTCTATGTATAGAGGCGGTCAGAGGAGCGAGATGTAATCTCAGCAGAACAACCATCGATATCAGAGACTGCAGCTTTCGGTCTACTATATAGTAGCTACTCTAGTCTTAGGTCTTCGAAGATTCTTCTGCAAGCTATCCCTTGTTTTGTGAACTGTGATTTTTAAAAATGGGCTTAACTAAATAAAAGGCAATGTTGAAATATGGCAAACTCAATTATCGATGATTTTCCGATTCAAAACACGCCTTCAAAAGGAGATACTTTGCTAAACGCCTAGGCTAAAGTTAGTGGTGTCATCAGGTCATTATTTCAACGTTAGGTTTTTCCGTGCGGCCTTAGATGGGTTGTGTCATGTCACATTGCTAATCTGTATAAATATGAGCAAACTCAAATTTGGACATTTTAATTTGCCGCAGGACAGACTCGCTAATTTTTGGAAAAGGCTCAAAGTGTGAGACTTGGCCTGGTATATTATATATTTAAATGAAATTAACTCAAATTAATGTACAACTTACAAGCAATTTTTTCACAATAACTTTGAGTTGACGGCAGTCAGGGATTGTGCTTACATTCCTGGCTGTATAATTTGTGGTTTCTCTGGCGTATCTGATCTTGGCCTTGCTACCATACTACTAGCCTCAATGCCAGGGCTAGGTGATAATTAGACAGAAATAATTGTATGGTGTGGGGAATTCTATTATATATAACTGACATATGAGACCTTGCCTCCCTCCCTTCCCCGCCTCCCTCCCTCACCCCATCCCTTCCCCTCCCCCTCCCTCGACACCATCAGCTCTTTATTCCTCATTTTGACTAACATTTGTCCCAAGAGAAATAGAACAGTCAAATAGAAGAAAAGAAAAAATGAATCAATGGCATAATTATAGTTTCAATTATCTTATTTATGCACAGCTTCTTGCTTGGACATCTACCCCTCTTCAAAGAGGTTGCCAAAAATGGACCAGTTACGAAAAAAATGGTTGAGTGGTAAGAAATACTCTTCTACCTTTCAATTGGGTTTTTTGGAAAAAGCATTGCAGTAATAATTGCTATTATATCCTGCATCAAAAATTTGTTGGCTTTTGATTGGTTGAGAGCTCGTCACATGACCAGAAATATTTGACCTATTTTTAGAAAGTACTATATGAGAGTACTATTTTGGTTTACTATTTGGGAGTTGAAAAAAAAATGTGAATTTTTTTTTTTGAATTGAATCAATTTTTTTTTCTTCAAATCTTAATTTAATGAAAATAAAATATTTTAAATCTTCTTAGATAAAAATTGACATTTTTTTTTTTTTTTTTTTTTAAATAAATTTGTGATGCAGGATATAAAACAAATATACCATGCCTTCTATTCGAGGTACTGGTTAAACTATAGGCCTCGGCGACTCCAAAAGTACCATTTGCTTCGGGGCTGCGCCCCTCAGCAAATAGTACTATTGGAGTCACCTCTTGCGCATAGTTTTAACCAGAACCTCTCAAGGCACTGTATATTTGTATACTATTATATTACTGAGCCATGCCAACCAACGTAAATCATATAACTGGACTACCGTCATGATTTATTATTGATTATAATTGAAGCAGTGTAGAAGTTATGGTTTTGTACTTCATTCCTAGGGGCCTAGGACCCCCAGTATTGGCATGCTGAATGGATAAAAACACTGTTTGAATTTCTGATAGTTTATTTGCAATTCATTAAACTGACTGGCAACTTTATATACAGGCGGTGCTGAAGTACTAACCAGATTTCTTTTTTAATCGATGTGTCTCCCCTTTACTTATTGATTAATATTTAGGAGCAAAGAACTGGGTCCAGTGTACTGTCTCCACATTGTTTTCAGAACTACAATCGTTTGTGATGACTCAACAGTTATCAAGGTAACTTCAGTTTAGAATTGAATTATTATTCTGATTGAACTATTATTGTATTAAAACATAGGGGGTATTCTGAGGAGAGTTTTTAATTTTTTTTTATTACCCATAAATAGCACTCCATCATTTTGCTATCAGTTTCAATTTCGACTACAAATTGATATTAGATGTATACCTCAAATAGGGCAATGGTTGTACTTGCAACTGTGGATAGAATTGTTTCTCGATTGTATAGCTTCCTGAATTTATTGTCAAAATCATTTCATGATTTCTTGAGCCATTTGCTTTACTAATCACTTCATAATATGGATGGAGAAATGCCTGAGTGTATAAGTACATAATTTATTTTTACCACCCCCCCCCCATCCTTTAGTACTACTCCCCTTTCAGAAAAGAACAAAACAAAAGAGAGGATATATGGATGGCAAGGTTTCAGGTCAAGATTATCCCTGATACTGAAAGATTAGAAATGTAATTTGTCAAAAGTCATGACAGGAAGGGAAAATTCACATTATTAGCATTATTTTGTAAACCTTCATTGTATTAGACATCTAGACTAGAAACAAATAACCCAGCTACACATTCATTTCTGACACCAGTTATGACCAGTTCCCAACATCGATCGATGTACTTAAAGAAGTTAGGTCATGACCAGTCTTGTCATGTGATTAAATATAAACTGGAAGCCATTTGGGCAATGGTGATTATGTAGTACTTCAGAATCGATGTACTGTGAGGTTTTGATATGATCGCAATATGATATAAATTGACTCAGTATTTCTGAAAGGCCCATGCACTGCACCCAAAAATGTGTATTACAAGGCTACATACACAGGACATGAAAGTTTGGTCCAAACGTTTAAGCTACATGTATTTCTCATCATATTTCGAATGTGAGGGCATTTATGAGCAACATTTATACAATAACACACTTCCAAACTAACATGAAAAGAACAAGAAAGCTCACAAATTATTTTTCATGTTTTAAAGGTTAAAAAAATACAAAGGTTAAATTCCAATGGCATTTGAAACACAATGCTTAAATTTAAAACTTCCCTCAAAATAAAAGGGTTTGAAAATGGCTTTTTGTAGGAAAATAATGACCATTAGTTGTCGAATCGACATAAGTGATTGTAATCACCTAAGTAATATCCTTATGGTCATAAGTTTTGTGCTGCTCAAAGATTCAACAGTTACATTTTGGCCATTACAAGTAGTGGTTACAGCTCATTTTATGTATGTTATTACCAAAGATAAAAAAAGATGTCAGTCAGTCACTCAATAGTGTCTGACAGGGAAGTCTAGAAAGTAAACGGATGTCCTTGCTTAATTTGAATATTAGTACACTGCTAATGTTTAAATTTCACAGATACATGTAAGACATACATGACATATTCATAATTCCTGCAAAGTTCTACAGAATTTGATGTTGGCTCAGTGCAGAAGGGACAGAGTATCTTTAAAGCTAAAGACCAGTTATGGTCATGGGATTGCATTGTGAAAGAAACGTTGTGAAATCGATCAGAAAAGGTTGATCATCTAGCATAGATGTACTGCAAGGTTCTGGAATTATCAAAATGATAAGAAATTTGGCCAAGTCTTCATAAAGTTAGAAGCACTGTACACAGAAAGATGTATATGGGACTACACACACGTGCGCGACACGTGCATTTCATATCTCTCAACAGGCGAGAGATACACTAATTTACCAAATATATCAATTAGTAGGCGGTTTCCCGTCAACATTTTTATCATCATGTAATATTCAAAACATATTCTTTCACATGATTGGTAATAAGAGCTTCCATTTCATTTTTTGAAATTGGGGCATTTCCAGTACTGGTCTTACCTTTAACTAACCTATTTACTTAATAACCTTCTATTTAAGCAGAGTGAGATGAACATTTCTTGTACAAATGGCACCTTGTGATTTTTAATTACTTTCGATCATGATGCAATCTGAGTAATTTTTTCTCTTATGAAGGAAATTCTGACACGAAGCAAATACTTAAAGTCGCCTGATCAGTACCGTGCCTTGAAGTCTTTGTATGGAGCCAGGACCTTAGGTAATGGTCTGCTCTCTGAGATGAACCATGAGGTCTGGATGAAGAAACGTGCTCTCTTTAATCCTGCTTTCCATCGCAAGTAAGACTCCTACAAATGCAGGCCTAATTGCCTCATAAGACGAAAGGGGAGAGGGGGAGGGTAACAGTCATTTTATAATTCTGTCATATTTTACTTTCTGCTTGTTTACCAAGTCCCAACCATAATTCCACCAATGCATATGCACCTGACCTGCCAACTAGAAATTGAACACAGTTTGATTTAATCCATTTTGAATTGCTTAAGAAGGACTTTTCCCCAATTTGTCACAAGTGAACATGTTTTCTTATGATTACTAGTAAAAGGTCTTTTGTTTA
This sequence comes from Strongylocentrotus purpuratus, assembly GCF_000002235.5. NCBI lineage: Eukaryota > Metazoa > Echinodermata > Echinoidea > Camarodonta > Strongylocentrotidae > Strongylocentrotus > Strongylocentrotus purpuratus. Next base: position 19,864,561 of record NW_022145597.1, on the reverse strand, counting down.
ATCGGAACGGTATAGTTATCAATCTGTCCATGCCATTTTCCTCTTTAATATTTCTTTTGATCTGTAGAAACATGGACAACAGATTAGTAACAGTGACAATTTCAAACTCTTTATCCTAAGAAAACAGATATATTCACGTTCTTTCAAATTTAACATGAAGTACGAGGCAAATGAGGATTAGAGTGGAAGAAGATCAAGAAGTGTATAAAGAAGTCAATGTTAATTCCATGTAGTATGAAAAAATATATATATCTTAGTGAAATGTAGTGGCATGTGATTTTGCAGATTTGCATCCGGAACACCATTGAAAGAAAAATTGAGAAATCACTATTAGATTTCATATTAGAGGAAGAACCATGATATACAGTGTAGGGACTTAAAGTTACGCTAAACCTCTACTGACTCAATTAGGTTAAAGAATACCAAACCAGTTATTCAGATTATTTGGTTTATTTTTTTAGATGCACCAACATCTATATAAAAATAATGCCTTTTGCATTCTATATACATGTTTTTCAAGTTTTGTGCCAATACATTTTGCTAAACTACTAAGAATTGATTTGTGATGTCTTTTCTGCAGATATTTAATAGGCATGATGAACGAGTTCAATAGCTGTTCAGATAAATTGGTCACTCATTTGATCCCATTAAGTGATGGTCAGACTGAGGTTGTCATGACCAAGGAATTTGAAAGGTTGACCATGGAAGTCATTGGAAAGGTCAGTGTACTAAAAGTCCTCTTATTAACTGGGGCCATTCTTGTATGTTACAAACTGTGTTATCTTTCATGTTATTGAGAAATAAGTTATTATGGGAAACTGAAATTGCATGGAATAGACTCTTAGTGTTGGTGCTTGCGCAGATGTTTTTCTTAACTGTTCATTTACACAGCCAGCTTTGTGCATAAATTGACAAATGACTTGTTCTAATTTCAGTTTGTTATGACATTAATAATTTTCAGAATGCCATCCCTTTTTAGAAATGGCTTTAGTTCAATTTTTGTTTAATGTAATCTTAAAATTACCTCTTGACTTCATTTGTGGTATAATGATTGCGGAAGCTATCTAAACCATTGGCTAAGCTTTTTTGGACTTCTTGATCTAGAGCATACCCTGGTGTACTTTGAGTCACAGCTATTGAAAAAATCAAATGTTTCTTTTTGTCTCTTTTACACACTTTATTCATATTTTCTTTCATACTTTTAAATCTGCCTTTTATAGGGTCCTTGAGTAGAAATACATGTAGTATACCGGTATGTGTAATTCAACTGGGACCATTCTCCCCCCCCCCCCATTCAGGTTAAGCCCCCATCACACCAAACTAGTTCTCACTACGTTCTGGAACTGTCCTAGAATTCGTAAAACGGGTTGTGGTCGGGGCAGAATGTGTAAAAAATGTCTATAATACGATCCTAGTTCGATCGTAAACAGTCCTCAATACGTCCATCTCGTTTGTACCCCGTCCACAGCCTGTTCATAACTATTGTATTGTATTGTATTTATTAACATTTATTTACTTCTCAACAGTACAATATGAAACACAATGTATATATGTAACAATTATTTCAACATAGAGTATATAGTAAATACTTCAGATACGGAAGGAGGCGAAAACCCGGAAAGCATAGCTTGAGTTGGGAACGCCCATAATACATTAACACAGTTACCGAGAGAACATTATAGATATTATTATGAAAATTATATTTCATATAACAGAAAGGTGATAGGAAAGAACAAAAATAGTAAATGGAACAGAGATAATTACGAAGTCATCTGCCACTTAAATAGATAATATACTTACAAATAACTTACTTTCATTTCATGATACTGGTCTATTGTATTGTGATGTATCCGATCACTTGCCTGTCTTTACCATTTCAAAGTTAAATGTTGCTAATATCAAATCATCGAAAGTAATCATAGGTCACAGAATTATAAATCAGAGAAATATTGAGGCCTTAATTAGGAATTTGCACGAAGTCGACTGGAGGGATGTATATGCTGCAGAAGATCCAAACGATAGTTATAATATTTTTCAAAATAAATTTCGTGCATTGTATGATACGCATTTTCCAATTGTATTAGAAAGAAAAACAAAACAAGAAATTAAAATGTTGGATGACGAATGGACTGTTACAGTCGATCCGTCATAAGAATAAATTATACAAAATGTATTTACGTAACCCATCAGACCAAAATGCTTATGTGTATAAAAACTATCGTAACCTACTCACAGCAGATTAATTCGTAAAGCAAAATCTCAGTATTTCCATGACAAATTTTTACTTAATAAATCTAATGTAAATCGTACGTGGCAAACGATCAATTCACTATACTTAACAAAAGTAAGCCAGCTGAGAATTCTGTATTTAATTATAACGGGGACATCGCTACAGAAACAGACATTATTTCGAACTCCTTTAATGACTTCAATACAATATTGGTCCATCTTTAGCAAATAAAATCCCAGGTACCCAAACGAATTATTTACAGTATATGAATGATCCACCTGTTGACTCTTTGTATTTATATCCTACTAGGGAAAACGAAATTTGTAACATTGGTAGTACTTTTGGAAACAATAAAGCTGCAGGTTTGGACGAATACAGTCCAAGAGTCATTAAACAGGTCATTATGTACATCTGTAGACCCCTATGCCATATATTCAACCTTTCATTATTAAACGGAATTTTTCCAGATGAGCTAAGGAAAGCTTAAGTAACACCGGTGTTTAAATCTGGTGACAAGCGTGAATTTACAAACTATAGGCCCATTTCTGTACTGTCAGTCTTCTCTAAATTATTCGAGCGCACTGTTTATAAAAGAACTATTGAATTTCTTGACAAACATTCTATTCTCAATAAACATCAATATGGTTTCCGTAGGGATTATTCAACGTGTATAGCTCTTACCAGTCTTTCTAGTAAAGTCATAGACGCCTTTGAGGCAAATGAATTTGCAATTGGAGGTTTTATAGATATGTCTAAGGCATTTGACACAATAGTTAATCACAATATTTTACTATCTAAACTATATCGTTATGGAATACGTGGTGTAGCTCCTAAATGGTTTACCAGCTATCTTAACAATCGATTACAATGTACCAAATATCAATCTTCTATTTCGGAGTTTAGGACAATAACATGCGGAATTCCACAGGGTAGCCTGCTTGGGCCATTGTTATTTATATTATATGTGAATAATATTTATAAATCTGCTTATGAATTGCCTTTTATACTGTATGCAGACGACACAAACATATTTCACAGAGATTCAAACTTGAAGTCTCTTATGGATACAGTAAATGCAGGTCTTGCATATATATGTGAATGGTTCAAATCTAATAAATTATCTGTAAATGTAAAGAAATGTAATTATATGATTTTTCACAATGAAAAGAATGCAGATTTAAATGATTTCAATATTGTTCTTGATAATGTCATATTGCCAAGGGTAGATAAAGTCAAATTTCTTGGCGTTTATTTAGATAGTTCCTTGTCTTGGAAATACCATATTCACGAAGTTGAAAGTGAGGTGTCCAAAAACATTGGCATTATATCCAGACTCAAACATCTCTTGCCCAATCACATTCTACGTATTTTATCATTGTGCTCTTATACTTCCATATTTTCAGGTGGGCTGTATATAACGTACAGACCACCTTATAATTTCGTTAGAATTGCCTTTATTTATCAGGTGGGCTGTATATCGTACAGACCACCTTATAATTTCGTTAGAATTGCCTTTATTTATTTTTCTTACATCTAACCACTTTTTTGTAAGCACGATGACTTGAAAATGGCTCAATCAAATGCCTTCAAATTTGGCACACATATGTATAGGCATATGTTCAAAGCACAATAACGTTTTCATCATTGACCTTGACTGATGACGTCATCTAGGCGCCATTTTGTAAATTTTTCGGAAAATCGACTCATGATCATATCTTCATAACCAAAAGGTATTTCTCATTCATATTTATCATGATCAAGGTCAATATCAGTCCGGTCAATTTCAGGTCAAATAACGCGCGCGTGTGCGTACGTCCGCGCGTCAATGCGCGCGTAAAAATTTAAAAATGCTCAAAATCGTCTCAAAATAATTTTGCATACGTTTAAGGCCATTCTAAGCATTTTATATAAAATCGCGCACACGTGCATGCGCGCGCGTTTTCGCGCGTAAAACTATTACACAACATAGGATCGCCATTTTTTTTTCTTTCATAATATTCCACATATTTTTACAAACAAATTGATACCATGTTTGTCTCTTTATGACTATTAATAACGGAATGATCGACCGTTTAACAAAAATTTCCGTGCGCGCGAGCTCTTGTTATACATAGCATATATGGGCAAAACATGCCTATACAAAATCCATTGTAGCTCTTTAGGCTGCAAGGTGACCCCAATTTTTTTCTTCATATTTTGATAGAGAATAAATTGGAGATATGATTTCATGTTTCATTTGACTCTCAATTTTCTCATGACGTCATCATAATGGCCTCCGAACTCATAATTTCAATTTGCATATTATGATGTCAGCATATTTTTTGAAAATTGATTGTATCTCTAAAAATATTGATCAATTTTCTTCCAAAATTTTGATATGTTCTACCTGAGACAATTCTCTACAAAAGCAGTGGTTATTATTCTTCATTTTGACAAAGGCATCGTGGCGTATTTTTGCAATTAAAGGAGGCATGTCAATTTTTCACATTTTGCGTATATTCTCTATGGGACATTACTTTTTCTCAAAACTCGATTCTACATTCTACATTCCCGTCTTTCGCGAGCAATATCTACGTCGTTTTAGCTTCGTTTACGCTGAACTTCGAGTATGTTTTAGCTGAGACAATAAGATATCTCTAATGTGCCCTTATTTTGTCTCAACTTTTAGTTGGATCAGCCCACCTATACTTGATCCAAACAAGTATTACAAATCTAGTTCTTACTGTAATCTTGTTTGGGCGAATTCCTGCAAGTACAAAATACAAACGCTTACACTATTGCAGAAGAAGATTATTCGTATAATACCCGGAATGCACTATCGTTCCCAAACTGGTCCCATCTTTAAACAAATTATTTTCTTGAGATTCAGTGATATCAACTTGCATCAACAGGGTATTTTCATGTATAAAAGCATGAATAACATCTTCCAATCACAATTTAGTAATTTTATCAATTTTCAATGCAACTCGGAAACCCATACGTATAATACGAGAAGCGCTGCAAACATTCATCTCCCTTAACATAGAACCCGAAGATTTCAATTTGACATTCGATACTCTGGGCCAAAATTTTGGAACACCTTACCATCTATTCTACAAATATCGCTCTCCTTGGAGACTTTTTCCCTTAAGGCGAAAATGTATTTAATTGCTCGATATTGATACCTCTCTTGTATTTATGTGTGAAATGACCTCTTGTGGAATTCAATGACATGTTAGTATTTTGATCACTTACGTACATGCCTCAGCTGTTGCTAGTACATTCCCAGGACAATAATGTCAGATAAAGCTGTTGTCTGTTTGATGATTTTGCTTGTTTTTAATGATGTACCCGCTGCCTATTGGTACTTCGTTATTTTTATGATGTAATCACAGACACATGAACAGCCCAATTGGTAACTTTCTCTTCATAAGTGAACATGCTTTCCTATAATTATTTCTCTCCTCATTTTTTTCTTCTCTCTGTTCCATTTACTATTTTTGTTCTTTCCTATCAACTTTCTGTTATATAGAATGTAATTTTCATAATAATAAGTTCAGATCGGGTAGATTAGGCAGTCCAAACCAGTCTGTTGTCAGTTTAAACCCATTATTAACTAGTTCTACCTCGTTTCCAATACGTCCAAACCCATTCTAACTAGTTCGCCACTTGTTCTAACTAGTTTTTAACCCGACCACCCCGTTCAGAGGCAGTTCAACTCTTCCTCATCTCGTTCTGAGTGCGTTCGAACGCGCTCCTAGAGCGTGTGTAATCCCGTCCTGACTCGGGAGTTGTAAAAACTCAGCGCGTTCTCGCCATTCCTCATTCCCGTTCAACTTCAACGCTTTAGGCTTTGCAGATCAAGACGTTCAAGTCAAGCACCTATCACACCAAACTAGATCTCACTACGATCTGGAAAATGTTGCCGAACGGGTTCGAACTGTGTGTGAACGGAGAGAACGTATTAGCAACTATGATCTTTTTAAAGACTTCATGGACGGGCTCGGACTGGCTTGGACGGGAAGGGTGGTCTAGAACTTTGAGCCTGTTCAAAATTCTCCCCGTCCTGCAGTTGGACGGAGTGACAACGAACTTAAACGAGATGGACGTACTTGGATACTACTATAGGAACGTGTTACCACGTGATGTGGTGGAGCATCAATGAGGAAGAACATGCTGGGTTTGTATAGCACTCGAACCAGGGCGGGATTGCAAAGCGATAGAAGCGCGTTCGAACGCACTAAGAACGAGATGAGGACGAGTTGAACTGTCTCTGAACGGGGTGGTTGGGTTATAAACTATAGTTAGAACAAGTTCCGAACTAGTAAAAATGGTTTGGACTGCTTGGAAATATCAAATTTATTCGATCTGAACTTGATATGAACTGACTGTGGACGGTACAGACGAGTTACACGTATTGTTGACTGTTAATGAACGAACTAGGATCGTATTAGAGACATTAGTCCAGTCCTAGCCCGTCCATAAAGTCCTTAAACAGGTCGCAAACAGTTGCTATTACGTTCAACTCCGTTCGCACACAGTTTGAGCCCGTTTGGCAACATTTTCGAGAACGTAGTGAGAAAGTCAGGTGTGATGGGGGCTCTACAATGTTACCAAATACATTTAAAGTAACGTATAAGTACGTATTTCGTGTTATAATATGATTTTAGTATTGATTCAAAGTATTTGTTTATTTTTTAGGTTGGATTTGGAATGGAGGATGATATCATTGGGAACCCAGATTCCCCTCTTTGTCAGCTCTTTCCAAAGGTTATGTCTGGCTTGCTATCTGTATACAGAAATCCACTACTAAAGGTATGTCAATCACATACCACATGTCATGTAGGGGTCAGAATCCCAAAATGAACCCCCCTCCATACGTCTGTTAATTCTTGGGATGATAATTTATTTGAAGTCGATATTTCACAATATGATGATGATGACAGTGGCTTGTTGTCGTCCCAGAAAAAATGAAACCGAGAATTATCGATGTTTTATCATAACTTAATCACATTTATAATTAATAAATGACACATATTTGGAAAGCTTAGACCCTCCTCTTTCATTTGATGTAACTCTCTATGATGCATAATTAACGCATGAGTGATTAAAATCAATTTGAAGAGAGGAAACCGAAAAGTCGTTTGGCGGGCGGTATCTGAATTTCAAAGAGAAAATCACATTTCTAGAAAGTTGAGTTTCTGCCCTTTCATATGACACCTCAATCAGGAAAAATGAGCTAGGAATGACAGAGTTCTGTTTGTTTAAAGTAGTGCTTGCATTTCCATAATTTGATTAAACGAATTCGTTTTCACTGGCTGCCTGCCGTAGCAAAAGGCAGAATTGACAAAAGACTTAACTCCATTTCGTTGACAATCAGCCATGCATGAAGTCTTTCGTCTACGGCTGATTGTCAACGAAACAGAGTAAGTCTTTTGTTAATTTCGTTTGTTGATACGGCAAGCAACCAGTGAAAACGAATTCGTTTAATCAAATTATGGAAATGCAAACACTACTTTAAACAATCAGAACTTTGTTATTCCTAGCTCATATTTCCTGAATGAGGTGTCATATGAAAGGGCAGAAACTCAACCTTCTAGAAATGTGATTTTCTCTTTGAAATTCAGATACCGCCCGCCAAACAACTTTTCGGTTTCCTCTCTTCAAATTGATTTTAATCACTCATGCGTGAAATATGCATTATTATAAGTTGCATCAAAGTTGCTTTCCAAATAATATTATGTGTCATTTATAAATTATAATTGTGATTAAGTTATGATAAAACATCGATAATTCTCGGTTTCGTTTTATCTGGGACGCACTGTATAGCGCCGGGCTAACTTCTGCTGGGCGCTCATAGCGCTTGCTCTACAATATTTCGCAATATAAATGTTCTCGGTCTGTTTAAAATTTAGATTATTTTATATTATTGTATCCCCGCAGTATGCCGGTGGGGTACTTTGGATTCAGCAGCGTAACACAAGAATATGACACGGCGGCGCGTCGCCGCGTCATATTCTTGTGTGCGCTCTAACTGCAACATTCCCTGACGGATTTCTTTCAAATTTGGTATGGAGGCGTATCGTGGTACAGTCTCCACACCTATAAATTTTGGTGATGCTGCCCCCAGCTAGTGATCCGTCTTCTATAGTGTAAAAGGCCATATTTTGTGGATGGTTTGTGCGCGCTCTATGACCCACATTTCTGAAAGGATTTCGTTCAAATTTTGAACGAAGGTGTATCTTGGAATAGTCTTCAAGCCTATATATTTTGGTGATGATGCCTCATGCACTGTTTCGTCTTTTAAAGGGTCAAAGGTCATATTATGATAGGTGACTTGTGTGTACTCTAGTGTGCATTCTAACTGCATCATTCCTTGACAGATTTCTTTCAAATTTTGTATGGAGGTGTATCTTGGTCTACAGCACTTTTGGTGATGCTGCCACCAGAGTTTCCGTTTTTTATAGGCTAAAAGGCCATATTTTTTTGATGGTTTGTGTGTGCTCTTTAGGCCACATTTTTCAAGGGATTTTGTTCGATTTTTCAATAAACGTGTATCTTGATATAATCTACATGTCTATAGATTTTGGTGATGCTGCTTCCAGTGTTCTGTCTTTAACAGGGTCAAAGGTCATATTTTGATAGATGTCTTCGTGGCACTAGTTTGCGGTATAACTGCATCATTCCTTAAAGATTAAGACCAGCATGCGATTGCATTGTGAAAGAAACGTTGTGGAATCGATCAGAGAAGGTTGATCATCTAGCATATAGTATTGGTGTGTACTGCAAGGTTCTGGAATCATCAAAATGATAAGAAATTTGGCCAGTCTTCGTAAAGTTACAAGCAATGTACACAGGAAGATGTATATGGGACTACGCACACGTGCGCGACACGTGCGTTTATCTCTCACATACCAATGGATAAAATAATTTACCAAATATATCAATTAGTTGGCGGTTTCCCGGCAAAATTTTAATCATCATGTATTAGTCAAACCGTATTCTTTCACATGATTGGTAATAAGAGCTTCCATTTCAATTTTTGAAATTGGGGCGTTTCCAATACTGGTCTTTACCTTTAACAGATTTCTTTCAAATTTTGTATGGAGGTGTATCTTGGTATAATCTACACACCTACAACTTTTGGTGATGCTGCCCCCAGTGTTCCGTCTTCTATAGGGTAAAAAGGTAATATTTTGGTGGGTGTCTAGTGTGCGCTCTCATGTCATAGGCCTACACTGTCGCTCATATAGTTGGATTTTTTTTTTACCCCAATTTATGAAAAAATGTTGACAATGATTTATTGCTAATAGATCTGAATAATAATTTGCCAGTGTTTGTTTTTGCGTGACTGCTAAAGCATGTGTATGCTACTATGCTTATCAACATATGGCTCCGGTTGTCTCATTTTCGCTCCCTGGAACATTGCCAGCACAAACCACTGACCTCTACCTCCTGGACGGATCATATCATGAGGGTTCCAATGAAAGAGATAGTGACAACGTACGTCGGGGTGGATGTGCTTTTCGTTTAAACAAAAAATGAATTTTTAACGATTCTTTTTGTAAACGTCCATAAGCTAATATGTTAGGCTGCTGACTCAATTAGGCGTTGTCAAATGAGACTAAACGCCGGCAATATGCTAGGGGATCTACGCTCCAGTGGCAAAAAAAGAAGGAAAAAAAAGGGGACAGATTTGTTTTGCCCCCTGGATTTCACCTAGTGCCCAAAGTCAGGCACCTGAATGCCCATTCTGATGGTAATTTAATGCCTATAACCCCTCAGCTCCTGGGGGCTCCGCCCCATGGACCCTACACCAATTAGTGACATACCAGTGCCACAAATAAGGTATCAAAATATGCTCATCTGACAATAATTTAATGTATAAAACCCCTGAGCTTCCGGGGCTCCATCCCCTGGACCCCAGGCCAATTCGTGACCTGCCAGTGTCACAAATAGGGTATAAAAATATGCTCATCTGACGATAATGTAATGTATAAAACCCCTGAGCTTCTGGGGCTCCGCCCCCTGGACCCAACACCAATTTGTGTCCTGCCAGTGTCACAAATAAGGTATCAAACTATGCTCATCTGAACGTAATTTATTGCCCAAAACCCCTGAGCTTTAGGGGGCTCCGCCCCTTGACCCCCGCCGAGAAGCGTTTAGCGGGGCCTGCATGTAAGAGTGGGGGTGATGGGGATTTTTTTTGTTTTGACTGTACGCAGCAGGGGGCTAGGGTAGGGGGTAGTTCCCACAAATAGAAAAAAAGAAAAACAAGAAAATGCAATAAATTTCCAATAATTCATTGAATTTCCCCCCGGTCCCCAACATAAAAAAAAAATCTTCTGTGTGCCCATGCCTTGAGCCATAATGCATGGTCGGTATTTACTGCTGCAAACAGAATTGGTAAATTTCTAAGTTATGATGGGGATAGAGATTCATGTATGACAATGTGATACATTTAAAATGTATCTTTACTCATTAAGCAACAAGAAATTATGTTCATAAGTGATCATCCCATGGTTCTGACACTTCTCAGGCTGTTTATTTTTATACAGTGTATGAGTCTCTTTTCAAGGTATTTGGATAAAACCAACGGGTTTGCTGTATGTTTATAATGTATGTGTTTATTCATGTATTCTTACCGTACAGTACAGCATCCTTCCCAAAGACCTCAAATACAAACGTGAGGTTAGAGCAGCTGCTAATGAGATCCGAGCGATGGGTCGGCGTTGCATCTTGGCTCGTATGGATGCTCTTAGACGGGGTGACCAAGTTCCTCGTGACATTCTAACTTACATCCTGCAGGAGTCAAACAACTCGGAAGGAGGAATCAAAGACTTTGACTTAGAAGAACTGGTCGATGAGTTCTTTACCTTCTTTGGAGCTGGTAACTTTTTGTGCACCATCTTTCTTTCTTATTCTTATAATAAACTGGTCTAGTGGTCAGCTATTTGTCTCCATGCACCTTCAATCCAATTCTGATAACTCCAGTTTCAAAACTGCACAGCATAATTGACAAAAGACTTAACTCCGTTTCGTTGAAAATCAGCCATGCATGAAGTCTTTCGTCTACGGCCGATTGTCAACGAAACAGAGTTAAGTCTTTTGTTAATTCAGTTTGTTTCTACGGCAGGCAGCCCGTGAAAACGAATTCGTTTAATGAAATGATGGAAATGCAAGCACTACTTTAAACAAACAGAACTTTGTTATTCCTAGCTCATTTTGCCTAACTGAGTTACCATATGAAAGGGCAGAAACTCAACTTTCTAGAAATATAATTTTCTTTTTGAAGTTCAGATACCGTCCGCCAAATGACTTTTTGCTTTCCTCTCTTCAAATTCATTTTAATCACTCCTGCTTGAAATATGCATTATATGAGTTGCATCAAATGAAAGAGGAGGATCTGAGCTTAACAATGTGTCATTTATCAATTATAATTGTGATTAAGTTATAATAAAACATCGATAATTCTCGGTTTCGTTTTTTCTAGGACGCACTGTACAGTATCTATAAAACCCTGAATCCTAATTACACATTTTACCTTTAACACAGATCCATGAATCACCTTTATAGTACTATGCCTACTAAGGATGTTTTCAAAGTATGAAGCATTGGTTCTGATCTTCCAAAGGAGATGGTTGACCGCTTTGCACATTATAGACTATTTCTTAAGTTAATTTCCAAAGTTTATGAGGTAAATCTGCTTTTACAGTATGAAAAGTTAGCAAGGAAGTTGATATAACTGTCAGTGTAAGAAAATTGTGGTTATGTTAAATCTTCCTACAATACGTGCTATCCTAGAATAGACTGCAAATGTAATCCAAGTGTTTATATTTTACATTTTAAACAATTTATTGATTCAATTATTTGATGTTTTAATTAAATATATGTGTAAAATCAGTTATTTCGCACCATTTTGTAAATCATAATCTCGTTTCTTATATTTTATAACTGCTGTTGTGTGCAGTTTATACTTTTCGAGTGTGCAAATGTGTTAAATTTATTGTTCTTTTATTATGCCAGGCCCTGGGATAGCAGTTTGTTAACTGAAGACGCTACCCTTCTCTAATATAGCTCTATATTGACTGAAATAACAGTAGATTTGTTTTAGGGGCCTTATCAAAACAAGACTATATATATATATATATATATATATATATATACATATAAAAGTGCGAGACAGTGCGAAAAGTACAGCTACGTCTCACGTTCTAGACCATTTTCTTCACGCCTATATATATATATAAAAATTATATATATATATATATACATATATCAGATTTTGTGTAAATATGACATGACAGGGATGTTTTTGGAAGTCAGGTTGATTTCTTTGTAAGTTGTAGTTTGGTTTGCATATCTACCATCTAGTGTTTAATGCTACATTGTTGAACGATATAACATTTCAATGATATTTGTACCCACCAGGTCAGGAAACAACATTCAACCTTCTCTCCTTCACTCTTCTTCATCTTGGTAGAAATCCTCAAGTCATGAAAAAGTGAATATCGTATCTTCAAATAGATGTACCTCCTGTTTGTGTCTAATGGTACCATATCCTTACACAGATGTACCTCCTGTTTGTATGTAATGGTACCATATCCTTACATAGATGTACCTCCTGTTTGTATCTAATGGTACCATATCCTTACATAGATGTACCTCCTGTTTGTATCTAATGGTACCATATCCTTACATAGATGTACCTCCTGTTTGTATCTAATGGTACCATATCCTTACATAGATGTACCACCTTATATACCACAGAGTTATCGTATATAAGTGTGATCAGGATTATTGTTAGGGATTGAAACAAAAACAGAGATGCTAACCAGTACGATTATATCTAGTACTCATATTTAGTACGATAATCAGAGTGTAATACGATATCACCTTTTAAAATGCGATTTAAATTTTTTTTTTTAATTATTTTTTTAAAACCCATAAAAACAGCGGAATTGCATTGAAACAGGTACAAGTAAAACCCCGCAACACCAACAAAAAACTTTGCTTTACAATTTTTCTTTTAAAATTCTAATGAAAGAGCAAACATTTTACTTGACCGTACTTACCAGTAAAACATTTTTCTGAAATTTTACTGGCCCGGGGCCGACGGACCAGTGGTAGTGTCAAGTTTTCGTGAAAATCTGATTTCTTTTTCCAAAATCTGATTTTCTAGGATACTCGGTCTGTTTTTTGTGTCAAAAGGTTGGCATCTCTGCAATGATGGTCCTAAATCATTCACAGATGTTCACAGAATTGTTCTCCTCATGAGACCTCATGTTTTTTTTTAAAATTTTGTTAATTGCAATAGCTGATGAAGTTATAAATGATGATTTTGAGTAGCAGTATCAGAAATTTTTATTGAGACATAAATTGCTTCTTCCGGTAACCTTTGCTGCTTTATTTTCTGATCTAAGTCGAAATACCTTTATTATGGGCAAGTTTAAAATTGCAATAATTTTCTGACATACTATTAAACTCACGTTTGGAAACTTTTTCTGGTATTTATCAATTTGCTAAAGCTACAGTCCCATATACGTCCCGGACCATCCCGGACCCCATCCGGGGTGATCCGGGATTCGGTCCGTGTTGACACCGGGGTGGTCCTGGATGGTCCTGGATGGTCCTGGATGGTCCTGGATGGTCCTGGATGGTCCTGGGCGGTCCGGGAGTCGACCCCGGATGTTTTTGACGGTCAAAAACTGCCGGGGTGGTCCGGGACGGTCCGGGACAATAGTTTGATCCGGGGTGATCCGTGTAGCCACCGTGCTGGGTCCGGGGTCATCCGTAGTGGCGCCGGGGCGGTCCGTGTTGATCCGTGGCAGTCCGGGAGTGAGTTATTGACCGCCCAGGACCATCCAGGACCATCCAGGACCATCCAGGACCACCCCGGTGCCAACACGGTGTCAACACGGACCGAATCCCGGATCACCCCGGATGGGGTCCGGGATGGTCCGGGACGGTCCGGGACGTATATGGGACTGTAGCTTAAAAGCATCACACTTTTTTGAACAAAACATCCCGGACCATCCCGGATCACCCAAGACCATGGTCCGGGATGGTCCGGAGTGGTCCGTGCTCGTCCGTGCTGGTCCGGCTTTATATGGGACTGGGGCTTTGCTCGTCCGTGCTGGTCCGGCTTTATATGGGACTGGGGCCAGTCCCATATAAAGCCGGACCAGCACGGACGAGCACCGACCACTCCGGACCATCCCGGACCATGGTCTGGGGTGATCCGGGATGGTCCGGGATGTTTTGTTCAAAAAAGTGTGATGCTTTAAAAGCTACAGTCCCATATACGTCCCGGACCGTCCCGGACCATCCCGGACCCCATCCGGGGTGATCCGGGATTCGGTCCGTGTTGACACCGTGTTGGCACCGGGGTGCGTTATTTTTTTATGCGGCACAGATTGGGGCTTTTTTTTAAAAGGGGTCTTGATTTACAGACTAATACTGGTCGTGTGCGTACTAGACAGTATAAGTAGTAGAGGTCAGTTTTTAATAGTGTTATATTTAATCCACTACCGCATGGAAAATCATTACATCAACAATTAAAATCAAATTGGAAATCTGAAGAGGAGGCAGCACGTCAATAAGGAGAACATCACAATAATTAGCCCGGACGCGAATTTTTTTTCCGTACTCGAGAGGGCAAATACCCCATGTGCGCATGCGCGTGGACTTGTGATTTCTCTGCTACTTCCCATACGAAATGTACATGTATTCGCATGTACTGTGCACGATTCGCGTTCTACGAGTAAACGATGGCATAGTAGTCTTCAAACACAGACTCTGATTTGCCAGTTTGACAAAACAATTACGCATATATCGTGCGTAGCAATAGTACTAGTATTCAAGTCTGAGTAGTTGTATGATTCAGACATTTTAGTGCTTACAGAAATGCATCCCAAATTGAATAGCATGGTATAGTAGTCTGCAAGCACAGACGCTAATCGGACAGTTTGACAACATAGTGTCTTGAGTAGTGCTTTATATTCAAATATGTGTAGTTTTATGATTCAGACCCTACTGGTGCGTGTATTGGAAAGGCATCTCAACTTGCAGAGTGGCATAGTAGTCTGCAAGCACAGACGCTAATCTGACAGTTTGACAAAATAGTGTTATTCAAGTCTGAGTAGTTTTATGATTCAGACCCTACTGGTGCGTGTATTGGAAATGCACCTCAACTTATAGAGTGGCATAGTAGTATGCAAGCAGAGAAAGAGTGTGAGAGAGCAGTGGCACAATACATAGGCCTACCATGGGGTCTGGAATCATTAAACTACACAAACTTGCATAAAATCACTACTCATCAATACACAATATATTATTATGTCCTTGCAGACTACTATACTACACTCTACACATTGAGATGCATTTCTAACGCACGCACCAGTAGGGTCTGAATCATACATCTACGCAGACTTGAATAAAGTACTTCTCAGCACACTACTAGTATGTTGTCAAACTGTCAGATTAGCGTCTGTGCTTGCAGACTACTATACCATTCTATACAAGTTGGCGACTTGAATAAAGTACTTCTCAGCACACTACTAGTATGTTGTCAAACTGTCAGATTAGCGTCTGTGCTTGCAGACTACTATACCATTCTATACAAGTTGGCGACTTGAATAAAGTACTTCTCAGCACACTACTAGTATGTTGTCAAACTGTCAGATTAGCGTCTGTGCTTGCAGACTACTATACCATTCTATACAAGTTGCAATGTATTTCCATATGCACTACTGGGTCTGAATCATACAACTACACAGACTTGAATAAGCACATCGCGACACATACGCATATTGATTTGTCAAACTGGCAAATCAGAGTCTGTGTTTGAAGACTACTATGCCATCGTTTACTCGTAGAACGCGAATCGTGCACAGTACATGCGAATACATGTACATTTCGTATGGGAAGTAGCAGAGAAATCATAAGTCCACGCGCATGCGCACATGGGATTTTTGCTCTCTCGAGTACGGAAAAAAAATTCGCGTCCCGGACCGTCCCGGACCATCCCGGACCCCATCCGGGGTGATCCGGGATTCAGTCCGTGTTGACACCGTGTTGGCACCGGGGTGGTCCTGGATGGTCCTGGATGGTCCTGGATGGTCCTGGATGGTCCTGGGCGGTCCGGGAGTCGACCCCGGATGTTTTTGACGGTCAAAAACTGCCGGGGTGGTCCGGGACGGTCCGGGACAATAGTTTGATCCGGGGTGATCCGTGTAGCCACCGTGCTGGGTCCGGGGTCATCCGTAGTGGCGCCGGGGCGGTCCGTGTTGATCCGTGGCAGTCCGGGAGTGAGTTATTGACCGCCCAGGACCATCCAGGACCATCCAGGACCACCCCGGTGGCGTTATTTTTTTATGCGGCACAGATTGGGGCATGGCGCGTGTTAAACCTATGGGAAGTACGTTCTTTCCCCTCTGAATAGTGTCTGCACGTACGTGAGACTAGTCATGTTTATAGCTAGCGCATTAGCGCTGCGAAGAAGTTTGTATATCCATCGCGAACTATGTGTTTAGATAACGTTCCTCTTCGTTTAAATTAGTTAAGTTTTATTGGCTAATTATTGTGATGTTCTCCTTATTGACGTGCTGCCTCCTCTTCAGATTTCCAATTTGATTTTAATTGTTGATGTAATGATTTTCCATGCGGTAGTGGATTAAATATAACACTATTAAAAACTGACCTCTACTACTTATACTGTCTAGTACGCACACGACCAGTATTAGTCTGTAAATCAAGACCCCTTTTAAAAAAAAGCCCCAATCTGTGCCGCATAAAAAAATAACGCGTCCGGGACGTATATGGGACTGTAGCTTAAAGTTTCCTTCTCAGTTAACAATTATTAGGATTTATTTTTCTAGTAGAAATATTACTGATACCTGCTGATCCTAAAGAAATTAATTTATTCAACTAAAATATAGTTATAAATCCTTTTGATCATTTCATTTTCACACAGACTCCGTGATGAAATTGATTCTGTATTGAAAGGGAGAAACTATGTTGAATATTCAGATATCAGCAAGATGAAGTATCTAACCTTGGTAAGACTGCAATTCTTTTCTTTTTACATCAAAAGCTTACACTTTTTGTTATGAACCGTAGGACTAAAGTTTCATTAACAAAACAATGTCCGATGAAGACACAAAACAGTGATTTTTTTTTTTTTTACAATCAAAACAAAATAGTATCTTACTTATGGCAACCATTTGTGTAGGCCTTGCTGTTGCATCAATGCCTATAATTTATCATTGATTAAACTTCTGGATTTCCTAGTTCAAAAATGTACTTCTCAAACATGAATTCCCAAGAGCTTTGAATCTTATTTCACGCACCTGTTACCTTACAGGGCATTTATTTACAGGATATTTTTGTCTTTTCCCCCTTCAACTTTGAGGAAATCCATTTTAATTACATCGATAGTATATTATTGACTGTCTTCTCTTTCAGGTTTTGAAAGAGGCTCTTAGAATCAACCCTCCTTTTGGTCATATCCATAGACTTTTACCTCATGAGATGGATCTATGTGGATACAAAGTACCTAAAGGCAGTGTTGTAATGGTAAGTATGTATATCCACAGTCAATGATGATGAAGATTCACATCATTTTTATGGCACCATATATCTGTTTTTAAAAAACATTCAAAGGCGCGAGCTCCTCCGATAAAGTTTACATTTAAATGTCTGAAGGAAGATCTGAGTCATGAGTGAAGCTTTGAAGTGGTCCTGGTTGTCAATTTCGCGAAGAAATGATGGGGGGGGGGGGGGAGTTCCACTGGCGAGAAGCAATAAAGAAAAGTACCCGGTCTCCATATCCCTTGAGATGAGTAATGGGCATCTGGAGAGTAAGGCTACCTGAGGGAAGACCGGGGAGAAGATGACGCGCCTCTCAATTGAAGATGACACATATCCTGGGGTCTGACCATGAATTGCCTTAAATGTGAGCAGCAGGACCTTGGATTCAATTCTGCTCTTGACAGGAAGCACATGCAGCTCAGCCAGTACAGGAAAGATGTGACCATGCTTCCTCAGCCCAGGAAGCAAACGTGCTGCTGCATTCTGTACTCCTTGATGTTCTTTCAAGGTTGCAGAAGGAAGACCAGCTAGAAAACTGTTACAGAAATCAAGCCGTGAGGAAACTCGTGAATGGATAAGGTTTTCTGCTGCCTACCCTATAAGCAATGGTCTAATAGCTGCAATGTTAGAAAGCTGGAAGTAAGCAGTCTGACATACCTGTGAAATGTGCCTGTACATCTTCATGGACTGATCGAAGTAGACCCCAAGTTTACAGGCGCTTACAGTAGGAGAGCCAGACACATTGCCAACTTCGAGGTCCATGGGTTTGATCTTTTTCCTCATGTTTGGTGAAGAGATGATGAGGTATTCGGTCATGAAATTCTTCACCATCCATTGCAGCCTTTTCATCAGTTGCCACTGTTCGATCAAATGTCACATACAGCTGAGTGTCATCTGCGTACAAGTGGACTTGAAGACCATATTGGCAGGCTACGTTCCCAAGAGGGAAGTGTACAACATGAAGAGTACCGGTCCAAGGACGGAACCCTGCGGAACGCCGTAGATTATCATTAAGGAAGCTTTATCCGACACAGTTCCAATGAAGTTCACAGCCTGTCGTCTGCAGTGAAGATATGACCTGAACCATTCCAGGGCAGTGTCATCGACCTCGAAGTCCCGTTGCAGGCCCCGGAGAAGCACTTTGTGATCAATTCTTTCGAATGCAACAGATAAGTCCAAAAGAATTACCATAGCTGCTTTTTTTCGTCCTCTGCCCTCAAGATGTCATTTGATATTGCATGGTCTCAATGTGTGATGTAAGTCTTTTGGCGACCTCTCTCTCTCGAGGACTTTGGCGAGGAAAGGCAGGTTAGATATAGGCTGATAACTGCTCATCTCATCAAGATCTAGGGATGACTTCCTCAGTACAGGAGTAACATGAGCAAGTTGCAGTTCAACAAATTACGTATGGCCAAAGAAATTACCTTCTCGTATCATTTTTTTAAAATCAGCAATGAAAATGAACAGAATACAAAGCAATGGGACCAGCACACTTAACCTGATATAAAGAAGAGGTAGTTATAAACACTATTCTTGATAGCTTCCTCTGTATTTCCTTTCTGTATTGCTTACTATAATTTTGTATTAGAATGTATACGATTATGAAAGTAATAAAGATATGATAGTGTATTAATGAAACCACTTTTTACAATTCCTATTACTCTCTTTCTATTCAGATACCCGTATATGGAATGGGTAGGAATGAGAAACATTTCAAGAATCCAGAGAAGTTTGATCCGGAGAGATTCACAAGGGATGAGGACAGGTAGGAATAAAATCAATCATAATTATACTGTCAAAGAAAAACCTGATAGATTAAGGGATATTAATTAGTGTTAGTTGGAGAAGAAAGAAAAAATAACAGGGAAATCTATTAATATATTTCATAACCATTTTTTTGCTTTGTTTGGATCATCTCCGACCTTCTAAAATTAAATTTAATAATATATATATATATATATATGATGGTACTATAGGCCTGAGTCAAAGCGGTTCCCCGCCCGGTCCCCGACCGTCACGCCGAAACACGGGTTTGAATATTCGGGTTTCGGGTTTTCAAAATTAAATTTCACACTGATATTTTGAAATAAAGAACTTAAAATATGCAATTCACAAACTTATATTTCAATTTAATTAAATAAATATGCTTTAGAAATAAATGGATATCGTTTCAGTTGTTGGTAGGTGTTTTTATCGCTCTAAAATTGAGGCTGCAAGAAAAGAATCACGCTTCGTGGTACCGAGTGCGTTCAGAAACACAAATCAAAATATGACCCACTGAAGACTGAGCAATTAAGTTACGAAAGTACCACACACAAGACTAAAATGTTGATCAGAATATAACAATTATAACGTGATAATAAGAGGCATTAATTTAATTTTCAAAATATATCCAAAACATAATGATTAACCCTTGATATCATGATGAAGGAAACTGAATTAAAGCTCTTGATTTTCAGTTAGGGTTGAATAAATATGTATTCGGTCAGGATCGTCAAATTGTAGAATACTCTCTACTTATTTCAAAATTTGTAAGCATTAAACAATCTAAAATAAGTATTTAGGCATATTTTGTAGACCTATGTTTATCTGATTTTGAGTCTGTCTAGTGTTGTAATTTTCATTTCTTTACAACCCTGGCCCACTAGTCTCATTTTTATCTCCTATATCTTTAAATAGGTATTTAGGCATATTTTATAGACCTATGTTTATCTGATTTTGAGTCTGTCTAGTGTTGTAATTTTCATTTCTTTACAACCCTGGCCCACTAGTCTCACTTTTATCTCCTATATCTTGAAATAGAGCAAGCTGTTTTATTGATACATAGACAAAATAGAGAGCAGGATATGCTTCACTGGTATTATAAGATTTAATCAGTTTATCCCTTTATGATAGAAGTTTTAATCCTCCTGTTGTCACCTCTGGCAATGAAAGGATTATTCACAAATAGAAAGGTGAAATTTGCGCTTAGGTTGAGACTAGGTTGAGACTAGGTTGAGACTAGTAAAATGTTATGTATGGTCTGTGACCCTGTCCTATTGTATGGAGCAGAAACATGGACAATAAACAATGCCATGGAAAATAGAATAACATCTTTTGAAATGTGGATCTACAGAAGAATGATGAAAATATCCTGGAAACGAATGAAAACCAACAAAGAGATATTGCACATGGCAGGGCGTAAACGAATTGCACTAGTAGGATTAGTTAAGGAGAGAAAAATCAAATACTTTGGTCATGTTAAAAGGCACCAAAGCCTCTTAAAGGATGTATTGGAAGGAAGAGTGGAAGGAAGTAGACCTAGAGGGAGACCCAGAATGAACTGGGAAGAGAATGCAATAACTGGAGTGGACTAAAACTGCAAGAGTGCACCAGAATGGCAGAAGATAGAGTGAAATGGCGAGATGTTGCAATCAACCTCCGAACCGGGAGGAGATACGCAGATAGATAAATAGAGTTGTCACCTCGCACAATACCTTGAGATTCAGAGTGTTTCAATAGACTGCATACTCCAACTTTTTCTCGAACTGAAGGAACATTATTTGGGAACAGACATTTTACTCTTTTTTAGTTGGGTTAGGAAACTTGATGAGTAATAAATACATGATTTTTAAACCCAAGAATCTCCTCTTAGAACCAGAACCTAAGCTATTAAAATAAAATTGTAATATGGCGACTTTTTGATGGTTTGTGGAGCTGGGTCACATTATTGACACTCACTTAATATTCAGTTTATAAGAAGTCATACATTTTTATTATCAATGATGTGAAACCACAAAACAATACATGTTAATAAATCTCAAGTCAGTAAAAAGGTAAAAATTGATTTAAAAATATTTTTTTTCTTCCTGGTGATGGGAATGACCCCGACCTTTATTGTACTAATAGCTTTCAAAGCCAATAGGATGAAACTAACCACAAATTAAGTCCTAGTGAAAGACGATAACAAAACAAAAAAAATAGATTTTTTTCATGGCCTTGACCAAAATGCCTTATATTGTGAACTTTGTTTTTTGATCGTGCAGCCCCTTATTTGCGTACATACCATTTTCTCTGGGTGCTCGAGCCTGCATCGGCCAGACGTTTGCTATGGTGAGTATATCAATCAAAGTAGTACAATCTACAGTTGGCATCCCTTAAGGTAAAGACCAGTATTGGAAACGCCCCAATTTCAAAAAATGAAAATGAAGCTCTCATTACCAATCATGTGAAAGAATATGTTTTGACTAATACATGATGATAACAAATTTGCCGGGAAACCGCCTACTAATTCATATATTTGGTAAATTTGTTTCTCTCATGGTCTGTGAGAGATATAGGGTAGTCCCATATACATCTTTCTGTGTATAGTGCTTGTAACTTTACGAAGAATGGGCCAAATTTCTTATCATTTTGATGATTCCAGAACCTTGCAGATGCTAGATGCTAGATGATCAACCTTTTCTGATCGATTCCATAACGTTTCTTTCACAATGCAATCGCATGACCATAACTGGTCTTTACCTTTAAGGGCAATATAAATTCCATAGCAGTTCATACTTGTAAACATGATTTTTTGTTAATGAACTCCTATGTCCCATTCCTCTTTTTTGCATTATGGAATTGTGAACACAAGTTGACATTACAATATGGTATTTATTTTGTTGATGTTTTATATGAATCATGCTTTAGGAGGGCTGTCGGCTGGATACAGTCATCAGATGAACAGGAATCTTTGTTCGTTATTGATATTTATTTTCCTCTCATCTTTGTAATAGTATTGATTGGAAAACAAAATAAACAGATTTCCATTTTTTTTTAAACCATCAACTAGAATATAAATTATTTTCAACCTTTGATGCAGATTCCTTTTGTAATTTTGATTGTATTCCTATTAGATTGAATCCAAGGTGGTCATATGTAAGCTCATTCAGCAACTGGAATTCCAACTTGTACCCAACCAGAGCTTTGATTTTGTAGAAGCAGTCACTCTTACGCCCAAGGATGGCTGCAAAACTTACATGACAATGAGAAACCTGTGACATGACAATGAGAAACCTGTGACATCACAATGAGAAACCTGTGACATCACATTGAGAAACCTGTGACATCACATCATAATTATTAGAACACATTGTGTGATAACTGTTATTATTGTTTTATATTGTGGATTTGATGTACATGTATTATGTTTAAACACTTACAAGGGGGTACAATTCAACTACACTCACTAAGGAGCACTCTAACCACTAAACATTGTACACTTGTGCACATACTAACTCAAGTCTCTATGATATTTGGATCACTCTGGATACTCTCTAAAAAAATCGAGTGATCACGGACGTCACTCCTCTGGAGAGTGAAAATGTAGTGAAAATAGAGTGAACATTCACTCTTTTCTTCTTAGAGAGCACTCTAAAATCAATCGATTTTCACACCTAAACAAGTGATCACGGACGTCACTCCCAAGAAAGTGAAAAAAGAGTGAAAATTCATTCTTTTTTTTTAAGAGAGTACACTCACTAAGGAGCACTCTAACAAGTAATCATTGTTTGTTTGTTTGTTTGTTTGTTTGCTTTTATTTCTGCGTTCAAAATAATACAATACATAATATAAAATGTGTTTACAAAGATAATATACAAAACAATTCATAAGATAAACAATATAGTCATGATACATAATGAATACAAAATAAGGAAGTGAGCTTAAACTTTTTTTTTATAGATATATATCCATATATACGCACATATACATACATATACATATATATACATATTGTACAGTTGTGCACATACTAACTCAAGTCTCTATGATATTTGGATCACTCTGGATACGGTATCCTTTATGCACCTGGGTAAAGATAATTAATATAGATGAAACTGCTCTTTCATGACAACACAAGTATAGTGCCAGAACTCAAACCTGTGGATATGGATCTCTAGTCAAGTATCTCGATAACTCTCCTGCAATATCCTATACACAATGTAAAGGGGGAGGGGGAGGGGGTATGATTCCCGGGCCATTTTAAAGAGATGTGACTGATGTGAATCAATCATGAGTCTTCCAACCTATAACAAAGATGCAATCTCCTATCTCGTAGTAAGCCTATATTCAAATTCAAATTCAAATGAACATTTATTTTCTTCCAAACAATACAATTTATAAGTAGGAACATAAATATGATTAAAGAACTTGTATTACAAGGAAGAAGGCGCGAAACCCGATAAGCATTGGGTACGCCCGAATACATAAATACAATTATACATTATAAATGGGAGAAAGGAAGAAAGTAAAAAAGGGATAGGCAAAGAGGAGAGGAGGATAGCGGAGGGCTTGGAAAAGAGAAAAGAAGAGAGGAAAAGAGAGTCAAGTTGAATCAATAGCAACTCTATTTTAATATAGGTCGATCCTGCCCAGAAAGTTAAAAAAATTAGATGTGCTCATATATATGTGCAAATGATTAGAAGAGGCTGTTATTTATTTAATAATCCTACTGTAAAGAGGCTATTATGTTTTATTTGAAAGGGAGATAAACTAACACATAAACATATTGCAGAGGCAAATTTTCTATAGTTACATGCATTGGGTTTTCTTGTTTGCTGATTATTAAATTTGGAGTGGACTATTAGATTATTATTATTATTATTATTATTATTATTTATTATTATTATGATACGTACTATGTGAGAATATTTGAATATTTTATTTGTTGATAGTTTGTAACTTGTACATCTTAAGACTTACAAATATAAGTACTATACTGCATTTTGCCAGAAGAGACCTCGTAACCTTGAAGGTTGTTTTCTTTATACATACCCATTTTCCTGTTTTGTCCTGATACATGTCTTCCAATTGCATTTATCAATCAATAGACAAATATATGTTTGATGTTCTAGTAGCAGTAAGCGAGACAGTATTCTTATCGGTAGGAGTCGCAATAAGTATTGATATATTTGTGATGCCATTTGACATTTATAAGTCCAGTAATTCATTATATTCATACCAGACATTATATTCAATTCACAGACCTCAGTGAAAATGCGTAGGAACTTTATTGCGTGAAGCTGTCATTCTTTTACGCATCGTTTAAAGGCCCACTGCACTACTTGTAGCTACTTGCGCCCTCTACATAACAAACAATGCATAATCGGTGACCATTGGTCCCCCATGATCCTCTTTTTCTTATGTTAACTGAGAGCTGAGTTGATGAGATAACCACCTGTCCAGTGACCTTGCAGGGCGGTCTAATCCCCCCTGTAAACTACGGCAGATAAGCTTTAAAAAAAATGTTGCAGTTTATTTAATTTCATTTCATTTCATATCTGAATGAGCCTTTAGGGGTAGAGTCATTGTACTGCTGTGCAATACTCGCTAGGAGTATTATTAGGCCACTTGAGCAATGGCCTCATCTTATACAATCTTTTTGCCTTTATTAGCTGAAATTTGCACATCTGACGCAAAAAAGATTAAAATAAAGGCCTGTTTCTTTGACATTTAACAACAAAATCATTCTTTCTTTGATTAAAGAATATATTACTAAGAATTTGTTTAACAAAGTTTGTTTTACTGGGCTCTTCATATTGGTAGAGCTACCAAGTATTCCAAGTAATGTTATGTGTAAAATAATATTCCTTAGATACCTTGTGATATTCTTGTAGAGATTTATATATGTTTTGTCTTTGTTTATGAGACAAAATAATTTTTGTTTAATGTATAACATTTTGTGTGTGCATTTTGGTCTTTCATTTGTGTAACCTAAGGTATGTGGATTTTTATCAAAGGTGGTTTTATTTTAGGAAGAAGCCTGTACTATTAGACTTTTCTTTGTTTGCTTGTCAGCCAAAGCCAAAGTGGCACACTAAAAACTTGATGAATTAAAAAGAAGGTGGGGGGGGGGGGATCTTGTCACCGAAATTCCAGACTCGACTCCTGACCAATGGGCCACTGCAGCTTGCTATGATCATTCCTAGATATGCCAGTGTTATGCAGCTGCATGTATCAGCTGGTGGAAGTAAATGCCTATTGATCAGAATTGTAATGATTGACCAGGATTTAGAGGTAATCCTGATATGCAGATGATGTGATTGTGATCACTGATGGTGATGATATATGATGATGATGATGGTGGTAACAAGGATCACTGGTGGTGGTTTTTTTTTAAAGACTGGCCCCTGATAGTGCTCACTACCATGGATCCGTCACTGATTGTGAGAATGAAGATGATGGTGATGATGACGGTTATACTACAGATGATAGCGGTGGTGATTATGATGCAGATGATGATTAAGCAGATCTTCAGATGCTTCCATAAAGTTTTAAAAAAATAAGTATAGTATGATGGTGATGATAATTATGATAAGGCCCATATGATGCAGATGATGACAATAATTGATGATGATGATTATGATGAGGATTATGATGATGGTGATGATGGTGATGATGATGATGATGGTGATGATGGTGATGATGATGGTGATGATGGTGATGATGATGATGATGATTTTGATGATGGTGATGATGATGATGATTAGTGGAACGACTTCCACAGTTAAAGACGCCGAGGCAATTACTTCTTTCTCAGACTCAAACATTTTTATATAATTTGGTCATAAGGAAAAGGAATTAGAGACAGGATTTCCAACAAATGTGTAGATGTGACTGTGCTCGGGAAGGGACGGGGGATTTGTTGTGCTTTGGAATGAAGGGGGGAGGTAAGCGTGTGTGGTGCAGTGACGGATACAGGGAGGGGGCTCCGGGCCCCCTCCCCTGGGGAAAAAACACATTAAATTTACCTTTTTTTTCTTCAAATAGATGGGCCCCCTACCCTGACGCTGAAGGGATGGGGGTGCGAATTTTCATATTTTTGAGGGCCAATTTTTTTTAAAAATAGTGCTCCCCCCCCCCCCCGCTTATTTTCTGGCTGTTTCGCCGCTAAATATTTTCCCACGAATTGGGCCCTCTCCCCTGCGGCCGGCTGGACCCGCCCCTGGTGTGGTGTCTGTCTGTGCGTAAGGCTTTGATCTATAATATTCATCCAGTATACTTAATTAGAAAATATCATGTACTGTGTATTATTTTTTTTTTTTTTTTTGAGGGGTGTACAATTTTCTTTACATTTTGATATATGTTATGTAAATCAATGAAGATGTATGTTTTTTTTAAATATATTTTGTACTGAATGAATGCAATAAAGAATGCTACAAAACAAAAAAAAATACAAAGGGGGGGGGGCATTGTTGCGTGCACTTGTAATCCAGCCGACAATGAAAGTTACTTAAAATAATTCAGCCGAGGACGCAGGTTCGAAACTAAGTCACGTCTTTCGATTCGAGGACGCAGGTTCGAAACTAAGTCACGTCTTTCGATTGATACACGTCTGTAAAAACCCAATTACAAAAACACACAGGTCCGGCCAGAGGCTCGAATAAGAACTCGTATACTATAGCCATGAGCATATTAGAAAACACTGTTGTCAAAGAAAATGAACCAATGGTCATAACCTTCTTGGTGCCACACGAAAAATAAATATGAGTTGTAGTTCCAACTAAATATTGCCATTGTTATATTTTTCTCTTTTAGGGGCATCGTCGATGCTTTCTTTCGGCCTGTACGGTGTCTCAGAAACTTGATAATTTATGAAACAAACTAACTTTGCCCAGAATCAACCATTCTCTATTTTAGATTTGCCCTCCATCTTCAAAAGAGCTGAAAAGCATCGAGATATTTAGGATGGAACTGGGTCAACAAATGTTCAATCTGCTTTTTTCCTTAGAATATGAGGGGTCGTAGGGTGTGGCATAGAATTCGTTTTGCAGATCACAATATAAAAAACAATCACATAGAAAAGCATGTGTAAAATCAAGAATGTAGTGAATGGTTGAATAGCCCATTCAGCAACATGACAAAACTGTTCTTCAATGGGGGTCTAAAGAACCAAGGTGAATTGGAAAAAAATAATAAATCTACTGTCATAAAGTGAAGAAATTTTTTAAAGCTCTTCCCTCCTGTAGCTTTTCTCATTTATAATCCTTTTAATAATTTCACCCTAATTGCGTCCTCTATTTGTCGCAAGCATTTTTCTATCAGTCCACCGCCCGCCCCCCCCCCCCCAACATCTTTCTCTTCTGCTGGTCTCATCTACCTTAATTCTCTCAGTCTGTGCCCCTTCTCTCTCTCCCTCTCTTCTCCATCTTATTAACCTCTCACCCTCTCTCTATCTGTCTTCTTACTTTCCCTCTTTTTTTAATCTCATTCATTCACTGATCATCTCATCTTCTAAAAGACAAAAAAATAAAAGAACACCAGCACTTACTGTTTAGTTTCTCCAGACATCATAGTTCGTCTGATATATGTAATTTTTTTGTTTTTTGTTCAAAAAGTCAACAACAAAAGATTCAACTGAATGCTACAGGTATTTGACATCTTTATGTACAGGTATAATACAAAGTAATAATAATGAACCAGTACTGGTCCTTAGACAACAGCAATATATTACAACATAAACTCACTATGACATCATTTGTATACAACATTCTCTTAATATCTCCAAATGTGGCAATTTCTTCACTCTCTCGGATCGTGTCGCAGTACTTCCAGCCAGGGGATCTAACATTTGGGCAACTTTTCCTCCAAAGATGTAGAAATAACCTCCTTTTATTGTTACAAAAAGGGGGAAAAGACATTTTTCAGCCTTCCCCATCAAGAGGCAGTCAGTGGAACAACAGACATTCAAAGAATTGAAGCTTACGGTCTACGGTCAGGGCTGCGATTGTGTCCTAGGTTGATTTTTGGTTAGGATAAGAGTTAGGGTAAGGGTTAGGGATTGTGTTGTAGCCAAGGTTGAAGTTAGGAATTCTTTTAGTTCAGAAAATTGTCATGAGAGCAGGTGTCGAACAACTGTAGCTCGCACTGCTTGCTTTAATTTAGAGAAAAGGACAATTATAGATTATTACATCAATAGCCTTTTCAGTATAGCTACCAGATGGTGTGACTGAAAGCCTCAAATTGTCAAAATTTCAGATTAGTTTTACTCTTAAAAAAACCTTTCCTGCAGCAAGTAATGATTTCTTTGATGAAGCGAGTATGCAGACATAACATTTATTCGTTAATAAAATTGCAATCATAATTCTTTGTCATAATGCCTTACAGGTTATGTAACCAATTACTACTATGACAGAGGCTGCAGCCATGTCCAATCATAAATGTCACACACATTCTTTGTATGCTAAGGACACGGCATGAAACCATGTCGTCTGCCAAGCACCATTCTACTTCTCAAAGGGCATTTAGACGTACAAAAATAATGTTCTGTTCGCGGGGGCTCCTTTTAAGAAATGTTGTGATATTTCAACAGTGATATAAATGTATTTCATCGTGTTTTTTTGTTACCAGAGCTCCATTACAATTTACCAGCGCTCTTTTGGAGCTTTCGAGAGCTAAAATCGCTCAATGTTCAGTTCTATTCCCCCCTCCCCCCCCCCCCTCTCCCACTGTTTGTGACCCATTGCAAAGAGTTGACACTACCTTTAAAGCCACCATTCATTTAGTTTCATTCAAGGTATTGGGTAACTTTGCCTCTGATTCTAAACAAAATCCTGGATTTAGTTTGTGCTGCTATCATAATTATAAAACTTAAGGTCAGAAGTGAATCCCATGACTTTTACAAGCCAATCGCATGTTTGATTATCAAGATAATTTCAAAAACTGTTTTCCCAACGATTTTTTTAACATTACCGTCTATTGGGGAAAATGTGTATGGTAAAACCGTTCACTCAAAGATTCTTACTTTTTTGAAGCGCAAATTTATTAGGGCTTTGATATTACACCATATCAGAGACACTGATAACACGTAGGGCCTTGCATCTCAGATTTGGCATTGTTAAACGACGCCTTCAAATCTATGGTTACGCTAAAAAGGTCTCTAGTCGAGAATGCTTTGAGTCGCACCCTCATCAATTAATCTGAGCATGACTGAAAAAGAGGCTGGGACGTCATATGAATGGCTTGATAAGTTTCAAAATATCAAAGCCACTCACCAACTCTGAAGTAATGAATGTTTGTTCTATAAGACATAGTTTTTGGTTTGTTCTATAAATATCTCACAACAACCTCCACCCTCTCATTTCAGGTGGTGAGCCATTAACAAACAATATCTTGAAATCAATATTCTGGGCTCCATATCACCTTTTGTCATTAAGGGGTGAAGGGGAGCGTTTCACAAAACTGTCAAGAGTACAAGTTCACTGACATCTCATTGAAACGAATGTATTGAATTTAACGCACGTTTGAATGGGATGTTCGGTGAACATGTACTCATGACGGTTTTATGAAACGATGCCCAGAGCGACAGTATTAGGGTCTGTACGCATTGGCCCCATGTAAATAATTGGTGGGGGGGGGGGGGGCAATGTAGACTGTGCCCATGCATGTATCAGGCCATGCTACATTACACACTTTGTAGTTTGCTACATCCCTCTTTTTCTTTATATTCCCAACATGGAATGTTTTTCAAGAAAACTGATCAGAACAAATCAATAAAATCATGATTTTTGTTCCCTGCTAAAATCATTGCACCGAAGTTGTACTTAAATCTCATGATCAGAAAAAAAAACTCATCAACTGTTTTTCACATCAAATGCATCTAACCAAGGTTTCAAAAATAGCACCTCTTTCATAAACGACTCCCCTTAACACCCCGTCCCGTCACTCCTTGTATTTGTGCGATAAATGTCAACTTCCAGTAAACTATGGCTTTATTCTTCAATAACACTTCTCAGTTGCTTTGTAATGTGAGGAAATTAAAATCTTGTCTAAATACTCATCCATATCAAATCTATTTTTAATGGTATAGCTCGAAGTATAACTTGTTTTACTCGCAGTACACAAGTCACACATTCTGGGGCCTGTTTCATGAAACTTTTTATCAATAACAAACGCTATATTTCTATGACAAATTTGCTCTCGGCCAATCAGATGCCATGATTTCGGTAGCTTATAACAGTAGCTTGTAACTTGTTATTGATATCAATTTTTATGAAACAGGGTCCAGATGTTCATATTAGGCTATTAAATTCAGTGCACTTTGTGTCCAGTTTCCCTCACAGATATGCAGAAGCCTTGTTCACACAAAATGATAACCATCAAACAAAAAATGCTGCAGCATCATAAAACAAAAATGCAGTAAACGTAGTGCACTTCATGATTCTGCATCTCATACATTGAGATAAACAGGTATGCTCAGGAGCTTTCATAGCTTGTAGCTACTTTCAATCTTCTCCACTAGCCATTTACTTGCATGCACAGTGTTTCCATTTTGCTGCAGCTCATTTTTCTTTAGGGTGGCTACCGTGTCAAGTGTGGACAAGGCTTCGGAGTTTCAATATCTATATGAGCGTGTGATACATCCATTTCCAATGCTCGGTCTCGCCTTGCTGTACTCTGCAGGTGATTAGCGTGAGAGAGAGAGAGAGAGAGAGAGAGAGGGGGAGAGAGAGGGAGAGAGAGAGAGAGAGAGAGAGGGAGGACAAAAGAGTACTTCCTCATGGCTTGTAGATTTCAAGGATTGCATTTTCGCAGGGGATTCCCCATTGTGATCCAGTCTGCTTTCTCACCATGCATTGAGCTCCCTGTAAATAGAGACCAACCTGTTGGTATCGCCATATTTCAATTATAGATGCAAAATCTCTGCTGAACCGCTGCTGAACTGACCTGATGCCATTTGATTTGACCTTAACATACTTTGACCCCATCTGACCCTATAAATAATGATTGTCCACGGTGAGAGTTTTTTTGTTGCCGAGAACACGACGTGAACGCCCGGCCATTGGACTCAGGGACTGTGCTTTTTCTTGACATGTCTCTTGTTTGCGTGTTTCTTGACGATGCCGGCAACCTTTGTCTTGTGGTCGAGCATCTTGAGTATTGTTCCTTTCGCTTCCTCTAAATATTCCATCACGTACTGACTCCTTTGTATCGACCCCTGGGAAAAAACATGACAAAAACATATACAGTCAAACCTTCTTTAGTTACCAACTGTCTACAAAGACCACATTTTGTGTTTCCCTTGAAAATGGTTTCTCATTGAAACAAGTAATAACGAGACCTGTACATGAAGACCACCTGCCTATAATGACCACTTTGCTTGACTCCCTTACATGGTCTTTATAGGCAGGTTTCACTGTGTATTGGTATCTATCAACTTGCAGCAACACAAGCATAAGTCAACTAACAAACACTCAATGAAAATCACATTTATTAAAAATAAAAACTCTCAATGGAACTGCATGTTACACATGGGGACTAAGACTACAAGCTTGATTTCATAAACCTCATTAAATCAGCTACAGTAAGTTATCTTACAAAATGACTGCCATGCATCATGTATTTAAAGTCCTCACCATTCCAGGATAAATTTTGTTTGATTACGAGACATCTATTATCCATCATTATCAAAGCTCAAGGTCATTATCAAAACTCAAGGTTATTGGTGGTAATGTACAGTTTAGCCTTATGCAAGGATCCACGCTACCTTTTGTTAGTTTTGAACAAAACAATAACAATTCATTGATAGAAGAATTGCTTTGTGCAAAACATTGGCAACCCTATTAATACCTGTAGATTAATCTTGCAACTGGAAAAAGTTCAATAATCTTGTAGCCTTTTTTTATATCTATCACATGATAAACACAGTGTGGCACAGGGAGATTATTTGTGTGGCATTTAAAGCCCCACTGCACTACTTATAGCTTCTTGCGCCCTCTATATAGCAAACAATGCCTAATCGGTGACCATTGGTCCCCCATGATCCTCTTTTTCTTATGTAAATTGAGAGCTGATTTGATGAGATAACCACCTGTCAGTGACCTTGCAGGGTGGTCTAATCTCCCTCCTGTAAACTAGTACAGATGGGCTTTAAAGCTTATATGTACGAAGTGTATGACTCACCTGTACGAGTTCTGAGAGTTTATGCGTTTCTGATTCCTTCAGTTTGCTGTTGCTGTTCATCCCTTGTAAACCATCCTTCATTGACTTCATCTCATCATAACAATCCTTCTCCATTGAATTCTGAAACCAAGAAGCAAAGAAATCAGTTTACAATTAGGCCTGACACAGTTTCTGAGTGTGCACTAGGTTTTACACACTTATTCTGTGAAATTTGTATGTAATGGTAGATCACTAACTTGTTTATAAGTTGGTGCTTGTTTCACCATGACACTAATAAGCAAATAAAGTCAAACCTGCTTTAGTGACCACCTGTATAGAAAGACCACCTGTCTGTAAAAGAACACATTTTTTCTTTCCCATGAATAAGGTTTTTCATTTAAACCTTTACTAGTTTACTGAAGGAACCTGTACATAAAGACCACTTTTCATGTTTCCCTTGAGCGGTCTTTAGGTTTCACTATAGATAGCAAGATATGGCTCAATTACTATCAGTGATTAAAGTTAATTTCCGATCTGTCACCTGTATGACTCTCGCTCATTCTTTCAAACTCAGCTCAGTAACTTCATCTATGGCTCTATTTCCTCAGATTTACTCCTCATAACAAAAATTCTCAAATGGAAATAGCAACAGAATCTATACCAAGGTGTACATATAAAAGATGTCCTGAGTACTTACTAAATCCTCAAATTGGTAGGCAATATGATGAATTTTCCAGCCATCCGTCTTCTTTAGAATACCTCGCTGGTTGGCAATTTCATGAATACCAATCTTCTTCTCTTCTGGAAATTAAAAAAAAATACAATTCATCATTGCTTTGATATATATTTGTATCAATAACTTATATTTTTTATTAAATTATATTTATATTGTAATAAAAGGACACTCTGAAATTGTGAATCTTGACTTAAAACCTATTTGAAATACTTTCATGAAAATTCTCCTCACTATAAACTTTTAAGCCGGACTGCACTACTCGTAGCTACTTACGCCCTCTATATTGCCAACAATGCCTAAGCGGTACCCGTTGATCCCCCATGGTCCCCTTTTTCTTATGTTAATTGAGAGCTGATTTGATGAGATAACCACCTGCCAGTGACCACTTTTGACCACACAGGGAGGTCTAATCCCTCCTGGCCAAACTAGTGCAGAAAGGCTTTAAGAGATATATTATGAAGCTATTTCTCAGAGCTTTTGAACAGGGCCTCCACTATGATCGTTACTTGATAAAAAGAAGAACAAAACCCCAAAACATTAACTTATCTTATACTAATTTATTTCTGTGTTTTTCTCTGTGACAGGTTACTATGAAGCTGCCAATTCAATGACAATATACATGTATCATAATTTTAGACCACTAACTTTCCCACTGACTAAATAAACAACAACAACACAAAAGAGAGAGAGAATGTAAATTACGAAACAGAAATAAAACTTTCCATAATTCTATGATGATACTCCCCAAGCATGAACATTTCAAATAGTTTTAATGTTTGGTATCATTCCTACACACTTTGTATTATACTCTCGTTGAACGAGTTGCAAGTAAGCATCCACCGTGTGTTGGTCAACTCTTGAAACAAGCAAAACCCCAGTGACAGAGCTGCCAACCTCCAGAACAGAAAATCAGTAATCACAAGGCTCAAAATCAGTAATTGTGGGAATAAATCAGTAATTTCCTATGCAGCGCTATGAATCTGAAAAAAAAAACGGCACGCCAACACTGCGCGGACGCATACACGCATGATTTTTTGAAATTTTTGGTGATTTTACTCACACAAAGTTGCGAAATATTGACTTTCAGGTCATCACAATACATCAGTTTTCAATGAAAAATGGCTTCTATTAAGAGAATACCCGATACTTTTTCATCTTTTTCATCATGTGTTGGGTGGCCACCATAATGCACAGCACCCGCTATGATAAATTCCGTAATTCTTAGACAACATTCCGTACTGCCGTAATGATCGTTAATTTCCGTATCAATTACGGGAAATCCATACTAGTTGGCAGCTCTGCCATGGGCACAGCAGAAGTTCAGATAAAAACTTACCTTTAGGTTTGACATCTGAGTACTTCTCAAAGTGATTGTGAGCTGGTTTCCAGGATTGTCTGTAGTTATCTACCAGCCTTGGACATGGTCTCTTGAAGAACTGTACCACTTTCATGGCCTCTGCTTCTGCATTGGCTGCTGCTGCCGCCGCGG
This sequence comes from Strongylocentrotus purpuratus, assembly GCF_000002235.5. Lineage (NCBI taxonomy): Eukaryota > Metazoa > Echinodermata > Echinoidea > Camarodonta > Strongylocentrotidae > Strongylocentrotus > Strongylocentrotus purpuratus. The sequence continues at coordinate 19,829,635 of NW_022145597.1, read as the reverse complement.
CTGCTGCTATTAGGTGTGGGAAGAGATAGGAAAGTAAGATCAGGGGGGCGTTTCACAAAACTTGTCATCAGTGACAAATGACAGTCTTTGTTATAAGCTACTGAATTCCTTGCTTCTGATTGGTTATCAGCAGATTTGTCACTGAATTATGTCATTTGTCATTGAAAAAGGGCTTTGTGAAACGGGCCCCATGTCTCATGTTCGTGGGAACGTTGCAAGACATGTTCAGGTGACAATTGATTCTTGGTCAATGTTGACCTTCAACTGTGCACCTAACACAGTACACAATCACCTACATTTTATTTATACCTTTAATGCATAAAGAGAACTGAAACCTTCATACTAAGTTACTTATTGTTATTTCTTAAGGGTTTGAATTACCTTTAGCAGCATTTTTCTTCTCTTTCTTCTCTTTCTTATGCAGCTTGAAAGGCACTTTCTGTTTGGTCTCCTTCTCATCATCCGTTGACTGATCATCCAGCATCATCGGATGTTCCGTGGCAATACTTAAAGACAAAATATATCATCATCATCATCATTATCCTTCTCATCATCCGTTGACTGATCATCCAGCATCCTCCACTACCACTAATAAAGTGGCAATACTGAAATGCGAGAAAACATTCAGAGGTCACAGGTCATACAAGATGCACTATGGATTGTACACATTCTTTTCCATTCATGTGAGGCAGCCAAAGAGACAAGCAATTCAATCTAGTTATTGTAGCCACACTCGCAAGTATGACGATGACGAGGTATAAGTTGGATGACGAAATGGAGCGCATTCCGCCCCCAGAGGGCAGTTTAAACAAAGCTTTAAGACAAAACTCAATTTCATTACAATCACTACTGGTGAATGAGAGATTTGGATTGTATATACAATATTTTACAATGTTTTAAAAAATACATGCAATCTTTAGGATTTCAAGGAATTAACTGATTTCTCACATGCAAAGAGAAATAATATAGAGGTAATGATTGTAGGCTTACAGTTGGGAGGTCCGCAGAATAATTACATCCTCACTATTAGTTAATCAGGAGAAGAGGAGCATTCAAGAAAGTTACCAATTTACAAGCTTACTTGCTTTGATGTTGAAGCATATAAATAAACTTATTTGCCCCTCCAGGTAATGCTATCTCTCTGGTATGGACTGTACTTAAAGGGGTGGCTGTACCAACATTCCCAAGGATGGATTTGAACTGATTTACACTTGTAAACCAGTGATGTTTGAACTCTACCCGACACATAATTAAAGTGATCACGATTGAAAGTAAGCCTATACAGAGAGGTGGCCACATCAATAGGTTTGGCCGTGTATATACCATTATTCAATCATACCAATTCTGTACTACTTACATGTGCTGCTGTTTCCTTGGTTTCTTTCTCGGCGATGGACCCACTTCCTCCGTACTACCTACTGAGGGCGCCAAACTGCTAATGCTGTTCTCGTGCGTCGAGGCCGAACCACCGAGGGGTACCAGGTCCAGGCCATTGGTATCCGTCTCCTGCTTGATGCGGATAGGACCAGGACCGGTGGAGATGGGACCACTACCGGTAGAGAGGGGTGCAGTATCTGTGCTGGTCTCAGAGGCGTTGCTGTTCTCTGAATGTTGACTACTGGGTAATGAATCACTGTACACAAATTGAAAGTGGGAGATGATATTAACAGAGAATCATTTTCTCAAGAGAGCAAGGAAATAAGTAAAGAGTAGTCTTCATATACCAAATTGCACTTCATAATGAAGTGCTACAAAACAGTAAAAATCTTTTAAGTGACCGGTTTTACCATACTCTTTTTCCCCAATAGACTGTAGTGTTATAAAAACGGTTAGAACAACAGTTTCAAAATTTTGATTTCCAATCATAAATATCTTGATAATCAGACAGGCGCTTGTAAAAGTCATGGGGTTCCTGACTGACCCAAGGGTTTATAATTATCCTTGCAGCATGAGCTTAATCCAGGATTTTGTTTCAGATGTAGATACCCAATCCCTTTAACACTCACCTTGGCTTTGGTGAATTACTTGTGACCGGTATTCTTGTGATTTCAACTTTGACCCCTGGGCTACCTGGTTGTGACATGACGGCGCTGGCCATGACGGGTTTCCGGCTTGATGCGCTAAAAAGACAGGAAAAAATAATCAAGTGTTCATAAGTTGAAATATTATCTTCAAAGACAGTGGAAGAATAAAAGCATGAAAGCAAGAGCTTTAGAAGAAAAGAAGTACTAAAATAGCTACCTAAACCCACCAAAATGTTGCCTTTTTTGGTGTTTGTGCATTATTTTTTAATCAGAAACACCTGTGACTAATAGGGATAGAGTTTATAAGGAGGCAAGGTCATGAAGAAGCATGGTTACAGATAAAGTTGAGTTCTGGTCATGTGATTGCATTGTGAAAGAAAAGGTGTGGAATGGATCAGAAAAGGTTGATCATCTAGCATACAGGTATTGGTGTATACTGCAAGGTTCTGGAATCATCAAAGTGATAAGAAATTTGGCCCAGTCTGTACACAGAAAGAATGAAAGATGTATATGGGACTACACGAACATGTGGCTTTAAAATCTGTCCCGATTTTTATGTTGTTAGATGCCATATTTAGAATGTTAGGGCATTTGAAGAGTAATGCTTTTCAGGGAACATTTTCTATCGGATGTTCTTCCACACTTGCTTAATAACAATGATAACGCTCACAAATTATTTTTCATCTCTTCCCAGAACTCAACCTTCTCTTTAAATATGACCTTTCTGAGGTCCCTTCTATGATCACTGGATTTTAGATTCCGTGGGACAGAAGGAAAAGAGCTCTGAACTCACCTATCATTATTTCTTTTCCTGAGAATACTAGGTCGAGGGGAAGCACCGGGATTGGCTGCGGAGGATGGAGGCATCTGACCCTGGGTCAACCCCAGGGCTCCGGGCGGTACCTGTGCCATCGTGAACGAAGGAACACTGCCCTCAGCTGATCCTGATGGGAGATAACAAGACAATCAGGATATTTATAGAAACACTATTTGCAAACTGTGTCTAAAAAACAAGATATAGAAGAGCGAATGCATAACCACTGCACATAACATTAAAACATCCATACAGGTCTTCAAACTGATCATTCATGCTGTTTTCTTTTGATTATGAAGATTTTCATCACAAGCTTGAATAAAAAACCCATTCTCATTACATATATTCTGAAAACTACTGGTATTTAGCACTTTAAAAAAGGTTATCCTATATAAGGTAAGATGTGTATGCTGTAAAAAAGATCAAATAAAAAACTATTTACATAAATTAATAATCACCAGAAGCATAGTAAAATGAGAGGCAGGCATTAGAAATGTAAAATTTTCTCATTGATTTGCAAAGAATTCGGCAATTGTTTTTCATCTTTGAACATGCACAAATTCCCCCAAAAATTGTCAGGCATTTGTTCCATAATTGTTAAACAAAATATCCAGCTGAACTTATAGAAGAATGAAAAGAAACACATGCAATATCGACAACTTGCTTCTAAAAATATAAACATTGCCAAGCTTTCACATAACTGAATAAACATGGTATACACACTACAAAATAATTGAACAAAATAACATAAAATAGAAAGTAAAGGAAAACATGCAAACCATAAGAAAATACTCAAACAAATTTAATATTATTTTCAAATCTAGCCACAGCAAACATGCTAAAATCTACATCAAACTATCCCATTGGACACGACTACACGGGTCAACCGACATGCCAACAAGCATTTTTGACCAACCTTCCCCCACACTATTGCTGGGCACCCCCGGGGTAGTATTACCCTGCAATCCAATAGGCCGCCTGTGATCTGCTCCAACCATCATAGTCAGCTGGCCTGGCCTTCCGGGGGCCCCAGCCATATTGGCTGCATGGGTCGTAGCTGCTAATGCTGCTGCAACAGGACTGTTCTGATTCAACGATGAGCCAGGGTGATGAGGTAATCGGTGTTGACCGTCTAGTGAATAGAGATAAGATTAACAGAAAGAGTTGAAAATTAATAAATTACATCTACACAATAGTTTTAAAGTCTTAATTGCTTTGGAATGCAAGAGAACATATAAATGTTAGGGGGGTGGAGTGGGGGACAGGGATCATTTGAAGAATACCCCAATAATTCTGCTCAGAACATTATGGATACGATTTGGCACAAGTATTTTTCCCCATGATATTTCTAGCACAATACAGAGAGAGCAAGATGCCTACTTACCAACAGGCGGTCTAATGATTGGGTTGTAACCATGACGACCAGGATATTGTTGCATAGCAACAGCATGCTGGTAACCTATGAAAGAAAGAAAAACAAGCACAAATTTTGAAGGACGCGTCTTTTAAACATAGTCAGACGTATGACATAAACAGCAGTTTTCTTGGATTCTAAGAGAGTTTATTTTGTGTCAATATCAGTTCTAACACAATAATTATAATATTATAATCCGGGGATGGTGGCTCAGTGGTTAGAGCGCCTGCCTCATGAACGGGAGGTCGTGGGTTCGAACCCCGGCCGAGTCATACCAAAGACTTATAACAATAGGACCTTCTGCCTTCTAGCTAGGCGCTCAGCATATGAGATTGGAAAAGGGTAGTAATAACATATTATGTTATGCAGGGCTCGCTGGAAGAGCAGTTTCATATCTGAAGTGGCTACCCTGGGTAAATAAAACGTAATTATTATATTATTATCAAATGATTAGAAATCCACCATTCCTCACCTAAATCTGGATGATAATAATATGAGAGGGCATATCCGTGGGGCGGTGGTCTCTCCATCTTGACCTCTGTTGCCCCCGCGGGCGTGGTGTGGGGGACCGGCACCGTGGTGGAGATGGTAGCAGGGTGGGTGGAGGCCGGGGTACTGGCGGTCACGCCCGGTGAGCTCCGATGCATCTGGATATAGGCAGGCCCCGCCGTCTGATCAGAGAGCATGGGGAACCGCTGGGAGGTGGGTACCTGGGGAGGGGGCTGCTGCGTCTGCTGCTGCTGCTGTTGGCGGGGATAGACTTTAGCTGATGGGGTAATGCAAAAATATAGGATATAAACTCAATGTTGGGGAACCCAGATAGCACGAGAAATCAACACACTTTTTACAGAAATTTACAGTGAAACCTGTAGGGTTGTATGGGTAAGGGTATTACCTCTGTAAACTAATATGAGTTAATGCCCTTATGACTTAAAATAGACGATATAAAGACTGTTCAAGGTAGAGAAGAAATATGTTTTCACTAACAGGTGGCCTTTACTGACAGGTAACTTTAGTAATTTTTTATATGAGAAATACCATTGAAAAGAAACAGGAAGGAGGCTTTTCTGTTCAAGGTAGAGAAGAAATATGTTTTCACTAACAGGTGGCCTTTACTGACAGGTAACTTTAGTAATTTTTTATATGAGAAATACATGTACCATTGAAAAGAAACATGAAGGTGGCTTTTCTACACAGGGGGTAGCTAGCAGGTCTCACTTTACATGACAATTTTAATTTAAAACAATTTAAAGGCATCGTTTAAAAATGTTAAATCTGAAATGCATGGTCCTATGTGTTATTAGTGTCTGTGATATGGTGTAATATTGAAGCCCCCCCCCCCCCCCCAAAAAAAAAAAAAAAAAAAAAAATTGTGATTCAAAATGATCAAGAAGTGCCTCAAAAAAGTACTCTTTTCCCTAATAGACTGTAGTGCTATGAAAACCGTTTGGCAAACGGTTTTCAAAATTTGTAATTTCAATCATAAATATCTTGATAATCAGACAGGCGATCCCCTTGTCTAAAGGTTTATAATTATCATGGCAGCATGAGCTAAATCCAGGATTTTGTTTCAGAATCTGAGACAAAGTTACCAGATCCCTTGCGTAATACTACTGATTTATGACAAAACTCAGAGAATAAGGTATGAGTTGGAGAGAAGAAACTTGACATTGGAATGGAGAACATCGTAATTCAACTTTATCCAACATTATGGTGGCTTACAGGATAACAGAGACATCCTTACAAACAATGTAATGGACTTCCTGATGGTAATGTGACTGAAGGACCTACTAACCTCTGCAATGCAACAATATCTTCAATAATTATTACATTTTCTTCAAAGACAGCAGTGGCTGAATATATTTCTGACATTAAAAAAAGAATTCTCCAAATCCAAATATATTCTGTTTATATATTTTGTAGTGTTAGACAATGTAAAAATCTATAAGTTCAATGGATATATTAAATGACACTACATCCGAAAATGGTCTATATTACTTTGAAATCAGAAAATATGTCACAAAGTATTTCTAAGACGGACCTTAATTGAACATAAATATGATTGTTATTAGCATGTTCACACCCATTCAAAAGGTAACTGGCTGGAAGGAAATATTTTCTCCAGTGGAGTGTGTTCTGTTCAGTGCAAAATTGTACTCTTAACTGAATCCAGTGACTAGGGTGATAATACTATCACGCTTTGGTAAGTCAGATTGTAACTGGTAAGAGTTATGAAAGAAATTATTATTATTTTTATTAAAACTCACCAACGGGAATGGTGCCTGAATTGGTTGCAGTGGGCTGTGATGCTCCTGTGCCTGATGATGTCGTGGGTGGGGGTGCCCGTACCATTGGATGTGATGAAGCTGAAACAAACAAAATTAACATATACAAATTGTGATGACTTCCATCTCAAAAGACACGTTTCTGACTTTTAAGTGAAAAAAATATATTATACCTCACACATTTTATTTAAAAGGACAGGAATTTTCATAAGGTTTAAGTATCCAACCGGTAAAACTTCTGTTTTAACAGTCCCAATTATGAAGTGTTGAAATGTACATTGCAGAATATGGAATTTTGAGTGGCTCTTAGATTCAAAGAAAACTTTTAATTCTCTTCAGGGTTGGTCACACATCACCCTATACTAAAAAAAATATATGTAAAAAAGGGTATTTGATCCAAGGAAATCTGTGATAAAGATTCAATAACATAAAATCAGTGAGCAAGACAGATATCCATCATCCTTTCTGGATATACTAGCTGTACAAATTGTCATATAAGTCATGTGGGCCCGGCCCTTATGAAAAAACATTGAAGAAAAGATATATCTCTGAATATGAAGATCACTTTGTCACATACCATAAAGTACACATGAATTTCAAAGCCTGGGGCCCGTTTCATAAAACTTGTTATGTATAACAAATGCTAAATTTCTACGACAAATTAGCTCTCGGCCAATCAGATGCCACGATTTCAGTAGCTTATAACAGTAGCTTGTAACTTGTTATTGTTATCAAGTTTTATGAAACAGGGCCCAGGTGCTACTTACTGTTTGGAGTACCTGCAGGGACTGATGAGATTGGATGAAGCATACCCCCTACGCTGGTTACAACCTGGGTCATCATGTGACTTGGTAGACCCCCTGTGGGCCCCGACGGTGGGAGACCACCCCATCTCTGCGGTACGGACCATCTCGGTCCCATCACCTCCGGACCTCTATGAATCGGTCTCACATCGACCCTCATCTCCACCCGGCCTTCCGAAGACCGCATCTCGACCTTTGTTGCCTCTGCAGCACTTCGAGCCACGTCGTCCCTCGGGTCCTTCTCCGAAGCCGACGTTCCCTTGCCAGACGCCATGGCAACGGCTAGCTTGACTCCTTGTATACGTTCTTCTGCTTTCCCGTCCTTCTTTGCATCTCCAGGTTTATCGGTGGTCTCTGTCCGCGATGATGGCCTTGTGTCTGCTTTGGCGTCGGTCTTGGTAGAGGAATCCGGCTTGGTCGTGTCTTTCTTGATGACCATCTTGAGTTCAACCTTGGCTTGGGTCGAGCTGTCGGGTTTCAGTCCTTGACTTGAAGGGATCATGTGAGGTATCAATCTGAGGGGATCAAAAAGGGACCAAGAAGGGCATGGCTTAGAGTCTTGAAGGGATCATGTGAGGTATCAATCTGAGGGGATCAAAAAGGGACCAAGAAGGGCATGGCTTAGAGTCTTGAAGGGATCATGTGAGGTATCAATCTGAGGGGATCAAAAAGGGACCAAGAAGGGCATGGCTTAGAGTCTTGAAGGGATCATGTGAGGTTTCAATCTGAGGGGATCAAAAAGGGACCAAGAAGGGCATGGCTTAGAGTCTTGAAGGGATCATGTGAGGTTTCAATCTGAGGGGATCAAAAAGGGACCAAGAAGGGCATGGCTTAGAGTCTTGAAGGTGTGTGTGTGTGTGTGTGTAATTGGGTTTTTACAGACGTGTATCAATCAGGTATGATTATTTGCGCCTGGGGACCAACTTTTAAAGTCACCATCCGAAAGACGTGACTCAGTTTCAAACCTGCGTCCTCAGCTGTATCAGTTTGTAACTTTGATTGTTAGCTGGATTACAGGCGCACGCTACAACGCCCCTGTAGGGATCATGTAAGGCATATATGAGGAGATTAAGATTAGAAACTGGGAAGGAATAACTGAGGTATCAATTTGAAGCCTTCAAAAAAGGGCATGGATTAGTGACTTGGAAGGATCATGAGAGGAAATTAAGACCGTTTCTGTAGTACCCTATCCATTCTGATACGAATCTTAGTAAAATGAGCATCAGACAAAATACCAGTGAGCTTAAAAACAACCTAGACTTACCTTAATGATTCATGTTGCTGTGATGAAGCCAGAGTACTGGCTGGGGATGCAGCTCGAGGAAGGGCTCCAGCTGTTAGGACACCTGGTGACCCTGCCCGTTGTTGCGTTAAGAGATGGACCTGACCCGGTGCATGGTGGCGCTGTTCAAAGTCAAGAGAGATTTAGTCAATTCTCTTTTACTGATCATGCATAGTTACAGGGCATAAAATTCGTTTTCCAGCTGTTTCTTCAATTTGTAAAACATCAATTATCATACATGCACTATCAATTTATAAAAAAATACAAAATCAGGAATAAATACAACACACAATAGACATAAGTACAAAATGGTATACATGTAGGCTTTGGTATAGAAACATAATAACACAAATAACAACCATAGACATACCCAAGATCACCACTGGTGATATCATTATACGGTTAAATGGGCAGATTAACAAAGTATAAATAAATGTAAAGTACATCCATTATATCCCTTAATAACTGATTCTGCAACTAACAATTTACGATTTAACAATTACCTCCTGTACCTGTCTTTGTACAGTGTCATGACACGTATGACATTCAAATATAAGAATTCTCTGAGACTCAGCTATATTACGGTTGTAATAACGGTACCAAACAGGAGCCATGCTATGACATGTTAAGCATACACCTTTATATTCATATTTTTATGTACAGTAGACTGCAAACTTAAACGTAAAAAAAAATAAAATAAAAAAAATGCAGACCGTAGCTTTCAAGATTTGGGGGTCAGTCGCAACGGGCAATACAACATCTTTTTTTTTTAGGCCTAAGCAATATGACATGACTTACAGAGTAACCATAGATGGACTGCTGAGGAAATGCAGCAGTACTAACTGCTCCTTGGGGGACACCAGCTCTGGTCAACAAGGCTGTGGTCAGCCCAGACTTCCCAGTGGCAGCCAGACTAAGATTAGTTGAGGTTGGTCCTGCAGACAGACAGATTGAAACATTGGGTGAAGCGGATATAAATAAGTCATTTTGTAAGATCATTGGCCGATATTAATGTACCAGGGGAGTGTTTCACAATGACTAAAATCAACTTTAAGTCGGACTTAACTATGGTAGGCCTTTCATGTCACTGGTTCCTTTAACAATTCCTGGCATTGGTCTCTCAATGATTGGACGTATATATATATATCCTGGTAACAAATCTACAGAATTTACATTTTTTGTTAGTTCCTTATTAAGGACAATAAATTATCTAAAGGTCATAATTGAGAGACCGATTGATCGATATAGTTCATTTTAGTTTTTGTGAAACACCCCCCCCCCCCCCCAGGAGTGGAACCACAAATACAAATGTACACAATGTGACACTAGACTAATTATAGAACACAGGCTCTAAGCTAAGTCATTCATAGCTATAGGTTTAGCGTTATAATTGGGAATTAGGTAAGGTTTGGAGTTGGTAAGCTTTAAAGTATTTGAAAACACTACAACTATTGTCATGAGTACAGTATATGGCACAGAACTGTAAAGAGCTGATATTCTTGCATAGTTAATGAATATTATGACACTCATTCCTTTGAACATTCAGAAAATTCTTTCAAAAAAGAAATTGTGTGGCTTGAATGTCAAGATCTTTGCTGTGACTTGTTCTATTTATATGTTATATGACATTGATTGTTGTCATGTACATTTTATGCAATTTATTTAAGTTAGTATTGTCTGTTGGGAGCCAGGGGAGTACAAATAATCAAATAATTCCCCTGGCTCTCAACAGAGAGGTTAAATGATATTACATTGTTATGTTATTTATGTTATTTGTAGTTATTGTCTATGATATGTTAATGTAGTGTTATATTTTATACAAATGTGAGCCGTAAGATGATTTTTATGCCTTCATTTTATTTTGTGCATGACAAGAAAGAAATTCAAAACAAAAAACAAAACTTAGGGGCTGAGTTTGTGACTGACAGATCTGTAACATATGAGTTAGGAAACTTATTTACGTACCACGTGGAATCTGTGTAGAGTATGGATGTGTGCCTGGGGGTAGCTGTAGCCCCAGAGGAGAACCGCTGATGTACGGCACCTGCCCTGTTAACATATTAGCCCCCGCTACCAGGTGTGAGGCGGGTACCAAGCCTGCTTTGGTATGACCAGGTACTTCAGCAGGTAACGAGTTGGGTGGTAGCTTTTGCACAGAGGGGATGTACTGGGCTTGGACACCTGAGACAGGGACACCACCTGCAGCTGATGCTGCTGCTGCTGCAGTCGCGCCTGATGCCGCAGCAACGGTTGTAGTGATCCTTGTTGGAACAACAGAGGTCATGGTGACGTTTAGAGGCGGGTACGCTAGACGGGCCTGGGTGGTGACTACGGCAGGGGTGTTGGGCGTGGCAGAGCTGGTACTATGGGGGTGTGTGATGGGGGTAGTGGTAGGGGCGGTGGAGGTGGTTGTGGTGTAGGAGATGGGAATAGTAGGGATCAGAGCTGGCTTGGTGGAAGCGACACCTGATAGAATGGGTACAGTCTGCTGCTTCAGATTAGGAATGCTTGACTTGATGACCTGTTTAAAACAAAACAAATAAAGTAAAGAAGGGTTTGTACAATTCCAAGTAAAATCTGTTTTTTTCCTTCAATTTACAGTAGGCACTTTATATAAAGAATTTCATACTCTTACATTAACTTGGTTTAATACACAGACCAAACATAGAACCTTAATAAGCTTACATAAATCATTCTTGCTATTTTCATGTCTCTGGCATTCTTTATGCTTTCAAAATTTGTCTGTACTTTGATCATTACTCTAAATTCTTCCACGGTGTAATTCCTCTAACAAGTTCTTCTCTTCAATGGTATCTCCGTTGCTCCTTCTGCATTTGACATGTATCCCTATCCCCTATTCAAGAAACACCCACTGATTTATACATAAACCCCTAGTGTGGTATTCTCATAAGTTAAGCCGGGACTAAGTCCAGACTAACCAAGAAATTTAGTTCTCACTTCTATGGAATGCCAGGTTTCATCTTCCTTCTTCAATATTCATGACAAAGATAATTTACCAAAGACTTTGTTGAAATTTAGTTCATTCTCATACTATCTTTTTCTTCCCATTTCGTTGCAAAACTAATTTTTGGGCCACTTTTCATTGCAGAATTAAAATAATCTGTACAGGGTAAATGAGTTAGCAAGAGGCACTCCATAAAAATCTGGACTAAGTTAAGCCAGGCTTAACTTTCATGTACAGTGTAGTACGCTATATTACTATCCCTTATCACTAATAGGGTGAATATTTGTTAAAACAGGAAAAACTCACTGGCACTGTAGTTTCAATGATGGCAGGTGTCGGCTGTTGTACAGGTGTTGGTGAATCATTCTGTCTCAGTAACGGCAGAGTAGTGGACAGCGGTGGGTGAACCGGCTGCACAATCACTTTCGCTTTTTCCTGCGGTTTCTTCTCTGCTACGAGCTTTTGCGTCAGGGTCTGCTGCTGCTGTTGTTTGGGGGGTTGGGACGAGGAAGTCTGGCTGGCTGGCCCCTTGCCGCCCCCTCCCTCTGGGGGCAGGGTGTGGCTACTCATGTTGCCAATTTTGGACTGCGAAGAAAAGAGAGTACAAATAATGAATGATTAATTATCTTTGCTACTTTAAAAAAAAACGGCTCAGTGGTAGAGCATTTGTCCCAACTCCCAAAGCATCTGCATGTACAGTAGGTCTAAGTTTAAAGGGCCACTCTAACCAAAACGGGCTAAAAAATGGGGAAAAAAGACATGTAGAATAATTTCTGACAGAGTTGGGTTAGAGTGGCCCTTTAAAAACCGGTTTCATGTGCTATAGGCCTTTCAAGGTATACAAGTCCCTTGGAGAGGACTTAAAGGGCCACTCTAACCCAACTAACATAGCCATATTCCCACTCCCAAAGTTGTCCTCTACATTGTAGATACAATGTAATGTAAGCATATGATTAATTATTTTAATTACTTTTTATAAATGGCTCAAAGTCTGAAGAAACAAGGTTCAAGAAGGATTTGAATTTGATGTATGTGCAAGTGGCCTTGGTAAGACAGACCAGTTCCTTGGGGAGGACTTAATGCTATGGGATCCCCTTGTACCCTACAAAATGTTGATACTTTGTATACTGTGCAATGTACATGCAAAAGCATGCATTTACAGCAGTCAGGTTTATGAATGATCAATCAATCAATTTTAGGAGCCATTTTGGTGATTTGTCTATATGGAAAATTAGCAGATACACATGTACATTCTACATGGAGCTTTCTATTTTTTATAAAGTTACTGCCTATCTTGTTCATGTTCTTTGATTTCTTTTTTAGTAATTCATTTATTCAACTACATTCTGAACTAGATTAGAACAACAAAATAAGAAAGAAACAAATAAAAACAAATAAAAACAAAAGCACACAAACAAATAAAAGAAGCACACTGCCCACTCTATGAGCCCACCGTTCTAATGAATACACAATGCACAGGTCACATGACATAAGGTACTTCCCCTATGGTGAATCATCGCTCTTTAGCTCACTCTGACATTCAAACTTGGCACAGTGCCAAGATTACCCTTTACCTGGGAAAGCACAATATGATACTCATGGTGCCTGTACTCTGCAACCACAAATCTTTTATCTTAGAAGTATGAACTGTACATGTGGGCCTAGATCGTACAATGTACATACTGTACTATGTATCCCCCCCCCCCCCACCCCCAGCAAATAGCGATGACTTAAGTATTGAGCAAGGTGTTCCAGCAAACACCATAATGGGCCTGGTTGCTAATGGTTAATGAGAGCACATTAGCCAATTAATCACATTAGGACTTGGTGAATACATTCCAAAATGCATTGCTTTCTACATTTGTAATTATCATTGAAAAATGACTTACATACAACAATCAAAGTAAAAGAAAGTACAGTTTTAAGAGCCTAGTAAAAAAAAAATAACCACTTGCCAAGTTATATAATTAAATTTGCTGAAAACACCACATTTACTAAACTAGTTTTTCATCTTAATGTTAATGCCAATCAATACATGTTTTAAAAACTCTGTATCATGTTAACAAAAAATGTTAACAAAAACGTCCCCCTCAAAAAAATAAAATAATAATAGTAATAATAAAAAAAATAAAAAAAATAAATAAAATTAAAAAAATAATAATTTAAAAAAAAATGATTCTACTACTAAAGAATCAAGCAGAAATTAAAACATTCTCCTATGTACATGTACATGTACATGTGACCTTAAAATATGAGGTGTGGCTACATGTGCATTAGAAATGGGATTAATAACCTTTAACATTTCCTCTCACATGCGTAAAAACTCAAAAGTTCATCCCTCCTACTCACAAAATCCCTCATAAATAAATCTAAGTCTAATCTACACAAAATCAGTATACTTATAACTCACACTCGGTAAATACTAAATACACAAGAAAAAATATACAGGTGTACAGTGTAATTCAGACATGTCACACTACTCTATGTTAAATTACAGTATATAGACAATTAGGCCTTACTGTACATTATTTATCTATTCTTAACTGATTTAACAGTCAAACCTGCATAATTGGTGACCACCTGTATAGAAAGACTACATTGTTTTGTTTCCCTAGAAAATGGTTTCTCATTGAAACATGTACTAAAGGAACCTGTACATAAAGACCACTTCTTGTCTTCCTTGGGTAGTCTTTATAGGCAGGTTTCACTGTATCAGGTTTAAGATGAGCAGTATGGTCCATAATTGCTTCTGCAAATTGATCCCCTCACATTTTTTCTTGTAAAAAACAGAACTATTTTGATGATTTCACAAAACAAAATGCCCATCAAGTCCAAGATATATGCTGTAGTTTGGCCTAAAGATTAAGAGTAATAACAAATCACAATTACAGAGAGCTAAGACTGAGGGTAATGTAGTCAACATCATGTATGCATCCAGTGAGTATTTACCGGTTTTCCCCTTTTCTTTTCTTTTTAGTTTACACAATATACATGTATAATCTTTAAAAATCCTTAAAGGTAAAGACCAGTAATGGTCATGCGATTGCATTGTGAAAGAAAGTAAGAAACGTTGTGGAATCGATCAGAAAAGGTTGATCATCTAGCATCTAGCATCTGCAAGGTTCTGGAATCATCAAAATGATAAGAAATTTGGCCCATTCTTCGTAAAGTTACAAGCACTATACACAGAAAGATGTATATGGGACTACCCTATCTCTCTCACACGACCATGAGAGAGATAAATTTACCAAATATATGAATTAGTAGGCGGTTTCCCGTCAAATTTGTTATCATCATGTATTAGTCAAAACATATTCTTTCACATGATTGGTAATGAGAGCTTCCATTTCATTTTTTGAAATTGGGGCGTTACCAATACTGGTCTTTACCTTTAATGTTTTATATATTGATTTTCATCTTTTAATTCTGGTGAAATAATTTTAATTGTCAATGTAATTTAAGAAATTTGTTTAAACACTTTGACTTTTCATACATGGTACTGCTTGTGCAGATATCTGAATATTCAGCTGCCTTGATCCATCAATAACACAATGATTTTGATCAGTTGTGCTGTCCCTAAAATAAACAGTAAACATTACTTCTCATACCATCCCAGGATATCTCGATTAGATCTATCCAGTATCCAGTGTAGATATAGACCAACTTAAATATAGATCCAACCGATGCAATATATGAACTGGACAAAAGGAGGACCCCAACACAGACCCTGCAGAGTTAACAGTTTTAATTTATTTACATACAAATTCAGAATTGTTTAAAAACAAGCGATTTCATTTCAGATGTTTGCTTTGACTAGCTATACAATAACAGAATTACCATCAATTTCATCAAATACTGTACATGTACACATATTTTGACATGAGATATGCCATGTTATTTTCACAGCTCTTCATTAAATTAATACTGGTAAACTTTTATGAAGTCAAATTTGTTAGACTCTAGTTAACCTACCTGACTCTAGTGAGAATATTACATAAACAAATAAGTTATGTGGTCTTTCGAATTCATAAGTAAAGATTTGAACCAAACAAACTAATAGTAATATTCAGAATCATATCCAGACTTTGACCTGTAACTTCGGGGTGGAGATACCCTTCAAAATCATACCAAAGATCGACTAAATCTTCATCAATTGTTCAAATAATGGTCATGATTTAAAAGTCGCTATGTTTCTCACCTGTGTCAAATTTATGATCTTTTTTGGAGTGTTTTTCCCAAAAATGAAGACATACTGTACCTGTAATTTACATTTTCTCACAGGTTTCACAGCAAAGCGCTGCACAATACAAGTGCATACCAAAGGTGAAGTGCGGACGCGCGTGCCCCACTGTCCGTACCATATTTGTATCATGCAGCGGTTTGCCGTGAAACCTGTGAGAAACTACAGAGAAAGTGTAGAGGTCTATATTAATAATTTCTTCGTTTATAGAAAATAGATACAAAACAGGTAAGACTAAGAAACAGATACCTAATCATTTTTTTTTTAAATCATGACCAATTTTGTCTTCTGTCATGTGACATCAGTAATTGAATTACTTCAATTTTCAGTGTTCGTGAAATGGCCATGCCAGTGGCCAGCATTGCATTGGCATACCGCACAGATATCAGCCATAAAATCAAGACCAAAATTACAACAACAACCATATTGCAAAATAATCTTACATTTTGGTAGGTCTACTCTAGCTAAATCCATCTTCTTTTATTTCTCCTTTCCCAAGTGGGGAAAAAAGCAGATCCAAAAGTCAGTATTAACCAGTAACATTAGAAGGTGAACTACCAAGTAAAGACAAAGACTACCAAGTAAAGCTAAAGGAAAGTTAGCTTTTTTTTAATAACGTCGTCAACTCAGCTCAGCTCTGTGCATCTGCCATGCACTGGCAATGTAATTCCATTCAGCCCATTTCCACATTGAATTTCATTCCTCAAAAAAATGTCAACATTGTCATTACATTTGAAGACGAAAAAGTATAAAATGTACTAATATCAGTTCTACATGCAGCAAGGCATGATTCGCAATAAATTCATTCATTTGCCACATTCCACGGTAACTTCCTCAGACTCAAGATCAAGCAGATATCATCTGTCATTTCCCATTAAAAATAGCAAGGCTTGCCACGATCACGAATTACACCGACAGCCACAACAGCGCGGTACCGTACAATCTACACCGTAATTGTACATGTTTCCCGGCAGCAGACACAAGAAAACATGAAAATAAGGCTCATGTTTGCACTAGAATCATCAACATACCTTACGATAAATTTTCTTTTAAATTTACCTCCCGGTTGAAAAAAGAGTACAGATCTCGAATACTTACAAAGATAATTTCTTCTTCCTTGTAAATTGCGTAAATTTCCCAAAATGTTTGATACGACACTACGTTTTTCGCAAAACGATCCTCTCCGTACTTCCGATGTTTGAACCGTGTACCACGCCAGGAATTGAGTTTGGTAGCCTTCGTCTAATTGGCCAACACTCCACGTAAATATTACAGGGTCAAGCTTTCTAGAACGAGGATTGCGATTGGCTTAATTGTGACCCATTCCCAGTCTGTTCTATTTCTTGTAGGGGATAAAGAAATATTCTCCATCAGCGCAAGCTAAAATCTGATATAAAATTGGAAACTTTTAGAGGGGGTGTAATGTACAGTAAATTTGGAAAGTTTTAAACAAATTATGATTTTAATAGATGTTGGGAAAAATAATCATCAGCTAGATCAAAATACCTACAAATAAAAGGTAAGGCGCGAACGCGGGGGGGGGGGGGGGGGGGGGGGGGGGGGGGGGGGGGGGGGGGGGGGGGGTTTGGTGTTTGAGGGTAAACATCCCCCTCAATGTTCCTGTCAGTGGCGGATCCAGGAGAAGGGGCCTCGGACCCCCTGCCCCCCCAAAAAAAAACCAAAAAAAAATTAAAAGCTCCTTTTTCCCCCTTTTTTTGCTCAAGGGGAGGGGGGGGGGGGTGCAGGATGGGTGTTGAACAACATCTTAACACTAGGACTACTACCCCTCACCTCCTCCTTCCCCCCGTCGAGAAAAAATTATTGCTCCTACCCCCCCCCCCGACTGGCTGATTCACCGCAAGGTCACATGCAATCCAATTTAACCCCCCCCCCCCCCCCACCTTGAAAAAAAAACTTACATATATGCCACTGTGTATACATTTATAATACACATAACTTAATTATATATGCAGGGATAGCGTTTTAAATAGTGTTGGTGAACCCATGCCATATATCTCACATGAAAAAATCAAAGAAAATGGTAAACTATAGGTAAAGACAACTAAGAAAACAAAATAATCTACCAGCGTTTTTTCTTACTTTCTTATTAGTTCCTCTTCCATCTTTTCTCAAATTGTGGATCTTCACGATTTTCTCAAAATTCAGTGATGGGAAAAGGGTATCACTCTGAAGGCTATAGTTGCTATCGAAGTAGCAAAAACTAGAAGGGCAAATTCTGCCTAGTTTTATCGCATTTGATTTCACCCCTCCCACCCCTATTTTAAAGCCCTTGCTCCTATATCCGTAAAAAGAAACCATCGTCCCAGCCAGGTTGGTCGTCGCACCTGCAAGATATAATGAGATTGACACCCCCGTCCAAATGGAATCGTCCATATTACAATAAGCTAATGTAATCATTATGCCTCCGTATGCCTCACTGCACACTGCACTGTAATGTTTCAGCTAGCTTACCAGCTAGGGACTCAATCTCTATGTAGTATACACTTAGCATATAGCGCGCGCTGATGATAACGTTCATGTACTACTGCTATCTAGATCTCCACCACAACACATGTTGATATAAAAATTGTCATCATGTCATCTGGATTTGAAGACAGACTAAAGCAACTGGAGAGTATCGAAACAGATATTGCCTTAGTTGTCCAACATGCAGGTAAAATATAATAATTTTATTCTTTTTCTTTTTGACATTATTATGACTTGAAAGAGACTTGTGTGTTTGCTACATTACATTGATGAGTTGAGTTCGTGGTTTGCAGTGTGTCTTTGCCTTTTGCGTTGACGTTGCCGCACACTGGAATTTGCACACGGAAATGTGAATACAAATGCGTGCATCCATTGTGATTCTGCCCGCGCTATTCGAACTGTGCATAAACTATAAATAATCCCATGGCGATGCCCAAGTTCATCAGAAAATGGTTGCATTCCATTGAGCAGGTGCGGATTCAGGGGGGGGGGGGGGGCGAGCAGGCCTTGCGCCCACCCCCCTCCCCTACAAAAAGCGAGAGAGAGAGAGAGAGAGAGAAAGTAGGAAAAGAAGGCAAAGGGAAAGAAGGAAGAGGAAGAAAAGAAAAGGGGGGGGGGGTGGGCAAAGGGGCCTTGCCTCCCCCAACCCCCATCAAAAAAATAAGAGAGAAGGAAGGAAGAGAGGAGATAAAGGGAAGGAAAAAAAGAGGAAGAAGAAAAGAAAAGGGGGATATCAGTTCGCAATTTCACGGCAACAAGTTGTGGATTGGGGGGGGGGTCAGGTGCCCCCCCCCCCACAAGATTTAAACATGGTTTATTTCTAATTCAATACAAAAGATTTACAAATGTTGCTGAAATGACATAATTTTGGGAGATTTTTCCTCACTTTTTAGTAAGTTATACTTTTTTATGCATCTTTTGGAAAATGAGAAATTCCTAAATTTACAGTCAGGCAAACAATTAGACCTGAAAGCTTCAGTCTCTATACCGTCGGTTGTTCCACTGAGACTACGTCTGGCTCCACTAGACCTCCGGTTATAGAGACAGAACGATCGCCTATGCCAGCCTATGTTGAAGATATCACGGCTAGATTTTAGCCGCTAGGCCCCTCCCACAAACATGACAAACTTGCCACGGCCGTATTGTTATGCCCCCAAAATCCCCCAAAATGTCATTTTACCTCGTCCATATCCAATTTTAATTTAGGCCTAGGCTATAATACATCGGTTCCACTTACTAATTTTATGGAAATAATCCGTTTAATGGTCCCTTTTAAGGAAATTATGGGTCAAAATCGACATCCATGTTGAAAATCTTGCAAGCCGTGTTAAACTCTCGCTGCCGTCAATCTCATCCCTTCTAGTCTACGCCGAAGGCAAAATGATTATGAAGGGAAAAACTGTGATAACGCCATTACGAACGTGTAGATGGAGCACAGTTTTTCCTTCATTATCATTTTGCCTTCGGCGTAGACTAGAAGGGATGAGATTGACGGCAGCGAGAGTTTAACACGGCTTGCAAGATTTTCAACATGGATGTCGATTTTGACCCATAATTTCCTTAAAAGGGACCATTAAACAGATTATTTCCATAAAATTAGTAAGTGGAACCAATGTATTATAGCCTAGGCCTAATTTAAAATTGGATATGGACGAGGTAAAATGACATTTTGGGGGATTTTGGGGGCATAACAAATACGGCCGTGGCAAGTTTGTCATGTTTGTGGGAGGGGCCTAGCGGCTAAAATCTAGCCGTGATATCTTCAACATAGGCTGGCATAGGCGATCGTTCAGTCTCTATAACCGGAGGTCTAGTGGAGCCAGACGTAGTCTCAGTGGAACAACCGACGATTATAGAGACTGAAGCTTTCGGTCTAGCAAACAATATGCTTATTTAAAAGCCTACATGTCAGGGGCCTCGAGCCCCCTTCCCCCCATCTGACAGTATCTTAATGCCTAAGACCCCCTAGCTTCTGGGTGCTCCGCCCCTGGACCCCTCATCAATTAGTTACCTGCCTGTGTCATGAATGAGGTATAAAAATATGCTCATCGGACCTGCATGTAAAAGTGGGGTGATGCAGATTTTTTTGTCTGCCCCACCCCCAAAACTTTTTTCTCCTTACGCCACTGCTGGTCGCATAATTTAAAATTTGGGCCCCCTCTCCTAAGAAATCCTGGATCCGCGTCTGGACCCTCTTTATTGGTTTTTTATCTATATTTATTTTAATTCCTGATTTTTTTTTTCTTCTTTTTTTTCCTTCTGATTGACAGGAAAAGTGATTCTAGAACTGTCCAAGGATAGACCTGTTGAGAAACAGATTGACTCCAACACCAAAACCTTTGCAAAGACATTGGAAGCTGTTGAGAAGAGACTCATGGAGCAGATCAACTATCTTTCACAGGTAAGAGTTTTGGGGAACTTAGTTAAATCTACATTGATTCATGACTAAATCCCCCCCCCCCCATCACCCATAGAACGATGATTGTCAGGGCCAGGTACCATACATGAAATTGAAGGCCTAAACCTAACTAAGGCTGCGTTCATGCTTAAATTTTGAAGGCAGAATGAGCGATCTGAAACGCTCATCGTAAACGCTCATCGTGATCGCAGTTCCACGATGTAGTGTTCATGCTTACTTCTGAAGGCAGTTCTCCTTGGGTGGCCTTCAGCTGGATTCGCAAACCTGTGTGCGCATGCTACGTAGACCCACTAGAGGTCAGTGCGTTGACCCCATTTAAACGCGTTTACAAATTGTAAACGCATCTTTTTGTGAGTTTACGATCGGCGATCGTGATCGCCGTTTTTTCGGTGATTCTACGAAAGTGAGCATGAACGCAAGCGTGTTTTAAACTAAACGCGTAACAGATGCCTGATTCTGGCCGTCAAAATCAAGCATGAACGCGCCCTAAGAGTAAGATATCTTTCTCTAATTGCAATTAAAATATAATGTTCTTTAATACCATTGCTCGATTTACCTCTCCTTGGCTTTGGCATATTATTGTTCTTCTAAGTTCTAGTCCTGTAGTAGTGATCCATTGATGAAAATACCAGTTTTCTGATGAGCTTTAATGTTGTGCATTTTATGGAATACAATCAGAGACATCTGAAAAATAGGTGGGGATTGGGGCATCTAGCTAAGGCCCGAATTCACAAAGGAGGTTTGTCGACAAACCTTGGTTTTCGTACGTCATATGACGCGTTTTACGCGTTTTTTACAAACCTGGTTTGTAAAGAACAAAAGGAGGTTTGGCGAAACAAAAGGAGGTTTGAGCTCAAACCTTGCTTTGTGAATTCGGGCCAAAGTTGTTTGACACATAATTGTTTAAATAGAACTGCAAACCATGATGGCATGATATCTATTTCTTTGCAAAAATGTAAACACAATTACAGGCAGCACCTAGTCACAGAGATTAATTTGTTCTGCTAGTTCAGAGTATTTAATGTTCTTTATTACTTTCTTTTAGATATTCTTTTGTTATCAACATTTTGCTGATCAATTCGATCTTATTTTCACAATTTTAGGTATCGACGGGACAGCCCCACGAGGGATCTAGTTACTCGGCTCAGAAAGAAGCCCAGATGGCGATACACAGACTCGAGCATGCTAAGACGAAACTCACGGAAATCAAGAAAACGCTTACAGTCCAATGATCAGGGGTGTCTTTGTGATGGGGACGTTGTCGTCGTCATTCTGCTTCATGTGTGCCAACCATAGCACATACCATGCTGATGCTGAGAGCAAGAAAATAATTCTCCATCCATTGATCACTAGCTTGTTGTTCGTGATGGACATTTTCATGTACAAAGAAGTCCCAGCTTGTGACGATCGGAGCTTGCTAAGATGATCATGGAGAACTTGAAAACACTCTGTTTAATGACGACCGGTGTTACCATTGTCAACATGGGCATTATTGTCAGGCCATATTGAGGTACGAGTACATGATGAAGCATGCCAAGACCAAGTTAAGAGAGTTACAAGAGTCAATGATCGTGAGCTCTACCAATATTGTCATCATCTGCTTCATGATGAAGAGATCAAGAACGTACTTCTCAGTCCAATGACCGAGCATTTTCATCAAAACCCTCGTGTAGTTGTCTGCAGAGAGGCGATAGCATGCAAGCTGGTAGAGATGGAGTACACCCAGTCCTGTGATCATCTACCTCATTGCCCTTAGTGATGCCATGTCATACATCTAGGGCTCAGAATCTGATACAGTACAAAAGTAGGAGCAGTGCAGTGATGCTCATCTGATAACAAATGAACATCTACAGCAGATCAAAGAACTGTAGAATTGATGATATGGTATTCATAGGTGCTTGTTCAAGACTTAAAGGCATCTTTTAACAATGTTAAATCTGAGATGCACGGCCCTACAAGTTATCAGTGTCTGTGATAAGGTGTTATATTAAAGCCCTAAAAAAATTGCACTTCAAAATATCAAGAAGTGCCTCAAAAAAGTAAAGACCTTTGAGTGACCCATTTTACCATATTCGTTTTCCCCAATAGAGTGTAGTGTTATGAAACCGTTTGGCAAACGCAAAATTTGTTTTCGATTTTCAATCATAAATATCTTAATAATCAGGCAGGCGATCGGCTTGTAAAAGTCATGGGGTTCCTTCCTGACCTAAAGGTTTATAATTATCATTGCAGCATGAGCTAAATCAAGGATTTTTTTAAAGGATCTAAGACAAAGTTACCGGATCCCATTAAAGTAGCAATGAATGTCTGAATGATGTTCAGCTCTTTAGACAATCTTCCTTTTTCCATCTCGATCTCAAAACACTTTCAGCAAACCAAATTTATTTGAAGTGCCAGAGTCTCCTCGGATAAGTGTCTTCTCTGTCTGTGACATGGAGGTTTTCCAGTTTCCACTTTTTATACTTTTTATTTTTTCATTTAAAACTAAAGATATAAAAACTAATTACATTTTAATGATTTTATCATGATTTTTGTTATCAAACTCAGCTCAACAAATCTCAATGTTCCTAGTTAATTCTGATTTGTTTGAGCTTGAGCTTCCCCTTTCACTGTATTCCTCTATGGAACAATATGATTTTAGCAATGTCCCACGAAAAATATTTCTCTTTGTCCTCTATTTCCAAATCTAATTTAATAACTTAATAGTTCAATACTTAGAACCCAATTCGATGTCACTTGTGTGTATTCCCATACATGTACAGGTATGATGTAATATTTCATGTATCTTTGTGTACTGCTGCTTGTTATTCCAGATTTTCAGAAAGATTCATTCAATTTGTTTTGATAATTCCAAAACCTCACAATTTCTTGTTTTTTTCATGTGCTACATAGCCAACCTATCTGTAATCGTTTCTTTCTCTTTGCATAATTTCTCAATTACATGACCAAAACTTAAGCTTTATTTTTAATATGTGGACATTGGTCATAGTAGATTCATAATTTCATCTTCTTATGGTTCATGAATGATTATCGTTCATTCAAGATCATCAATAGTGAGCTGTCAGTTTATGACAGGTTCAGTGACCCATTCAAAATTCTATATCAAGTGTCTCTCCAAGTTTCTCTCCAAGTTCCTCGGTCTTGAGCCAACTGTTTCATCGTTTCATACCCTGTTGCCCCAGATATCTGCTCTTTATGTTGAAATTGAACATGAATAAAACCATATCTGTGGAGAGCAAAGCTCACATAATATTCTGTGTACTTTTTGTTTACATTATGTGAATATTAAAACAGTGACAACATGTTTATTGGATGTGGTGGTGGCATATCACTATGAAGGGAAATTTCAGGGAATTAGTGGATCAATTAAAATTGGTAATTATGTCATAGTACAACAATTATATGAATATGTTTTTAAAATTTGATTCAGAAGATTTGTTTCAAACAATCATCAACAATGTATTGTCAGTTTATAGAGAATGTTTTTGTGAAGCCTAAATATTACTGAGTGGGGAAGGGGAAATTATTTTTTTACAATTTCAATATTTGTTCTATGTGACAGCTTATATGATAGATTTCATAGATAAAAGTAATCATACAAGAAAAATGTATATTGTGAATTCACAAATTCTGGTTAAAGTTTATAGTCTAGGTCTAGGGTGATGGCCCCAAATCCCCTTTACGGTGGATACACTCAAATAGTCCACCCTGATAATAAGTTTGTTTTAATACAATAAGAAAAATGAGAACAGATCAGTGACGGTTTGAGAAAAATTGGAAAATAAATAAGAAAGTTACGTTTTTAAATCCATAACTTTTGATTTGATTTGATTTGATAAAATATTTTAGGTGTATATAATTTTATACAGATAATACACAAAATTAAACAAATATATTGAATGCATTATTAAAGGGATCGTTTAACAATGTTAAATCTGAGATACACGGCCCTACGTGTTATCAGTGTCTGTGATATGGTGTAATATTGAAGCCCTAAAAAAATTGCGCTTCAAAATGATCAAGAAGTGCCTCAAAAAAGTAAAAATCTTTGAGTGACCGGTTTTACCATACTCGTTATCCCCAATAGACTGTAGTGTTATGAAAACCGTCAGGCGAACGGTTTTCAAAATTTGTAATTCCAATCATAAATATCTTGATAATCAGACAGGCGATCGGCTTGTAAAAGTCATGGGGTTCCTGAGTGACCTAAAGGTTTATAATTATCATTGCATCATGAGCTAAATCCAGAATTTTATTTCAAAATCTGAGACAAAGTTACCGGATCCCTTTAACATACATTAGATGCAGTAGGGCTACAGAAATAAGCAAAGTAGCTTGACGTGCCCGCAGCCCTCAACTTAGATACAACAATAAAAATAAAAATAAAGAAGAGTGACTTGCAGAGAAGAAAAGGGAAGGGGAGAGAAGGAGCGTTGGTAATAAAACAATAAATCTCGTACATCTGCTGATTGAATGCAGGTTCAATGAAATACTTCAAATCTGTGAGTCAAATTGGCAACGTGGTCTCTAGATATGTCACCCCCTCACATTTTATCCTTTGTTGAATGCAAGAAGGGTCATTAAATTTCATTTTGATCACAATATGTTTTTTATTCATTCCTATCTCTATCATATATTCTTTCATGCACCCCCATATAAGACAGGTCTACTATTCCATTAACATTCAGAGAAATGGAGATTTTAGGTCATTCAAATCGGTGGTGAATTGTGAGGGAATGACATCACAATTTGCATTGCATTGCCAATTTGTCTCGAACAGTCCATGACTTTCATGATTTTAAAAGATTCATAACTTTCTTATTTGTTTGCCCGATTTTTCTCAAACTTTCACGGCATTGTTTCTCTAATTGTTGTGCTTCTACTTAAACCAATTTAATATCGGGGGTAGGGGAGGGGCTTTCTCTCTCTTTAAGAGATTGGATACAACAGCTAATTTTTAAAATATGTTGAGCACTGTCTTTCATAAAGATTTAGCTAGTATAATAATCTTATTTTCACACTTACACAAAACACAAAATAAACACAAATACATTAAATATTTCTTCTTTACATAGAAATTTATTATTTGCACCCCAGAGCTTCACCAAAGTAGCAAAAATAACAAGATTTTTCTTTTATAATTATAAATTCTTGACTCATTTTATACAAGCTTTTACAGTTTCACATTTCAACAAATAACATACAACAATCGGTGAAGATTTGAAGTTGAAAATGGAATATATCTGATTAATATTGCCCTTTATCCTTGTTAAGATAAACAGATTGCCTGAAGTGCAGCTGAAAGAAAATCAAAATTGAAAATGCAGTGATATAATGGGGCTAATAACTTGATGTAGAAATAGAAAAATAAAACAAATTCATTCCAAAGATTTAAAACTAGCCTTAAAAATGTGATTCTGCATATATAGCATTAAAGAGAGCACCTTCAATATTTATTTCAACATTAAATTGAGGGGAAAAGATTATCCATTTTTTTGTGGGTAAACAAAGATACTACACAATTCCCATATGTCATGTAATATAATCAAGTGAATTCACCAATTCATTTTTCTCCCTTGCTTTATTTTTTATTTTTTAAATCTTGCATATCATCCTTTCTTCACTATATCAACTGTGATTGTCATACATTGTCACAGAGCAGGAGTGCATCCAGTATTTGGTTTTAGTGTGGATGATGCGGGTGGGGGGCAACTAGAAGCATGTACGTACAGTATATCAGATAAGATTTTTTTTTTTTTTTTGGGGGGGGGGGGGGGAGAGGAAAGACGAGACATGAAGACAGTTTGGGGCATATTTATTTTTCTTTCATGCACTTTAATAACCCATTGCCCATGAAAGCCGGAGGGTGTTTGTATTAAGTCAATGGGAATTAGAATTGGACAATTCAGTAGTCATCGGGTTCAAGTATACGTCGGATTTGATTTTGTGGGGGGGGGGGGGGTAGGGGACATGCCCACCTTATCAGACCCCCCCCCCCCCCTGGGGATACACCACTGATGCTGAAATAAAACTATGATGAAGATCCCCCTGATCACTATCATTGACACTGACAAGTGTCTGTATACAGGCTTGAGGGGAAAAATAGACTAGCAACAACAAAATGTTACATAAATATCTTTTTCATGAGTTAGCTCTCAGATATACATTTATGAGAAATAGGAAGGTATTTCCAATTTGTTTTCTCCATTAAAAAGATAACTATATACAACAGAAAAACTGAGGTCCACAATTATACAGTAGCAAAATGATGAAACAGAATTCTTGAAAGATATATAATGTACCAATAGGAAGCGCAGCAAGTAGGTAAGCATAACAAGTAAAATGGAAGCTAACAAAAATACTCCTCAGTTGTAAATATTACAACAAATTTACCACCCAAGGCAAGTCCAGACTCTCTAGAACATTGAACTTTGAGTATTTTTAATTAACTGCAATAATGAAGGTTACTTTTTGTTGTATCATAATTCACTTGAAGAGATACAAGGTCATTTGGTCAAATGAGAAAAAACGTTTTCATTTATACTTGTTCTTTCTTGCAACATTTTTCGGTTGGTTAATCGTCCCAACAAATTAAATCAGAATGACACTGCATTCCTTGAAATTTGCTTCTTTTTTCTCCAAAATCTGTGATTTAGTTCAAGAGAGAGAGAGACAAGAGTTTATTATGCACTTTATAAAGTCATATTATATTTATAGCAAAAAAAAGTAATATATCATTGATGAAATATACACGGAACAGTTGTTTTCTATTTGTTAGCACTACACACTAAATTTTCAAAATACTTGTATTCTTATATACAAATTACAGATTTTCATCCATTATAAAATTCAGCCAAAATATGCAACATTTGATATTTACATCAATTTTCTTACGCTAATCGACAAATTTATACAAACTATTAGTCTAGAAGTACTTCATATTGTGACACGGCATTAATTCATTCTCGTTCAGAACAAATGTACCAAACAACAAAAGAAGAATCAGTTCAGAATAACGCTACAGGTATATATATCAATATATAAGTACAACCTAAAATACAATAATGTATATCAACTTTCTGTTTATACACTGTATATATCAGGTATTTCAAACATTTACACATAACTAGTAACTTTGGCATTAATTATCTATACTCGCCCGAATCAGGTCATGTACAATATACATTATATTTTCTACTGCCATTATCACAATTCTATATACATGTACAAACTTCTTTGAATAAATGTTATGCCCCCAAAAGCTACTGGGTAATTGAAAATATTTTTATTGGAGGAGGTAAAAATAAGAAACGCCAAATCAAAGTTAAAAACTCAAGAACAAAGAATTTGAAAAAACTAGATCCCAGACTTCCTACAAGTATTTCTAATTTGCCATAGAATGCCATTTCATTCACGCATAAGCTTTGAAGAAGGCCATCCTGCACATCTACCTCACAGACATTTGTATGAATTTGTTTTATATGTGGCCATTACAAAAGGGAAAAGACTGGATTACTAACGTATTCAAATCTATGGATGTTTCTTTCCTGGGCACCCAGTGATAAGTCATTCCATTAACCTGTTATTCATGAACTACAATACTTGGAATCCAGTCTGCATACATTACTTGTTGCTATGTCATGCAAGCCTCTAGCAAGCTTTCAGGTTGTGAAGAACAACCTTTGTTGAAAAACTATGCATAACATTTGAATATATCAGTAAACCAGTCTATTCATGTGCATAGGGCATTACATGTAGGTTTAGGTTTACTATATGGTTTATAGTATTGGGTCCAGCGTGGGATGATACTGGCTTCAAAGTAATTATCCAAGGAACATGTCTCTTGAACCTCATCACAGAAAATGATGAAACAGATGATTGCGCAATCACTATGTGTGTGTGTGTGTATGTGTCATATAACAGACACTTATTATAACAAGCTACATGTGCAATAATAGATATAATAGAGCTGGCACCTACCTGGCCCTCTTGCTTAAAATGAAAAGTTGCGTTTAAACGCAACTCAGCAAATTAAACGCAACTTGATTTTCAACCAATCAGGATCACGTATTTGCGATTAAACACAACTTTTTATGCAAGAGGGTCCTAAAAGAATAATATATTTGTTACTGTTAACAACAAGTGCATGTTTACATGTTATTACATCAATTAACTCTAGGTTAGCTCTATCTCCAAGTGATAATTACACAATATTGTACTAAACTTACTTATATACATCAATATAATCAGGTAGAAAAATAGATTTTGTTTTAGAGTAGGTCTTTCATGACTTTCTGTGACTTTCATAAAAAGAATGTACACACAACAGCTACACATACACAGTAACAATCAGATCATATGATTTAGAAAAAATCTATTTAAAAAAAACAGCACAAATTTATCAATTATCCCCCATATGCAATGAATAATTGTGGTCAACTGTTTCATAGTGATATTTTTCATTTTCAGGCTGGGACTTGAACATACATTTGTAGAGACTTAGTATACATACAAACATTCGAAATCGGACCTGAAATTCAAATGACAAACTGATTGCTGAGATATATAAAGACAAATTTAGGATTAAATCTATTAATTAATTCTACTCAAGTACTCTAAGCAAACTTACAAGGTACATGTACAATGTACATACAGGCCCCAATGTATATGTGTCTGCAGTTCGAACAATCACAAGAGCAATTGTAAAAAGGGAGAGTGTTTGTTTTGAATATCAAGTACCATGCACTTCTTGTATCGGTGTTGACTTAAGAGTAACAAGATTTATCAGAAGTGTGACTTAAACTAGGATATGCTGAATTACAATGTAAGTAAATATACATGTACATATTTCTTTTCAGAGACACTTTGCAAAATCAAATATCATATACATTTAAAATACAGTTTTAGAATTAAATCATAATGTTTTGTTGCTTCACCGTCCTGTGCATATGGACAAGTACAGGTATATAGGCCTATACACGCATGCATCAGTAAATTGAAATATTCAAGAGCTGTATGTATGTTCTTCTGAGAAAAATTATTCAAAGAAAATTTAGCTTCTCCATGGATGGCTGTACTGTACATTCCACATCACATATTGCAAAATAGAGGAAAGAAAACATGTATGATTGTGGTATGTATTGTACTTGAAAGACATATAAAAGTTGCACGGTTTAACAACTCCTGATCGACTGAAAATATATGAAGCAGTTTTCATGCTTTCATTCATTTAAACAGGTCCAGTCACTGAGACAAAGTGTTACGATAATGTGGCACAAGTTCATAATGTTGTTGTCTAGGTCTTTATTCTAGTGGTCTAGGTCCTGATTCATGTGATCTAAGTCCTTATTCTAGGTCCTTATTGAATCAGATAAATGGCGCCATACAAGTGTTGTGGATCATCATCATCATCATCAGTCTAGGTTCTTCTTCATGTTTTCCAGGGACCCGTTTCACAAAGCCTTTTTTCAATGACAGATGACAAATCTGCTGATAACCAATCAGAAGCAAGGATTTCACTAGCTTATAACAAAAAGTATCATTTGTCACTGATGTCAAGTTTTGTGAAACGCCAAATGACAAAAATCAGTGACAAATCTGCTGATAACCAATCAGAACCAAGGATTTCACTAGCTTATAACAAAAACTATCATTTGTCACTGATGTCAAGTTTTGTGAAACGCCCCCCAGGTCTCCAGCCTCGACTTACAATAATGTGGCAAAAGTTCATAATTTTGTTTTCTAGGTCTTTATTCTTGTGGTCTAGGTCCTTATTCAGGTAATCTAGGTCCTTATTGTAGCAGTCTAGGTTCTTCTTCATGTGGTCTAGGTCCCCAGCCTCGATGTCCCGTCATCATCATCCTCATCATCGTTGCATAGCCATGATACAGGTTATACTCTCCAGCATGTGTCGTCGATGCTTGATGCTCTCCACCCTGGCAGAAATGAGATCCTGATCCGTGATCGTATCCAGGAAAGCCACGTTGTCCCAACCGTTATCGTAGAGCTGCTGCTTGTACTGCATGAGCCCTAGATTGCTAAGCCACTCCGTGATGGTGATGGGCCGACGCAGGCAGTCATAGTCCTGTTTAAACCCCAGAGGGAGGGAGGGAGTGAGGGAGGAGGGGGCAAGAGGTGCAAATAAGGATTGTTTTCGTTTCTTTCTTTCTTTCTTTTCATTTTTTTTTAGAACGATATTGAACACGAGATGATCTGGTTTATTTCATCTGGAAATCAAACGAAAACCAAACGAAAACATCCAAATAAAACACTAAATCTAATCACAACACCCAGAAAGAAAATAAAAAGGAAGGAAAGGGAAGACAAACAAGAGAGGTAAGTCATGCAATGCATAATGAAAGGCTTTTCGGCAAAAATAAAATAAATGCTTTTGATTTACAAACAAAACCACCAAACAAATCATAAAATCATATACAGACACTGCAATAATTTTTTGGTAAGATGGGAAATGGCATAACAATAAACGCAAGGTTATTAATGGAAAGGGAATGAGGATGTATTTAGTTTGTGAATAGGAAAATGATGGCTTCTCATGAATCTAATCTGGAAATGAAAACGAAACAAGATCAGATGATGGTAGACAAGAGACATGAAGAAATGGACGAAATGAAATTGATATGATCACAACAAGCCAATGCCACAACCCACTCACATGGCGTGAACATGTAATAAAACATTGAGCTCTTAATGCTGTAGTATTTATCTGTCCAATCAATGAAACCGAGTTGTACTCTTTTGCTTTAAGAACAAAAAAGTGTTGTAAAGGGCAGTAGCACATGTGGGTGGGGTTGAGGTGGACACAACCAACCCATGCCCCCCTCCCCCAAAACTCTTAGAAAACCCACACCTAGCATACCTTACTGTTCATGTTCCTCCTTCATTTCAAATTTAAAGGCAGTTGATTTTTGTTTAATTGTGCCTCCATTACAAAATCCTGGTTCTACCCCGGTACATAGTAAAGAGTATTTAGACTTTTGTCTTTCCTAGGGTTACTTTACAAACTCCAGACTCATTTTAAAGGGATTGGGTAACTTTGTCTCAGATTCTGAAAGAAAATCCTGGATTTAGCTCATGCTGCAATGATAATTATAAACCTTTAGGTCAGTCAGGAACCCCATGACTTTTACAATCCGATTGCTTGTCTGATTATCAAGATATTTATGATTGGAAATCGAAACCAAATTTTGCATTTCCCCAACGTTTTTCATAACACTACAGTCTATTGGGGAAAACGAGTATGGTAAAACCGGTCACTCAAAGATTTTGAAGAGCAACTTTTGTTTAGGGCTTCAATATTACACCATATCACAGACACTGGTAGCACGCAGGGCCATGCATCTCAGATTTAACATTGTTAAATGAAGCCTTTAAAGCAGTTTTATTGGCAGCATTGAAAAGCAAACTCCGCAAAAGGAGACAGACTTCAGTTTCAGAGCTTGTGCATTATTTCATTTCAAATACCCTGAAAGTGAGCAGGTGGCCGACATACATGAGGTCCTTTAGTACGATACATCAAATAATAAATACATGAAAATCAAGATGAGCAGAAAATAAGGAGAAAATACATTTATTTGACATTAAAGTTTTACTTCTATTGATTTGAAAGAAATGGAAAATGTAAACAAAAAAGTGAAAGATTTCAATTCATTTTCAACAAGTGGTGTTTTTGTTTTTTTCAATCTTGACTTTGGACTCATGCAATTATATGTTTAAAGAGTTCTACACATGAAAACTATAAGCAAAGACAGCACAGATGATGAAGTTTGTGACAGAAATGACACAGCAAACAATAAACGTTTGAAAAACAGAAAGAGTCAATGCTTTGTAAATCATATTTTAGGAGAGAAGAAATCAGCAGTTTGGAAGTATAGAGCTCTCTCAACAGTATTTGCCACACCAACACAAAGATGCCTATTCTATTGTACCTCAATCAGGCAAAAAACAAAAACCCGACAACAAAACGAGCCGTGCGAGTCTAAAGGCGTAGTCCCACGTACCCAATAAAATACCCAACCCTATAATTCATATTCAAAGGATTTGGAATATGAAGGTAGCCAGTAAAAAAACAAACATCATCAAGATTGACATATTATATTTGTTGTTATTTTTCATATTTGTTCTGAAATATGTTGAAGAAATGCACCGAGAACAAAAAGAGATACAAAGAAAGTGGCAAACTTTCTCTCTCAACGACCATTCTCTTTTTGGCTGAACCTTGACAATATGTTTTTAAAGTAGACTGAGATGGATTCACTGAGCATGATTGAACCAATCTTAATTTTAGTCAGAAAAACTGAAGACTGTGAAACCTGCAGGCCATTATAAAGACAATTTAGGGGAGACCAGAAAAGCTGTCTTTATAGGCAGGAAGTCTTTATGTACTTCTAATTTGAAAATCTACTTCAGGTAAAAAAATGAATTAAGACAAATAGACAGGTGGTCTGTCGACACAGTAGGTCGGAAAAGCAGGTTTGAACAGCTTAGACGCTACCTTTATTCAGAGATAGTTAATAGGTTTTTTTTTCATCAGGTGAGTGGGACTAGACCTTAGGAGCAAGGCTGTGCTTTCAAAGACGGAATACTTACTTCCAGCTCAGTGTCTGTTGTTCTTCTAGGTGGTGTATTCTGTCTGGACTTGCTAGGGAGAGGCGGCGGAAGTCCTTCTAGAAGCAGCTGACCGTCGTCCGTAGAAGACGAAGAAGGACGTCCATCAGGCGCCATTCTTTCCGTGATCCTGAGCGGTAGGGCTGGTTTTGCGTCTCCTGTATCCACGCTTGACCGGTTACTATCTGGGGACGAATCGCGGCTGGACCGTCTCTCCCAGTGATCTCGTAGCCGACTCACTTGCTGCCCTGGAAGCGCCGGTGGTGTTCTCCTGGGTGGTGAGTGCTCTAGCACCTGCCCCTCATCGGATGTCTCTGAATCAGACCGCTCCGGGTGGAAGGGAGGTAGCGTGAGGGAAGGCCTTGCAGGGAGAGGAGGGGGAAGTGCAACGTCCCGGGAGAGTGAGCGTTGAGGGGGTGCAGGTAAGCGGGAAGGGAGCGGAGGTGGAATGTCCGACTCGGCAGGAACTGATCGACATCCTCTGAGACGCGGCTTGGTGACTTGGTTCATCCCTCTTCCTACGTCCGGTCCTCCCGATTGTTCTGCCGCTGAGGATCTGCTCAGAGGCATCGCGTCTAAACTCAGTCCCATATACTCTCCTCCATCCATCGGGTCAGCACTCATAGGCGTGGCACTCATAGGCGTGGCACTCATAGGCGTGGCACTCATGGGCATGGTGTTCATGAGTGCCGCATTCAAGGGGTTGGTACTCATAGGGCTTGAGCTCATTGGACTAGCTCCAAGGCGTGGAGGGGGCAACGGTGGGGGTTGTTCGCTCTCCTCACCAACTCCGTTCTGACTCATCGCTTTCCCAGTCGACACCTTGAGGCCATTTTTCCTCCGCGTTGGAGGCACAGGGGCGGGGTCACTCTGGGGAGGGGTGAGTGACCCACTGGAGACATTGAGATCCCTAGGGCGGGGTGCGGTAGGTATAGGTGGAGCAGCTTCTTGTGACTTCCTTGAAGAATGATCTTCACTGGGTGCCTTGTTGACCCACTGTCTCACCTTGTTCTTGGTGTTCTCAATGCAAACTGAACACAAAGAACAGTGAAAGAAACAACACAAACGTTAATCTACACCTATCGAGAATTAACTTAAAAGCCTAAGAAATAAAAAGATGGTCTTGTTGGCATTGCCGTTGTATGGAGAACCATTACAAGTCCTATCTTTACTATCTGTAGACCCACAACCAAAGTTACGTGCATGTTCCCAACCAGCACCAATGTTAAAGAATGATAAATGCATGGCCAGATAAGCACAATGATTGTGTTCCATAATCTGATTTTCCTGTATCTACTGTTGTTATACAACAATTCGTCTGTTTAAAGCTAGAAATGCATCAACTCATATTCTTTAACACTGAGTGAATGCCCTTGTGGCTGGACAGACGAAATGAAGCAGCCATGTTTGACACCTTCAGTAGATTTCTTAAATAAGTTATCAAGCACACCATTTTTCTTCTTCAAAATTTGTACCTTCTGAGATATTTTTAGAGGACACTCTTCTACCAAAACAATGCTACCAACTACATGTTCTCACATTTTGATCTTTTCTCAGTTTTATAATTCATGGTTTCAATTTACCTACTTGACATTTTATGCAAGAGTTTTTTAGCCAGAATTAACTCCTCATGTTTATGTTCAGTATCGTGTCATGACCTAGTGTCATCATATATATTAATATGATTTCCTCCTTGGGCTTTGTTTTTGTCAGCTGGTTTGTTTATGAAACGTTATACATTTTTATTACCTTCATGCTATATTTTGCAGGTCTTCTGGGTGCACCAGCTGGTCCGAAAGAGGGACCATTACGGTTACAGTGATTCAGTTTGCTTTCCTCTTCCCCGGCAGCCAACTGATGCACTCAGAGGACCTCCAGGAAGATTGTGCATTTATAATTGACATTATCTTAATGTTTGTTTACCCATATTTATATTGTTATATTTTGGGGAATTGCTGAATAAATAATAAATAAATAAATGCTCACCTTTAGCCTTGCTGATCTTGGCCGAGGCGGTCTCATCGCTTACATCCCCTGATGACATGCTGTCTGTCTTGTCTTCAAACTTCACCAGTTCTGAATATAAAAACAGTAAACACAACATAGTTATAAATGGTCTGAGCTGTGGTTCTCAATTTAGACCACTCACAGAAGATCAGAGTTGTCATTGTGTATGTTTAGTGGTGGTTCTTACCTGACTACTAAGAAAGCATAAATGCTTGTTAGTAAACAACCAGAGAACCAACGGTTTTAGGTCCTCTCCGAGGGACCTGGTAATAAGGATTAATGCCTTACCAAAGGGCACTAGCGCATCAACTTGGTTTTGAACCTGGGTCACTGGATTACAAGACCACTGCTCTACCAACTGAGCTATCACGCCTCATTGGATAACATTAACTCCAAAAATTTCACCAGTTCTGATTATCACAAAATGGTAACTAGATAAAGGTACAATGGTCTGAACTGTCTTTCTATATTTGGACCAATCACATAGTCATTTGGCTATGTATGGACAAAATCAACTCCAATACCTCTTTGATGCATTCTATGAGTTACAAGTTAAAGGAAGTGAATAGTATAAAAAATAACAGGAAAAAAACCCAGCGCATGGAACCTAATGCTGACTTTATTTCTGTGTGCGCTCTCTTTAAAAGCACTCTCAGAAAATAGCTCTTTGATCGCTTTCCTACAGCAAAGTCAAGAATTTTTCACAATTTAGCTTTTATTTTTTGTAGGATAAATTCTTTTCCGCTCAACTTACCATATGTCTTTGCCTTCCTGAAGCCACCATACAGACTCTCGTCCCTGGACTTCACGTGAACCATTCCTCTGTAAACAATGAACATAAGATCATCAGATAACCTTTCCATAATCAAGCATTTGACAGAAAAAATGATCAGAGTACAAATTCTTTTAATTCTTTTAATGTTTGAGGCATCCATCTGTGGGTTTCATTCTCTCCAGTCTGCAGCTTCACAGACATGCCATGCTGTACCAAGTTCTGGTAGATAGAAACATCAGCTAAGGAACAGGAATTTGAACAAAAATTGTTTATTCCTATTTTAAGATTTTACAGCTGGTGGACAGAGCCAGGACAGGGTTAGGGTTTCTTGCTAATACATTAATACACTTGGGGGGTGTTTCACAAAGATCTTAACTCGAACTTAACTCTAAGTTGGACTTAAAAATTATGGAGAACCATTTGTAGCCTTAGAATTAATATATTCAAAAGCGAAAATTGTACTATTTTAAACTTTTTATAAATTTTACATCAAGAACATGAAATCCCCTTAACGATAGAAAATATTTTCAATGATGCTAACGGCTTTCCATAATTGTTAAGTCCAACTTAGGATCTTTGTGAAACACCCCCTTGGACCTAATTCTACCAAACACATGGGAATTTCATTTATTGAAGCGTTTGTATATGGTTACAAAAGAATAGAATAAAATAAGGTATTGAGGGCAAATATCCTTGTTTCAAAGAGAGTTTGTGACAATGTTCTTTACACAGTAACAATGTTGCACTATATGTATCCAAAAGGCAACTCTTGAAATCAAAATTGCCAATTTGAAGAGGGAAGTTAGCAGGATGTACAATGATTTTTTTGTTGTCTTGTCCTGTCATGTCTTATCTTATTATGTCAGTTTCCTGTCCTTTGTGTCCCGTTTTTGTCATTCTTTTCTTTTTGTATATTTTGATTATTTAGATACTTTAAAAATGGTTTATGAAAATATGTTATTATATTATATCTATTTTACTGTGATTATTAAGACACTTTAAAATGATATTTATTCTTGGGAACCTACAAAAACGAGCTACGCTTTCCAGTAGGTTCCTGTTTCATTTCATAATTTTGATCTTACTTTGTCAACTATGTTCTTTATTGTGCAAACAATTGTTTTATGAAATGAAATAAAATCAATCAATCAATCAATCAATCAATCAAATTTCAAAGACTTACTCCACTTCTCCTGTCCTGTGTCCTTGGTGTGTGAGGATGCTCTTGAACAGGACAGGTGACGACTCAAAGCGGTTGCGTAATGACACCACAAACTCTCCTGTAATAATAATAATAATAATATTTAGTTTTTATATAGCGCTTATCACAAATGTCTCTAAGCGCTTTACAAATATACTATTACCTCAGTCATTGGATTCAGTGCTTGCCCACACACATTGTGTGCACAATCTCCACTCCCTGGGGAGCATTCCAGCCAGGCGTTACTTGACGCTCAAAAAGTGTTTGGCCAACAATGACGGTCGCATCCTACCGGGTACCCATTTAACACCTGGGTGGAGAGTAGCAAGTGCAGGTTAATATCTTGCCAAAGGATATTAGTGCCGTGTCGGGATTAGAACCCTCGACCTTCGCATCTCCAGTCAACACTTAAAACCACTCGACCACGACACTTAATGAGGATAAGATAAGCAGGAGTCAAAATAGAGCCACAGATGTCTTTGATTAAAGCTTGACTGCACTACTTGTAGCTTCTTGCCCCCTCTATATAGCCAACAATGCCTAAGCGGTACGTGTTGATCCCACATGGTCCCCTTTTTCTTATGTTAATTGAGAGCTGATTTGATGAGATAACCACTACTTGTAGCTTCTTGCCCCCTCTATATAGCCAACAATGCCTAAGCGGTACGCGTTGATCCCACATGGTCCCCTTTTCTTATATTATTTGAGAGCTGATTTGTGACCTCGCATGGAGGTCTATTGACTCCCTCCTGGCCCAACTAGTGCAAATAAGCTTTAAAACACAGATTTTGCTGTTTCTCTTTATAATAACAATACTAATAATAACTGTTTCTCATAAAGCGCTTTACTAGGTACAGCGTAACCGACTAAAGCACCCGCAGTATTATTACCAACGGTCACTGGATTCTGTTACAATCCTGCACTGAGCACACTCTCCACTCCCATGGGAACATTCCAACCAGTAACCCTTTTGACGGGCATGTACATGCTAATCTCATCGCATTGAAGTGTGAATCCTATCGGGTACCAAATTAATACCTGGGTGGAGAGGAGCAATGTAGATAAAATGCGACGAACCCTTGACCTTTACAATCCCAGTCAACTACGAAGCCTCTTCAATACTTCCAAAATTTATAGCTGTATGGACCCCTCGAGGGAGACACAAAAAACAATCCTTATTGGCAGGTTGTCTTTGTGTGCCGTAACTCAAATGTGTAACATATGTACATGTTTTATTGTTCTACTTTTGTTTGAAGGGCAAAGAGAGGTAGAATTTCTTACCGTACGACTCGTCACTGTCTTCCGATTTGATAGCTACCAAGATGAACTGCTCTTCCAAGTACTCCACGTCGGATACTATAGGATTCAACTGCAACAAAACAAAAGTTGGTTATTGTTGGTTATTTTACCTGACTGCTAAGAAAGCATAAATGCTTGTTAGTAAGCAACCAGACGGCCGACGGCTTTAGGTTCTTTCCGAGAGACCTGGTAATGTGGATTAATGCCTTACCAACGGACACTAGCGCATCGACTTGGTTTCGAACCCGGGTCACCGGATTACGAGACCACTGCTCTACCGACTGAGCTATCGTGCCTCTCGAAAAGTAGCATCTAACATCTCTTGAAAGCTTTATCAATTAGGCCTTTTGTCCTATTTTGACAAGGTAAGTTGCCTAAAAATATGATGATGAATTAAAAGGGCATGCACAGTGAGATCACAGTTATCTTCAAAGACAAGTATCATCTATTTTGAGAAGAGGGACACTTTCATTTTACATTTCTGCAAGCAAAATTGCAGTAAAGTGCACTTCACAATTTTGTATCTTACAACAGACAGAAAAGTGCATTGCTTTACATGTCTTAAAGGCTGAATGGTTGCATTTTGTTTAAATGTTTTTTTTCTGTTCGAGGGACAAATTAAGGATTAAGAGAAGACGCAACAGACCGTATGATAATTTCGCCATGACGACCTGGGCCCCGTTTCACAAAACTTGTCATCAGTGATAAACCACAGTTTTTGTTATAAGCTAGTAAAAATCCTTGCTTCTGATTGGTTATCAGCAGAATTGTCACTGATTTTTGTCATTTGTCATTGAAACAGGCTTTATGAAACGGGTCCCTGGTATTCAGTCCATAATGGTTTATGTTAGAAGGGAGAAAGACGAACAGACTAGGTGTTGTGGCATGCGCCTGTAATCCAGCTAACAGTGGAAGTTACAAACTGATTCAGGCGAGGACGCAGGTTCGAAACTGAGTCACGTCTTTCGGATGGTGACGTTTAAAGGTCGGTCCCCAGACGTAAATAATCATATCTGATTGATACATGTCTGTAAAAACCCAATACACACAGTGACATAGAGATAGAGAGAAGGAGAGAGATACAAAGATAGATAAACAGACAGACAAAGAGAAATATTTAGAGTGAAAAAAGTACTATCCTACCTTGACAAGTTGGTCTTTAGTCCACGATGGCTTGGTGAGTTTCAGAGTATTGTTCTGCTGACACATTGAGTTGTAACCACTCTTCTCTGACTTGGCTGAAGGTTAAATCAAAAGAAACATGTTTGAACAATCAAAAAGTGACATCTAGACCATCTCGAAAGAAAAATGTTGCATACTTCAGAAGAGGAACACTACATATTTCAAAAAAAAAATTGCAAAAATTTGCAAATATCTTCATGATTTGAAATACACACATACATTACAAACCAATCAATTAATCAATCAATCAACCGTTTATCTGCGTTATTTTCATTAAGTAACAATAAAAGCACATGAACATGTATTTATACTACAAAACAATGAATAAACAGAGTAATCAATATCATCGGCAATGTAAGAAAAATGTTTCATTTTACAATTTATATAACGTGAAAAAGGAGAAGAAAAAAAAACTATAATGGCTTTGTAAGACAAAGTTTTCACTTTGTCTTCCCACTTTTAAAGATTGCTGTATATGTACATTTATTTATTTTTATTTATTTATTTATATTTATTTATTTATTTTATTTCCGGGCAAGATGATAACATACAAAACATCACAAGGTTGACAAAATGATATAACATAAATATAATGATATCTGTAATTGCCATGTAATTGTAATGTCATTTTGATCACACAATTCAATATCTCATGTTTGAGCCTTTAATCTGTCCCTGGTCTATTATCTGTTGTCTATTATCCATTATCTATTGAAATGGATCTGTCCTACCTTCTAGACACGTGGAGAAGAACTCCAGATAGAAGCGACTGCTACACATACTGGTGACGATGGTGGCGTCTACCTGGGTGAAAATGATCTTCACATCTTGTGTACCGCCCTCGCTCTGTTCTGCTCAAAACAAATTAACAAGAGATAAGAGAACTGAAGCTAAACGACTTACAAAATTGAGCACTTTGTTTAACATAGATGTATTTTGTAATGCCATATACTTTGATGCATATATGACATGATGTTCACAAATGCATGGAAATGTTAGGTACTTCTTCATTGTATTCTACTCATAACAAATATACGAACAGAAATTTGAATATCATTCAAGGGGTTAGAAGGAATGGCAACTCTGAACTAACAACCTTTGGCAAGGCATTGATTCACATTTGCCACTCTCTACCCAGGTGTAAATAGGTAGCCGTTATGCCAGGGGCGCATTACCTTGACTGGATTAATGGAGCACCTGTGGTATCGCGATGTGATGGACAAGTGCACTATATATACAGTTTCCATTATTATCATAAGAATTAAAACAATTCATGAACCACAGTATTTTATGCTACAGTTCACAGGCCCTGGCAATATCTTTTCAGAGGTTAGTTCAGTAATGACTGTTTAAAATTAAGATCATCACAGAAAAAATAAAGCAAAATACCTTTCGGAATGACAGTGGAGGCCGAGAGACCGACATCAAATGTTGAAAAGACAGGGGAGTGATCGCTGCTAACAATGTCCGTTGTACAACCTGAGCACAGAATGATACAACTAGGATTATAAATAACATAACTACAGTGAAACCTGTTTATAAAGACCACCCAAGGGAGACAAGAAAAGTGGTCTTTAAAGGCAGGTGGTCTTTAAAGGCAGCTTAAAGGCAGCTTCCGTTAGTACATGAGTACAATTGCGGTGAGGGGTTTTCATGGACCAGTAGATCTGAGATTATATTATCCAAAAAAAAAAAGAGAAGAGTATGAATTTACAAATAGTACCCAAAAAAAAAGAAAAAAAGTGAAAGGCGTAAATATTCTAAAAAAGAATGAAACGCCGATAATACCAAACAACAACAACAACATGTTTCAACGAGAAACCACCTTCAAGGGAAACAAACAATGTGGTCTTTGTAGACAGGAAGTCACTAAAGCAGGCTTGATTTTATTAGTAATGAAATGAGCGGAGACAGGATTGAGCTGGAATAAACTGGATTTTTCTCTCCATATGTAGTATTGATATAATCCTCACAAACTACATGTCAGTTGGTCTAGCAGCACGTTCACTTAGTCAGCTCTCTGTCTTCGCCTACAAACTGACTCAGGCGAGCCAGGGTCGAAGGTGAGTCACGTCTTTTGGATGGTGATGCTAAAGGTTGGTCCACAGATGTAAATAATCATATCTGATTGATACACGTCTGTAAAAACCCAATTACACACACACATGTGCACTGTACAGCTGAAACTAAACTTAACTAATCATACATGGAATTGAGTATATGGGCACTACAGACAAATCAAAAATCTTACGATCCATATATGTATTTGATGATGAGTGTATTACAGACAATCCCAGTGTTACTTACCATACGTGGTATTGATTATGTGGGTGTCTGGGTAGGACTTCCATAGTACTCGATCACACCACGAAGGCTGATTAATGCGAATCTAAATCAGGTACGGAGAAGACAAGAGAACATCAGTTGAATGTACACTGGGTATACATGCTATACACATTCGTACACAGTGTTATCGTGATTCATTGTCGCAATCAATTTTCTGTATGATTTTGTGAGCCTCTAACCTACAATTGATAAATTCAAATTCACATAAAATGTGTTAAATAAACCCATTCGGGCAAAAAATAATAATATCAATGAAAATTATTCTTATTAGGTTGGAGTGAAAATGTAGCTCTGTATAACATAGGTCCATAATAAAAGTGCACCTACTTTCTGTGTTATAAGAGATACAAATTGGGGCTACATTCATTCTAAACTATTTTGCCAGTTGTTTTATTTTGTTTGTTGTTTTAAAAAAAATTGTTTTACCATATCATGATTGAACTAGCTTAAAACTTATCCCCTTTGACAGATCACAGATTCATTCATACACAAGCATCAAAAAAACAACTATCAAAACTATAGATCTTCATACACTTCTAAATAATACAAATAAAGATCAGCAACCACTTAATCTCACTCATAGCTTGTATAGAATATTTAATGGGCTGTATAATGGAAGTTCAATTAAGTCCACAGCATGTACTCGTAAATGTTGAGACCTAGTTTCATTTCCGTTGTAGTTAGAAGAGCAGGGAAGACACAGAATAACATAGACATATAGATAGACAAGGGACAGAGACAGAGGGATATAGTAATACAGAGAGTTAAAGAAAGAAAGAGAGATGAGACAAAGGGGAGAAAGGGAGACTAGAAGAGAGAGTGAGAGAGAGGGGGAGAGAGAAAGACGAAAATATAGAGAAAGAGCTAAAAAGATAGAGAGGAAAAGAGAGGGAGAGAGAGAGAGAAATAGAGAGAGAGAAAAAAGGAGAAGGAGAGAGAGAGAGAGAGAAACTCACAACAGAGATGAGAATATTGAGACAGAGATAGATAGAAAACAAAGAAATGAGGACAAAATAAATATGGGAATCCGACAATCAGATAAATATCACATGATTATCTAAAAATTGGAAAACATTTGAAAGATGATATGAAAGAACTTGACTGATGCAAGCACTTACCCCAGTCTTCTTGATCTTCTTGTAGGCGTATGTTGACCTATGACCTAGCTCATAGCGATAGGTCGGAGGGAATGTGATGTCATCCTCCTCTGAATGAATAAAATAAAGATTAAAGCATGGACATCATAACAATGTGTATTTCATTGTGACGACACACATTTTTTTTTTAA
Source organism: Strongylocentrotus purpuratus (assembly GCF_000002235.5). NCBI lineage: Eukaryota > Metazoa > Echinodermata > Echinoidea > Camarodonta > Strongylocentrotidae > Strongylocentrotus > Strongylocentrotus purpuratus. The sequence goes on along the minus strand of NW_022145597.1, from coordinate 19,786,180 downwards.
TCACACAAGAAGAGTAAAACATTACTTCAATCATGCACTGAAAGATACAAATACACAAATACATGGTCTATGTCACACAAAGTGAAAACAAATCTACACATGTATTAATAAATTATGAAAGATCAATTAATCAATTTTCAACTTAAAGGGCATCAAGAGTTCAAACATTATGGTTTGTCAACATTCATTAAGTGCTCCATCAATAAAACTTTTTAATGTGATACCATTAATGTGAAACCTCAAAAGGTCGGGTACATTTATCTCTATGTAGATGAACAAAATCGAATTTATAGCTTATGACTGCCATCCTTGTAATGGTCAAATCTTAGTTTCATATTGCTTTCCCCGACTATTGATTTGTAATTAATCATAACACATGCATCTGTGTCTATTTATCAGAACTCTCAAGAAGCAATTTATAATGACTTCCTTTTCATATTTTTGAGATTTGTTGAAAACATGCCTTCAAGGTGCACGTTACATTTATAGTTCAATTCATATTTTGTCATGACAACCGTTGCAAAATTATCTGGTACATCCCATAAATACCGGCATATGAGTAAATGACCCAAAATTAATCCTGAGTTCTAGTAATGTATAAGACCACATGTTATGCACATATGTTGGGATGACTAGCTTCATTTTCTTATCTTTTGTTGCTTATTCCTGTTAGGAAAGTCATTTGCAGTTATCATGATTGATTTATATGGACATTCTATGAAAACTTGCAACACTATATGCTCGATTCTCTGAGAAGTAACTTTTTGTCATTACCAGGCCTCATCTTGAGTTGATATTAAAGGTACTAAATGTCCCTTTTGCAGGCAACCTCAAATTCTGTAGGAATTATGAATATGTCATGTATGTATGTATGAAATTTAAACATTAGCACTGTCCTTACATTCAAATTCTGCAAGGAAACCTGTTTACTTGCTAGACTTCACTGTCAGACACTATTGAATGACTGACTGGCTTTTTTTCTTCTCTGGTAATAACATACATAAAATGAGCTGTAAAGGGTATATGAGCATTTGTCTACATCAATAACCCACTTCTTGTGATGGCCAAAATTAAACTGATTGAATCTTTGCGCAGCATAAAACGTATGACCATTTGGTACAATGGTCTGAAAATCAAGACTATTACTTATTGGCTCCATAGCTCCTAAGTCGATTTGACAACTAATAGTCGTCATTTTCCCACTTGAAAACTTTTTCAAGCCCCACTTTCTTTAGGGAAGTTCTAAATTAGTATTATCTTTCAAATGCGGTTGAAATTTAACCTTTTCATTATTTGGGCCTGCAAATGGGACATAGTACCTTTAATCGCAACTTAGTAGCTATTGAAAGGAAATACAACTATGTATATAACAGATAGGAGACTGCAAACTTGCAATTGACTGGAGGACTTGTGATTGATTTGGATCAATCGCAGCTCTTTATAAGACGGGGCCCTGCAGAACGCAAGATTATCTCTGAATGAAAAGTCAACTAACCAAATGCTACAAAGACTTTTCCCTGGTCTTTCTCAATCTTGAGCTGATCATGGTTGAACAGCACTTCATAATGGCCACTCTTGATGTTGGTCAGGATCTCCTGCAATGCAAAAACATTCACGACAATGAACAAAACGTATAGAATTAAAGAAAAAAAAGGTCCATGTACCTATTCTTAGATAGTTTTGATCTACTTGTGTGTAATTGGAGGCTTATTCCTGAATTGTTGTCCGAGTATTGAAATGTTTATCATGATGCAGAAAACTGGTGGCTCTTGGTGTAAGGGCATGTCCTCTGGTAGAAAAATCATCAACATCGTCATCATCATCATCATCATCATCATCATCACCACCACCATCACCACCACCACTATCATCATGATGTGAAATTGTACTCACTCTCTGCATCTGTCTATTTTTCACTAAATTTAAGTTTGCGCTCTCTCTCTGTGTCTCTCTGTGTCTCTCGCTCTCTGTCTCTCTCTCTCTCTCTCTGTCTCTCTCTGTCTCTCTCTCTATGTCTCTCTCTCTCTCTCTCTCTGTCTCTCTCTCTGTCTCTCACTTATGCCAAGAAGAGCATGTACGAACATATCCAATCCTGCAATAGATTTATCACATACCTGTACATTCCAGTCGATACGATAGTTGAGGTCACCAAGCCAGAATATATGATGGAACTGATTGTTAAGATCAAAGAGACTTAGACCCTTAGCACCAAGGCTCAGACCTCGAAGGATGTCATGAAAGTTGTTGTTCCGCCTAGTGAGTGAGTGAGTGAGTGAGAGAGAGAGAGAGAGAGAGACAGATAAAGAGACCAAAAGGCAGACAGTGAGGAGAATGACAGAAAGACAAAAGACAGAGAGAAAGTAAAATAAAGAGCAAGAGAAACACAAGACAGGAATAAAAAGAGCATTTTGAGAGAATGCTATATTTAACATTCCTTACGAAGAGAAAACAAATTAATGGCGACTCAAAGAATGCATTGATGATGAATTTTGTACCTCACTTCTATGAAAGACAGTATATGCTGGCAGGTAAGTCACTGAGGGGCCCTAGGGCTTTATTAAGTCCTATCAGAATAAAATAAAACCAATGACATTCATGTCGATGATGACGTTCAAATTGCAGATTTCAGGTGTTGCCATCTCTTTGGGCCACTCTGTATTGTATTTTGCTACGTGACCAGGGGGGTGTTTTATAAAGCTGTTCGTAAAGTTACGCATGATTTTACGAATGACTTATATATGAAAAGCCAAATGGGATGGTCAATCATTTTTAACTGCATCAACAAAAGTTGAAGAGTGCAAATGTAGATTAACATTCTTATTATAACAAACATTTTTAACGCAAAGGTATCATTTTTGCCATAATTTAATTGAGGTTATTGGAAATATAGTCACATTTTGTTAAAACATCAGGAAAAACTTCTGGTATCCTATCTGACACTTCATATACAAGTCGTTCGTAAAGTCATGCGCAACTTTACAGACAGCTTTATGAAACACCAGCCTGATCTGATCTGATTTGCTTACCTCGTACATTTCTCTGTCCCTGATGTAAGATGGCAATTGACAAAACAGAAAGATGTTCCATTGAATGAGAAAGACACACCAACTGCGCCTTTATTACCTATATTGTACAAAAAGAAAAGTAAACGGCAAAGCTGTTTTTAAAATATAATCGGTACTATCAACTGTGGCAGATTAGTTGACTATCAACTGAGGAAAATACTGGATAAGTGATCAAGTATGTTATGTAAATCCTGTTTTCATGTACCGGGATACATATTCCAATGATACACAGGTGCAGATGGAAGTTCTTATATCAACAGGGAAAACAAAAATTATGAATCAAGCATCTTTTTCACTTTGAGAGTGATTTACCAGAGCTGCCAACCCCAACTGAACAAAAATCTAATTTTCAAAAGATAAAAATCCTTTTTTGATTGATGAGTACTTTCTTTTTTGTGTTCGTCGATATTTTGAAGAATTATGCATGAGTACATTTTACAAGCAATTTGTTGAATATGCAAGAGTTCGTCATGAATGATGGTTCAATGAACCAACGAGCGGCATGTAAATGTATTTGTAATGGACCATTGGTTGCATATGCATGATTTCCTCATGACTGGTGTGTACGATGAACCAATGAACGTCCCCAAATTGCCGATGTGAGATGCTTGTAGGATACTTTACAGGAGAGAATGGGCAATTCGCCATTGAAATGGCACACACACACACACACACACACACACAAAACAAGCACATTCAAATTTTCTGATTTGTTGTTGTTGTTGTTGTTGTTTTTTTTTGGTGAAAATTGTATTTTATTAAAGAAAAATTGTACGAAATACAATTAAATCATACTGGTTGACAGCTCTGGATTACTCTGAACAAAATGGGATCTCTTCATGTTTAAAAGCCCTATGCATATTCAGTATCTACTGTAGGAATACCAGGTTTATCTAGGCGTGATGGACACGAGCAATATACTAGAAGCCACCATCATTATTGATTATTCATGGGTGTTTTTGTTATCATGTGCTAACTACACCTGGTCATGCAATTCCATCGTTCTGTTGAATCACGCGTTCATCTGTGACCCCTGAACTTACCCAGTGCGTTGGCGATACCAGTCTTGACTGAGGATTCCCTCACGTGACTGATGCGATCCTGATGTTCAGGCTTGACAAGTACTGCTATTCTTATGCCCCATAGTGAACACACCGTCACCTGTAGAGAGAGAGAGAGAGACAGAGAGAGAGACAGAGACAGAGAGAGACAGAGAGACAGAGAGTGAGAGAGAGAGGCAGGCAGAGAGACAGAGAGAGACAGACAGACAGAGAGGGAGAGAGACAGAGACAGAGAGAGAGACAGAGAGAGAGAGAGAGAGACAGAGAGAGAGACAGAGACAGAGACAGAGAGAGACAGGCAGACAGAGAGAGAGACAGAGAGAGAGAGACAGAGACAGACAGAGAGGGAGAGAGACAGAGACAGACAGAGAGACAGAGACAGAGAGAGACAGAGAGAGACAGAGAGAGACAGGCAGACAGAGAGAGACATGCAGAGAGAGAGAGAGAGAGAGAGAGAAAACAAAACTAGAATAATTACATACTAAGAGCTACATGTATGTGTAGTAGGACATGTTGTGACTTGTCTGACATCCATCATTGTGATTTCAAAGTGATCAAGACTTCGTCGCCTGGCTGGCAGAAGGGCGTTAGCTCTAAATTGCCTCAAACTTTTATAAAACTGACTTATTTCCAAGAAAAAAATTGTGGCCGTGTTCTACTATAACATTTCTATTACTCTTTTAAGTTTTAAAGCAATTTTCGGGATGGAAAGCAGTTTAAATTCAAAACAAATCTTTAAATGCGAATAATTTGAAAAGGAGTTTTTGAATTGCTCGCTTACCCTTCTGCCAACCGGCCGACAAATTTTCTGGGATGACAGCCCATCTCAATCCCACATATATAATCTCAAATAAGTGAGTAAGTATACCTCACCACGATGTATGCTTTACCACTGGGGTACCCTACATAGGTTATGTGGTGATTCTACACATCCAGCCCAATCATACTACAACCCAGTCCCACATACAGCTTTTCATGTAAGTACATCAACCCTTTCTCATACACATACCACAGAATATTCCTTCTCTCCAGGCACCCTGCATATGTTTTGTATCTCTACTTTGAGTCTGTTGACCCAGTCCCTCTCACTGAGTGTGCTCTCCTGCGTACCAATGACATAGAGGTCGTGAGGCATGTAAACCAAACGACTGTCCCGCGTCTTCCCATCCCCCTGGCACGTCAGCCACGTCGTGATGCAGTTTGGAGGTGGGGCATCACCTGGTGGGAGGATACAAAAAAACGGGGAAAAAAATAGAATTTGGAGACTAAAAGGTAGCAAAAGGGCGAGGCTTAGATAAATACGATTAAAGTTCATGTATATCAAGAAAGTGTCTGGACAAGGAATGAAAGGTGCAACACAAATGGCAGGTGAAAGAGTTGCATGGGGTGCTCTCGTGAAGACCACAGCAGCGCTTTACAGCGCCACCTGAAGTTGATGATGATGATAGTTTTTTTGGGTAGGCCTCTGAAATTTTTCAACAAATTTCTTTGATTTTTAGTTGATACATATCAAGACACTGGCAATAGTAATTATGTTTTCCAGTTTTGTACTCCTTAAGAGGAAAACCAAACAATTGAGAGATGAAAGATAAATTCCCTGCCTGCGATTTCTACAACACTTTGAGAATGCTGCATGGAAAGCTGTGGACAAAAGATCTTTAATAGCAAGGAGACCAGAGCTGCCAACCTTGTGTGACCAAAAAAAGGAATCACGATGGCAAAAAAAAGGAATTTCAACCAAAAAAAAGAAATTCATAAAAAGGAAACTTACAACCACGCGTGACACACTTTCAATGCAGAAATGTTCATTCCTCATGCTGTTTTTTCCATACAAGCAGGTTTTTTTTGTTTTGGTTATTTTGGTATTATTAGCATTTCATTCTTTTTGAGAATATTTTTCTCTTCAAGTATGTTTTTAAAATTAGTTTTCTATTGAATTTGTGATGAAATCACCATTTTAGGGCAGTTGTGGTATGTAAAAAAAATATTAAAAATGAAGAAAAAAAATTACGATATATCGTAATTTGGAGGAAAAAAACGGAGTAATTCCAGCAAAAACGGAATGGTTGGCAGCTCTGGGAGACGTATATAGAAGTGAACTTTCAGATATTTACACTGAAATTCATATAGAGGACATCAAAAGATTTTGTATAACAAACCCATTCACAGGTAATTAAAAAATAATTACCCATATTCCATGTTCCAATGAAGACAGAGATCTGATCTACTTCCTTGCTCTTAGAATGGACCATCTTCATGTACTGTAGCATCTGACAAAATGTCTCTCGTTTCTGTGCAGAAGACAAAACCAAAGCAGACATTACCATATGTAGAATGAACAAATTCTATACGCTTGACATAAACAAGGTTATATTTGTCAGTTTTATCTTTGTTCATATTATTTGTATATTAGAGTAGGCCTACGGTACAACTTTTTTCTGTAACATCTGATAAAATATGTCTTGTTTCCAATCTAGCGGATATAACCACATCAAACAATAGCAAATAACTCTTCATTTGCCAGGAACTAAATCTCTGGACTGCAAATTCCATTTGTGTAAAATAGGCACTGTATGTGTGATAAAAGTCAACTAAGGCATTCTGTTGAATGTTTTGAAAGTCAAACAAGGTAGAAAAAAAAAGAATTAATCATAAGGTTATCCCTTTTTCCTCAAGGCGACTAGAGAGTAATACTATGACCCTGTCCTTAGCCAAGCTGCCCTCCAGCGCTTAAAGCATTAAAGAGGGTACTTCACACTCACTATCGCTTTACTACTCCTGGGTTGAGAGTGGCAACTGTAGATCAATGTCTTGACGAGTAATAATAATTCTTACGTAGCGTTTATATCCACCAAACTGTGGTACTCATGGCGCTTAAACATTGTTATCTTTATTATGGCCGAGCCGCAAAAGTAACTAACGCTCCAGCATTTCAGCCATCAATTTATATCCGGATGTTGAGTGGCAAATGCTGATTGATGTCTTGTTAAAAGATGCTAGTTCCGTGCTGGGATTTGAACCCTTAACCTTATGACTGAAAGTCAAGTGAATGACTCCCTACAACGTGGCACCTTCACCTTACCTTGGCATCCTCAAAGGCATACTCCTTCTTCTTTCCGTTGCTCAGTTTGATGGCTAGCTTGGTGTTACTCGTCTTTGATTTGATCAGCTGGGCAACTGAAAATGACAAATTAATCAAAAATGTAATTGGAGATGTAACACCAGATGGATTGACTGTCATGAAATTTGATGTTGATAAAATGCAAATTAATTAAAATAATTAATAAATATTAATGTCAGTTAATGAATAGCATGTTATACTGTTGCTTATCTTTGTTCTTTGTTTCATTTACATGTATCTCAAGACAATTGACAGCCAGGAGTTTTTGAGAAATCACTTGGGCTTGAGAAGGTTTACAGAAGTGGATGAAAGCTTGCCAGCTAATTTTGAGGCTGTTAGATGCTCAAACTGCGTGTTGTGATTATCTCAATCATTGAAATTTTATTAGTACCCCAAAAGTTAACAGAGTATATTTGCCAATATACATGTACCAGCAATTCATGAGCAAACTCCCACATGATATTATCCAACTGTTTTTCAAAATAAAAATTTATTTGAAACGACACAAAATTTTAAGTGAGGCTTCATTTTATACCTTTATCATGAGTCAATAACTGGACATCTTCATTCATCTCTTTGCCTGTTATCTTGGCCACCACCAGATGACCAGTCGCGAGGTCAACGGTCAACTTGACCTTTGGATGTGTCAAGGATGGAACGTTGAGTACTTTCACCTGAACGAGACGATGAGAAACATGTGAAAACATTTTTAAAAATTGCAGTAACAAATGAGCATAGACTCATACCCCTTTTCACATATCTATTGCGTGCATTAAATTAATGCGTACTTAAATAAAACTTCTACACATTAAACTATAGAAATTACCTTTATCATGAGTCTGAAAAGCTGCACAATACGAACACTAATACTTACGGGCGCCCATTCCAAGACTCAGATTAAAGAGAAGAGGATTTGTCATGGTAACCAAATTCATAACGTCAACCCTGGACCACAGTATACCAAACCTCAACCCTAACACTATACCTTACTGAAAACATTATTATCGACAACCTACATCTTTGACAAAATAAAACTGAATCATTGTTGCCACAGCAAAAATTGTTCTCTGCAATAATCCAGAACAATCAACATTATCAGGATTCTGTTCTGAAAATAATGTATCCGTACCTCGAACGGCGTTGGAAGAATATTGCGTGTGGGTAGATCCCGGACGTCCCTGTCGCTGAAAGAAGGAAGGTTGTCTGGGACAGGCATGTACGTAGCAGGCTCATCATCATCATCCGCATCATCTCCTGGTTGAGGGGTTGCCTTGGTAACCAATGTGGAGGATGGGCTATGGGAGTCCATGCTGGGCTTGTAAAGGTCACGTAGCGTCGCCTTGACCTGGATACAATTAGTTCGGGACAAGTAAAATAAAGTAAGGAAACTCAACCTGTCTTACAAAACAAATTAGTTGTCATACTAGTTGTTAAAAAAAATCAATACATTTAACTTCCTCATAATTTTAAATATAGCCAATGTTTCTTAGGATAACAATAAACCTGCCAACCTTTTGTACACTCAAATTTTCAATACATTGTGACTACATTGTGGACATAGCAACATAGCAATGTTATTTTGACCTTTGACGTTTGACCTTTCAATGTTCAAACTATACATGTATCAATTTCCTGACTTACACAACCAGCACATGAGCTTTAACATATTAAACTGATTTTGATTCAAATAAATCCATAATGATAAGCCTTAAGATAGTAATGAAAAAAATATACTAGAATTGAGAATTCATTTGACATTGATATTAGCTCACCTTTGACTCAAGACTTTTGACCTGCTTCTCACATTCTGCAAATCTCTTGTATAGGTTCTCAGGACTGCTCTCTACTGGGGACTGCAAAAAGAAAAGTTATAAAAAGCTTGAATTATTTGATCTACAATGTTTAATAGGTTATAGGGGGAGTCCACTCATGCATCAAGTTGGCTTCAACGAAAGCATAGAAGTAAAAGAGTTTTCAAATTGTGATCAATAAATCAAAAATTGGCAACTCTGTGATTTACCTTGTGAGCATCACTTTCATAATTGTTGTAAACTCAAAATGTCATTCATTCTTATTTTTTCCAATCATAACATTAAATTATATCTGTACCCTTAATTAAACACATATCTTAGACACTCCCACTATGACATGGATCTATTCCTTCATCAAGTATTTATTTACAAAATAAAACATGAACATTAATGGGGGGAAGTAAAAAGACTTACATGATCTGGGAGGGTGAATTTCTTATTGGATGGGAGTTGAACATCAAAGAGACACTGCATAGCATCCAGTTGGAGTTGGAAAAAGTTAAGTTGCCTGTACAAATGAGAGATAAAAAGAGAAAAGAGTTTTGATTTTAGTTTGTTTGCAAAGAACACTACAAAACACCTCATGAGAGCAACCAACAACAAAAATGACAGCAATGACAATACTGTCAAGCAGTGAAACTGGAGAAGCAACCCCACCCCTTCACTCCTAAACCACAATAATTTAAATTTAATGTCCTTTTCGTTTAAATTTATAAACCCTAACATTCACATCCTCTTATCCATCCCATTTTCATCTTATTCATAAATAACCTCATCTCTGTGCCATCATTTTTTTTCTTTAAAAATGTCATATATATGAACCTTTAAGAGCAAAATTGTGTTGTAATACCGGTACTTCATTTTATTGTTAAATTAGTCATAAATTATCTCTTATACACATAAAGTTCCTCAATCAAGTACCTGTTTCAAATTCCAGGAAAAATGCTGCCATTCATAGTAAAAACACAAATTTCAACACAAAATGTCATGGGTGAGATTTTCCATTCATGGGTAGTCTCCAAGCACAGACTCTTATTTGACACTTAACCACAATTCCTATAGCATTGAGCAGAGCCTTGTCAGTTTCTGGCTGTGTCTGGAGAAGCTCAAGTACAGAGCCTAATGTAGTTTCACTTTGCAGACACTGTTATGCACAATGACAGACAAGGATATATGCCTGCATACTACAGAATGGGTTGATTAAAATCTACCTTAATAATCATATTTTCATTTCTTTTCAACAGTCTTCTTGTTAATCGACCCCCTATGTAACCCAATACAATGCTTAATCTCTCAAAACCTCAAAACAACAATCAAAAGGGGCATTTACATTTAAACTTACAAGCGCAAACCATTGTTTTTTCTCACATTCCAGAGTTTGCTAGACAAAAACATGACAAAAAAAATAAAAATTGAAAAAAAAACTAGCTCTGGAGTTTGGTACACTGGCAAAAATTCCAACATTTTTTTGCAAAGTATAAATGTTCGCTCTCAAAACACTGGTGAATTTTTCCGGTTTTTGGTTGCATGACTCTCCTTACTTCTCACAAAAAAACTCAGAATTATCAAATACCTTTTTTCTGTAGTGTAAATGGTTTTCAAAAAAATTGATTTGCAGTATAAATGGGACTAGAGTTTCACCAGAGACTCATTGACACTATGAACATGACGGACAAAGAAAGCGGACATAATATACAGTTCCTCAGGTAGACAAAGGAACATCCCTTCACTGCTATTATGTGGCTGTGTGTTCTACACATTTTTACATAATAGCAGTGAAGGGATGTTCCTTTGTCTACCTGAGGAACTGTATATTTTGTCCGCTTTCTTTGTCCGTCATATTCATAGTGTGAATAGGTCTACAATCGTCATTGCCAGTAATTGTACATGTACAGTAAGCAGTATGAGAGAACAATAATATCACGACATCTGCTGTTCATGCATACAGTGACAAGAGGAAATTACAAAATAATTCCCCTTTGCTTCGCTATCCTTTCCCTATCCTCTTCAATACATATTGAAAATGCATCGAGTACTTTATTCTACTTGTATTGTAAGGAAGTGGTTTGATGATAATAAACAATGGTCTTAGTATTAAAGGGAGTAGTTAACTTTTCAAAATGACAATCAGACATTGTCATAGGAGTAATGTAAAATATAATCAATTTGATGATAATGTAACTATAAGCAGCCCTGGTATTTGAAACATATAACACATTATACATGTATGTTTTTATAGTTAGTAAAAAAAAAAAAATTATTATAATCACTTAGAACAATATGAATTGTAATATATTTATCAATATGAATTGTGTTTGTTCAGTAGTACTGGAATGATTTTCTATACTTCTTCTAAAAACCTTCATGCATTAATTGGGGCATATCAATGACAATGGTTTCGTCACTTTCGTGTAAGGGTATCCAAACCTTAGCTCAAGACGATGAAAATAGCCAGAAGGGCTTTAACACTGTGTTAAATGATATGAGTTAACAGCACTCTGGCTCTGAACACACTTATGTTCTTAATCCTTCATCCTATCAACCTCTCAGAGCCAGCAAGGCATTCAGTACAGTTGTATGCGTAAAATGATCCGAGTTAATGCCTTTCTGGCTCTGGACACAAGTTTTATGACTCAACATTTTGGCTCGATGTGACAACACTTGCTAGGGCTTTTAAAGGGAAATACCCTCAGCCAAGCTCACTGACACCCCCATACAGAGCTACTTAAGATTATGTTTTCTCAATATTTATAATATCTGGAGGGTATACATAAACCTGGAGGGTAAACGTAAAGCCATTCAAGGATGTGACTTGCGTCAATGGAGAGAAGGGTATGGAGGAGGGGGTATGAAAAAGGGAAAGAGAAGAAGACTTATTTATCTGTAACTCACCTTGCATGCTCTCTCTCTCTCTCTCTATCTATTGTTCTGTATTGCTGCCAATATCTAACTCTCGTACACTCTTGCTTTTTAGTATTTCCATTCTCTCTCTCTAGCTTTTGTAGTTTTTTTCTTTGTCATTATATATTTTCATCACCCCAAAGCTTTATAAATTTCTCCCCCTCCTCTCTTTCTCTTTTCTATCTTGCTTTCTATAAACATGAATCTACCTATCTCTTTCACATTTTGTCTATTTTCTCTCTTTCCTTTCCTTCTGCTAGTCTTTCTACAGTATATCAACTCTTCTCCTCTGAAAAGGAACCTCACTACCTACAATCTCTTTATTCTCATTGATACCCCACATAGAGCTACGTATGATTACGTTCTCAAGATTTATGTTGTATATCTGGAGAATATACACAAAGCCATTCAATGATGTGACTTGCGTCAATGGAGAGAAGGGTATTGAGGAGGGGGTAAGAAAAAGGGAAGAGAAGAAGATTTCTCTTTTTGTAGCTCGCCCTGCATGCCCTCTCACTCTCTCTCTCTCTCCCTCTCTATCTATTGTTCTGTATTGCTGCCAAAATTTAACTCTCTTTTTTCTTAGTTTTTCCATTCTTTCTCTCTAGCTTTTGTAATTTTTTCTTTGTCATTTCATATTTTTATCACTTATCATCCCAAGCTTTATAAATTTCTCTATCCCCTTCCCCACCTCTATCTCTCTCTCTCTCTCTCTCTCTCCTATCTTGCTTCCTATAAACATGAATCTACCTATCTCTCCCACATTTTATCTAATTTTCTCTCTTTTCTTTCCATCTGCTAATCTTTCTACAGTATATGAACTCTGAAAAGGAACCTCACTACCTACAATCTCTATATTCTCACTGATACCCCACATAGAGCTACGTTTGATTACGTTTTCAATATTCATATTGTAAATCTGGAGAATATACACAAAGCCATTCAAGGATGAGACTTGTGTCAATGGAGAGAAGGGTATGGAGGAGGGGGGTGAGAAAAGGGGAACCCCCCCCCAAAAAAAAAGACTTCTCTATCTGTCGTTTGCTTGCTCTCTCTCTCTCTCTCTCATACACATACACACACTCATTCATCACTTACTCACTCACTCATCCACACTCCCTCTCTCTCTTTCTCTCTCTCTTTCTTGCTTTAGCGGTTTTAACATTTTTTTCCAACTCTTACTTTCTGTCTTCATATTTCTCATTCTTCTTTTCCCTCTCCCAATTTTTTCTGTCAATGTCTATCTTCCCAGCTCTCCTTTATCTTTTTCTCTCTTTTCTCTCTTTCCCTCTTCCTATCTTCTATCCTTCCCTTATCGATTCTTTTTACACTTTCCATTCTTTTTATTTAACCCCAAACCAATCTAACCTTTAAACAAACTGCAACCATAACACTGACATTATATCCTTGAGCAAATGAAACTCATTACAAATTTTAGGTCATTGACAAAGTTTAAAAGCCCTCTGTACTACTTTGGCTAGGAGGGATTAAACCACCCAGGGAGGTCACTGACAGGTGGCTATCTCATCAACTCAGCTCTCAATTAACATAAGAAAAAGAGGATCATGGGGGACCAATGGTCAACGATTAGGCATTGTTTGCTATATAGAGGGCGCAAGTAGCTATAAGTAGTGCAGTGGGCCTTTAAACCAACTGCAACCATAACACTAAGAATTTTCCTTGAGCAAATTAAGCTCATTGACAAAAATTTAAGTTCACATCAAATATGATTCTTACCTCGTGAGATCTTTAGTGGAAGCCATCATCATGCTCCTAAAATGAGAGGCGTGGCCTCCCCCTAACCTGACCTCCTCGCTGTCCTCCCGCACCCCCTTGTTCACATACTCCTTGAGCCGCCCCACAAAGTCACCCCCTTCCAGAGGTGTGAGGTCCATGGCGTCCAGCCGGGCTTGGAGGAGATGCTGAGGACCATCTTGGGATGACCCGGAGGTATCGCTGGAAAATCTCTCATCTTCATCATCTAAGGGAAGAAGATGGTGAGAAAGGCAGGAGAAGATAAAGATGCTTGATTGGGAGTGTCTAGATATGCAATACGTCACAGTTCACACAAGAAGTATCAAACATTTATAGTATAGTATAAGAACTACAAAAATGTGAAGTGCAGTACACTTGTACATGTAAACATGCTTTTGAAAATCTGTGTCATCATGGCAGATATGTACACAAGCCTTAAAAGAAAACTTTACCTAAGAAATAACTTCAGTTATTCTGACAGATTATTGTGTTCTTGCCGATTAATGGACAAGATTCCTTTAATGAGAGTTTCCACAAAAAAAAATGAACAACCAGACTATGTCAGTACATGTACATGGGCAGGTCCAGGATATGTGTTGTTACTGAACACATCAAAGGTTTTACTAAACTGATTATTATTTGTCTACTAGCTCGGCATAAAAAAGATATAACAAGGAAAATTATACTTTCACTCATATTCCATATTGATTTGGTTTCTATACACTAGGCAAAAAATATCTCAATAACATAAATACTCTTTTCACACTGGTTTTGCTTAACCCCGTACTTTGCTTAGCCCCGTACTATCCTTAACCCCGGACTATTTTTTCGGCTTTTCACACACGCTGTTTTTAGTCCCGTACTAGCGCCTATTCCGGAATAAGAAAATTCCCGCTGTTCTCACTGCATTTCATTAACCCCGGATATCGTGAATGTTATGATTGGACATACTTCGCATCTGGCCAGCTGCGATACGCTCCATTGCGTAGTACCGGACTATTTTTCGTTTCTGTTCTCATTCATTTGCTTAGCACCGCAATTGCGGGGTTAGAAGGAGTTAGCACCACAATTGCGGAGTTAGCCCTGCTATTTTGCAGGGTTAGTTAACCCCGTACTATAGGTGGGGTAAGCCAACTTTAGCCTACTTTGGTAAAAACCAGTCTGAACAGAAAGTGGAATAGGCTTAACCCCGTACTATAGGTGGGGCTAAGACCCCCCCTTAACCCCACCTATAGTACGGGGTTAAGCAAAATATTGCCAGTGTGAAAACAGTAAAACTGTCCTACATTATGTAAACTGTGACATGAGCAATGTTTAGCAGGAAGAGAGTTAACTCTTGACAGTCGTTATTTATATTTCGATATCCTCCCAATCAGATAGAATTGCTGCCAACTTCCTGCACAGAAATTCCCGCAATTTCATCTTTTGCCTACTCGTTGACAGTCGGGCTCTCGCTTTGCCCAGGACCCTAAAATAGAAACTGTGGCGACGACGTGGGGTGGATGATTTCAATGAGTGGGGAGGAAACGTTCTGGAAACGTTGTGGAGGCCTCTTATGAACATGACGTGAACGTCAAAGCAAACATGCATCCACACTTGACTGCAGAACGTAAACTTCGCGGAATCAAATAACTGGTATTTCAACTTATAAGAGTAATTATACTTGGGGGGATTTTAAAGTAAATCAAACAATATAACTACCCTTAATATTTATGCCACAAATAATGAAAATCATGTAGCTTGACATTAAATCTCAATTTAAGTGTCATACTGAAAAATAAGAGAAATTATCATGTATATGTGACTCTGACATACAATAATTCTCATATCTTTGAAAGAAAAATCCATTTGCTCCGAATTAAAAAGGGTTTTAACTCATATCCACTTAAAGCAAGGTTAACGATACCCACCTGACTCTCAACAGATATTATTCTTCATTTTCTTAATTAGTTTTAACATAAATACATAAGTTTGATGAGAAACAGTTACAGTGCCTTTGAAAATTGAAGATCAAGAACTGAAGGTCTGAATGACTCTGTCATGACGCAAGCACTCCCCATGATCACTTTCACTAGTAATTCTACGCTCTTGTTGAATTCTACTTATGATATACTTTCTGTCTAACAGCATGTGCTAGTTTCTATACATGTACACAGGGGTGGATACTCTTGGGTGCAGACAATGAAGCAAAATAGAAATTAAATTGCTTTGGAAGATGAGCATTCAAAAGATAGCCTCTCAAAGCATTATGCTCTATCTTACCATGACCTAAAAACTTCAAGCTAATATTTGGATTCTGGAAATGAATCGTCTTCTACGAGGAACTGGCAGAAGATAATTCTAAATTGTTTGTTTATCATGCTATATGGGCATGTTGTCTGAACCAGCGAAAAGAATATAAATAGACCTACAACTTCATGGTCACTGAAAAGCACAACTCATCTTTCACGCACGAGATCACATGTTATCCTAGTGGTCGTGGCAGGGCAACAAACTCGATTCCCTGTAACTTACTTCGCTCCGCTCTCTACCACGATCATTTGGCAGACATCATCGATTTCTAATCTTGAACATTCAGTGTAATTTTATTTAATTCCACATGAATCATTTCCTGTCATTACTTAGCAGAACTACATGTACACCTGTACCTCAAGTTTAAAGACGATTGCAAGTTCTGGTTCAGATAAAAGATAACGTCCAAACATTTTCCTCTGTTTTATTCCTAATGTGGAAGAATATCATAGCCATATGAAAAGGATTGCTCTTAAAATGCTCCTCATGTTCCCATATTAGCTAGAAATTATTTGCTGTGCTTGCAGACTAGTTACATTCACAAGTGCCATTAAATGACCACTCCACAGCGTTCCTTTTTCATGAAATTTGATTATTAATCCCTTGGACTTGTTCCAGTTGCTAAGAATAGTCTACAACGTTAAACCTACCTGTGTCCTGGTCTTCCTCTTCTTTCTTGGCCTCGACGGGATGTTGTAGAGGGCAGCAGAGACCATTGTTGGTAATCTTGTAGCTGTTGACGAGCTCAGAGAGGTTGCTGAATGGGTGGAACTTGCTGTTCGGATCCGAAGACTGTAAAGAAAATCATATGAACAATATTAAATAAAACATGAAATCATTATTAAATATATGCTAATACTAACAACACAATCACATCAATAATAATTAAGGATCACAGCATGCAACTATCTGCTCGGAGTGAACAGACGTGTACTTGAATGAAAAGTTAATGCCCTTCTTGGCACAGACTATTTCTAGATGTCCAGGAAATCAGGATGTAACACAAAGTAACTCCTGCCAAGCTGTAGGCAGTTTGGACTGAGAAAGTCTACATTTTTCTTCAAGAAACAGAGGCACATACCTTTATCAAGCAGTTAGTATCTATGAAAGATATTTCTAGCACTATTTGTCAATCAACAAACAATCCTCTAAATCAAATTTTCACTTTTGGAAGTTTATTCATGACAATCGTCCAAATACTAAGTGGCCAAAAAGAGTTTTTAAAAGATGATATGAGATGTTCAGGTACTATCAGTATGAACAAATGATATCTAGGCATACAACTGTCAAAGATTAAATCACATATTGATTCGATTAAATGTATCAAAGCACAGTTCAACATGCATGTGTAATATCAATGAGTTAATCCCATAATTCACATTAAAGCTATAAATTGGCACCACATCCAGAAAAAATAAAGTTGACTCTAAATTTAGCTTCATATGCTGAAGAAAAACAATCCTGTCTAATCATTAAGGAGCTTTGAAAAGGAAAAAGAAAATCATTATCACAATGGCTTTCATAGTACAAAGATGATATGTCTCTACACGATGTTATGTCTCTACTAAGATGATATGTCTATACAAGATGATATGATCCGTTGAGCGTTAGAAGGGAAATAAATCATATAATTCTAAACAAATTATATCCTTAGGCAAGGCTTTTTTTTCTACAATGCTTCTCTCCATCCAGATTAATTCATTAATTGAATGGATACTCAGTTTGATGTAAAAATCCTTGTGGTTTGTTCAGCATTGTGGTCATCCGTTAAAAAGTAACTTGGCTCTCCAGAGAGAGGAGAATGTGCACACAATACATTATACAGTATGTGCTGTTAAGCTTGGATCTGATGACTAGGGTAATAATATTTTTGTGAAGCGCTTAAAGACATCGTAGTCAAGTTAAAGGTAAAGACCAGTTATGGTCATGCGATTGCATTGTGAAAGAAACGTTGTGGAATCGATCAAAAAAGGTTGATCATCAAGCATTTAGCATCTGCAAGGTTCTGGAATCATCAAAATGATAAGAAATTTGGCCCATTCTTCGTAAAGTTACAAGCACTATACACAGAAAGATGTATATGGGGCTACCCTATATCTCTCACAGACCATGAGAGAAACAAATTTACCAAATATATGAATTAGTAGGCGGTTTCCCGCCAAATTTTTTATCATCATGTATTAGTCAAAACATATTCTTTCACATGATTGGTAATGAGAGCTTCCATTTCATTTTTTAAAATTGGGGTGTTTCCAATACTGGTCTTTACCTTTAAGCGCACACAATCTGTCTTGATGGCTAGAGTAATAAACTTATATTTCTTAAGTGCTTATAGACATTGTGGTTTTATTAAGTGCTGAATAAACCATGGATATTCATTTGTATCATCATTATATCCTATTAAAAAAACCAAGGAGATGCTCGTCTCGGATCTCCTTGAAAAAACTTAAAGGTAAAGACCAGTTTTGGTTATGCCCCCCTCTCAAATAATGATGTGGAAGCTCTTATTACCAATCATGTGAAAGAATATGTTTTGACTATTAACTACGTGATGATACAAATTTTGCCTAGAAACTGCCTACTAATTGATATATTTGGTAAATTATTATATCTATTTGGACCTGATAGATATCGCGCACGGGTCGCGTAGTCCCATATACATCGTTCTGTATACAGTGCTTGTAACTTTACCAAGACTGGGCCAAATTTCTTATCATTTTGATGATTCCAGAATCCAGAACCTTGCAGTAAACACCAATACTTATATGCTAGATGATCAACCTTTTCTAATCGATTCCTCAACGTTTCTTTCACAATGCAATCGCATGACCATAACTGGTCTTTATCTTTAACAAAACTCAACCAAATACCCAATGTGCGTATGAATCAAGGGCCTGGGAGTGCAACCAACTTCTAAGTTCTTGGTGCAACTAAGATTCAGTCTGTCTTTCAGGAGGAGTGCTAAGATCCTCATTTCTTGTTATCACAGCGGTTAATCACCCACTGAATGAGTAGGGATTTACAACGCTCCAAGGCTCTAGATGAGTTCACACGACAGAGGGACCAAGAAGTACACCTGAAGTTATGCTCATGGTTTTAAATGTTGAAGTTATATTGTAGTTAAGGGCCATGCAGATGCACTCATGGTTTAACCCAAAGTTTTAATCATGAGCAATCTTATGGTTAGCAAAATACAACTGTGACTATGAGCCATAGGAGGGGGAGGAGGGGGAGGAGGGGGAGGAGGGGGAGGGGGACTTAACTTGGAGTTACATGAAGTGTGTACAAAAGCAACTTAGAGGTTTCACCAGCCTTTAGTTACAACTACTGCTTGCTTGACTTGTAGTTTAATGTTGTTTCAGTCACCTGTGCACCCACATCACTGTTAGTGGTTTAACACTTCTCACATGAATGCTGATACACCCCCACAATCAATCATGCCAAATCAAACTCAGTCAAACTAAACAGCTCTAGTGAGAGAAGTGTAACACTTTTCACATCCCACCGCTGCCACCATTGTAACACTTCTCAAATTAACGACAAGAAATAACACCGAAACACCCCACAATTAATCATGTAAAATCAAGCTCAGTTAAACTTAACAGCTAGTGAGAGAAATGTAACACTTTTCACATCCCACCGCTGCCACCAGTGTAACACTTCTCAAATTAACGACAAGAAATAACACCGAAACACCCCACAATTAATCATGTAAAATCAAGCTCAGTTAAACTAACATCTAGTGAGAGAAGTTTAATACACTTTTTACATCCCACCGCTGCCACCAGTGTAACACAAATAACAGATGAACACCAAAACAACCAACAATTAATCATGTAAAATCAAGCTCAGTTAAACTTAACAGCTAGTGAGAGAAATGTAACACTTTTCACATCCCACCGCTGCCATCAGTGTAACACTTCTCAAATTAACGACAAGAAATAACACCGAAACACCCCACAATTAATCATGTAAAATCAAGCTCAGTTAAACTTAACAGCTAGTGAGAGAAATGTAACACTTTTCACATCCCATCGCTGCCACCAGTGTAACACTTCTCAAATTAACGACGAGAATTAACACCAAAAAACCTTACAATCAATCATGCTAAATCAAGCTCAGTCAAACTAAACATCTAGTGAGAGAAGTTTAATACACTTTTTACATCCCACCGCTGCCACCAGTGTAACACAAATAACAGATGAACACCAAAACAACCAACAATCAATCATAGAAGAAGCAAACTCTGTCAAACTACATGTAAGAAGAAGAAACAGCTACAGCAAAATTCACCTCTCTCATTGGGTTGTTGTTTTTAAGCTTCAAGGTTTCACTAACTTTAAAGGTAAAGACCAGTAATGGTCATGCGATTGCATTGTGAAAGAAACGTTGTGGAATCGATCAGAAAAGGTCGATCATCTAGCATCTAGCATCTGCAAGGTTCTGGAATCATCAAAATGATAAGAAATTTGGCTCATTCTTCGTAAAGTTACAAGCACTATACACAGAAAGATGTATATGGGACTACCCTATCTCTCTCACCAGACCATGAGAGAAATAAATTTACCAAATATATGAATTAGTAGGCGGTTTCCCGGCAAATTTTTTATCATCATGTATTAGTCAAAACATATTCTTTCACATGATTGGTAATGAGAGCTTCCATTTCATTTTTTGAAATTGGGGCGTTGCCAATACTGGTCTTTACCTTTAAGTTTAAAACTACAATGGTACCATGAGAACATAGCTTCTTATAAACATGAAGGATAACATCGAGTGAGTGACATCATCAAAGTTTGCAAGTCTTGAATGTAACTTAAATTAGTGACACATTCCAGTAGTCTAACTCTCCTAAACACAACATAAATCATTCCTATAAACCATTGTACAGACACTTTGCACATGGTTAAATAATTGATAATCTTCAACTAAAATAAATAGTTAATGTAAAGAGGTCTAGAAGTTGAGCAACTTATCTATGGTACATGTAAATGTGACACCAACATCAATTAAACCACTGAACCCATAGACAAATAAAAGCAGGGGATGGGGTGGGGGAGAGCAGAAAGAATGTTTAACAAATTTCATATCCACTGTATGGTTCAGAACTCGAATGTATACAAGACTTTTATACAACTTCAAAACAATTGTTGATACACACTGTACAGAAAAAGAGAACAATAAAAATATAGATGTATATCTAATTGTTTTTTTATATGAGCACACTACCTGAAATGCATTGCACAAAATCCTAATTCCCATCATTTTTATACACACTGCAAAGCAAAGAGTCTGAAATGTGCATATAGTCAACAAAACAAGAGTTTAAAAGTAAGGTTTACAGAATTTGTGGTTACAGTATACTGTCAGCTTTTACATTGTACACCCTGTATGTTCCAATCAAGGTCTGCTGTTCCCCTGTTACAGTCGATCAAAAGACACCTTCTTGGCCCAATTAATGTAACAATTGTTTTCAGGGTCGTTGCAGAGGAGCTAGAAAAACATACTGAGAATACAATGAAGACATCAATTCCAAAACTTTTTTCCTCTGTTTTCTATGGATAATCTTTTCTTTACCTTGTAAGGCAAATTTAAGTCAGGAAAAAACAAGATATAAAATTCAATGTCAATTTTTTCCTTTCTTTTTTAATGTTTTGGAATGACCTACTTCGGATAAGTTTTCTTTAAAAGTCTCCCAATATCATAGAATTCGCTGGTTCCCGAGTTTGCTTTTCAAACGTTTTCACAATAAATTGCTTTAAATGTGCAGCAATCTTAATTGAATGCTTGATACAACATATTGTAAGTTTCAGGCAAAAAATGAAATAAATTCGATGTGCTGTAGATGTCTTTTGCATCTGTGCATTTCTTTATATTCAGCATTACTTTTGCAAAGGTTGGTAGGCAAACATTGATGAATAAATATACAAATTTCAATTTTTAGGAAAACGTAGCATGACCTTACTTTGGGAGTGTTCATTGAATTGCACCTTCATCTTTCAGTGCAAATGGAACTTGTGTACTCTCTGCCTACATGTACATGTATTAGTCAGAAGTTTATTGTGAACATTCTAATGCCTTCTATTATTATGCTAAAATTTTGGACTAAAATTGCATTTTTATTTCCTTCCCTTGAGAAACAGACACAGGTACTTCCGAAAATGTCTTAAAACTCTCCGCTTTGACCATGATCAACAATAGATTCTTTGATAACTTTTATGTAAAGCCCTGTAAAACAACAGTTAGTTTGTAAGAGCACTATAGAAATGATTTTATTGTATTGTATTGTATTGGTTTGAGGTACATATATAGTAAAGTAAAATTCCAAAAAGAATACTACTCAAAACTACTCAAAATTCATGATGAAACAAAGATAGAAAACCATGATTTTGACTCTTCAAAGATCTTTAACAACTTTTTCTTTTTCTCATGAACCTTTTGGTACGGCAGAGTAAATCCAGACATGCCATATATTTACCTTCTTGGTGAGTTTAGTCCTTGCGGGGTTGGTTTTCCTCCGCGGTGGCGGTATAGGAGTCTTATTCCGATTGTACTGGCTTTGGAAAGCAAACTGGGCAATGGCCGTTTTCATCATCTTTGCAATATACCACCAAACTTTCTCAGAGACACAAAATTAATGATATCTCCCCTTGCAGTGCAATAATCACAGCGTTCACAATCTTTACAAGTTTCTTCAAGTTTTGTAAGTTTTGGCTCAACTTAAAAAGCAGGTATTGTTCCCATGATTAATAATCCAGAGGTAACGATCCAAGAAATGAGACAATCAGCTAGTACGTGCAGGAGCGTCAAACCCCTTGAATGGCTGTTTACCGTACTCACAATCTATGCCTCAAGATCCTTAATGACTCACTTCATTGTTACATACATGTCAAACTTAAACTTCGAAAGCTGGGAGAGAAAACAATCTTGACAGTCAGACAATGGCAACGAACGCTGCTATGCCCACTATGTCACTCTGCGACAGCGAGTCGTAAAGCGACATGCAGCTGCAGGATAATCGTTCACGGAGGGACGAGCAAACCTCCTCCTCCTGTAATGACGGATGATTCAACAAAGAAGTCACTCAGACTCAATCGCGCTGAATTCAATTAGGAAACACCCCGCCACGCAGGATCTATTCTCGTATCAACTCAACCACTGGTTAAGGGGTGCTTCTGTGACATTATACAATTTGAACATGCAGATAAAAGTATTCTGTTTAACTTCTGTTCAAATAAACACTGTTTGATTATCTAACACACACACACACTTTCCAAACTAATTTTTTTTTAAATCATTTGTTCAAAACATGTTCTCTGGAAGCATCACTCAAAGATTTGTCAGATTCAAAGAATTTTTCAATTTCAACACAATGAACCGCGATTCACATTTATAAGACATTCTATAAATTCCAGACCAGTTGAAGCAAACATCACGACCTGGGCCTATTTCGGAGAGTACAGTGCACCGGTAGATCGACACGCAGGAGACGGATATGAATGAGTATTGCCAAAGAATTGATGTGGAAAAATATTGATCCTCGGCTTCCTTCCACGAATACACCACATGTTACTTCATAATAAACAAGACTTCCCTTCATGAGAACTTCTCTGCCCTGGTGAGACCCCTGGCTAAATGTCTTCATATGCCCACCTTAATCCATTACAAATTAGATCAAACATCACAGCCTGTCAATGACAGAGGAAGCCCGGTATCTGGTGGGTATGGACTTAATGAAAACATTTCTCCCCGGGTTTCCTAAGGCTACTTCAACAAAGCCCTCATTTCCCTGTTATTCCTCTGAGTCTGATATAAACATAAACTGGAATCGTCGGCAAATGAGCGTGTCGATTTCCGTGGCCTGCACTTTGCTTCTTGTTTGACCTTGGCTGGATAATGAAAGGAATTAATCATCAATTACTCCTGCTCTACATGTACACTATCAAGCTTTGCTTTTTATTTGACAGATAGACTGTTTAGACTACAGAGTTTTTTTTACAAAACTCATCATAAGAAACGTCTACATGCAGGGAATCATAGTGTAGCGTTAAGGGAATAAAAACTACATAACATCATCGTCTATCGAAACGTCATATAAAGAATCATGTTTGAAGGGAGTTCGGTGAACTTTACGCGCTCGAAACGAGCCCCACTCAACTATCTAATTTTCGGACAATACAACATTTAGAGTTTTAGATGATTCTTTATCGAGTTTTCATTCAAAACGATGATCAAGCATCCAATTCACTATACAATGTTTCATTATAAGACAATGAGACTCGAAAAATGCAATGACTTTAATCATATAGCATACAACCAATTCAGGAAACTTGTCTAAACAGGGGAGAGATTCATCATACTTCTACACATGGCCTCTTTCTTGGATTTGTGGATTAATGTAGATCACTCTGTAGAGCAGACCATGATGAAACACAACAGGGTCAATGCCACTGGATAAGATAGAAGAGTTAGAAGAGGTGATGTCAAATTAGAGCACTAGCTGTACTGCAGGTCATAACGGTTAACACACTTGCTCCTACGAGAATTGGTCTTTTAAGGTGATCTTCTATGCTAAAGGTGATCTTCTTTGCTAAACTAGGGGTGCATTTATCGGGGCTTGCCACTAGATATGTACATATCGTACCCCACTATTGAACCCCACTATCATACCCCACTATACGATCGTGATTTGCGGGATGTCGCGTTTATCGTCCTTTCACGATTCAAAATAAAGGCCTTGTGTCTGCCCAGCTGTTTTGACCCGGGAAGCAGACAGTTTCTCGGAGGTCAACTTCACACACATGCGTGTACGTAACACCTGGGTGGTCCTATTTGTATGTGAGGTTTAAAACAGCTTTGCGTTTATCGATCTCTCAGAAACGTGATTCTGGCTGTATGTCACATACAAAACACACCTTTTTGCGTATTTAGATATGCCCATATCTAAAGCCCTTTAAAAAAGGCTTTGCGTTTATCACCTTCTAAATTTGCCTGAAAGACGTTTGAAAAACCTGATTCTAGCCAAAAATCTGGTCGATAAATGCAACCTAGGATCCATGCAACACAAGGATCCACATCATCATCATCATCATTAACTTCAGGTGGCGCTGTAAAGTGCTGCTGTGGTCTTCACGAGAGTACGCCATGCAACTCTTTCACCTGCCATTTGTGTTGCACCTTTCATTCCTTGTCCAGACACTTTCTTGATATCATCAGTCCAAGATATTGGTGGACGACCTCTAGTTACCCCGTTCTCCTTTGACTGCTCCTTGCAGTATTTGCTTCTCAACACCTTCAGCTCTCCTAACAATGTGCCCTAAATAGTTTAGTTTTCTTTCCATGATTCCCCTTCTGATGGTCAAGTCTGTTTCAATCTTTTCCATGACCCACACATTTGTCTTTTTATCTTTCCATGACGCAAGGATCCACAAGAACAGTAAAACAATCAAATCTAGAGGTGATCACGATAGCTCCTGGACCTTGACAGGATCAGTGATGCTAGATTTACAAGACAGAGATAATCTACATGTACATGTACATTGTACATGAATAACATGTTGAAGTGTAGGGGTACTTCTGGCTCAAGTATGACCAATGTTCATATTTAGGTAGAGGTGAAAAATAAAAATTTTCCAAACCAGGATCTATACGAGAACAAGCAACCTCTGAGATTTGATCAAGAATGCTCGCAAGAACATCTTAAGAACTTCAAAAGGCCAAAATCACAGATTTTTAACTACAAACAGCTTTAAAATGCAGAAATATCCTTCTAAATAGTGTGGTAAAATAGGCTGAAGTCATCTGTAGTGATAAAGTGTCACCTCTAGAGCTACAGTGTTCATGTAAAATGACCTACTTCCAAGGCAGTTACATCATGTAAGCTAGTCATGCCAAAATGCATGTGATCTACTTAAGATGTCAAACTTTTGGAGGCACAATGCTTACAACTGTCCACCAAATTCAACAAAAATAACCTTGCTTCACATATCTCTGCCTTTTTTATCATAAAGTTATAAAAATCAACACAGGGGGCATGTAGAAAATATTTTTGGTCAAATATGTTACTGCTTGTTGCTGAAGAGTGCTGAACTGTCCATTTTAAGGTACTCTTTAAGGAATTGTTTTAAAAACAGGTCACCAACCTTAAACCAAATAACCCGTTTTTTTTGCACATAAATATTCAAAACCGTAACTTGTCTCATTAAAGTGTAAAACATGACGATTTAGACAGTGTTTTAAATCAACATGATTGCCTTATAGACTTATCTTAAATTTTACAGCAGTGTCAAATCAAACTCAAGTTTAGTAAAGAGCCCAACTACCTGCATGTGTTGAAGTCAATTTCTGTGATATGTTTTGATCCCCATAAATACTAATATTCCGCAATCTCCAATTGGTTTTTATTTCAAATCTCTTCAGGGACTACAGGTACATATGGTCCTGATCTTTGTGGTCCGGCTCTGCTTTATTTAATAATAATAATAATAATAATAATGGGTTCTTGTATCGCGCTCTTGTCAGTCAGAATTGACCCTCCTGGCGCTCCCGATTTGATTGCATCCTATTCACAACTTGGCTAGCGTTTGGGATACTGCATGAATGCCAAGATTAATACTTCCAAAACAATCTAAGTTAACCCTTTCTGTCCTAGGTGAAATGTCTTTTCCATCAGTTGCAACAAAGTATAAGAACCAGCTTTCTACTACAGTGAAGTCAGATTCAGCTGTTTAACCAGTTCAGGAAACTACTGAAGTCTCATTTATTTTGCTAGAAAACAATGGATTGTATCGGCTCAACTGGTCTTTTATAAAGTTAAATTTCATCATTCAAGTGGCCCAAACATGTGGAATGATGTGTTGGGCACCTTGTCGCTGCAAGGAAAAGGCACTATATCGAATACCTATTGAATTGAATTGGATTTAAATGTTATCAATGAGGTTTTATACTTCTTGTTGTGCATGGCATCACTTTTCTTAACAGTTAGTGGGTTACCACTTGCGATCAATTGCGTTGACAGGTCAGAAGACAAATTATAAACTATTCTGAAATCAAAGACATAAAAGTAGCACATACAGGGGCCTCTTTAATTCATCTAATCTTTTGAATGTCATCAACAAGTTCTGATATTCCTTATTTCGTAATTTTCTTTCAGGGCTTATGGGTTAACCGTTGCAGTAATTGCGTTGACAGGTCAGAAGAGTGACTTCCAGGTCCTAGAAGCGTCCATCCTATACGTCAAGACCCGAAACCCTAACACTAGATTGGTCTTCTTGATTAGCCTGAAGTCTCCCACCCCTTACAGTGTGCAAGGAATGTCATATCTTTGATCTACAGATTACAGATATACTGGTGGAAATGTATGTTTGTAGATAAAATACCCGCAGAATCAAACAAATTGTAGTTTATTTGGCAGAAGGACGAAATTGCCATTTAGAGGCAAATTTTTCAATTTTGTTGTCTACAGGGATAAGAAATAGCCAACTAGAGAAGTTGAATTTTCTGAGGCAAAAAAATTCACATCAATATCATCTGTTTGGAGCCAGAAGGATATACTTGTTTACTTTCACACAGAGTTACGGTAACTCTGTCTGGCTCTGAACAGACTGAATATAGATTGAAATGGGTTGTGAAGAGGTTTTCAGAATAAGGTCAAAGCTTTCATTTCTATTTCTGGGAATGTACATATGATAGCCTTGCATTTGTTCCTGACTTTCTGATAGGCACAGAATAAAATGATTTCTGGTGATTTCTCAACTTGTTGCACTGTATGGAAAATAACTGATTCCTAGGTTATAGTGTGTAAAACATGACTTTCTGAACCACAAAACAGCATGACTAGGAAAATACTTTCCTTTTCAAAAGTTGCCCTGCGGATAATGGTTTCTAATTCCAAGAATTAACCTCATGAACTTCCTTCACTAAACATTGCACATACATTATCGATGTCTCTTCAACTCTCTTTGCACTTTGCAGATATATTATCATATTACAGTACAGGTGTAGATCTGCCATCAGATAGAGGACCTGTTGTGGTATAGTGGTTTATTTACTTGGACCCTCAATCCAAGGGTTGAGGGTTCCAATCCCAGCCCGGCACTAAAGTCCTTTGGCAGACATTAATCTACATTTGCCACTCTCCACCCAGGTGAGGTAGAGGCAAAATGTGGATCACATGTGGTGATCCTCCTTTAAATATGAACAATACTCTTTCTATACATCAGTTAACCCTGCTTTGTTACCAAAGGATCATATTCACGAGAAGACAGCAACTTCAGCAAGTGAGATCACAATTCCCTCTGATCCATCAGTATCAAATCTCTATTCCAAGTCCAAACAATAATCCTGCAAGAAATTAAAGTTTCCAAATTCTCACCTAGCAATCACCACTATCATCTTTCAAATAACATAAGCCAAGAGAAGAGTTATCAAATGCTATCCACTGAAACACTTTCCAAACAATATTTATTGATATAAGCCTGTAATTCCTTTGCGATATTCCCCGCCACAGCACATAAAAGTGTAACATTCAACTTCAATAGACAAGCATTGCTTCAAACATTTGCAAAATGTTTCAAAAAAATCGTTTCAAATTGAGCGTAAATTCCCACCAAGTGCATCGGGTAAGACTTCAAATAATAACAACATGTTGGAAACAACAATTCCTGTCATACTCTGCATGAAATTCCCAACGAGCGCATATCAGACGAACAACAAATGATCATCTGTCATCCAAGAGTGAGGGAGGTAAGTAGCTACAGAGAATGTTCGGTGATGATTTTTATTGCTCCGTCACCCCTACAATGGTAAGGGGGAAGCTGGTCAGGAAGGGGGGTAAAGATTGGGGGCAGCTAGAAGGCTAGGAGACCTAAAGGGACAGAGCGGTGATCTAGTGTGGTTAATGTCTCTGCATAGGAGTGGGGGTTGAGGGGACTGTAGCCTCCCTCTTCTAAAATTTTGAAGCATGCATTACTTTAATAAGCATGACCATATTAGGCAGTCTGGTTCAAGAAGCTGAAAAATGTCCACTTTAGATTAGAATTTGTGTGTGTGTTGCAATGCTTTGATCTAGTGGTCCAACAACCCCCCCCCCCCCCCTCCCCCTCCCCTCTCTTCAAAATGAGCTAGCCATGCCCCTGCAGGAAGGGGTTATAGAAATGGGGGCATCCAGAAAGTTGAAAAGCCTCATGGGACACTGCAGTGATCTCGTGGTTGTCACCAGTAGTGGGGACAGGGTCAATCTATATTTATGTCGTCATCAGCTCGAGATTGCCACATAACCCGCTATTTTAACTATCCCGATCGCAAATTATCCAGCTAATTTGCGTCTTCATCAGCCCGCAGTTGCAATTAGCGGGATATTTGGTCGAGATATAAATCATCCCAAATTCCCAAGATACCTTGGGCTAGTTTACAAAATATCCCGCTATTTGTCCGGTGTGTTTTCACCAGCCCAAAGTCTGCACTATGCGGGAACGCTTAGCAAAATATCTCGAGCAGTCGAGCTAATTTCAAGTTTCGAGGTCGAGTCTCGAGCTGATGAAGATTATTTCCCAAATCAGAAATAGCGGGCTATTTGGCAATCTCAAGCTGATGAAAACAGGCCTTATGACTGCAGGTAATTAAATCACAGAGTTGCTGGACGACGTAAATTAACATTGGTTCAAATCCTAGACTTCCTGAATTTTCTCCATTTTGGACACAGGGTAAAATGCAAGACCCAATTTAATAAATACTTTCATGCATTTTTGTGCATTGCACTATTAAATTCTCACTATCATGACTGTTTTACTCTCGCCCTTGGTTCCATTTTGTACATCTTTGTATTTTTAAAAAATGTATCGCCAATTGAGCAATAAGCTTTTGTTGTGATTCAATTCCATCTGAACCAAAAATGGCGGTTAGTACTTTCAACCTCATGAATCATTCTCCTACAAACTATTTTCTATTCTACTGTGACTTCCAAGTTTTTGTAGACACTTAATAAAAGTTTATTACTGAAAGTTAATCCTTAAGGATTTGCAAGGTTATCGTTGTGCTTGATTGCAATGTGATTTATTGGTTCATTACGGAGGGACAAAATACTGTTTAATAGTAGCACCGGGACTCTGCCTTTTAGAAAGCTGCAATTGATCCACATTGATCGCAATACCGAACACGAGAATACGTGATTGTAACTCTACCACCTAATGCCTAATTTAGGATCAATTAAAATCAATCATAAATCTTATTAATGCCATGTGATTTTTTTGGTTCATTGCAGAGGAAAAAATACTTGGTAGCACCAGAACTCTCTCTGCCTTGTAGTAGAGCTGCAATTGATCCACATTGATCGCAACAACGAACACGAGAATACGTGATTGTAACTCTACCACCTAATGCCTAATTTAGGATCAATTTAAATCAATCAAAAATCGTTATAAGACAAGACCTTAGAGTACATCTCACAGGATTTGTAATATAGCTTCAACAGATGCATATTTTATAGGCCTATATAGGCTCAGATTTGTCTAAGGATTGTGAAAATTAGCCAAAGAGTCAAGGTTAGAGTATTCCCCAGATAAATGAATTAGAAACATATCTCCTTAATAATCCTGTATATAAACAGGTAGTATATAAGGCCATGATGCAGGATCAATGAAGGGCACTTACACATAAATACTGTTTTCACACCGATACTGTTTTCACACTGGAAATATTTTGCTTAACCCTGTACTATAGGTGGGGTTAAGGGGAGGTCTTAGCCCAACCTATAGTCCGGGGTTAAGCTTATTCCACTTTCTGTTCAGACTCGTATTTACCAAAGTGGGCTAGCCCCACCTATAGTAAGGGGTTAGCTGGCCCTGCAAAATAGCAGCTAGGGCTAACCCCGCAATTGTGGTGCTAACTCCTGCTAACGCTGCAATTGCAGGGCTAAGCAAATGAATGACAACAGAAATGAATAGTAGTCCGGTACTACGCAATGGAGCGTATCGCAGCTGGCCAGATGCGAAGTAAGGAGCCTACTGTAGTCCGGGGGTTAAGGAAATGCAGTGAGAACAGCGTGAATTTTCTTATTCCGGAATAGGCACTAGTACGGGACTAAAAACAGCGTGTGTGAAAAGCCAAACAAGTAAGTCCGGGGTTAAGGATAGTATGGGGCTAAGCACAGTACAGGGTTAAGCAAAACCAGTGTGAAAAGAGTATTACACATAAAGAGGAATAACTTACAGGTATTTAATTACCAGTGGCATATCCAGGGCTCTAGCTCCAAGGAGGGTGGGGGAGGAGGGAGAAGTTGAGACACAAGTCTGACAGCTTGTTGACAAGTACAACAATGAAAAGCTACTAGATACATTTTAGGTGCTTTTTAAATGCCACATTCTCTAACAAACAAGTTTATCACATTTCCAGGTGCTCTGAGGTCTGACATTTGCAACCTGGAGGGAGAGGGGGTGTCAAAGGGGGGCACTCTTTGTAGTTTGTAGTGTATGCTAGAGATTGGGTTTCCCTGAGGGGAAGGAGCACAATTTAAACAGATTTTCAGGTTAGCTGTTCACAAATCCACTGTATGATACTGCAGATTAACAGAGATGAGCCCTGTTCCTGTTGGCCTGCAGGTGTACATAGAAAGCAGGTCACCTAGAGTAACGTCTATACATGTATATATCATCATCCTAGAAGTCACAGCCTAGATTAAAGAGTGGATTAGGATTTTTTGCACCTAACTGTATGGATGACTTGCACTAGTAGGGGTGTGTAGAGCTGCAGTTGAGAACCTGGGTCCCCAAATTTGAACTCAAGAAAAGATCAACAAATTTCAAAATTAAATAAGGGCCAATGTATGTACAGAAACTAAATATCAATCTGGACAGACTGTGTCAAAAAAGTTAGTGTAGAGGCCTAATTTCTCGCTCTAGAGATTCCAGTAGATGGAGAGCTCATGAGACTGACAGCTAACGAGGCCGACAGCCCTCAAGACTGATGACCCACAAGACCAGCAGCCTTTTCACACACAGCTAAAATTCATCGTATCTAGAGATGATTAGAATCACTCAACAGTTTTAAACATGTTTATAGACAAAATTTCCCAGTGTGAACATCGTTTATACGATGTTGGGATAGATACGAAGTCGCGATCCATACGCCCCTAAAAGCAGGCTGCAGATACGAAGTTCGTATCTACAGCCTTTTCACACACAGCTAAAATTCTATACACATGATTAGTATAAACGTGTTTCGAACGTGTTTAAACTAATCACGAGCCTTTCACACACAGAAATTTCGTTGCGATCGTTAATAGTTTCGCGATTAACTACTGCTCGTAAAATGCGCAGTCGTGCCATTGCGCATTGAAGGTCATGTCATGTCAATCAAAGCGCACGCTCCATCCAGTTTAAACACGTTTAAACACGAATTTCCTTTCACACACAAAATGTCAAGCTCTCTAGATACGAACTTCGTATCTGCAGCCTGCTTTTAGGGGCGTATGGATCGCGACTTCGTATCTATCCCAACATCGTATAAACGATGTTCACACTGGGAAATTTTGTCTATAAACATGTTTAAAACTGTTGAGTGATTCTAATCATCTCTAGATACGATGAATTTTAGCTGTGTGTGAAAAGGCTGCTAGAGAGCTTGACATTTTGTGTGTGAAAGGAAATTCTTGTTTACACGTGTTTAAACTGGATGGAGCGTGCGCTTTGATCGACATTTTTACGAGCAGTAGTTAATCACGAAACAATTAACGATCGCACCGA
The DNA here is from genome assembly GCF_000002235.5 of Strongylocentrotus purpuratus. Classification (NCBI taxonomy): domain Eukaryota; kingdom Metazoa; phylum Echinodermata; class Echinoidea; order Camarodonta; family Strongylocentrotidae; genus Strongylocentrotus; species Strongylocentrotus purpuratus. Next base: position 19,753,435 of record NW_022145597.1, on the reverse strand, counting down.
AATTTCTGTGTGTGAAAGGCTCGTGATTAGTTTAAACACGTTCGAAACACGTTTATTCTAGTCATGTTTATAGAATTTTAGCTATGTGTGAAAAGGCTGCAGGACTGTTGGTCTTGTGAGTGGTCAGTCTGTAGCTGGACGGTCAGTCGAGACTAACATTGTCAGTCTCACAAGCCTTCTGACATCTTATCTGAAGGTTCAGCTGTCAGTCTCGATCAAGGGAAGAAGCCTTCAGGCCAAGCTACAATGTATATTCAAAACCTCTCTATAAGGGCCAAGGATAACATTGTCTCACTGCGAAGGTGACCTTTACAGGCTATACAACACATATTTCTTCCTAAAGGCAGACGAAATAGATGACCATTATAGAAAGGTGGCCTTCACAGAAAGGTGGCCTTTACAGAGAGTTGGCCTTTACAGAGAGTTGGCCACTAAGACAGGTTGAACTGTACATGTATACAGCTGCATGAAAGAGAACACTTTAAAAGTAGAGACCAGTTCTGGTCATGCGATTGCATTGTGAAAGAAACGCTGAGGAATCGATCAGAAAAGGTTGATCATCTAGCATATACATTTGTAAGTATTGGTGTGTCTGTAAGGTTCTGGAATCATCAAGATGATAAGAAATTTGGCCCAGTCTTGGTAAAGTTACAAGCACTATACACAGAAAGATATATATGGGATTACACAAAATGTGTCGGAACTGCCAACATTGGTTTCCTTATCTTTCTATGCTCATTACTCAGCCAGTATGCATCTTCTACCTAAATTGTTTGGCAAATGAATTTATTTGTAATCTTGAACATTCAGTGTAAGTTTCGTTTGATTCTATGAGAATTCATTTTCTTTTTTTTACCAGAACTCAAGTTTATCTTTAACATAATACAGGAACCGTAGAAGTCACATGACAAACCACCTGACATTCACACCATGTATGACATCCAAGGGCCATACAGACAGACGAAACTGGGGCAAAAACAAAATGTGATACCTGTAACATGTTTGTACAGTTGCCTTCATCTTCAAAACATATCCCTGGAGCAGGAAATAGTCTGCTATGCTCAGGGTAGAAAACAAAAACTGAAGGGGTACAGTGTACATGCGAGTTGTAATGAACACTCCCGCCCCCACCCCCCCCCCCCCCCCCCCCATTTACAGAAGCAAGCTGCCTGATAACTGTTTTTTTTTTTTTTTTTTCTTTTCTTTTTATTTCTTGTCTGAATGACATATATTGAATGGTTTACAGCAAAATGGACCAAAAAGGAAAGAAAAATCTAGAACGAATCGGGGTCCCCAACAACCCTATTTTCTGAAACATCACCAACATTGTTAAGTCTATAAATTGAATGAAATGTACTAAAAGGACTGACTTGGCAACCAGAATAAAATGCCAGTTAAAATCTCTTATTTGAAACAGAAGGCAAAGATATGATTTAAACCTATTATCATTATTTATATGTATTAATTTGCTTTATAATCAGCTTGTAATGAAGCCGTTCGTGAAGGTGAGATCACATGGAATCAGTCAATAATGTAGTTTGCTTGTAGTTGTAGTCCATGAACATGCAAGTTATATAGGCTTTGGGTCCTGCTTCATAAAACTTGTTATCAATATTAAACAAGTTTTACAATAACTGTCATAAGCTACTAAAATCATGGCATTTGATTGGCTGAAGCAGAAGGCAAAGTGTGTTTGTTGATAACAAGTTTTATGAAACTGGGCCCTAAAAGATAAAGACCAGTTATGGTCATGCAATTGCATTGCGAAAGAAACGTTATGAAATCGATCAGAAAAGGTTGATCATCTAGCAGTATTGATGTGTACTGCAACGTTCGTGAATCATCAAAATGATTAGAAATTTGGCCCAGTCTTCGTAAAGTTACAAGCACTGTACACAGGAAGATGTATATGGGACTACGCACACGTGCACGACACGTGCATTTATCTCTCACACACCAAACTAAACTAATTTACCAAATTTATCAATTAGTAGAGTAAGTAGACGGTTTCCCAGCAAAATTTTTATCATCATGAATTAGTCAAAACATATTCTTTCACATGATTGGTAATAAGAGCTTCCATTTTATTTTTTGAAATTGGGGCGTTTCCAATACTGGTCTTTACCTTTAACGACAAATAATGAGTTACATGTACCCTATATATAAATATTGGTTTAAAAGTGCACATCCACAGTGCACTTGTACTTGTAAACGATGACAAATACATCAACACATTATGTGAAATCCTGCAAAAGGTCACAGGGTCGTAAGGATTAATGTCATTACAAAGACGACATGAGACATCGCTCGGCATGTTTCAAATCTAATCCTGAATGTGACAATCGCATCACATTTCTCCCTCGCAACATGAATGTAAGGGGATGTCGAAGAGATTAACGATGATTCTATAGCTTGTGCAGAGAGAGAGGGGCTCAAGTTTGTTAGGAGACGCGGCTTAGCGCTTGACGACGTCTTAATTCCACCGACTGCCGTATACAGCGAGTCATCCTGCCTTCTGACGTAATGGATCACTGGAAGAAATTAGCAGTTCAGGTCGAAGGGAACCATAGACCTTAAGAAACCTTTCAAAGTAATTACAAAAGGTGTGCTTTTAACCAAGGCCTCATAATGGCATCTAAGTGACATGTGACTTGATATTGTGAGGGAGGGGAACCCCCCGTTTTCTCCTGAACTTGACAGTGACCTGGCAATGTTTAGGATTGCAACTTTGCATCGCATCACAAAGAGATCGAAAGCTTCATGAGGAATCGTTCAAATTAAGTCTGGTGAGTATTCAACAAAGAGCTAAAAACTTCTAGAACTGCTAGAATACACACAGAGGGGGTACTTTAAACTTAACAATATTGATATTAATAAAGGTTTTTGTATAGTGCTCATATCTGTCAGACTTGACACTCCTAGCGCTCCACATTTATTACCCGGCTCAGCATGGCTGCCATTATGGCGCTCTAGCATTTCAAAGAATTATTCCTGCCAGGTACCCATTTACATCACCTGGGTCGAGTGTGGCAAAGTTAGATTAATGTCTTGCCAAGGGACATTAGTGCCGCGGCAGGACTCAGATCGCAGACCTTGTAATCTACAGTTAGGTGACGTATCCACTCGACCAGGACACCTCTACATGCAGGGAATATAGTGTCTGCCAAGCGCCATAAACTTGAATCATTCTTTAGTTTAAATCCCTCCTAACTCTCACCAAATTATGTTAAAACCTGCACAGAACACCAGTCTGGACATGATTATGAAGAAAGAAAAAGAATTTTACAACTTGCTATTCCATATTCCAGATTAGGATGCCCATGACAGTGTCTAAATTCCGCGACCACTTTAATCTGCGGTGTCATGGAGCACAGCTGCGTCTGATTTACATGACCTAGGTTAAATATAATGTACTTCAGAAATAGTATAGATTTAGTAAAATTATCTTTTGATGAGATGAAACCTGATCAATTAAAGTTCTATCAAATCATTCCAGACTACATATGTTACATTACAAATATTAAACATGAATCTGAATTTAAAATTTGCAATTCATAAACTGTGGTATGACTGATTAAATTGATTTGATGCCTTATGCAGAAGATTACCTTGACATCTGAAATTCATTCAGAAGGAAAATGTTTTCATGAGTTTTAAATCATCTGATGAGGATTATTCTACATGATCAAGAGGCCTGTTTCCATCAGCTTGAGATTGCCAAATATCCCGCTATTTGAACTATCCCGATCGCAAATTATCCAGTTAATTTGCGCCTTCATCAGCCCGAAGTTGCAATTGGCGGGATATTTGGTCGAGATAATCATCCCAAGATATCTTGGGCTAGTTTGCAAAATATCCCGCTATTTGTCTGGTGCGTCTTCACTAGACCAAAGGCTCACATTGTGCGCGAACGCTGAGCAAAATATCCAAAGCTAATTTCTCGAGCTCGAGTTTCAAGTTTCGAGGTCAAGGCTTGAGCTGATGAAGACCTATTTGTAACTTCTGGATTATTTCCCAAATCAGAAATAGCGTGCTATTTGGCAATCTCGAGCTGATGAAAACAGACCCAAGGAGATGGAGCAACTCTTCATATTGAAGCAGTTGACATGGAACCCGGGGATATGTGTCCGAGGTATAGTGCCAGGGACCACGCAGGAGGAAAGTCTCCTAGTTTAGCGGTGGATAGTGGTGGTTATTTTACCCGACTGCTAAGAAAGCATAAATGCTTGTTAGTATTCAACCAGAGGACAGACGCTTTAGGTCTGCTCCGAGGGACCTGGTAATGAAGATTAATGCCTAATACCAAAGGGCACTAACGTATCGACTTGGTTTCGAACCCGGGTCACCCGATTACGAGGAGCTATCCCATACCATCAGACCATTATCCCTATGCACCCACCCCCCCCCCCCTTCCAAGCCATGGCTGTATATATCTTAATTATCACATTTTGACAAATCATGCTGATAATGGTTTAAAACTAATTACAATTCTTTTAAATTGCAAACTGAAAGCCATTAGCCAAAAGGCTACCATCACATTTGGAATATTGAGGGAACCGTTTGAATTTAATTTATTTTATGAACCATCCAGGTCTCACCATCAACTTAACGAGCCAGGAAGTCTTCAAACGCTGGCAGGATACGAGCCGTTAATCTAATCTAGTTTTCATGAGCGAATTTGAGAAGTGTCATTCATATTGGCACTAGCTGTCTGGGCTTTACAAGAAACTAATGACAAGAAGATTTTAGAATTAATTAAGGACCATGCAAACCGATGCTATTTTTACAATTTTTAACACTTTTTGAAATTTTTACTATTTCTGGCAACAACTGCTCCAGTCTTTATAACACCGTCCCAAGGTACATGTAAGGTCTAAGATTAGAGCTATAACTGGGTTTAAAGTTATGTTTCTACAGGTTTAGGGATAGGGTTAGGTGTAATGTTGGGTCAAGGGTTGAATTTAGGAGTTCAGTTCAGTTAAGGAAAGTGCAGGAAATCAACTGTGCAGCAATAGTTGCAGGAGCGTGTGTTATATAACTGTGACTGGTGAACGACTAGGCTCTGGAAAACTTCAAAAGAGCTCTGGTAGTTTAAAAAATGCTGTTGAAATGTTTACTAAAAAATGTAAATACGGTAGCATAAAAATCCCTTTGACAAAATTGCACTTTTTACCACACCAAATCCAAAGAAAACTTCAAAAAGCCTTGAGACTACTTTATCAGTCTCTGACTGTGTCAAGGGCAGCTACATTTAGGGCCTCTGAAAGTAGTCTTTAGCTTTACAATTCAGACATTCTGTTGTGCTCAGTGACAGATAGGGATTTGACTCTTGCAAACTACGTATGTTCATGCTTTAATGAAATACAGTTAGTATCCCAACGAGAGTAATGTTTACTCATTAGACTGGTCAAACTGTAGACTATAGACTGACCAGTCAGACCACATACTGCATGGTCATCACTCATCATGCTTCACCAGGTGACTGTCCAAGCTAGGTGACCATTTCCTGAATCACATGATGTCTCTCTCCTTCTGTATGGATTGGTCACACTATTATGACTCATTTAATTATATATAGCTCCATTTTCATTTAAAGACATACAGTCGCTAGTTTCTGTGTGAGTTACTTTACAGTTGGCTTATAATATTACCAGGGAATTAATAGTTGTAACATTTATACAGATTTTACACACTGCAGCAGCAAACTTTGGTGTCCACCGAGATCCTTCTGAGAGATACTCCAACTACAAACCTTTCTGGAATCTGTTAATTATGGAGTGAGATGATGATGGCTTTTTCTTAAGGCAAGTGCGTAGCCAGGATTTTATTTTAGGGGGGCGGTAGTGAGCACGCAAAGCATGCAAATCACTTAAAGAGCGAAACGCGCTCCCTAGCAGGGAGGGGGGAGTTTCCCCTTTGAAAGCTTTGAAAGAAGACGATTCGTTGTATCTTTCTCGACTCATAATCCTTGTCTGAATTCAGTCCTCCCCTCCTGCGCATAGCGCGGAAGCTTTGAAAGAAGACGATTCATTGTACCTTTCTTGACTCTTAATCCTTATCTGTATTCAGTCCCCCTCCTGCAAGCTTTGACCTTTCATTATTTTATTAGAGAAAGAAGACGATTCGATGTACCGTTCTCGACTCTTAATCCTTATCTGAATTCTGTTTACTCCCCTCCCGCACAAAGCACAGAGGCTTTGAAGTTTCATTATATTATTAGAGAAAGAAGACGACTCGAAATACCATTCTTGAGTCTTAATCCTTGTCTGAATTAATTCAGTCCCCCTCCCCCTCCCCCCCTCCCTTCTCCCCCCTCCTGTTCGAAGCGCGGAAGCTTTGACGTATTATTAGACAAAGAAGACGATTCGTTGAACCTTTCCCGACCCTTAATACTTATTTGTATTCAGTCCCCCTCTTTCGAAGCATGAAAGCTTTGACGTTTCATTAAATTATTAGAGAAAGAAGACGATTCGTTGTAACGTTCTCGACTCCTTTTCCCTTTTTCTTCCTACGTTCTCTTACTTTTTTTCTTCTCTTTCTCTATCTTTTTTTTTATTTGGCCGGCGTTTTTTTTTTTTGGGGGGGGGGGGGCGACTGCCCCCACCGCCACCCCCTGGCTACGCGCCTGCTTAAAGGGATCCGGTAACTTTGTCTCAGATTCTGAAACAAAATCCCAGATTTAGCTCATGCTGCAATGATAATTATATTACCTTTACATGTAGGTCAGTCAGGAACCCCATGACTTTTACAAGCAAATCGCCTTTCTGATTATCAAGATATTTAAGATTGAAAATCAAACCAAATTTTGTGTTTTCCTTTATGATTTTAATAACACTACAGTCTATTGTGGAAAACGAGTATTGTAAAACCGGTCAATCAAAGATTTTTACTTTTTTTGAGGCACTTCTTGACCATTTTGAAGTGCATTTTTTTTAGGGCTTCAATATTACACCATATCACAGACATGGATAACACGTAGGGCTGTTCATCTCAGATCTAACATTGTTAAATGATGCCTTTAAGGGCAGTCCTTTTGAATGAAGTGAAAGTGTAAGCATTACACAAGGCCTCTGAGGCCTGTCAGTAATAAAAAGTGAAGTCTGCTCTTGGCGATTGAATCCCCACCCTCACCTACATGTAGTAGTCAATAGCTGCACTATTACTCTGCAAGCAAAAATCATCAAGTTTTCTCACGTTCCTGTGTTTTTTTTAGCATTTTTTTTAGTTGTGTTTGCTCGTATATGTTGTGTATGCAACTACCAGCAAACACACCAAAAAACAGATCGAAAAATCCACCTCAGCAGAAATTTCACAGACTTTTGCAGAGTAAATTCCTGCTCTCGAAGCATTGGGGAATGATTCAGGTTTTTGGTCATGTGACTCTCCAAAAATCACTATCTGCAAACACTGATGGTTTTACCAAATTTATGCTTTTTTCTTAATGCACAATTCAAATAATCCACTGTGCAACAGAAATGAATTCCACAAAATCTCACACAAGCTGCAGCGCTCACATTGCTTTGCTCAATGTGTGATAAATATGGAATAGCCCCCTCTGGTGTTTAAAGTTTTACAATAAGTAGTGCAAATTTCCCAGTAGCTCAATTTTTCAGATTGGAAATTAAAAACAAATTATTTTACATCTTTAAAGATGAAGTTGAGTTCTGGTCATGCGATTGCATTCTGAAAGAAACGGTGTGGAACCAACCAGAAAAGGTTGATCATCTAGCATATAAGAATTTGTGTGTATTGCAAGGTTCTGGAATCATCAAAATGATAAGAAATTTGGCCAAGTCTTGGTAAAGTTACAAACACTTGCACAGAAAGATGTATATGGGACTACACGAACACGTGGCGTAAAAAGCCGCCCCCCCCCCCCCCCCCCCGATTTTTACGATGTTACATGCATATTTAGAATATGAAGGCATTTGAAGAGCAATGCTTTTCAGGGAATATGTCTTAACTGATGTTCTTCCACACTTGCATAATAAGAATGAGTAATGCTCACAAATTATTTTTCACCTCTTCCCAGAACTCAACCTTCTCTTTAAGATGTAAACCCCTCTTTTCGATGCCAATTTCTACAAACTCAAACAGAAAAGGTAGCATGACATTTCTTTCTACAAATTTAGTTTGGACTCTGGGAGTTGAAATACATGTGTAATTGTGTATATAATACTATCTACATACTGGCTATGTGTCTGTCCATAACACTTCGCTCTCCTTTTGTACAACATAAATAGTACTTTACCTGTGTCCTCATATTACTTTTACTTAAATCCATAATGAATTTGAATTACTCTGAATTTCAACATAAATGCAACATTTGTTTTTTTCCCTAGGTATGTTTTATGTTCTCCCTCCTTTCGAAGAATATGAATAACAGCCAACAGCAGTGAAACTGAGGAAAATACTAATATACAACATATACTACTTCATTGCAGTCATAGGTTGCGTATCTCAGATTATATTCTTATATTTCACAGTAAAATCAATGAGTTAACACTAGGCAAGCTTACCAAGTAACTCCTTGGTAAAACTAGTATCAGTAAAACTGTAATGCTATTGAGTTGAAATAAAAAAAAATCAACTCCAGGAATAATATCATACCCATTAAAAAAAAAAAAAAATGAGAGTTGGCAGCTTCGACATTTCAGAATATTCTTACGTTACAATATACTAGGAAGTAATATATATTTGTTGTACCTGTATGTGCTAGCAGCCAATATATACAGTAATATCAAGAGCAACAATAACAAGGAAATAAGTGTGACATAGTGTGATTCTAAGACCCTAAGGATGTACGTACATTGCTTTCAATCACTTGCTTCCTTGGAAATAGGAAAGAAATGGCACAAGTTTATACAAACATGAGATTTTTAAGAAAATCACGGCAAGAAGGGCATTTTTATTCATTTTATTACATCAAGGGTAGAATTGTTAGTTACATGTTGTAACTATGAGATCCATAACGTATGTACACTGTATATGCACGCATACAACATATTAAATTTTTTAAATCTATAGATACAAAAATCAATAGACACTATATTTCAATGCCTTGTATGCCCCAAAACCTTTCTCCACTAATTGTTTTGGGATGATTAATGTGCTGGAAACAATTGTCAAAATGTCACTCTTTAACAAGAGAGAATTTCCCTTTTGAGAGTGTTGTTTTTAATGTCTCTGTTGATGTTAATTGTTGTTGTTGATAGTGATGGTGGTGCTGATAGTGTTACTTTTGTTATTGCTAATATTTTTGTTCTTGTTTTTGTTATTGTTGTTGCTTATATCATCATGAATACAAAACAAAAAAATGAGTTAATTAATGCATGAAGTATTGAGCATGTGGTCAAAATATTTACCTTCATGAGAAATCCTGGTCCTCCTGAATCAGGTACTATCCTGTATTGATAAATCCTACTGTCACACCTGTAAGTGACAAAGAAATAAAGAGGAAAATACTGTAAATAAAATGAATAAACAGATCATAAAATCCTCTGTTATACCCACATCTTAGTGTCTTGGTATCACATTATTTTCAAGACAAAAACATAAGTCAATAACAATGCATAATTAATGATTGATACCCCTATAGACTCTTTGCAACAAACAGAATATCTCAGAATCATAACCTGTACATGCAAAATGTACATGTATGTCTCTACAACATTGTTCTCCTTTGTTGTGCAAGTTTGAACAATAAAGTGATGTTTAAAAAAACATGTAGTGAATATCCTAACCATCATCAGAATAATACAATTTTCATATTACATCATTATTCATATTATTAACATTTCTATCTAATTATCATTATCCTCCTTATCCTCATCATCATCATCAGGAGCATCATCATCATCATCATCATCATCACCTTCATCATCATCATCATCATCATCATCATCATCATCATCATCATCATCATCCCAATCAACATCATCATCATCCCATTTACCATGATCATCACCATCATCACCATCACCATCAACATCATCACCACAATCATCATCATCATCATCATCATCATCATCCTAAAACAGAATCATAACAAACATCATAAATTTGCTATTTATTCTCCTTCAATTCAGGCAAATGAGAACTAAGAACTAGGGCAAGTTGTTGCCCCTAGAGGTGCCTGATCAGGAAACTGTAAAATAATATTTTGGACCAACGTTATTGTTTTGAGTAGATGTTTAGGCATGTTACATCCTAATGGCTTCTTTCAGCATGGAAACATCAGAGGTGAAAGGTAGCACTTCCTATAGATTAGATGGTAATGAAAGACACTGATGCATATCCTTCCTAAAACACCCTGCACTATTTTTGGATGGGATCTTGTGGGTATATATATGTTAAAGGTAATAATCAATATTTGAAATGAATTTAAGCAAGCTGCATAAATAAATACCAAGCCCTACAGTGTACATGTAGTACCAAGGTAAAAATGTAATTGTCAACCACGAATGTGCCATTAAATCCTCTTGATAAATTAATAGATTAATCAATAATGATAGCTGATCAGAGAATCTAGAGAAACCCATATATTGTACACACTGTATCACTAGAAAATAAAGACGCCAAAATGTTCTCATCAATGCAGCAACCATGCAGTCAATCAATAAACATTAAGACCAGATATCATCGGTAAATCAATCAATCAATCAGTCAAACAATCAATTAATCATTCAATTGCTCAGTCAATTAATCAACTAATCAATTACTCATTGAATCAATCAATTAATCCATCCATCGATTGATCAACCAAATAATCAATCAATCATTCAAAGAAATTAATTTGACAAATCAAATAATCCAGCTATCACTTGATGAATTAATTCAATCATTCCAGAAATCCATCTATTGATCCTGTCATCATTTGATCATGTAATCAATCAGTTGATCAAAATGTGTCAACAATCAAGCAATCATCTGGCATTCAATAGATTGATCAGGCAATCATTTCATTATCATTATCATTATTCGGGGCAGCGCCAGGAGCGTCACAACGTGACGGACATGTGCGCTATATAAGAAGCCACCATTATTATTATTATTATTAAGAATCAACCATTCCATCAGTCGACCTCAAATTCATTCAATCAAACAATATAGAATGTAATCAATCAATCAAAAATTCAATCAATCAATCAATTTATCAATCCAGCAAAATTAGAAACCAATTACTCAATCCAGTAATCAAACTTGTAATCAAACTTGTAATCAAACTTGTAATCAAACTTGCAATCAATTTGCAATCAATTAGTTGATAAAGTAAGTCCCAATGAAAGCAAACTACAGTACTTGATCTGATGATCAAGGGCAGGTCCAAGCTATTTGGATTGTGACGTACTGGACATTCAGAGACTTTAAACAAGAAATAACAACAGATGAAATTATTTATATGGCTATCTTTTGGTATGAGTCTGTGGCTATTATGGGCTAGTTCATTTGTGGAAAGTTTTAGTTCTGACAAATTCTTTAATTCATTTTTAATGTAATGTGCTGCGTGATGTACGGGACGCTGCATAGCCATATAAATAATTTCATCTGTTGTTATTTCTTGTTTAAAGGTACTATGTCCCATTTGCAGGCCAAAAAATGAAAAAGTTAAATTCCAACTGCATTTGAAAGATAATACTAATTTAGAACTTCCCTAAAAAAGGTGGGGCTTGAAAATGTCTTCAAGTGGGAAAATAACGATTATCAGTTATCAAATCGACTTTAGGGCTATAGAGCCCAAAAGTAATAGTCTTGATTTTCAGACAATTGTACCGAATGGTCATACGTTTTATACTGCGCAAAGATTCAATCAGTTTAATCTTGGCCATTACAAGAAGTGGGTTATTGATGTAGACAAATACTTTACAGCTCATTTTATGTGTGTTATTACCAAAGAAGAAAAAAAGGAAGTCAGTCACTCAATAGCGTCTGACAGTGAAGTCTAGCAAGTACATGTAAACGGGTTTCCTTGCATAATTTGAATATTAGGGCACTGCTAATGTTTAAATTTCACAGATAGGACATACATGACATATTCATAATTCCTGCAAAGTTCTACAGAATTTGAGGTTGGCTGCAAAAGGGACATTGTACCTTTAAAGTCTCTGAATGTCCTGTACGTCACAATCCAAATAGTTTGGACCCGCCCTCAATCAATCAGTCAATCGATCAACTCATTTATCAGGGTAATGGGTTCCTAGTATGCCATGTGCAGTACACGTGATCATTAACATAGTGACATGAGTAAAGTGCGAATCATGTGCAAAGTTGCCAATTTAATGAGGCTAATGTTCATCACTCCCCCATGATTGCTACGAAAGATAAGGATGATGCACAGTAATATAATGAACTGGCAAGGTCATGGTATGGTTATGGAGTGCAGCAAAGGAGTATGAACTCATGGCTATGGGATGTATATACTGTACAAAACTGTACATGTACGTCTGTATACAAATATATGTGTTCAATGGACATACTTACAGTGTATATGCTTAAATATTATTTCAGTGTAAAGCATGCTGCTGAAATAATTTGGACTGATATTTCTTCATTACCATCAGGAATATTTTACATCACTTTCCAATCTGGATTTGATGTGTACCGTATGTACAAGAAATTAGAAATTAGAAATTCAGTATTTATTGTCCATTCAGAATTTTTTTGTTGTTGACTGGTATAAATGCCAAAAAAAATTTACAAAGAGAAATGATCTTAAAGCCCCACTGCACTACTTATAGCTGCTTGCGCCCGCTATATAACAAACAATGCATAATTGGTGACCATTAATCATGATCCTCTTTTTCTAACGTTAATTGAGAGCTGATTTGATGAGATAATCACTTGTCCAGTGACCTTGCAGGGTGGTCTAATCCCTCCTGTACACTAGTACAGATGGGCTTTAATCATAGACAATTGGCTCTCAAGGGCTGATGGTCAATGAAGTTGCCTGATCAAGGTATGGTTAGTGGGCAAGGGAGTGTAGGCGGGCGGCCGTTCTATGACACACGATCTGGTGACAATTTATCCACTGTTAACTTCTAATTCCTAACAGCTCCCATACTAGATCAAACACTATAAATGTACCGGTACATTAAATAAAACTAACCAAACCTAAACACCCAACTGCCACTGTATTAAAACACTAGCCAGATATACCTGTTAGGTATGAGCAGGGAGGAGCAAATGTCACCAAAGCAAATGTGGGGCCACTTGTTTCCCACCTCCCTGGTTAGGCCAGGTGCCAGGTGGGGTTACAGACCACAGATAACAAGTATAACAATGGATCTGGGACTGTACATGTATGTGGCACTGGCAGGCAGTTTTCAGAGGGAAAGGGCGAAAAGAGAGAGGGAACGCTAGAAAAGGCAGTATTATTAAAGGCACTTTCCATTAGCGGCTTAGCCTGAACAATCTTTAGCTTGAGATAGTTATTACATGCAGGATTTTTTCTTACACTAGCCTCATTTAAACTAACCCTAACCCTAAACCCAACCTAAAATCCAGTTGCAATTACCCAAACCGTTATCTATATCTTTGGATGAAATAAAGCCCAGAGCAAACATCACAGGAGCAAATTTATCAAATCAGTGCTACTCGCGAAATCAGTCCAAGTTTAAATTTCCCAAACTCTACAAGCCTGAGTTGAGTAACCCTCACTTATGAGGGATAAGTTTGCGCTACAGAGAATACCATAATCCAAATGCAATGCATTTTTTTCTCTTGAAAAATAATTCACTACTTGACTACAGTATGTAGAAGGCTTTTTTATGAAGAGCCCCAATTCACACAAAATGATAGCTCAAGCTATTAAACATCACAAGCACGAATGAAGCCCTGGTGCCATGATCTAGTGCCTGGATATGTCACCAAACTGTGGATTACATGGTTTGCGGTTCGAGTCCCACTGCAGCACTAATGTCCTTTGGCAAGACATTAATCTGCATCTGCCAATCTAAACCCAGGTGATGTAAACGGGTACCTGGTATAAAGAAATTCCTTGAATACCAGAGCGCCTTATGAGGGCCGCTCGACTAAAGCCGGGGTTATACTAGTACGGTCCTTATTAACATTAGTGTACGTGACATGCTTTGAAAATATTACTTTCATTATCATTATCACCATCATTATTATTAAATACTCTACCAGTACTTGCATATTCACAGCAGATAAGCTTGGGCTAGGTGGAATCGCACCAATTTCCCTTGATCCCATAAAACAAAGCGTAGCAATCGATTGGAACATTGATTGATTGATAAAATGATCAATTGATTGAACAAGGTGATCCATAAGTAACTGGTAATCAATCATAAATCTATGTTTGCACTACACAGCCCCAAGATCAAAATGACTGACCCGTTTCACATACTCTAGCAATTGGCTAATGAGAACAGGCCTAGAGAGAATATAAATGCGGCAAGACCTTGCAGTTAGTTTCCTGGCTCAGGAAGACTCAATTTGAGTGACAGGAATAAAAACAGACATGCACCGGCTCACACACTACGTTGCTACGGCGACTCGTCACAACTCTTACAATATAAGGCATTCTCATTACTGTGGATGTATATTTAAATGCATTGCGCACAGTGCGTTACAAACAAAAACAAAAACAAAAACAAAACAGAAATTAAATTTAACATAGTAGTACAGTACATTTTTTCATTCAACTCTATGATGTACATGTAGGGCTTCCTCCTTTTTGCCCTACAAAAGGGGTTATTGATTTACAAATTTGTGAAAAGTTTGATCATATACAGTACTTTAACAAATACATGTACCTGTAGGGCCTTCTCGTTACTACACAATTGCATGTCAATTTACCAGCTCTATGCACATTTTTGTTCATTCGTATTTCAAACCAACAAAAAAACAGAGAATAAAGACTGCTATGCATTCCTTAATTCATCATATTTTTTTGAGGTTCGCTTAATATCTTAATGTTAGAGTAATTTCTACATGAATATAAAAATAGAAGTATTCATATGATAATCAACTTATTCATATTCACATCATTATCAAATGTTACATTGTATGTTTTCACTGATTTAAATGTTGATCATTTCGCTTCAAGACTTTCAGAACATCTGAACGAAAATCAATGGATATAGATATTCTAGTTATTGAAAGATGACTTTCATGTGAAAGCAGTGAAATTACTACTTCTATTAAACTGACATTTGAAACAACTTTCACATCTTGAAATATATGATATTACATGTATTCCTCAGCACAGATTATGTGAGCCTGAAGACTACAAAATGTCTACCATTCAACTGAAGATATCGTTGTAAAAGAACAAAAAAAGAGCTACAAGTTTATGGTCTGCAGTATGTCTGAGCATGGTCTGAGAACCAGAATATTCAACACAAGTGTTAACACCATTCTGCTTTTGAAAAGACAAAATATCATAATAGAATAATCAAATATCAAATGTAAAGACCTGTCATTGCCAGTGTGGAAATAAGTCATGGCATTGACCTAAAAGATTTTCCTAACAGTTAATGCCTAACGTAGGCCTATAATATGTCCAAACAAACCTACATGTGTACATCTGTAGTCACACAACAAATTTCTGTGCTCTTGGTCAAGGTATTATGTAGCAGGAAGTCACTGTACGTAAAGTTCACTTGTAACACAATGACACGCTGCAATCTGCAACACCCTCTTCATAATACAATGCCATTTCTCCTCCAGAGCACTAGACACAAGGAATAAGAAATAAATGTCATACAGACTCACTTGCTTCCTTAAAGGTAATACAAAGTTTTGGGAAAGTTTGAAAATTGGGTGGATAGTGATTCTTTACAATTTTGATATACTGTATGTGGATGGCTGGATGCTCCTGTGGATGTTTAATAAGCTCTAGAAAATTAAGCCCCTAAAACACTTCTGCTTTCGAGAAAAATTGAATGTAAAAATTTCCGGTGCTCCCGGTAAATTTTGATAAATTTCAAATAGCGCCATGGCCGTACAATGGTAGCTGCGACCATGAAAATCTCAGAATATGTAGTTGTGATATATAATTTCAAAACGGAAATCTGATCGGTCGATTTTAGTCAAGGAACATTGTTTATAGCTTAAATAATATCTTGGCCTCGAGAGGGAGCTATACAACATGAAGAGTTTATTATTTACAATTTCATAATTTTAGACTCAATTTCGACCCGACAACGATCACTGAATATTGTAGGATCGCATATGCTTCCAATATGTTCATTTGAACCAAATTCATAACCCCATACCAAAACTTTGTATTACCTTTAAACAGCCAACATCTCTAGAACTTTGCATGAATTATGAAAATGTCACATACATGTACATGTATGTCCTATCTGTAAAATTAAACGCTGGCAGTGTCCTTGTATTCAAATTATGCAAGGAAACCTGTTTACTTTCTAGACTTCACTGACTTTCAGACCATGTACCGACTTCTTTTAGAGGAAACCCTTTTTTTCAATCAGGAAACTCAGTTTTGAAATCTTGTCTAGAAGCTTTGGTATCCTCATAGCCTCACACTTTTACAGTGGTTCAGGTTGCAGGTTCAAATCCCTCCTGGTTCCACAATCTGTCTGAACTTGGTTTCATTCTTATGCTGATCATCAGGCAGATCTTGAACACTAGAAGTCCCAAAACAATAGTTCTCTCTCACAAATCTTTCCCACAAAGGTTCTAATCTTAAGTTCTTAACCCTAACATTGACAAACTAGACTACTTGGGAACTTTCGTTGGGTCACTTTTATTCATTTTGCACCAGCTCAAAAGAATAATCTATCACTTATCAGAATCCTACTTGAAAATCTTACTTCCTGATAGCATGTGTCATGACTTTAGAGAACAAAGTCCTTGGAATCATAATGGTTTTGTGACACAAGTGTGTGGGTGTACATGTAGGACTACATGTAAGGATAGAAATATAGTTCCTCAATTAAAATGTTAGGGAAACATTCCCCAGGTAAAGTTGCAATTGAAAAATGGGAAAACAAAAATTACAAGTGGTCAGTGGTTTAGGTAAAATGAATATACCAAAAAAAGGTAGCTGCAAAGCTCCAAAAGAGCTCTGAAAAGGGCAAAGAAGCTCTTGTTAAAGGTAATACAAAGTTTTAGGAAATTTTGAAAATTGGGTGGATAGTGAATCTTTACAATTTTGTTATATTTGGATGCCCCTGTGGATGTATTATATGCACTAAAAAGATTAGCCCCTAAAACACTTCTGTTTTCGAGAAAAATTGAATATAAAAATTTACCGGTGCTCCCGGTAAATTTTGATAATTTTCAAATAGCGCCTATGGCCGTACAATGGTAGCTGCGACCATGAAAATCTCAGAATATGTAGTTGTGATATATAATTTCCAAACGGGAATAGCTAACTGGTTGATTTTAGTCAAGAAACATTGTTTCATAGCTAAATTAATATCTTGACCTTGAGAGGGAGCTATACAACATAAAGAGTTTATTATTTATAATTTCATAACTTTAGACTCGATTTCAATCGCGACAACGATCACTGAATATTGTAGGATCGCATATGCTTCCAATATGTTAATTTGAACCAAATTCATGACCCTGGATACCAAAACTTTGTAATACCTTTAAGAAACAATAAAGTACATCAAACTCTAAATCTTTGTGAGGAATGTCATTCTTTGTGGAAGCAAATTGAAAAGGAAGTCTTTTATAGCAAAACAGTATTTTTCACACTGGTAGTTCCTCCATGATACTCCAAATATACAGTGCACAATGGAGGCTATAACCTCAGTAAATTGGATGATGGCCTGCTCTAAACTGGAGATGATAAAACCAAAAATATTTTTGTCATACATTGTAATTGCAAGCAGTAAATTTGATTTCAAATCTGTATGATTATTGTAATCATAAAGCACACGTCTATCAGGGAAATGAAGCAGAAGAAATAACAGTTTTATCACCTTGCAATTTACTGGAGAAAATCATTAATATGATGATATTCATTGTTATGTGGATGAAATGATAAAAGTCCCATTTTAAAATACTTTCCATTGAAGAAAATATATCACTATGATGAGAAGCTATCTGAGCCCTGACATTAAGTTGATTTGAATGAACACAAACAAATCAGATATATTGGTCAGACAGAAATAAAGAACTAGGCAACTAAAAGTTCAGAGTTTTTGGAGTTTTGAAAATCCCAGCACAAATATAATATCAATGATTAGATCTTTTCACAAAATGTTTTGTATAGCAATTTTCAGGGGAAAGAACAATTAAAAGAAGAAAAAAATACCACGAAAGGCTTACTTGCCTTTTCAGAGAGGGGTTTCTCCTTCAGGGCTCGACATACATGTAAACAGGTGCCTGGGAGACACTCAAGGGCACTCAAAAACTATGTCTGGATTTCTGATTTTCTGAACCTCCAGAATTTCACAATTTTACATGGGGCTTTATGCATACAGACATTGAAAATCTAAATCTGGATCCCCTCCCCCAAAATGTTATTATGGAGCCCTGCCCACAACATACATGTACATGTATATAAACAAAATTGATGTCTAAAGGTTTCTGAACTCCTTTCTCAATGTTCTGCCCCCACCTGGAAAACTGAGACCTTAGAAGACGGAAGACGGGGAAAGCAGGAAGGAAAAATTCATTATGGCTACGGCTCCCTACCCCAGGAAAGGTAACTTCCCTTTTATCCTAGCCTTCAGATAAGTTATAGGGAATATCAGGCCTATACAAATAGTGCATACTGGACTGTGCACACATTGGGGAATCCCGTCTACAGAAAAGGATTGATTTGCATAAAAAATAGTTTAATGTCATATTTCATTTTCAATTTTCCCTTGGTTGTATACTATATGTATACAAAACCAAGCACGAACTCTCTCTCTCTCTCTCTCTCTCTCCCACTCACTGTACACAATTCCCTGTTCAATGTACAGTATGTGACATATAAAGCAATACAGCTGAAATCCTACTCCCTAGGGGTGTTAGCTTCCTGAAAATATGAAAATGAAAGACATATTTCCTGGTTCAAGTAGCATTATTCCCTGCCATATATAATGTACATGCAGAATATTGTAGTAGTGCATTATACCAGCACTGATTGGTACAAGAGTGTAGTGTATACAAACACACCTTATATAGAAACAATAATACCTGAAGAGGTGTTGTGAACTTTCAACTTAGTGTCTTAATGTTTAGAACTTTGAGCTACATTTCACATTGTCTGCCCCAGATCAGATCGGCATACTCCTTATCATAGATGTGAACATGCAACTTACATGTACAAACTGTCAAACAGGACTACCAAAATAACTCTAGCATTCTAATTAATCTAATTACAATCAATCAGTTCTTGAATCAATAATTATCGCCATGCAATGTGCATCACTATGTGGTCTTTCATGTGGTTTATTTGTGACTTGTGCCAACAATGCTAGACATCACAATACTTCCTCCTAGGTAAGTTGATGAATCAAGTTCTTATGAACACAATATTAGGATTAACAACTAATCCATTATCCTGTAAGCTGTTTCCATCCAGGCCTTTCAGGATATACTTATTAAACTAATTAAGTGCCCTATGGTTTACCTAATAGAATAGGATTATAGGAGAGCATACATGGGGTTGGTAAACTTGTCAGGATTTACAGAGTGTGTAGCTTTAAAAGAAAAGGTGACAGTGCTCAAAGCAGAGTTAGGAGCACACATGTACATGTACATAATGGAATAGGAAAGGTCCAGCGAGAACTTCAGTTTGAGTTCTTATGAACACAATGATTTGATTAACAGCCAGTTCAAAATAATTCTAGCTGTCTACCACTGAGTAGATCAGGATGCAGTTCACAAGACAATTACTCAGATTAATCTAACAGGATTATCCAAAACTGATCAACGGCTTCCATGTACTGTGCATGGAAGAGAAAAAGTACAAGCACTGAGAGGGTCTTTACTATTCTGTGTAAAATTAATTTTTTGTATGAACACTTTCTTAATAATAATAATAATAATAATAATAATAGTGGGTTCTTATATAGCGCTCATCCTCATGTCTGTCAGACTTGTTTAAGACATTAGAAAGTCCAATTTTTCATAGCAATCCTAATGTATTTTCTGCATTTTTTCAGGGCTCTTATTGAGATTTTCGATTGTTTTTTCTCTTTGCCTTTTTTTTTGGGGGGGGGGGGGAGGGGGCACTTTAAAGAACTAAATCATTATCCACTACTGTTTATTAAGCTGGCACTCTTCCTATGAAGTGGACACAGACACAGGTAAGAATGTTATTTAATGAATGCATACAAAGCTTCACATAACTTCATAAGGAAATACTCTCATACTAACCTCTCATGTGCAACAAGTGAAAAATAAGGTAGGTACTACACATTAATATCCTTAATAACCTCTCAAATAAATCATTTCCAGATGGGGCAAAACAGATATTCCACCCCAACTAAAGAGATTGGGAGACACCCACAAGGCCTGAGATTGGAAATGCACCTCAGCAAAAAAAATAAGTGTCACGATGATGACAATTTACAGCAACAACAATAGTGGTAGTACTAGTAGTGGTACTTGGTAGTAGTAATAATGATGATGATGATGATGATGATGATAATGATGGTGATGATGATGATGATGATGATGATGATGGTGATGATGATGATGATAGTGATGATGACGATGATGTTAAATAATAATAATGAAATTACTAGGCTAGGTCTAATAAAAATAGACCTAGAAAAAAAAGTCTAGATCTAGAACATAGAAGGGTCTACTGACTTACTGTCTAATAATATTATTTAATTATTCAATAAAGATAATTAAATTGGCAAGTAAGCAAGTAAGTACATAAGTAAGTAACAGAAATACTTTTTAAACCTCGTTGATCACATGCCATTTTTTTCGAGCCAAGAGTAAAGACTAAAGAGTACTACAATGTGAAGTATTGGAAGAGCTCGGACTCGGAGCCACAAGAAAGACGAGACGTGGCCGTGCCGCGCTTCTAGCCCGGAGGTCCGGCTAGGATGAAGGCCCAAACGCGCTCGCACAGCTGGATGAGCTTAATCTACACAATATCGAACATTGACGATTTACAGATAAAACAATACATATATAGCACTTACAAGACTGACAGCACATATGCCCCTTTGATGTTCTCGCTGTCTCGAACGACAAAAGCGCCATCTTTTCCCGATTGGTGCAATAATTCTTCCGTTTCAAGTCGTGAAATACGGCCGTGGTACCACGGATATTGTGTGGCCATTATTGTTCATGCTATGTACAATTCCTATGGTGATTTCACACTCGAGCCAAGTACCGTAGTTGTCCAAAACTGAAAACCATAACACAACACACGTGTAAAGTATTATCGCCGTTAATCTCCAAATGGTGACAAATTTCTGAGTGGCAGCTCCAATTCTTAGATGTTAGTCCCTGTCCTAAGTACAAGCATTACTGTATTCCTGCACTTTATAATGCAATATCATCCATAATCCTATGAACATTTCCAGACTATTCATGAGCCTCTTTTCGCTGGGTTTGATTACTGTACAAAATGCATAAGGGTGATTTTTACAATCGGAACTTCCGGGTTCGCGAGATCTATATTATTTTGTGTTCGTGAATAAGAAACTTTAAGAAAAAAAAGCATGTCATCAAAATCTGTTCATTCCCCTCAACCCCCCCCCCCCCCCCCCATTCCGCAGGCCATTTAATTGAGTATAATATTTTTAAGTGCATTTTAGCAGAATTTTGGCGGAAAATAATTTAAATATTCAGCGATCTTGAAGGCTCTAAGCCTCACTTGACAAGTTGTTTTGATATTCATTGAGGAAATGAGGGAGACATTTTGTATGAAATTAAGAAGATAGTTTTATGGGTGGTGAGTTAATTGGTAGTCATGTCTTCTATGCATTTCCATCATCAACAGATTAGAAATAGAAACCTACTTTTTAATAGTTTTATAATTTACAGCGAATACACAAACAGACGTTATAACGGCAAATGCATTGTTTTAAATGGATAACCTTTGCCCACAATATTTGTTTCCTTCCGTCGGAGAGATAAACAGTTTTTTGAGGAAATAACCTGGCCATAACATAGCTTTTAAAAACTGTTCAGTGGAATATTTCGAAACAAAGAAATATGTTATATTATTCTACTTTATATGTAGGCCTATTGCCAATATTCCCCACTTAAAATTATAAACAATATTTATGCAGGGTAAAGGTATTGCAAGGAGAACTAAAACGCACTGTAATATATCATTATGGTCACTTTCAATTTCCCCTCTTAATTTCCTATACGTACCTCTTCCATTTTCCTCATCATTTCCTCTCTATGTCTGTCTACCTCTCTCTCTCTCTCTCTCTCTCTCTCTCTCTCTCTCTCTCTCTCTCTCTCTCTCTCTCTCTCTCTCTCAGAAGTGGCGCTCCGAGGGGGGGGGGGGCGTGTCTGGCTCCCACCCTTATTCAAGTGTCCCAAAGTACCCCTTTTTACTTCAAATATGTGACCCTTTATCAAGTGCCCCTTCTATCTTCTCATGAGTGCCCATTTTTATCTCTGATAGGTGCCCTTATCTGGTAGGTGCCCCTTTATTTTGTCAAGTGCCTTTTTTTCTTTCTAATTAGTGGCCTCTTCCCTTCTGATTACTGCATTGTTTCAGGAGAGAGAAGTGTTAATCCTTTTCTTCCCTGATAAGAATTAGTGTTCATTTTACTTTGATACGTGCCCCTTTTCCTTTTGTAATAAATGATTCTTCCCCTTTCCTATCGATGCACCTTTTCACCTCTGATAAGACAGTGTCCCTATCCAAATCTGAGAGGTGCCCCTTTTCCTTTGACAAGTGCCCCTTTCCTTTGTAATAGATGTATCTTTCACATTCGTAAAGGTAACCCTTTCATCTTTCCAATAAGTGTCCCCTATTCCTTTTTTAATAAGTGCCCCTTCCCCTTTCTTAGGTATGATAAGTGCCACTTGTCCTTTTGTAATATGTGCCCCTTCCCCTATTTCTATTTCTAAAAAAAACCTTTTCACCTTTAATAAATATCCTATTTAAGTATGAAAAGGCCCCCTTTCACCTCTGACAAGTGTCCTTTCCCGTTCTGATTTAATGATGGCCCCGATAGCTAAGCTGGAGAATAGTGTTACCCGATTACATTTTCGTACAGATCGTAAACTTTAAGTTAACTATATACATAATCCTATTGGTTTGAAAATTGATATCATTTTAACTTCTATTTACCGACATTATGGAAAGGTCTTGAACGTGTTTTCCTCTCTTGAAGTGACATTACAGACCTATAGCCTACTATTTTCCTATTCGTATATTAAAAGTGCCTGTCCTCCTATATAGGAGAAAGGGCTTCTACCACATCCCAGAAATTTTGCCCGTTGTTATCGTTACCCCCTTTTGCACTCCTGCAGAGTATATAACGAAAATGTTCGCTATTGAAATAGAGTGCTGAATCAACTTCGCTTTTTAAACTGATTTTACGTTTAAGTCCCTGGTGATATGTCGGGAAACACAGTGCATTCTGATTCATTTCATAACAGCAAGACACAACTATTCACAGATCTATCCCCCGATTGCGTTTTTTTATAGTGCTAACTTCTACTTTCTGTTTGATTTTCTGCATATTAGCCCTATATTTATGCCTTTTTCACAATTTTATTTTTAATTTAATGCATTAAAACTGTCGCATATGATTATTTATGTCTCTCATAGTCACTTTGGAGCTTGGCCGATCTGTGTGTATCGAACGTGTTTTTAAAAGAAGAAGATAATGCAGGCCTCTACGAAGAAGGAAGGTCGTTTACTTTTCAATTAATTAAATTTGGTATTCGAATATCCCTGATGCAAGCTTATGATAACAGAAATGAATAGCAAAGCTTTTCTATAAATTTCTGTTCCATCTCTTCCGCTTTCCTTTTTTCCTATATACCCCCTTTTGGAGGGGGGTCGGGGAAAATCAGAGTCACAGAGAGAGAGAGAGAGAGAGAGAGGCGGAAGGATAACAAGTAAAGAGGATCCTATAATACACCCCATAACGCAAATAAAGTCAGGAATGGTGAGAAACTTGATCCACACATTAAAGTTAATTCAAATAGTTAGGTGGGAAAAGCCCGATGAAATAAAAAAAAAATTAAAAAAACGGTCAGCTATGTCATATTTATTGCTGTTATTAATGTAACGAAAGGGATCTAAAGCAAAGGATTCCTCAACAAAGAAAGACAAAAGGGGGCCTAGGTGGAGGAGGAGGGGTAATGTTGCAAAAGGTTTACCCTAGTTTGTAAGTGCCCCTTTTCCCCGATAGTGTCCTTTTTAGGTGGACCCCATCTTTTTAAAAGGTTCCGCCGCCAGTGCTCTCTCTCTCTCTCTCTCTCTATTTCAATTCCCAGGGTTTGTTAATATGGCATTATTATTTGATCATTAAGAGACAGGACAGTGGCTGGGTATCATTTTCCACCCCTCCCTCCCCCGGTGAAGGCTTTTGGATCCAGGCAGACCATCCGGGCCGCTCACTCAATGCAATGGGATTGGGCAACGGGGACAGGCCTATATCATCATTTTATCTCCACGTATAGGCTAATTACTACGGATACAGACTCGTTATTATCCTCATTTTGTAATATGAATGTAAATTCTTGTTGTATTCAATTGATTATAAAAGGAAATAAATACATTCTGAATCTGTATTAGACCTATCGTTTCTCGTCAATAACTTTATCTTCTCAAATACCAGCTCTGTCATGAGGCCTACCACTTTACCAGGAAAGGGACAAACAACCAACCGCATAAAGTGTTTGTTTTGCAACGATATGTATCCCCCAAATATACGCATCTTTTTTTTTACATATTCCGAATAAAACCCACTCGTGTGGAAAAGCTAGGGAAACAAGTAACGCGCAATTTTACAATGCGCTTCGGACTGTAGATCTAAGAGGGAAATACGAGCGGAGAATTCGGGAAATACCCGTCATACGACACTCGCGCCTGGCTCATGTACGTACGAAGTGCGTTAGGTTGTCACCCATATTATCTGTGTTTCAGAGATATATAATTTATAGTATAAAACAGACGATTTCTCTCTCTCTCTCTCTTTATTTCTGTTATCTTTTTTTATCAAGATTATCCGAGTCAAGTACATTTGAAAATTTGCTAACAACCTTTGGAATTTCAGTTAGGTTATCTTTATTCCCCCCGGTTTACGTTTCTTTATTTCTCTTTCTCTCCCCTATCCCATTTCCTCTTTCACTTCTTCCTCATTCTAGCTATCCCAAGTTCTACCCTAATTCTCAATCTATCTCTATATATCTCTTTCTTTTTCCCTCTCTCCCTTTCTCTCATAATGCTTTCGATCTTGGACAATGCAATTAAAAATTTGATTGTCTAACCAGTCATCAATAGGTGGTGTCACACAGAAAAATCCCGACCCCTCTTGAATAAACCAGATTTTAGAAATCTAGTTTTTTCATTTGAGTCGGTGACAGACAGGCTACGAATAATCTGGATAACTAAAAATCCGGATTTTTGATGGGTCATTGCGCACGCGCCGTTTAGGTAGATAAGCATTGTGACATCACACGTTTAAATGCGCGCATGTAAACGTGTGATGTCACGATGCTTATTAAAAGGGATTATTTCAACATTGGTGTCGGACAGAAAAATCCCTTCAAAAAACCCTTGAAAAATCCTTTCAAGAGAGAATTATCTTGCTTCATATGAGGTTTTTTGAAGGGATTTTTGAAGGGATAATTGATGTCAGACAGCCAAAAAGAGGATAATTAAAAACCGGATAACTAAAATCCGGATTTTTGGCCTCTGTGTGACACCGCCTATATATCTTTTTTTTTACACCCCACCCCCTCCAAATATTTTTGCAAATTGCATAACTCTAATCTTCTGATTTACTATCTTTTGGAATGATACTTTTGCACTTCTGGACCACATCTAGAAATCAAAAAGCATTATAATTTCGCAGTAAATAGCTTTGGAAGTCTGGCTGTATCTGAAAGATAAACATGATCCTATAGTACTTGAAATAAAATGAAGACATAAATAACAGAGTAAACCTTTTGATACACAACCTTTAATTTATTTGAGAATATATGAATATCATTCCAGAAAAATTAGTACAATATACAAATTCTATCTCTTTTAAAATAGTTGGTTTCAGAGCAAGTGAAGGATTTTCTCTCATACCACATTGGAGTTAATATCTTCTTGTTCTCACAAGGCAAAGCCATGATATCATCACTCAGTAATAGTTACATATATTACAATAGTAATAGCGAAAGTAGGATAAATATAGCTTTGTCGTACTCTGTTTCATCTAGATATAAGAGCTGGGGGCGTTTCACAAAACTTGTCATCAGTGACAAATGACAGTTTTTGTTATAAGTTACTGAAATCCTTGCTTCTGATTGGTTATCAGCAGATTTGTCACTGATCTTTGTCATTTGTCATTGAAAAAAGGCTTTGTGAAACAGGTCCCAGGACACTAAAATGTATCAAACCTTACTTAGCACTGTTGCGATTGAGTACATAACCAGTAAATCCAGTGTTTGATTTGGAAAAGGAATACTTCATGTGGGTATTTATATAGTAATCTCTAATGCAAACTACACTTTGGGTGCAACTGTGTAAAAATCACTGATCTCCTTTAACCAATAACGATAACAATGACAATAACTTGAAGTATAATTAATTTCCTCCTTAAGTTTATTAATATATTGGGAAAGGTATTAGTTATGTCAACGATCTGTGAAAATAAGTGCTGATGGTTCATAAGCATAAAACGGTGAGATGGGACACACAACACTGATCTCCAATACTCCAGGAACAATCGATACAGTAGTTAAAACTATTGTATCAGTAAAACAGGAAAAGTCCTAAGACTTGTTGATGATTCTCTGATTGTTAGGGTTTGTTAAATGGGTAAATTATTAACCTGCTTCATAATTCAAACACTTTTATATTCCTATTAATGTATAACAGTAAATTCCACCTTTTCAAATATTACAAGACTAGTATGATAAATCACAATAATTGACTGATGGATTCATACTACTATACTTTTTACAAACTATTAATATCACAAGTATTATTCATATTAGCTTTTATGACTTATAAAGTGAAAATGCTGTTGGCTATCATGGAATAATGTTTAAAGTAATATAATATTCCACATATACTGATTGCAACCATTTCTTGTATGAATGTTTAATCTGAAAATCATTCAGACAATAGATAAGTCATCAGAGATTCCAATTTTGTCACAAGTTTTGTAGCGAACATCACATATGATCAGGGTAAATCTTGGTCAAGAAGTTTATAAACCTTTCATCGCTAATCCAGTTGCCATTTCATCCAAGAGTTGGCTCACAATGTATAATCAGCAAAGAATAGAGAAGTGTTGATAACCCATGATATATAAAATTTGCTTTAGGTACATTTCTCCATAGACCCAAACCTGAATTAGATAGCTTAGCACGAGGGAGTGCATCTTAAAGACCGTCAACACTACTGGGCCACAAGGGATTAGACCACACAGCGAGGTCACTGACAGGTGGCTCAGCTCTCAACTAACATAAGAAAAAGAGGATCATGGGGGACCAACAGGCAGCAATTGGGGAAGTTTTCTATATAGAGGGAGCAAGTACTACAAGTAGGACAGTGGGCTTTAAAGACACATCTAGAACACAAAATGCATAAATGTTTAAAATCGTAATTATATAGCATACATGTTGAACCATATCACAAGGACATGGGTCTGATAAATACCTTTACCACCGTGGTTAGGCTTAATCTGGTCGAAACTATTATTCATGTAATTCAAATTAGAATTTTAATTCACCAATATTTATGACGCCGTAAAATTTACATCTGTAAATTCTGATTATTTAAAATCCAATATCATATGGCATCCCTCAGGGCTCTATTTTGGGAACTCTGTTATTTTTATTTACATTAATGATACTGTGGCTAAGCATGCTTGCATCTTTACATGCCACTCCTTGCTGCCAGGGTACTTTATCTCTGTCTCAGCAGTCAATAGTCGGTCATATCAGTAAATGGGTATATTTGAGAAATACATAGTAAAGTACACCATAGGTCAGCTGGATGGGAAACCAACGTGAAGTTACTTGATGAGAAACCAACGTGAAGTTACTTCATGAGAAAGAGGCCATGGAAGAGTTTCGATAGGTCCACTTCAGAGTAGGCATTCGCTGCGAGACGTACATCAATGATCTGCTTTAAAGTCTGGTATGCTGCCCTCACAGACGCCGGTTCTTGGCTACGTGATTTAGCTGAAATTTGTCAGGAACAAGATAAACAGGGTGAAGAGAATTAGCAAGGCAACATACCTTTGAGGCCTAAAAGATATCTTTCATAAATAAATAATTTTAAAGAAATAAAATAAAATATTTTGCACTGATTAAAGGGTCACTGATTGTCAAGTAGCATAAATGAAATTAATATTTCATCTGTCTACTTTTTAGTATTAGCAAATTAGAGAAAAGCTGAACACTATTTTTTTTTAAATGTCATGTCTGTTGTATTTAAAATTTAAAAGCTAAGCATGACATTTTGTTGTTTCTATTTTTTCCTTCATTTTATCATTAGATTGTCTCCTCTCTATCTCCCTCTCTTGATCAATAACCATATGGTTTCTCAAGACCCATGTATATTACTGCATCATCATAGCAACTTACAGAAATAATTGTGATAAAAATGAATTTAAAAAAAAGTACCTTTGTCATTGTTTTCGGTGAGTGCCTTCTCATAGTCGAAGATAGTTTGAAAGAAACACAGCTGCGTATACAGCTCCTTGTCCGAGTACTGCATACAAATAAATCATAAAATCACTATAATATTTGAATGTGGCAAATGGTTGGTCATTGAGTGTTAACTGATGGTTGCGTCCCAGGACCCAAAATATACAGGTTAAGTGTAATTAGAAGATCAATATAAATGAATCAGAAAATAGTAAACAATGGTCTGTTCCTTAATCAAAAATGGATTGATTCTGCACAAATCTTAGACAAATTTAACAGGGATATTTGTTTACTTCTTTGAAACAACATCAACAATAGTTGGATTTATCCTAACGTGTTGTGGTCCAGAGGATGATTTTCTGGACTTTGAACCACAAGGTATGGGGTTCAAATCCCTGTTGCAGCACTAATATCCTTTGACAAGACATTAATCTACAATTGCCACACTCAACCCAGGTGAGGTAAATGGGTATCTGGCAGATATTAATTCCATGAAATGCTAGAGCGCCATAATGGCAGCCATGCTAAAGCCGAGGAATTAATTGTAGAACACCAGGGACCCATTTCACAAAGCCTTTTTTCAATGAAAAATGACAAAAATCTGTTGATAACCAATCAGAAGCAAGGCTTTCAGTAGCTTATAACAAAAACTGTCATTTGTCACTGATGACAAGTTTTGTGAGACCCCCCCCCCCCCCAGGAGTGACAGACATGAGCGCTTTACAAGATCCTATTATTACTATTAACCCAGCCGAGGCCAAGCACTGCCATGAAGGTGCTCAAAAAATTCATGAAATTCCTGCTACTGGGTACCCATTTACTTCACCTGGGTAGAGAGTAGATCAATGTCTTGCCAAAGGAAATTATCAATTTGAATCCCTACCTCATGGTCCATAGCTTGGCAACTCATCCACTAGACCACAACTTTACAGACACATCACTATTTTTCTTGGAGCCCTAACCACAATCATTCAAATATCTTTAAAGATAAAGACCAGTATTGGAAACGCCCCAATTTCAAAAAATGAAATGGAAGCTCCATTACCAATCATGTGAAAGAATATGTTTTGACTAATACATGATAAAAATTTTGCCGGGAAACTGCCTACTAATTGATATATTTGAGAAATTAGTTTATCTATTGGTATGTGAGAGATAAACGCACGTGTGCGTATAGTCCCATATATATCTTTCTGTGTACAGTGCTTGTAACTTTACCAAGACTGGGTCAAATTTCTTATCATTTTGATGATTCCAGAACCTTGCAGTACACACGAATACTTATATGCTAGATGATCAACCTTTTCTGATAGATTCCACAACGTTTCTTTCACAATGCAATCACATGACCATAACTGGTCTTTATCTTTAATACAAAGCAAATATAATTTTTTTGTATAAGTCGATAAGCCTACCTCTGGTCTTAAAACAGCTCTCTGACAAACTGGGCAGACAAACCCCTGTCGATGAGGGTTCAGAGGCAACCTGCGGGTCCGATGTGCACATGAGGTATCCTCACATATCAACCACCCCTGTAATATAAATGATGGATGAAAATGAGTTTTAAACAAAGTCTTGTACTTAAACTCTTGTCTACACACAGTTTAAATATTTCACGAACAATCAAAACCCTTCTGTGGCATGATACGTAAGCCTTTAATCCTGTCCCAAGAAATTCATTGTTGAACAATAAGTTTGGACTTGCGAGGTACACATCTTATGTATATATATCTCCTTCTCAAAACATAAGCATGAGGTTTATATCAAAGCCAAATTCATCAATAAAACAAAGGGCTTTAAGTCATGATTTCAGTCTTACAAGTTTATTTTTAACTTGATAGCATAAACAGAATTAAATACTTGACTGGAGGGTTCAAACTACACGTACTTCATGGAACTTGAGCTAACCCTAAAATTGGCACATGCCATCACTTACAGCATAGTATTTCTGAATGTAGCTGCGGGTGAGGAGGCGGAGCTTGTTGCCAAGCATGGTCACATGATCAGCTGGCACAGTGCCGCAGCGACTGTCACAGTAACTCAGGCGGGCTTCTGCCAACGATCCCTGTCAGAGAAAAAAAAGTAAAGTCATAAAATGCTATGAAACATAATTATCACAATGACCATAAATAATCTTTTCTTTAACATATTTTATTATCTATTATCAAACTGCTTAGTAACATCAGTAATAAAACGTGAAAAACAGATTTTTCTGGTTTATTGCTGCTAGCATTGACATAATATGGTTCATAAGTGAATACTGTTTGCTCTATACATACTTTCTTTTGTTTTGATATAAATTACCAATATTTTTTGTCTAAATATGGAATCAATAACTTTGTCTTTAAAATGTTGTCATGTTTATGCATAAAACAGTAATCGAAAGTTCAATATAAATATGACAATTTGAAATCATGCTGTGGAAAACAATTTTTCCTCTTTTTTTGTGTGAAAAAAAAAATTCCATTCATAATGGCTACATGTTGTAAAGTTGAATGAAATACATGTAGCAGCATATTTCACCTTATGAAATAGTTTAACTATCTGACTTAAAACCCCTAGGTATTTGTATACTGACAAATAATGACTTTTTGCAATTATTACCGTGCCAGTGAACACGCTGTCAACGATGTTCTCTCTCTTGCAAGCGCTGTTTGGGCAGATGAACTTGAATCGGTCTGCATCTTTGAATCTCTCTTCATCATCTTCTTGGGCTCCTAGAAGTGCATCATTCTCGTCCTCGAAATGACGGACGGACTGACGATAACCCGATGCATCAAGGCCTGTAAACAATGCATCAAATTATGTCACGATTATATGATGTCTAAAATAAGCATACCATATTGCTAATGCCCATATCAGGGCTCATTCAATTAAATTCAATTCAATTATTTTTCCATCTTTAAAAAAAGAAGAAATACTAACAGTATTGACACATTGTATTAAAATAATAATATAAACATAAAAATGGAGGGATACCCTTAATAAGCAGGTTGCTTGTAAGCAGGGCCCGTTATACAAAATTAACAACTTTGTTAGAGAAATATCTAAACATTTGAGAGAATTATAAAATATTCATAATTACATCTTAGAAGCTCAGTTATCTCCTGATCAAATAAGGACCTAAAGGGAAACCTGCTTTAGTGGCAACCTGTATAGAAAGACCATCTGTCTATACAGACCACAATTACATTTTACTTTAAAGGGATTGGGTAACTTTGTCTTGGATTCTGAAACAAAATCCTGGATTTAACTCATGCTGCAATGATAATTATAAACCTTTAGGTCAGTCAGGAACCCCAAGACTTTTACAAGCCGATCGCCTGTCTGATTATCAAGATATTTATGATTGGAAATCGAAATCATATTTTCATAACAATACAAATCTATTTTGGAAAAACAAGTATGGAAAAACTGGTCACTCAAAGATTTGTACTTTTTGAGGCACTTCATGATCATTTTTGAAGGGCAATTTTGTTAGGGCTTCAGTATTACACCATATCACAGACACTGATAACATGTAGGGCTGTGCATCTCAGATTTAAAATTGTTAAACGATGCCTTTAAAGGAGTCCTTTTGAATGAAGAGAAAGTGTCAGTGATATATGGCCTGTGAGGCCTGTCAGTAATAAAAAGTGAAGAATCATAAATCCGGACAAATCAATTTTGCACATGCTTTAGGTAATACAAAGTTTTGGGAAATTTGAAAATTGGGTCGATAGTGATTCTTTACAATTTTGATATATTTGGATGCCCCTGTGGATGTATTATAAGCACTAGAAAATTAAGCTCCTAAAACACTTCTGCTTTCGAGAAAAATTGAAAATAAAAATTTACCGGTGCTTCCAGTAAATGTTGATGAATTTCAAATAGCGCCTACGGCCGTACAATGGTAGATGCGACCATGAAAATCTCAGAATATGTAGTTGTGATATATAATTTTCAAATGGGAATAGCTAATTGGTTTGATTTTAGTCAAGAAACATCGTTTTATAGCATAATTAATATCTTGACCTTGAGAGGGAGCTATACAACATAAAGAGCTTATTATTTACAATTTCATAACTCTAGACTCGATTTCAACCGCGACAACGATCACTGAATATTGTAGGATCGCATATGCTTCCAAAATGTTCATTTGAACCAAATTCATAACCCCCATACCAAAATTTTGTATTACCTTTAATCAATTACAAAACTTGTTACAAGTAGGTATGAATTGTTTACTGTTCATGCTGCAATATGAGCTGCATTTATCCCCTCTAACATTATTATACGGACCAGAAACAAAAGTAGAGGTATACTCAATGCAAACTTACCTAGACACTCTGCGATATGAGCAGCATCGGTGCCCTCGATGGGATTACAGAGACGAGAGACGACAGGATGGACCTGCTGAGCCAGATAGTACTTGGTATCAACCTTGAGGTGCTCCTGCTTCCTTAGCTCATCAGGATGATACGCCCTTTGGCCCGCCGGTAGATTAGATCCATCCTAAAAGACCAGAAAATAATAAGTTGTCTTAGTTTAGTGACAAAAACAACAGCAATGGCAAAAATGATTTGTTTACACTAGTACTGTTCTTCCAGAGTGCCCTGCAAACATATTACTATCCTGGCTTTAGCCGAGCTACCATGACAAGGTGTTCGATCATTCAAGGAATTTCTTCCTACTGGGTATCAGTTAACTACACCTGGGTCGAGAGTGTTATATGTAGATTAATATCCTGCCAAAGTACAGTAGTGCCTTGTCAGGGCTCAAGCCAAGACCTTTACAGTTCAGGTCAGGGGTTTCACAAAACTTGTCATCAGTGACAAATGACAGTTTGTGTTATAAGCTAGTGAAATCCTTGCTTCTCATTGGTTATCAGCAGACTTGTCACTGATTTTTTGTCATTTGTCATTGAAAAAAGGCTTTGTGAAATGGGCCTCAGGTCAGGTGTTTAAACCACTGGACTACAACACCTCCACAACTCGTCTACACCATTTTACCTTGCTCTGAAACACTTACCACACAGATAATGTAGGAGACTGTATCCCCAGCCCCGATTGGCTTGCCCCCTCCCTGACTGTTAAGACGCAGCGCTACGTTGACGTGAGGTAGACTCTTCTTATCTGGGTAGTCCTGAGGTGCTTTGGTCAGACCCTGTCAGAGTGAGAACAAAATATTGGTACAGTCAAACCTGCTTTAGTGACCACCTGTCTACAAAGACCACCTGTCTACAACAAGCACATTTTTGTTTCCCTTGAAAATGGTTTCTCATTGAAACATGTACTAAAAGAACCTGTCTACAAAGACCACCTGTCTACAACAAGCACATTTTTTGTTTCCCTTGGGCGGTCGCTGTAGACAGGTTTGACTGTATTATCATTATTACTTCCTGAACTGTCAGGGTACGTCAACTCTTCAAGAGAGATCCAAGATACTTGCCCCAAAATCTGTCAAACCAGAACCTTTTGTGATTGGTCCAGAATCATGCAAGTATGGAATGTCATTTTTGACACACATGGCGCATTATAAATGTTCACTATTATTATTATTATTATGTATGTAGCAAAATTCATGGACCTATAAATTGATATTGTCCAATTAAAACAAAAATGTTACAAAAAAGGATTGTTTGGTAATCAGTTCATTGAACATTATTGCTATGGTCACCGGCTGTTCACATGCTCCAGTGATATCTGCTCCTGGCTTTGTTTCGTCACAGATTTGGGTAAGCATTATTGTTGCAACTTGTTTTTATGTAAGATATAGGGTTAGGAGTAAATAAAGCATTTGGTCAAGGGTTTAAGTAAAGGAATTTAGTTCATGCTAAAGATTGACAAAGGAGCGTTCTTTGACAGAGCACGTGTTGCTGAACCACTCTAGCAGGTTGAAACAGAACTACCAACCTTATTAATCTCATACTGGTCTAGAGGAATGGTGCCTGCTGCCACCTTCTCTCCTAGCTCAACCAGATGAGAGTGGATGTTGTCGACGATCACTTCCCTTGAGTCCGCAGACAAGATCTGATCAATGGCATAACTGAAAAGACAAAAGACATTGTTCATAACATACCATGCATATACATCCAATAAACATGTTTTGCAGTCTTTTGCAACAGCCAATGGCAAAATGAAATTAGAAAAAAAAAATTTAAAGGCAGTTTGCCATGTCATATGTCAACAAGGCTTCATGAAGATACCTTGTACAGACCTGCCAACCTCTGGAGTTCAAAAACTGTATTCTTTCATCACAAAAGAAGTATTTTACTTACAAAATTGTATTCTAAAAAAACACATGGATCAATGCCTCTTACAGTTTCTACATACAGGAATAATTTTTTTTTAATGGATCATTGGTTGAACATTCATGATTTCGTAATTACTGGTGTGTTCGATGAACCATTGAACATCCCCAAATTGCTGATGTGAGATGCTTGTAGGATACTTTAAAGGGCAGAATGGGCATTTTGCTTTTGAAAATGGCACACACACACACACACACAAAATACCCCCCCCCCCATATTTACTTCTAAAAATCGTACAAAATACGATTAAATCATATTTGATGTAGTGTCACTTTTTGTTTGCTCTTGTGTTGATCTTGTTCATGGGAGGTATAAATCATTAGAATTTTACATTTTGAATATTCATATCAAATGTTACGGCATATCCTCCCAAGATTTGATCATACTAAGATTGTATAGGAGCTTTAATAGAGTTACCTTCCAACTTTCTTAGCCAGGTCGCACCAGTCTCTCCTAACGATGTCAAGACCCTTCATCTCCTTGGACGTCTTCAGGGTGCCATCTGGCAAACGTTCAACAGTGATGGCAGCATACCTGACAAGAAAATAGAGGACATGTAATCCATTGAACTATTCACAGTATTACAAGTTTGACTTCAAATAATGCAGAGTAAACTGTGTTTAAATAGCATATCCTACATAATTCCACCCAAACCTTGTGTTTATGTTTATGTATCACCAATTCTACTAAGAAGACATGTCTGTACAATTGATGGAATCTTACTTTTTCTTCTTGAGTAGGAGCATGGACTGGAAGACGCCATCGATGTCGATCTCCAGTAGACGGTAAAGTTTGTTGACCTCCGTCTTGACCTGAAATCAAACAAGAAGTCAAGCAAAAATGAAATCAATAATTCATTAAAAACAAAATATAGTCCTGTATTGAGATAGGGGAGGGGGATAGCCTTGAAGGTCAGAAGTTCTACAAATGAACTGTCAGTAACAGTTTTCTTTGAGCGATGGCCTATCCCATACCTTCACACTCCAGGGGACGGATTTATGGTCATAGTTATTATTATCATTGTTGTTTAAATAGGATCAATCCTTACAAGAGAACTTTGATGACTTTATCTTCCAAAGTTATTTATCAAGTACTACTAAATCATAAATATTAACATTTACATTAGACTTAACTCATTTACCATCCCCTCATTTTATGCCCCATGTATACCCCTGCTGATGAATGTATTTACCCTGTTACAAAGCTAGAATATTTCAATAGTCCACCTTCCCCCCCCCTTCCCCCTCCCCCCTTCCCTTCCCCCCCCCCCCTCCTCCCCTTTAGCCCCAAGAAGACTCCTGTGAATAAGGAGGTGACCCGACAGTTACTTCATGCTATATACTTTCATCACATCTATTTACCCTATTGCCGAGCTTGAAGACTGTATCATGGTCTGTAGAGTTGGTGTTGATCATGATAGAATCAGTGTCTCCATAGATCACATCAAGATTCATCTGAAAACAGAGAGAACATCATTAAAGATTGCAATAATCAGGGGTGATAGAGAGTTTCAGGAAAAACAAAAATGGCATCTAACAACATTCCCCTCTTTTGAGTAAGAAAATTGGGAAAATAGGGGTAAAATCGGGAAGAAAAAATCTCAAGAAAAAAGTAATAATCAGGAAACCGAGTTTAAATCGGGTAATTATCAGGCCTGAATAATTCCATCATGAGATAGAGAGTGAGTTGAGATAGAGAGTGAATTGATATGTATGAACATTGAAATAAATATGTAAACTTTAAACAGAGCAACACGTATAAAATATATAATTTTGCATATACATCAACAAAAGTAAAGAAATTATAAAACAACAAAAATTAAACAGAATAATACATTCAAACACAATGTCTTTCTGCAAATTATTCCATCATAAAATCAATGAACACTAGTCCTTACCTTTTGAACCAGTTCTTTGGTGTGCATCAAGATCTAGACAAATAAAGTATAATAGATTACATGAACTCAGGTTATTATTCATGTAAGTAATGAAAACATTTACAAGGCACTACTTATCTACCTGGATAGCAAAAGTAAAACGGGTCAAGAAATTTCAGTTCAAATTCAAGTTTTAGAGCTCCATTCAATTAAAAAAAAAAAAAAAAAAAAATATCATAAACAGTCATACTAATGCAGGTATTTTAAAAAGTGTCATAAAATACAGGAATTTTCATTAAAAAAGGTGAAATGAAAGTGTGGAATTATTGAAGGGCCATTACCCTTTCGAGGCAGAACCCCAATGACGAATCACATGACTTTGCATAATCTTGTAAAAATATTTTGATTTTCTCGGTGCAAAACAAGAAACTGATACTATTTGTACCAAATCATTTTCTTCTTACAGGCTTTATGCACATTTACATCCCTCCTCCCCTACCTGTAGATGCACGATTGCACTCTATAATGTCATAATGGCAATATTACAGCTGAAGATAACTGAATAAACAAAAATATGATGTCACAAATCCTGAGTAGATTATGATGAGTTTGAGGGTCTTAGTAAGGTAGATAACTCAGGATAATATAGAGTCAGCAGTCTGGTTTGTTATGGTAGACATGTTGTTTATTCAACTACGACGGATACCGTATATTCGGTTATCGTATATCGTAACAGGTTACATACCTCCCTTCCTTTGCTAGTAACCAGTGCAGCCAGGGGTTTAGCATAGAACCTTGAATGAGAGAATCCAAGGCACCCGTACATACTATTGGCCGTGAGCTTCAGAGCCTTCTGGCGGATGTCATACTGAAACGAGAAGTCATTGGAAGCATTTAGCAGACTCATAATTATTGTCAAACATACAATGGCAGCCCATTCCTATCCCCGGCTACTGCGTCATCTGTAGACTATTCAGGGGTGATAGTGAGCACTCCCCCACCCCCTCCCCTCAACCACACCCCCCTTGAGTTAAAAGAAAAGGATTCGGGGGAAAAATGGCATCTTACAACAGTCCCCCCCCCCCCTTTTGAGTAAGAAAAATTGGGAAATAATAGGGAAAAATAGGGAAGAACAGAGAAAATAAGCGGAAAATCTGGAAAATTGGGATAAAGTCGGGAAGGAGAAGAAGAAAAAAAAATCAGGAAACCGATTTAAATTGGGTTTTTATCAGGCCTGACTATTACACTAATGCCACAAAGACTAATGGAAAATAATCTTATTTTAAAACACTGACCAAGAACGTCGAATTTGTGAGACGTTGCAAAGCAAGCACCATGAGCGCCCATCAGTTGCGGACACTGGTGCCATACAAGAAGCCATCATTATCATCATCATTTACTCAAAATCTCTGAATAATCTGATGTTAACTTTGTTACTGTACATATTCCTAAAGGCCTTGATTGGTCATTAATTGTTATTCGAGTCTGTATGAAAGTTGAAACACACTCTAAAATGCAGCAAAATAAGACTTACATTCTTTATCAATCCATCAACTTAAATTTCTCAAGACTTTAATTAGTTAAAATTAGTTAATTAGTTAGATATCTCAGACTTAACATTCAACAGGTTAATAATCTTTAATTATCTGTACTTTTTTTTTTTAAACAAAAAATTCTAGAGCAAATTTAGATTTCTTGGAAATTAGTTCAAACTTTATCATCTACTGAATACAATGTGCAGGTATGGACTGATATATTTATAAAGGACATTAGCTCCAGCTCCATGCTTGGGCTTGAACCTAGGACCTCTGCATGTACAGTTATGTATTCGAACCATTTGACTATGACACCTCTACAATGATGTTAACATCCCTTTGCAACTAACCTGTAATCTAATGTCAGGATGAAGATCAGGCTGTTTCATGAGACCTTTGACCTGACGACGTCGTTCGACCAGCTTACGGATCTCCGTTGGTAAGATCCCATCGGTCAGATCACTGTCTGGTACTTCAGGCATCCAGTCATCATTTGATCCATCCTAGGAGAAAAAAAGACAACAGCAGTTTGAGTTGGGGGTCTATTTACCTAGGATGCTACAGAGGCAAGTGGGTGGATCAACGGGCTGCACAATACTTTGAAATATCACAATATTAACAGAACATTGATATTTGGTAGTGCTTTCTTCCATTATTACATATTTTGATATTGATAATGCCTGTTTGGAGCCAGAAAGGTATTTCAAAATTTGTATGTTTGTATACAGAGTTAACGTCCTTCTTGCTCCCAACAGATATGTTGGCAAGATTTTTAGGACAGTAATAAATAGTCATAAAGAAATATTGATGAAATTAAAGTATTCTGACAAAGTGAATACTGCATGACATTGGACACTTTACCCCCAGCTTCAAATGAGTTAATAGGGTGAGTAGGCAAGTGGTACTAGCAATGTATCGACTACATAATTTAAAATAATAGTCTGGATATATATCGTGCTTTAATACGAGATACAGTCTCTAAGCGGTGTACAGATATTATTACCACGGTTATCGGATTCAATCACGCACAGTGTGCACTATCTCCACTCCCTAGAGAGTATTCCTACCACATATGGCCACTATGAGGGCCTATGGCAAAACTAACACGAAGGCTTTTGACGTCCTATCAGGTCCCCACTTCTCTCCTTTAGTGACGTGTCGGGTATTATACCCAAGACCTTTGCATTTCAAGTCAAGAGCTTAAACCACTCGACTACGACACCTCTAGCAACACAGAAAGTTAGTCACAGTGAAACCTGTCTATAAAGACCAAACAAGGGAGACAAGTAAAGTGCTCTTTGTAGGCAGGTGGTCTTTATGGACAGGTTTCTATAGTACATGTTTCAATGAGAAACCATTTTCAAGGAAAACAAAAGATGTGGTCTTTCTAGACAGGTGGTCTTTCTCTAAAGTTGGTCACTAAAGCAGGTTTGACTGTACTATCAATTTAGAAGTGGGACATACCTTGTCTGAGGGTGTCTGAACCACGGTCGTGAAGCAGATGTTATATTCCTGAATGATAGACGGGTACAGACTGTTGAAATCTAGCAGGAGGATGAACTTATCATAGAAACCTGGCAAATTAAGAGAAGAATAACAATAAAAAGGGGATTTATAATTTTTTTTTTACTTGGGTCAAAGTTTGCTGTCAACAACAAAAAAGAAGCAAAGGAGAAAAGGGGCTACAGACAATGAAACAAAATATCACTTTTAAAAGAAGGAAAGAAGAGTTTTGCTTATGACATTGTATATCAGTATTCATATTGAATCTCATGTCAAGCCGGCATTTAATACAATGCATCATGAGATTTAAAGAAGAAACTAGATGGAATTTTGACTGCGCGCAGTCGAAAATGATGCCTCCGCCATAGAGCAATTTAAACAAGTTTGGAGTTTAAATCTCCAGTGGTTCTTGAGATATTATGATAACAATCTCAATGTATGGAATTTCATAAGTTGACCTCTGTGACCCTTGACCTTTGACCTACGTGCTCCAAAATCTAATCAGATTGTCTTCCTATGGTGATACACACTATCATTAAGTTTGAAGTTTAAATCTCCAGTGGTTCTTGAGATATCGCGATAACGATCTCAATGTATGGAATTTCATAAGTTGACCTCTGTGACCCTTGACCTTTGACCTACGTGCTCCAAAATCTAATCAGATTGTCTTCCTGTGGTGATACACACTATCATTAAGTTTGAAGTTTAAATCTCCAGTGGTTCTTGAGATATTATGATAACAATCTCAATGTATGGAATTTCATAAGTTGACCTCTGTGACCCTTGACCTTTGACCTACGTGCTCCAAAATCTAATCAGATCGTCTTCCTATGGTGATACATACTATCCTTAAGTTTGAAGTTTTTACATCTCCAGTGGTTCTTGAGATATCATGATAACAATCTCAATGTATGGAATTTCATAAGTTGACCTCTATGACCCTTGACCTTTGACCTACATGCTCCAAAATGTAATCAGATTGTTTTCCTATAGTGATACACGCTATCACTAAGTTTGAAGTTTAAATCTCCAGTGGTTCTTGAGATATCATGATAACAATCTCAATGTATGGAATTTCATAAGTTGACCTCTGTGACCCTTGACCTTTGACATACGTGCTCCAAAATCTAATCAGATCGTCTTCCTATGGTGATACATACTATCCTTAAGTTTGAAGTTTAAATCTCAAATGGTTCTTGAGATATCGCGCTAACAAACTCAATACAAGGAATTTCATAAGTTGACCTCTGTGACCTGTGACCTTTGACCTACGTACTCCAAA
This sequence comes from Strongylocentrotus purpuratus, assembly GCF_000002235.5. Taxonomy (NCBI): domain Eukaryota; kingdom Metazoa; phylum Echinodermata; class Echinoidea; order Camarodonta; family Strongylocentrotidae; genus Strongylocentrotus; species Strongylocentrotus purpuratus. Next base: position 19,712,195 of record NW_022145597.1, on the reverse strand, counting down.
ATCTAATCAGATCGTCTTCCTATGGTGATAAATACTATTCCCGAGTCTTAAGTTTAAATCTTAAATGGTTCTTGAGATATTGTGATAACGGTCAAACGGGACGTACGGACGGACAACCCGAAAACATGATGCCTCCAGCACCACCTTCGGTGGCGGAGGCATAAAAAAGAACTACTGTCATTTTAATTATTGAAGGGTTGTGAATGTAACAAGTAATGAATTGGCAACGCATGTGTTATAAGAAACCTGTATTAATTATCACAGAAACAAAAACTCTTAAAAATGTATGTGTAATACGCGAGAACATCTGAAAGCAAAAATATTTGCTTATATTGTAATCTGCAACGATCATAAGCACCCTTCTTTTAATATAAGGGGAATTCACTGTGATGCAACACTTAGAACTGGTTGATTGAACTGGTTTCTTGATTTTAAAAACATGCTGAAACAAATTGACTTTACATTACAAAAGATTTTTTTAAATACATTAAAATACAATACATTGGAAGTTGGTTTGGCAAAATACAGTAATATGCACAGTGATAAATAAAATAGGAATAATATTACACAAAAAAAATCAACAAGGAAATGAAAAAAGAAAGGGAAATGAAAAGGACAGACGAGATAAAGCTTGAAATAGTGAAAGAGGAATAAATTTAAGAAAAGTAATCAAAATATTTTAACACAGCACAATTGCTCATTTTAATCACACAATTGGGGGGGGGGGGGTGTTTCACAAAGATCCTAAGTCGAACTTAACTCCAAGTTGGACTTAAAAATTATGGAGAGCCATTTGTAGCCTTTAAAAATATATATTCAAAGGCGAATTCAAGTAATTAAGACTTTTTATTAATTCCACATCAAGAACATGAAATCTCCTTGATACTAGACAATATGAATGATTTGAACCAACATTTTATGCCTATTAAAAAAACTTGTACAAAATATTTTCATAGATGCTAACGGCTTTCCATAATTGTAAAATCCAACTTAGAGATAAGTTCAACTTAGGATCTTTGTGAAATGGGGTCCTGGTTTAGCTTACCAACTTTAGGATCCAGGACTAGCCCTCCAGCATAGGATGGTTTGTTCTTGGACCTTGTTGGTTTCTCCTGCTCATCATCTCCATCCATCTAGGATAGGAAGAAAGGTTTCATTGGAGTGAAGATTATCTTTAATAGTCCATTTAGTTTTTGACTGATACTTTGTAATTATTTATTCTGTTCATTTCTAATATTATGTATATTTTGTACATTGTATAAACTGGTCCCATGGAAGACCAGCAGCAACAATATAGTTGCAGCTGAAAATGGGCTACCAGCCATATTTTTTCCTTTTTTTCCCTGTATGACTAGTTTACATGTATTTTTATCTGAATTTCATTATACAGAAATAAAAACACCAACAAATTGAAGATGGTTGGTTTTACCCAATTGCTAAGAAAGCATGTGTATGCTTGTTAGGAAGCAACCGGAGGACCGATGGCTGTAAGTCCTCTCTGAGGGACTTGGTAATGAGGGTTAATGCCTCACCAAAGGTACTAATGCATCGACTTGTTTCGAACCCAGGACCTTCCAGTTACAAGTCCACTGCTCTACCACTGAGCCATCGCTTTTGTCCCAAAGATGTGCTTAATGATCTATAATTTAGGCTTGAATACCTAGCTTAAAATATATGTCAACATTGCACTCAAAAGAAAAATATTATTCAAATTATCAAACTAGTTTCTTTCATACCATCCAATAAATATTTGTCTAACCTGTGTTTCACTCTGGAAGGGAAATAGAGCCACACCTGGTTAAAAACAGCAGTATATAATTTCCTGTCCTTCGCAATTCTTTATGGTTCTTACTTTGGAAAGTGGACAGAAAATTTGTATTGTGGTTGAACATAAATATGTGTAGGTAGAGAAGGTACTTGAATGCATGCTGCTAATCTAAAAAAAATTAAGGAAATATGACGATGATGGTGATGTTGATGATGATGATGATGATCGATGACGATGATAATGATCTATGACAATGAAGATGATGATGATGATAACGATAAAGATGATGATGACTATGACGACGATGATAACGATAAAGATGATGTTGATGATGATAATGATGATGATGATGATACTGATGGTAATGATGATGATGATGATGATGAAACTGATGATGGTGATGATGATGATAATGACGATGATGATGATAATGATGATGATAATGATGATGAAGATGATGATGAAGATAATGATTATGACGATAAAGATAACGATTATGACGATGATAATGACGCTGATGATAATGATGCATATGGTAATGACAACGATGACAATGATGTTGATAATTATGTATTCTGGGACTAAATAACTTACATTGACGGCCTGGGTTTTCTTCTTGTACTCTTTATCTGGGCAGAGGAAGTTCTTCTCATTGAAGGCATGAAGGAGCAGATGTTCATTACGTTCAGAGCGCCCTCCCATCAAAGTACGAGACTAAAAAAAGAGGAAGAAAAAATACTTTTTTTTAAATGGTTAGGATTTTTTTTATTTTTATAGAAGTTTTATATTCCTCATCAAAATTATTCACAAGAGACAGCAAATGCAACACATGCTTTATGGAGGAAGGTTTTGGATATCATCTCTGTGGTCATCGTGTCTGTGGTAGCATTATGACAGATAAGAATCTGATGAAACATTAAAACCATAAAAACTTTTGTTATTTTCATAATAATTGTTCACTTCTATTGTTCTTTTATAGTGCTGTATGATTTTTGTATCACTTCAAAAACAAATCAAGCATGAAAACGCTTTAAAATAATGTATTTTACTTTGCAAATGGTCAATAGTGCTATATAAGAAAATCACAAGTATTACGTTCTTCACATCAATTTTTATCACTATCTTCTTACCATAACATTTCCACAGATGGTAGTGAGCTGTAGTGATAGAGGTATTACGTTGAGTTCACACATGAGACGTAAGATAAAGAAAGCGTCCTTCCAGGTCATCTCAACAAGGTACGTCAGCTCACGAGATGTCCTAAAAAAAAAAGCAGACCAAACCATTTTCATCCTTGTTTTGGGGGATTGTTTGTTTGTTAGCTTGTTTTACCTGACTGCTAAGAAAGCATGTGTATGCTTGTGTAAGCCACCAGGGGACCAACAGCTTTTAGGTCCTCTTGGTAATGAGGATTAATGCCTTACCAAAGGGCAAATCTCCCGGTTACGAGGCCTCTGCTCTGCCACTGAACCATCGCACCTGATTTTCATCTTTTCAACACATGTCTAAACCAAAATGGACAGTCTTTTTAGAGGTTTCTTCATATAAATCAAACATTTCAATTTAACATTTCCAACAAAAACAAAACACAACAATTACTGTAAGATAATTCTTTAAAGTCATACTTAACCAAGGACATCAACTTCAAAATTATGTCCAAGCTACAATAGACCAATTTTCTATTTTCTCAAATTTCAAAGAGATTAACTTAACTTCCCTCCAAGGTATTAAGTTTTGTGCAATTGAGCTAAAAAAATTCTGATTCCCCCTTGCCTTACAGCAGGCCTCAATAATGACACATGGGCACCAAAAATGTCTACACCCCCAACCCCAATTATAAAATATTACAAGAGGCTCTTGTAAACGGTGCTCCAACATTTGCTATAGGACTTTATTTTACAAAGATACAGGGTTAGGATTTTGGTTCGGTATAGCGTTTGGTCCAGGGTTGAATTTAGGAATTAGGTAGCGTCAGATATTTCTTTTGCCTTGCAATTGTCACCATAGCAAGTGTCATGCAACCATGTAAACAGAGCCTAGAAATCTCAGTAATTGCTACAAATAAATCTTAGTGCAAAGCCCTGCCTTAAGTTCAATGCAGGGGGTGTTTCACAAAGATCTTAAGTTGAACTTATCTCTCAGTTGGACTTAACAATTATGGAAAGCCATTAGCATCTATGAAAATATTTTGTAAAAGTTATTTCAAAAGGCAAAAGATGTTGATTGAAATCATCCATATTTTCTTTTATCAAGGAGATTTCATGTTCTTGATGTGGAATTTATAAAAAGTCTAAAATACACTTGAATTTTAGCTTGTGAATATATTTTATTTCAAGGCTACAAATGGCTCTCCATAATTTTCAAGTCCACCTTAGATTTAAGTATGAATTTGAATCTTTGTGAAACACCCCCTGGTCCTATACTTACGTGTACATATCCTTGATGCGATCATAAGGAATCTCAACCCTCTTCTCATGAATGATCTGGCTGGAGAGCTCTGTAAGATCGTAGCTCTTAAATCGCATCAGCTCTTTAGCTGAGATCTTGACGTCACACACCATGCGGCCGCACGTTGCGTTCTTCTCCGTGAACGTGCTGCCTCTCCCTGTACCACCCTAGAAAAAAAAGGAAGAAATTTGCCAAATTTATTATTATTATTATTATTATTATTTATTCGGCATTTCAAACATACAATAGAATGGTACATAGGATACAAAGTATGAAAGAATAAAATTGGCTTCCCCTGCTGCACCTCTCAAAGTTGCCTGGAAAAAAAAAGGGATGTGAAATTCCTATAACCCGTAAGTCTTTTCGTCCGACTCTTATCACTCAATGAACAATTATCTTGTTTTCTCATTTAATGTAAGTTCTTTCCTACTCTATGTTTCCTTAGATGCACAGAAATATACTCATATGATTTTCTTACAGTAACTTGTCTTTATAATGTTCTTGACATTCCCCAAAACAAGCTCCACTTTTTTGATAAATACCTTCTATTTTGGAAATATTTACTGTTCTAATTACTATGCTAACGATATTGTATTGCTAATGAAAAGAAGTACTGTTAATTTCATTATAATTTAATTTCAAAACATGATTGTAACAAAAAATCCCAAGATGCTGATGTTCTCGTTTTGGGGGTTCTGCATTAAACTTATTATAAATTTCATAGATTTAAAACCGTATTAAACTGTATTTTCTACAAATCAAACTGGTGATTACAAGGATCTCTGTATTAAAGCACTTAGGAACTTTGATGCGATAATACTAAATATCTGAGAGTGATAGAAAACAATTGCTTCCTAGTGCTTACTTGGTAAAAAGTTAGACCAATTAACCATTCATCTATTCATAACTCTATCTAGGCTGATTAAATATGAATGAAAACATCCTGCTAAATATGTCTCATAAAAACTTTTCTGTCCGTCTTCAACTTACACTAAGTTTAGGCATGGTTCCACGTTTCAGTCTTCCTAGTTTGGACCAGTGAGGCGTCTTGGTAGCACTGATTCGATGAAGGAGCACATCAAGGTCAAACCCATAGATGTCATGACCCTAGGGGACAAGAGAAGGAGAGAGGTATTTAGAGAGATGCCAACCTCTTGACACACAAAAAACAGACTGAGTATCAAAAAAAAAAAAAAAAAAAAAAAAAAAAAATTCGGAGAGAAAAATCAGATTTTCACGAAAACTCAACACTACCACTAGCGTATTGGCCCTGGGCCAGTAAAAGTTCAGCAAAATGTTATACTGGTAAGAGCGGTCAAGTAAAATGTTTGCTCTTTCATTAAAAGTTAATGAGAAAATTTTAAAGCAACAGTTTTATTGGGGTTGCGGGGGTTTACTTGTACATGTTTCTCTTCGATTCCGCAGTATTTATGGGCCTTTCTTTTCTTTTTTTTTTTGAAAGATGGACAAAATCGTATTTGAAGAGATGATATCGTATTTCACTCTTATTATCGTACTAAATACAATTTAATCGTACTGGTTGGCATCTCTGTATTTAATTTTAATGGTATTTCATTTCAAAGAGATACAATCAAAGCAAATGCAAGGAGAGAGAACTTTATCAATAAAGAGCAAGATTGAGAGCAGCAAGGTAGTCTTCATAGTGATTATTTGATGAAGGAGAACAATAAGGTCAAACCCATAGATGTCATGACCCTAGCATACAAGAGAAAGAGAGAGAATTTCAACAATCAGGATAGAGATAAAAGCTAATAGACGTGTTGACCTTTCCTTACACCTTGTTGTTGTTGTGTGTACTTCTTGTTTTTTATACCCCCTTTTCCTTATTGTATTCTTAGGTAGTCACAAATATCTACTCATCATGTTTATCTGGCTCAGAGGGGACCCTAATAATTACAAGCTCTGCTTTTACCAGGGTCTCCTCGTCTTTCTTTTAGTTAAATTTGTTTTTATCATTGCCATAATTTGTTATTTTGCATTGTAAATGTGTAATGATCTAATGTTATGCTCTATGTGTCGTTTGAAAGAAAGACAAATAAATATCTTATCTTATCTTATCTTATCTTGTAATACAATACTTGAACAAGCACCTGACAAATGAAATGAAATCAAATAACTTACAAGCACATTGCTTTTTTTTCTTCTTCCTTTATTTTGTCACTATTATTGTTTTGTATTTCATTGAATGCAGTGTGTTTACGTGAATAATAAATAAATAAATTGAATTGATTCAAATTATTTTCTTACCACTATGACATCTGGATCGACTGTGTGGATCTTAGCTAAGAACAGTCCCAGGAGAGCTCTTTCTGATGGCAAGATCTCCACCTTCATGTTCTGGGGAATCAGAAAGTACAAAGAATATTGACCAAGTAAATATCATGTAGTAAATAGTTAAATACAAGATACAATACAAGACACAAGATATTTTATTTGGTCTTTGCAAACAAGTTACATAGAAATTTGGTTTCCACTGGCGTTACAGTAATATTCAAGAAAATACATAATTACAAGAAATAAATACATCACGTTTATGGAAATAGATGAAATAAGGAACAAATACATGCAAAAGATAATGAAGTGACAAAAAATAAAAAAATAATAGTTTCAATATCAATTAATTTCCGACGCAGAAGTGTAGCGCTTAACCTGAATTTATGAACAGAGTCGGGTACAAATGAATATCTGAATCGGGAAAGGCGGGCTGGGGTGGGGCGAAGTCGGATACCAGAACGATTAAATGAATAAAATAAATGTAGTGGATGGGTCTTGTCTTTCATGATCACACAGACCTTATCAACAATTTGCTCAGTACAATGAGACTCGACAGAAATTTAGTACTTATCAAACACTAAATATCGTTATTATTATTTTGTATACCATCCTAAAGTATTGAATATGCCCCACTTGCTCTTGTTAAAAGCCTCCATGAATTTTCTTTACTCTATCCGATTATCTGTTTTAATTATTTAATGAAAAGAAAAAGAAAACTACCAAAGAAATCCATTTCCTTTATCATAATCATTATACACAAAAAATAAAAACACAAGAATCCCATACATGTACATCAAATTCTTCTTTTAATATTTAGTATAATCATCATTAAAATTTACCTTTTTCCTTATAGCGTCTTTGAAGTCATATGGAAAGATGCAGTCAATTGGCTTGCTCAAAGCTGCAAATTAAAAGAAAACAAAGGAACGGAAGCACGACAATCATTATCGATCAATGACACCTGATGTCAATCAAGCAAATATTCTACAAATGTGGCTTTAATTTTAAGAGCATAAATAAACAAAGATGTAATAATTATCAATGTTTTTGACGTTATAAAGACCTTGCTTTTATTATTGTTACACAAAGAGACCAGTGAACAGCATTCCCCAAGGCGCTAGTTCTCAGACATGACCTCAAACTTGGAATCTCTGATATCTTTCTCTTGATTTGACTTTATTTTATTCATAATGTACAAAGACGTTTACAAAATGGAATGCCTAACAGACAAAGATATATGAAACTGGACAGGATAAACCCATGGAAGCTGTTGGGAAGCTTATTCAATAAAATAACAGTATAGTGGGTTCTTGTGCAGCACTTATGTCTGCCAGACTTGACTCTCCTGGTGCTCCACAACTCCTATGGGGTCACTGTTTTCAAAAATTGAATTTAACAATACTATAATTAGATTTCATGGGCGCAAAAATGTGAAATTTTTGCACTTATCCTCACATATTGACTACATTTGAGAGGTGTTGTAGTCCAGAAGATTAGTATCTGGACTGTAAACCACGAGGCGCAGGGTTCGAATCTCACAACACTGTCATCCTATGGCAAGACCTTAATCTACATTTACCACACTCCACCCAGGTGAGGTAAATGGGTACCTGGTAGGATTATCCCTTGAAATGCACTGTGTGCTGGAAATGGCTGCCAGAGCTAAAGATAGGGTATTAAATTGTAAAGCTCATTGGAAGCGCATAGGGACATTATATCATGATGTATTATTGTGCGCTACACAAGAATGGACTATTATTTTTATTTCAGTCCCACAAGATCAAAATACTGTTTGGAGTTGGGCTAAGCATTAATGTTTCTTACCACAGAAATGTTGCTGGAAAGGGGGTTTGGGTGGTGCCTTGTCTAACGGGAACTTGTGATGCACAAGAGCTGCAACAGCTACAATCTAAAAGTAAACAATTGAAAAACATTATTATTATTTTTCGAAAAGCAAAGTGAGTCTCTTTAACCCCTGGGTTTAACTCCAGAAATATTTGATTGGGATGTGCAGGTGTACTGAGACATTGGGGTTTCCCCCTAATCTTAACAGAAAGGGCCATGGGTTCTTATACTGGCCATAGGTGATATCTATACACGTATGAAAGCTTAATAAATATGTGAATGGTTGAAATTTGTGTTATTTTCATGCTGTGAAATATTGAAACCATATATACCTCATTGCGATGCGTCTTCTGATTCAGTACTGTGCGGAGGTTGATTGTCATGACAACCAGAGGGGGCGGAGTCAGGTCCTTGATGACTGTGATGAAGTCGGGTTTGGTGATGTACGTCTCGACCTTACACCAGCTGATGGCTTGTGTAGGCAACTCTGTTAATTATAATCCAAAATGGAATTAGAGAAAAAGGAAAATGCTAGTTCTCCTATGTGTTTGTCCCTCTCTCTTTCTAAAGTGTGCTAGTGCTTTTGATACTGAAGCTGATTATTATCCTTATGATTGAAGGTATAACGCAACCTATGCATGTTTGGCTTAAAGTCAATTAATGTCAGGAACAATGCCTTATCAATGGGTATTAGCATATCGTCAGCCTAGTGCCAAAAGGGCCTTAACCCGAATTTGGGGGTTATTGAGTTATTAACATCACCTTGTAGATTTCATCATTCTCTTTAAAATGATGTGCTTCACTTGTTGAAATTCGATTTATTTATGAAGATAATTATGAATTTCAAAAGGGCCTTAACGCGTATCTCATCTTTTTCCTTACGCCAAAAGGGCCTTAACCTACACGGCAAATCTTTTATCAATGACAGATTATTTCGTAATTTCCATTTAATTCAAAGTAGAAACACCATTAAAAACATGATTAGTCTAGAATAGACACAATGTACTTAAAATAATCACTGAAAGTATATGTCATGAATTTAGATCATGAAATCTGAGTGAGATTTAAATTAGGTATGGATGCATGAAATGCAACCGACTCGTTGAAATACGCAGATGTCAATGTATGGGACTATGATGAAAAATAAACAACGAAAAAGGTGTTCTAAATGTACGATATCTAAAAAATAACTTTACCGAAAGCTGCATCATATTAATAAAAATATTCAGATATCAAAAATACTTTTTCAAACATTTTAATTAACCAGTTTTATCAGTTTTCGTGATCCAATAGCCCTTTTGGCATAACGACGCGTGGGTTACGCCCCTTTTTGGCACAATGCCGAGTAGGTTACGGCCCTTCTGGCATAAATACGCTGCATTCAAGCCTTATGCCAAAAAGGCCCTAACATGTTTTTTGCACATAGCATATGTACAATTCTGAATATTTTTTAACACATTTAACACATTTCATGTAAAACTTAATAACTTAACATATTTATCGAAATTGGCTTCAAAAACAAAAAAACGACCACAAACTTTTGATTATTAGAGAGGCCAAAACCTTTAAACGCGATTATCTCGGAATGGCCAAAAGCAGTTAAGGCCCTTTTGGCATAAGGCCGACGATATCAGCTTGTTTTCAAGCCCCGAATCTCCCATTCATAAGACCATTGCTTTACCCAAATGCCATTATACCTTATAACACCTCAGTTATCAATTACCTTTATTTGAACCATATAAGCTAACAAGCCACACTAACCCTTGTGTTTATCTTCAAGTAATCATTTGCTTTCTTAGACCTTAGGTGCAATAAGAAATGTCTATAAATAAATAAAAATGTACCTTTTTATTATTTCAGGCCTTAAATTTCAATATTTTTAGGGCAAGGCCACTTTTCTGTAGGGCACATTCCTATATTACAGCACAAATAGGAAGAATTGGAAAGGGTACAAAAAATCTCCAAGGCCAATGAGAGGGGCATTGACGCCAATCGAAAGGGCATCCACGGCCATGGCCTTGGAATAATTTAAGACCTGTTATTTACTTAAAATTTTCCATGACAACTTACGGGGGAACTTGATGTCAAGCCAGCTGGGTCCCTTTAGTTTACGATCCAAGAGAAGTAGTTCCATACACGATGTGTTCGCTCCAAAAATGTGACTGAAAGTTTCTCCCTGCAAATCACTGGGCAGTTGAGGGACATCAGCCTGAAAATAACCAATCAGATCAGAACATGCAATAGAAGTATGCTTAGGTTATTGGAAAAAGAGCGTAGTAGTTTCAGACATGTGTTTGCCCCCAAACTGTGACTGCAGGTTTCCCCTTGCAAACCATTGGGAAGCTGAGGAATATCAGCCTACATACAGCCAATCAGAATAGAGTATTCAATTAAAGCATACTTTGGTTATTGGAAAAAGAGAAGTAAGCTCCAAAGATGTGGATTAACGTTTTACAATGCAAATCTTTGGTCAGCTGAGGGATATCAGCCTGTAAAGGACCAATCAGAACAGAAATTTCAATAGAAGCATGCTTAGGCTAATAGAAAGACACATAAATCTAAAGACAATTTACAAACAATATATGTATGATGGCCTTGCAACACCATGGCAGCTGAGGAATAATGACTCCCTTTCTCATAACCCGAAATCAGCTATATCTTCAAGGAAATTACCATCTTTACTCAGAAAGATAAAAATAGATAATAATTACCCCATATCTGATCTCCAAGTACTCTGATTCAGCTGGGATGTCAGACCTCTCAAAGCAATACTGCTTGGTGACTTTCTGTATGTCGAGAGAAATAAATATATGATATATCACAGTTTAGCTTTGAAAATTGCTTTGAGGATTATAAAAGAAATAAATGACAGTCTGCTAACGATGAAAGCTTTTCGGGAATTTTCTCTTGGAAGAAAAAGAAAGAATTCTTTGAGAATAAATTTGTTATTTCTCTACAATCTTTTCAAGAGGTTTTAAATAGATTTTTAGAGGTTTAGTCAAGCTGTCATTACTTAAGCTTTCAAGCGCTATAATTGCTTGGTTTATTCGTTCGTGTCTCCTTAGATCAAGATTAATGTTCCTAAATTAAATTGAATTAAATTAAATTCTTCCATCGCCCGATGGCTGCGATGCTCGGTGCTTTCGTGTGTATTATTTCACAGCTTGACAACTTACAATCAACAATCAGCAAGCTTGACTAAGATAAGTAAAAACATGCAAAACTAACACTGCTGAGCTGGCCTTGCACCAAGTGACCCAATTGTACATCAAACTATTTTTGACCTGACATTGACCTTTATTAATGCCAGGCACTCACCTTTGACCTGAACTTCATGATCTTGTATTTGGTTGTCATGGCATCAAACTCCTGATAGACATCCATCATGGTCACATCCTTGTCGGTGTCTACACCCTTCTTCAGATTCCTCTTCTAAAGGACAATAAAGATAGAACAAGATTTATAAACACATTAATATAGTATCTAGCCGGTACACATAATTGTAGAGCTAGCGCATTTGAACATGTATACCAAAAATGCGCTTTATAAATACACCATTATCCCTATTATTATTATAACATTTATTAAAAAAAAGAGTGTATGCAAACCTTTTCCCTTGGTAGTAGATACACCTTCCTTTCAATGTTCTTGACGGCTACACAGCAACTGACATGGGTCTTAGCTTCCTCGATATATACCTTGCCGAAAAGAAATATCGTTCCTAGGAGAGAAGAGAAAATATTGTAAAAACAAAATACAATTATCATTAAAATAGATCCAAAAATATATCCCACTTTGCCTAGTTTTCTGCATTTCTGAACCATAGCATAAGTAATAAGAAAGGGACAGATAACACAAATCAAGTTGGTGGTATATAGATCTATATTTAGGTATTTGAGTTTTATGATGTTGAAGTCAAACATAGAAAATCTACACAATCTACAAGGAGGGCCCTGTCTTATAAAGAGGTGTGGTTGATCAGGATTTATTGCAATCGAAAGTCCTTCAATTAATCACATACTTTCAAACTTGTATCGGTAGAACAGAGCCGCGATTGAATTGAATTAATCATAAATCTTTATAAGATAGCATCCAAATAATATGTAAGTCAATCAATTTAACAGAATTGCATTATATTATACATATGACGATATAGTTTCAATACCTGCCAAACATTGTAATACATGAAACCCTGGCTAGATAACTATAAAAGAATAAGTGAGAAATAAGCCTTTTTGATGCAAGAAAGTATCAAGGTTGTCCCAAGTATACACAAAATTTGAATTTACATGAAATGTAAAAAAAAATCCAAAAAAAAAATCAAGAAAAAAAAATATACAGTCGAGTCGAATTCCAGTATACTATCTTTAACTAATACCTGGTTGTTTGTAGGGGTCCTCATAGGCATCAAGCCAGTACATCCTCAATACTTTCTCTCCCTCCTCATTGGTTGTCAGGGGCAACGAGGAAGAGTCCACCTTGACATCCATCTTGACATAGTCCTCCTCCAGCTCTCCTTTAATGGTCTCCCAGCCAGTGGTAGAACACACCTCAGGGTTGATGCTAGATTGGAAATGAAATGAGGGTTATTTTGTGCAATGTGTCCCATAATAATAATAATAATAATGATAATAATAGCAGGCATTTCTATAGCGCTGTCTATCTAGAAATTCTATTCTGAGGCGCATTTATTATGACCCTGGCTTTAGCCTAGCTGCCATTACAGCGCTCCAGCATTTCAAGGAATTATTTCCTGCCAGGTACCCATTTACATCACCTGGGTTGATGATCAATGTCTTGCCAAAGGACATTAGTGCCGCGGTGGGACTCGAAACGCGGACCTTGTGATCAACAGTCTGGCAACGTATTCACTCGACCATTTATAAATTTATTTGCTTGTTTTGTTTGGTCGGTCTGTTTGTTTTACGCGACTGGTAAGAAAGCATGTGTATGCTTGTAAGTAAGCAACCAGGGGACCGACCAACGTATTTAAGTCCTCTCTGAGGGACTTGATAGTGAGGATGAATGCCTTACCAAAGGGCACTAGCCCATCAAATTAGTTTTGAACATGGGGCCTCCCGGTTATGAGACCACTGCTGTACCACTGAGCCATCGTGCTCAAATTTAAATTTTTCTCATCCAAAAATGAAAATCTCTTGATATAACCTGACTAATGGTCCTTTCTGGAATCATTAACATTACCAAATAGTCAAATCAAGAGATTTTTCGTTTTTAAAAGAAATGCTGTATTGGACACAGTACCTGGGCAAATTCAAGCTATTTTGTTTTATGCAATATTGACTTCATTTTAGTGAGGGAGAAAATTGAATCAAGCTCATAGCCTTTTGGATATAGGGTTAGATCAAATAACAAGAAAAATCATAATTTTGAATAAAATTTGTTATTTCCCGTTCAACTTAGTAACAAATGGGACATCAAATGATAAATCACCATTGTCCCTAACTTTGATTAAAATAACTATCTTTTGTGTGAATTTCTTGACAAGATTTGCTTGTTTTTGAATGGAAAAGGCCCTTTTCAGCAATGCACATTGATTGAATGATATCAAAGCTTGTTCAATTTTTTTGTAATGGTGAAGATGGTGACTCAGATTACAGCAGGTTTGGCATAGCTAAGAGCATATTTACAAGTAGCTAAAGAAAAACATAACTGAAAGACATACTCTGACTTGACAGACATCTGTGGTTTTTCTTCTTCTTCCTCCTCCTCTTCCATCTCCTCCTCTTTCACGTTCACCTTGCCATTCTCCTTCTTAACGTTCATGTCATCATCGTCGATATCAAAGTCTGTTTGATCCACATCAACCATGCCTGATACGAAAGGTGGAAAAAGTAAAAACAATAGGCATTAATGTTGTTGTTATTCGTTCCATTTTTACAGAAGTGGAACACATATCTTACATAATATAAGGTTCTTCCATCCCTCTAAAAAAAAAAAATCTATAAATTTCTTTAAATTGCGCAAGTACAAGGTATGTCCTATATATTACCAAGAGTTAGTGGCTTGCAATATGGAATTGCGAAAACAAATCAAAGTAAAGTGCATTTATCACAGGTGTTTTGATACAAATAATGGAATCAAGGGTTCGGAACATTAGCTTTAAGGTTAAAATTAGGAATCATTCCTCCAAAATAGGAATTGTTGGCAGCTATGGAATATGATGGGCTAATACTAGATCGGGAGTAGCCTCTATCACTGGCCTCAATGGATTCAAAAGTTTACAAAGTCAGCTGTATCACCTACCATCAACATCATCAAACTCCTCTACCGGCTCCGTCTTCACGACCACGCCCCTCGCCCTCTTGCTCTGCTGCGAGTCGCCTGCTTCGTGTACCATTTCCCTCTTTACTTGCTTGGAGGTGATGCGTTGCCGTGGTATCAAGACGGGTGCCGACTTCTCGGAGGTGATGGTGCGAGGGGTCATGGTCTTTGGCATGGGTCGCGTTGGCGTCTTGCTGCTGAAGGGATTCCGATTGGCAGGAGAGGACCTTTGAAGAATGATAGGATAGAAGATTATTACATTATTAGAAGATAAAGACCACAAGTTTTGTTTCATATGAATAGTAATTGACACTGCAATAAGTATTAAAGCTTATCTGTACTAGTTTATAGGAGGGATTAGACCGCCCTGTAAGGTCACTGGACAGGTGGTTATCTCATCAACTCAGCTCTCAATTAACATAACAAAGATAGGATCATGGGGGACCAATGGTCACCAATTAGGCATTTTTTTCATATAGAGGGAGCAAGTAGTACAGTGTGGCTTTAAAGGAACCTGTACATAAAAATTGCATGATTGTCTCCCTTGAACAGTATTTATATACAGGTTTCTTGAAATGGATACTGTGATATTCTTTAATAATTTTCACAGGACTGAATGTTGTCAATTTAAGGAGCGGGACACTGAAGCCAGTTAAAGGGGTAATAACTAAAAAACTTGCTTTGGCAATAATCAATCTGTGGATAATTTCAAACACTCTACTTCCTAACTGGCACATGAACAGTTCTGGCAGGGTAAAACTTTGAACGATTGTTTAATCTTCAAAATACAGAGATTGCTCTCATACTAAATTAACAAGGACTTCATGACACTACTTTGCCCTGGTGCTAGGGAATGACCCCTCTATAGGAACATGTGTGTGTTTTCAAATTATTCAATAATAATAATAATAATAATAATAATAGGCATTTCTATTGCGCCATCTATCTAGAAACACTATTCCGAGGGGCATTTATTATTATCCCGGCTTTAGCCTAGCTGCCATTACAGCGCTCCAGCATTTCAAGGAACCAATTCCTGCCAGGTACCCACTTACCTCACCTGGGTCGAGTGTGGCAAATGAAGATTAATGCCTTGCCAAAGGACATTAGTGCCATGTCAGGGATCGAACCACGACCTATATTGAAAATGATAAATGACATAGTCTTACCCAGGGACCTTTATCTTCTTCTTGACAGCCAGTGGCTTCAGGATAGGAACACAGGACTGTGAAAATATGATGGAAAATCAACAAATAGGTTAAAAAATAATGGAGGAACAGAAGTAACACAAACAATTCAGCTTTTGTTCAGTTTTCACGAACTTAAAGGATGAACTACATGTATACAAAGATGGTGGCTTCATCTAAAAGAACTGCTATGTGATGGAGCGTCAAAAAAAAAGCGTGAACAAAAATATTTATATACCTCACTTAAGAAATCCAGACATCTGATTGGTCGAAATTGGAGGCGTGATTTTAGCCATTCCCGTAAAGAAACGAAAAATGCCAAAACCGATTAATAGTCCAAGAGTGAGATCCCTCAAAATTCTGGTTACCGGGAAAATAACAAAATTTTGCTGCGATACCTATTGGTTTACGTGTTAAAAAGTTCTTTGAGCGAGCGCGGACACCATACAGTGCTTTTTGTCTGCGATTCCCAACTGATCGAAAAATTTCAGTCCTTTTTCCGACAAAGATAAACAGACAGTGTCTCAGATTTTCTGTGATGTTTTAACCAATCTTTACTCAATAAAAGGATCAGGTAAGAATTCTTGGTAGATTTTTGTTTCAATTTGGCATATAAAAGACATATCGACTGCTTTAATATTCAAGGTCTGGCAGAAGTAACACAAACAATTCAGCTTTTGTTCAGTTTTCACGAACTTAAAGGATGAACTACATGTATACAAAGATGGTGGCTTCATCTAAAAGAACTGCTATGTGATGGAGCGTCAAAAAAAAAGCGTGAACAAAAATATTTATATACCTCACTTAAGAAATCCAGACATCTGATTGGTCGAAATTGGAGGCGTGATTTTAGCCATTCCCGTAAAGAAACGAAAAATGCCAAAACCGATTAATAGTCCAAGAGTGAGATCCCTCAAAATTCTGGTTACCGGGAAAATAACAAAATTTTGCTGCGATACCTATTGGTTTACGTGTTAAAAAGTTCTTTGAGCGAGCGCGGACACCATACAGTGCTTTTTGTCTGCGATTCCCAACTGATCGAAAAATTTCAGTCCTTTTTCCGACAAAGATAAACAGACAGTGTCTCAGATTTTCTGTGATGTTTTAACCAATCTTTACTCAATAAAAGGATCAGGTAAGAATTCTTGGTAGATTTTTGTTTCAATTTGGCATATAAAAGACATATCGACTGCTTTAATATTCAAGGTCTGGCAGAAGTAACACAAACAATTCAGCTTTTGTTCAGTTTTCACGAACTTAAAGGATGAACTACATGTATACAAAGATGGTGGCTTCATCTAAAAGAACTGCTATGTGATGGAGCGTCAAAAAAAAAGCGTGAACAAAAATATTTATATACCTCACTTAAGAAATCCAGACATCTGATTGGTCGAAATTGGAGGCGTGATTTTAGCCATTCCCGTAAAGAAACGAAAAATGCCAAAACCGATTAATAGTCCAAGAGTGAGATCCCTCAAAATTCTGGTTACCGGGAAAATAACAAAATTTTGCTGCGATACCTATTGGTTTACGTGTTAAAAAGTTCTTTGAGCGAGCGCGGACACCATACAGTGCTTTTTGTCTGCGATTCCCAACTGATCGAAAAATTTCAGTCCTTTTTCCGACAAAGATAAACAGACAGTGTCTCAGATTTTCTGTGATGTTTTAACCAATCTTTACTCAATAAAAGGATCAGGTAAGAATTCTTGGTAGATTTTTGTTTCAATTTGGCATATAAAAGACATATCGACTGCTTTAATATTCAAGGTCTGGCTGGTTTGATATGCTCAAGGGAACTCGCACAGATTCTGCCATTACCCTGAGGGGTCATGGCAGAATCTGCGCGAGTTCCCTTGAGCATATCAAACCAGCCAGACCTCTCAAAGCAGTCGATATCTCTATACTATTTCATTCCTGTTCAAAAGCATTTTTTAGTACTTAGTAACATTATTTGAAATTAACTCTAGGTGTGCAATCATGTCAGGCAATGCCAAAACTTAACTGCAGCTTGATGAATACAAGCTTATCTATCATACAGAAATTCACCAACGGCATGCCTGTGTTGATGACAAACTCAGCAGAATCAGTTTTAAAAACAAAGGAATCAGGGGTGATAGTGAGCAGTAAAAAGATTTTTTTTTTTTTTAGCGGATTCCCCCCTTTTGAGTAAGAAACTTGGGAAAAAATAGGGAAAAATCGAGAAAATAAGGGAAACATCAGGAAGAAAGAAAAAAATCAGGGAGAAAAAAAAAAAAAAAAATCAGGAAGATTTTTTTTTTAAAATCAGGAAACAGATTTAAATCAGGTAATTATCAGGCCTGAGGAATAGAAGGTCCAAGGTTATTTACCTCACTGTGCATCTCATTCAGGATATCGCCCAGGAGTTCATCCCCAGCGACGCTAGCATCCTTCTCGGATTTCTTCTTCTGCTTGGCGGCATTCATGAAAAGACTTCTGATGTCTCCTTTAGGTTTGCTTGGCTTCTTGGACTGAGAAAAAACAACAATAAAAATGATTAGGTAATAGACCCTTTCTTGTGCCAGCAACTCTGAAATGATAACTGCCCCCCACCCATACCTGCCAACATTTCAAAATAAGAATTAGGAATTTATAGCACGGTATACCTTAGAAAATAATAAATCTGTACCCTTAACAGGCGTTCGCATATGCAGCAGCAGTGTAACTGGCAATACGCGGTAAATCTGTTTTGAAAAAAAAGCGAATAATTCGCTGCTCAATCATGCAACCATTCAAAGCATGCATATGTGAACTCTCAAATTGCGGCACATAATAAAACAAGCAAATTTTGAAAAATCAGAATATTTTGAATTTTCAGGTCATAAAAATCCAGAAAATTTGAATATTCCGGATTATTCGGAAGCGTTGGCAGGTATCCCCACCCCTCAGAGAAATCCGAGACTCCCACATTTCATACACATAATGTGTAGAAGAAGTCAGCAATAACGGTCCACTGCTTATATTCCCATAGATATCGACTACAGCAGATAAAGAAGGTTATATTTTCAAGGTTCTTGAAATGTTCCACTAAAGCCTTGGTCACAAATGCGATTACGAACTGCTACAAACGCCGTACAACCAATTTTCAGACCATGGAAATTCATAAAGAACAAGGAAAAACAGGGAGATTCGTACAAACGCATCGTTCGTACAAATATTTGTGACCGTAGATTAACATGATAATAGGAATGATCATCACAAAACAAAACATGTCTCACAGGGAGACATAAAAATGAAGAGCAAAATCACATAATGCTTCCAGAAACACACCTGCTTATCTTTCTTCGGACCAGATTTGCTGTTTCTTTTTCCTAAACAAGACAAAAAAACAGGCAATTGTGGTTAATTTTCAGGTAAAATTAGCTAAAGATTACTCCAGGAAAAAAAATACCCAGATCACCCCCCCCCCCCCTCTTATAATGGGGATCACACATTTGTGTGTCTAATACTCAGAATTGTGTACATTCTTTTCTTTCTAATCATGCATTTGGTATACTTTTCATGCTATGAATCAAATGAAAATGCTGAACCTTATTACTAATCCAACCCGTCTCAGCAAACAGTAAGACAAAATCAAGGAAAAAAATTGAAATATTGTATTATTGACATCCTCTTTCATACACAGAAGATTTCAGAAAAAGTTGGAATCCAGGGTTTACAAAATTTGTTATTTAGAACAATCTGACATTTTCATTACATATTAGGATATCATCAAGAAAAAAAATATGAATATTGTCTTTTGGAGCATCCATTTACACACAAGTTTCCAGAAAAGTAGGGAAATAGGGTACATAACAACTTGTGTTTAGAGGTTGTTGTTGTTTATAAACCAAGTCAATGCACTATAGTGCCCTATGGTAAGGTATTAATCCTCATTACCAGGTCCCTCTGAAAGGACTTTGAGCTATTGGTCCCCTGGTTGTTTACTTACAAGCATGCAAATGCATTCCAGGCAATCACGTAAAAACAAACTATCAATCAATTAAACCCAATTCCAGGGGGGGGGGGGTGTTTCACAAAGATCCTGAGTTGGACTTAACAATTATGGAAAGCCGTTAGCATCCTTGAAAATATTTTGTAAAAGCTATTTTAAAAGGCATAAAATGTTGATTTAAAACATTATTTTTTCTATTATCAAGGAGATTTTATGTTCCGTCTTGATGTGGAATTCATAAAAAGTCTGAAATACTTAAATTTTCACTTTCAAATATATTTTACTTTAAGGCTACAAATGGCTCTCCATAATTTTTAAGTCCAACTTAGATATAAGTTCAACTTAGGAACTTTGTGAAACACCCCCAGGCCATATAAGATCATGAATACCTGCACTCTCTCCCTCATCCTCTGGATCTGCTCGAAGATCTTCATCAAATATTTCTCTTCCATCCTCAACATATCCTCCTCCGTCTGAAAATAGAATAAAAATAGAATCAATTTATATTTGGATTTATAAAAAAATTAATGAGGATACAAAGCACTATATTATTTTTTACCAAGCATCGCACAGAATCAAAGTTATTGGATGACAACATCACAACACATCTTGTTGTTAATCAGGATAATAGTCTTACCTTTGTGTTACTATTAAATGAATTTAGTTTGCTTAATGTTACATACATGTATTAGGTATCACAGAAAATGTGTAGAACAGGTGAATATGCATGTGACACCTGTTCTACACATTTTTACACAATAGCAGTGAAGGGATGTTCCTTTGTCTATCTGGACTTTTTGAACAGTTTAGAGCCATTTTCAAATGCCATTTAAAATTATTTAAATGGAGTTGATGGTCCAAACTTACAGAAATAATTAATCTATATATATATACCCCATATATGCCGAAATTCATCCCCTTTTGATAGACACCCTTAAATCTCGCCATGTTTCAAAACCCATGAAAACTTGTTCCGGCGACGCAAAAATAGCCATTTGTCACACGCATCAAAATGGGCTTCATATAATTATTTGAAAAATTCCACACACAAAAATATTTGTCAAAAGAACCTGAAAAAAATAGGCATGTAGAAATCTATACAGAGAACAGATTTCTTGAAAATAAAGGTGATTCATCAATAAATTACAAAATTATATCACCTTGAAAATGGCTAATTGTCAGTGAATATAGCCTAATTACGAAAAATTTGAACATTTCGTCTCTTATGTAAGTGGCCATATTTTCAAAAGCACTCATTCAAATTTGACAAATAAGGTATCAAAATTCTGCTTTTCATGTGCTCAAAAAGGAAATGGGCAGGGGAAGTGAAATTTAGAATTTTTTAAAATTTCACTGTGATACCTACATGTATAGGTAAAAATGGCATGTTTTTGGCAATATAACAAATAAAACAAAACTTAACATTTTGAGGGTATGTGGTATCATAAAAAATAAGCTAACAAACAAACTTATAAAATTGATTTGTATCGACATGGTTTTACTAGGATTGTTTTATTTGGTTTATTACTTCATGTCTAGAAAGAGAGGAGAGTGTATATGGTTCACAACATTAGGTTGAAGGAAAGAAATGAGAACCATTAGTAAGAATAATAATAATAATAATAATGGTGGCTTCTTATATAGCGCACATGTCCGTCACGTTGTGACGCTCCTGGCGCTGCCCCGATTATTACCCTGGCTTTAGCAAGGCAACCACTGCGGCGCTCTAGCATTTCAAGGAATTAATTAATAGCTGTCAGCCATGGATTTCTATGCTTTTCTTCTTTATTATAATAGTATTTTGTCTTTAATCTGCATTCTTACCGTCATCCACGATCCAATCATCATCTTGCCTATCTCGTACAATCTTGGAGTACTCATCTTCATCCACGACATCATAAATATTGCTCATATCCTCATCCTGAAAAATAAATATGTAAGAGACACTTTTGAAGTTCTATGAAATATATGCTTCAGCAATAATTGCTTAGGTTAGGATAAACAAATTCCTAACCATAATCCTCAAACCAACATAACACCAAGTTGCAACCTTTAGTTTTGACAGACTAGAATTCAAAGCAAACGCTGCCACTGAAAGCATTTATCGAATCATCGATTTCAAGCTTATCGAAATTTGATTTGAGGAAGAGTAAATTTTCGTTGATTTAATGACTTTAAAGAGTGGAATACAAAATGATGAACAAAATACTCCATATCTCAGATTATCTTATCTGCAACATTCCGATTCTCAACCTGCCAGTGGAATTAAATCAAAACGAATCAAATCTAGCCAGAACGGGACAAATTCCACTATGAGATGTTTTTCATCGGAGTAGCAAATTTACCATAATAAAATTGAAAAGATCAATTTTTTTTCACAGCAATTATTTTTTACCTCGTCATAAAATCTTTTGCCACCTTTCTTTGCATTTTTCAGTTTCTCCAGAGCAGACAAGCGCCCCGCCTTCTTTTTGCCAACATCACGCATGGAACGTCGAGACAAACCAGCATCTTGATCTGCAGAGTTTGGTTGGAAAAAGAAAAGAGAAGAAAAGAAAAAATTAAGATTATTCAAACTTAGTCTCCTGAATTAAGGCAGTGGGGGGGGGGGGGGGGGGGGCTTTGATGTGAATATTTAATTATTTATATGGTTTCTTCTGAATGCAGGCTTAAGCCTCTGGACCAAAATACGTGTATTTACAACACACGCACGCATACACGATCAAAATCAAAGTCAAAGGTCAATACATGTAGTCCCTCCCAGATGGCCAGAGATAGTATGTGGGAGATCCATGAATTGACATTTTTTATCACGTACATGTGCGCTTGTCACAACTATATCTCCCAATATATATGGGCCACTCATAGCAGTACTATACTTTGTGTGAAGGAAAAGCATTAATTAAGCCCTTGACGGCTTGAGGCTGCCTTCAGCAGTAGGGGCGCTGGTCCGAGAATGAGGATTACCCGCATTAACGGAATATCCTCCTAAACGCGGACAAATTGCGTCCTTAAAATAAGGATTGTCCATATTTTCAAGGACTTTTTTTTATAGGCGCTCTAATGATTTCTGGTTCCCGAACACCACGCTCAAGATGCAAAAAACGGATTCCGCGTAAGAAAATAACCCAAGTTCACAATTACCTTTACCTTTAGTTTTACCCGAGATTCTTTTGGGTTGTCTGTCTTCCCAAGGATTTATTGCCCACAATAACGTGAAAGTCTCTGTACAAAGCCAACGTAAAATGCATGAAGAAAATCATCGCTGAATCCGTTTTTCGCATTGCCAACGCACAGATTGGAAATTATGAAACGTCTGCGAAAATGCGGATCCTAATTTTCGGACCAGCGCTCCTACTGTTCAGATGAATTTGTAATTTACAACAAATAGACCCTATCCAAATTTTTTTTTAAATCTAACTGAAGAAAGTAGGCCTATTAAACTATTAGATCTATTATGATTAAAAAGTAAGCCACCCTCTGTTGATCAGTGATTCTAAAAACTCTCAGACAACGCTGGACAAAACTCACCAAGTCTTCCAAGATTCACTAAAAATAAAATCTGCACTTTGGTGGCAAATAATTATTGCAATAAGTTATTCAGTTATAGAGTCTACTTAGTATAGACCTGGAATCTATGTCTATACTAGACCCTATATAGTAGACTAGACCTAGAACCTGTTTATATTTTTATAACCAACTTCCGAATCCAAGTTCCAAATTTAATATTTTCTTTAAAAAACAAAAACACACCATTAAATTAGCTGACTAGATCTAGATCTAGTCATTTCTTACCATTCTCTCTGTCATCCATTACTGGTGCCATCTCTTGTAAACAAAGGCGATAAAATCTATCTAAGTATCTAGAACTAGAAATCTATATTGTTTTGGCTTGGTCCTTGCTGAGAAGCTAAACATGTATCTAGTCTTTCTGGGCCAGCGCGCCGTTGATATTCCCAGCCCGCTAGACTCCCGGGATAGGCAAGTACCTCTTCGTTTCGTTAATTCCACTCGGTGCGGCCGGTTGCCCAAATTACTAGTACTTGCACAATGGCGCGCCACAAACAAACTCCGCGCGAAATTTGATTTGGACAGGCCCATTTTTCTAGGAGGGTATATTATTTAACAAAGTCATTGAAATCTAATTTCTATTCATATAATTTGTTCACATACAAAGTATAATTAAACATTTGCACATTTATTGCAATACATAGACAATTTGGCATTATTGAATCATATCTCTGATATCCACATATAATTACAAAATGCATATTTTACATGATGTTTTAATCATCTATCTATATTTAGTCAAGTAGTCCATTCTTAAGTCACTGTAAATCTAATGTTTATAAATATATTATTATCAAACTTATTACATTGTTTTGAATCTCTGTATATATAACATATATATATTTTATATATATATTAAGTTTTTAAAGAATATTTGTAAGAATATAGGACAAATAAATTTCATAAAATGATTGGTAACTTGGCAACATTTTAGTACACGTACCTAGTATATCTCTGCCTTGGATGGTTTATTCCTGAATCCTGTGTTTCCTATTTACGGCTTTAATTAGTTCATGTGAGTATTTACCTGTGTTATCAATTTAAATTATTTATTTGAAAACTTTTCTATTATATTGTGCATATTTATTACTCACATTGTCAGGAAATAGTCAGGAATTACGTCTGAACACGGTCAAACATGACGAGCGCGAGCTGCAAATGCAATCGAAATCTAGCCAGGGCCAGAGGCAGTAGCCCAGCGCTAGCCAGAGCGCTCAGGCCCGCTGCAGACTGGGCACTGGGAATACCGGTAGAAGCTAGCTGTGTGTTGCGGCGTACTTTGAATTTGTAGTTGGAGCTAGCGCCGCGCCGGGAGGCGTTATTTTTTTCTGCGGCACAGATTGGGGTTAGGTGCCTGTTGAGCCTATGGGAAAGTTTAGGGTTAGGGTTAAATCAAGACCTCTTTTTAAAAAAAAGCCCCAATCTGTGCCGCAGAAAAAAATGACACCGCCGGGAGCTAGTCGTATTGACGGACACGCACTAGATCTAGACCCCCCTGTTTGTTTTGGCAGTGGAAATACAGCATTGAAGAAGTCGAAATTAAATCAAATGTTACTGACTACTGACTGTGTTTGCAGGTCTTTGTTGAACGACAAGAAAGAAGTCGAGATCTATGTTTCACTTTGTCTTTGATCATGTTGATGATTATCTGTGAAGTGTGATGTGATCGTGATGATTATTATCTGTGTATTATGTATGGAAATTATTTCTTTAATTATTTGTGTATGATATATGGATATAGATATAGACCTATGATGGAATTTGTTTTGAAAATAAAGAACCCTGTGGAAGGGGGGAAAAAAAGTTGATTAAAATAGATTATCATGAACATACTACTGAAGAGTGAAGTCTGAATTGAATCCAAAACAACAAACTTTATCGACATCGTCGTCGATGGTGCACAAATTATTTCAAATGCATCATGAACATGTTTATACTATAGTTTACATGCGGTGACAGTGAACTGTGTGTGTGTATGGTAGATATGTTGATGAGTGTAGTGTATGAGCTTCAATATGATGATTTAAAGGGCATTGTGAGTTTATTGAAAGTGAGCGCAAATATTTTTCTGTAGATAACACATAGCAAAATTGGGACACTTGTGATGACTTAACAAGTTAACTCAGGAGGGATTTGACTTCTGCAACGTTGAGGTAGATTTGAGGTTGATTGTAATTCTGAAATAGAGAATAAAATATCTACATTGAACATTTTTTTAAGAGGCTGAAAACACCCAACTTTACCACTCCTGCTATTCAAAACCTTTCCTCATTGGTGACCAGGGAAACAAATATCTAGGAATTTTGTCATTTAAATCGTTAAAATTTGCCCTTTGGTGGTTAATTTTTCTGGTAATTTTTCTGGTATTAAAAAAAAAGACATTTTATTTCCTTCCTCATAAATTCACATTACAAGAAATTATCACAATAATAATATGATAATGAAACAAGGTTTTTGATACAAGACGACACTTTGTGAATTACATCAATCAATGAACAATGAACATATTAGAACAGTCTCAAATTATACATGATGTAATGTTGGATGTACTGTATGTGGCTATGTACTGCCCTCTTGTTACTGAGAGATGAAAATTGCATTTGTTTTGCCATAGAAGAGTAAGAGAGGGCAGCAATTTCTAAGTTTTCACCATGACTATAAGTTTTGGAGTATGAGGTTATATTATGAATTAATCACTGGAGTGAATGAGTGCTCCTTTGTAGATGTACACTATTCACTGGAAAAGTTAAGCTTCGTTTCTTCTGACTCACAATGTATAAAACTTACCGTAAGAGGAAATGCGTGATAATTTCCATTGTTCTGTCAATCGAGTCGAGATCCAATTAAACCAAACTGCCAATTTGAGATTCGTATTGACTTAATGATCTCATGTTTAAAACCTTCATAACTTTCTTATTATTGGTCCAAATTTATTTCAGATTTTCGCCATTTTTTGTATTTTATTTTTCTGCTTTTTAATTTAATGTAAAAAAAGAAACAGACAGGAAACAGAAAAGAAAGGAATTAAGTAGAGTGTCATGAACACCTTCAAAACAAGGGTACTAGTGCTTATAATGCACTGATCTCAATAAATACACACCATAGTGATAGCTGTATAGGTGTGACTAACCATGAAGAAATGATTGGCTTCAACATTTTGATAGTGCTCCTTATGAGAGAATCAATGAAAAGTGGGCATGACACAGGGTAGCTTAATAAGAGATAAAGCACCCTTATTACCCTGGAATGGAGTTGTATAAAGGGTTTGGAAATCAAGTTTGAGTGTTAAAATACTGTCCCTGATTGTTAATTATTAAATAATTAGTTTATCAAGTTGAACCTTCCTGCAATTTTGATTTATAGCCATTGTTCATATTACCATTCCAGTGTTTTTGATTGTACTTCACTTGTTGTACTATGCAAATTGTGTACATTGTACTCAAGATTTTTGGACCTTTGATCTGAATGCGAACAAACATGGGGTGATCTATGATGAAGCGTGTTATTGTCATTGAGACACTGACCTTGTATTTTGTTTACAATGTACACTGTGAAGATGACTTTCATAGTGAATGGTTAGGGTTTGATCAAGTCCCCAGAGCTTTTTATTTTCCCAATGCATACCAAAACAAAAAGAGGTACTCTTGTTCAAAATATGTTAATGATAATTGTGATGAGAGGGAGGTAATGGGGGAGCGAGAAGGGAATGCGGGAGGGGAAATAGGGAAGGGGAGGGAAGAAGGGTGAGAGGGAGGGAGGAAGGGAAAGAGAGAGGAAGGGGGAGGGAGGGAAAGAAGGGGAGAGAAAGAGGGAGAGCAGGGGGGGGGGGTAGGGTAGGGTGAGGGTAGAGAAGGTTAGGAGAAAGAGAGAAGGGAGAGATACTGACCTTGTATTTTGTTTACAATCTACACTGAGAAGATGACTTTCATATTAACTGGTTAGGGTTTGATCAAGTCCACAGTGCTTTTTATTTTCCCAATGCATACCAAAACAAAAAGAGGTACTCTTGTTCAAAATATGTTAATGATAATTGTGATGAGAGGGAGGTGATGGGGGAGCGAGAAGGGAATGCGGGAGGGGAAATAGGGAAGGGGAGGGAAGAAGGGTGAGAGGGAGGGAGGAAGGGAAAGAGAGAGGAAGGGGGAGGGAGGGAAAGAAGGGGAGAGAAAGAGGGAGAGCAGGGGGGGGGGGGGGTAGGGTAGGGTGAGGGTAGAGAAGGTTAGGAGAAAGAGAGAAGGAAGAGATACTGACCTTGTATTTTGTTTACAATCTACACTGAGAAGATGACTTTCATATTAACTGGTTAGGGTTTGATCAAGTCCACAGTGCTTTTTATTTTCCCAATGCATACCAAAACAAAAAGAGGTACTCTTGTTCAAAATATGTTAATGATAATTGTGATGAGAGGGAGGTAATGGGGGAGCGAGAAGGGAATGCGGGAGGGGAAATAGGGAAGGGGAGGGAAGAAGGGTGAGAGGGAGGGAGGAAGGGAAAGAGAGAGGAAGGGGGAGGGAGGGAAAGAAGGGGAGAGAAAGAGGGAGAGCAGGGGGGGGGGGGGGTAGGGTAGGGTGAGGGTAGAGAAGGTTAGGAGAAAGAGAGAAGGGAGAGATACTGACCTTGTATTTTGTTTACAATCTACACTGAGAAGATGACTTTCATATTAACTGGTTAGGGTTTGATCAAGTCCACAGTGCTTTTTATTTTCCCAATGCATACCAAAACAAAAAGAGGTACTCTTGTTCAAAATATGTTAATGATAATTGTGATGAGAGAGTGAGACAGGAAGGGGGAAGAATCAGAGGGTGAGGGGAATAATAATAATAATAATAATAATAGATCACACTTATAACGCGCCTAATACATTGTTTCTAGGCGCAGTGGTGCTGTTGTCCCAGCAGCCATTAAGTGAAGTAATATCCTTACACGAAATAAAGCCGGGACGACAGCACCACAAGTACACAATATTATTCAGTACACAATTACAGTATGTTATGCTATGTTACGTTACAAAATCAAAATTACAGTTTGTTACAAATAAATGAATAAATCAGCTTAATCTAACTTAAATTCTGCTAGAGATGACTTATTACATAACATAATGGGGGAGGGGAGGGAAGGGGAAGATGGGGAGAAAGAGAGAGGGGAGAGATAGAGAGGGAAGGAATAAGAGAAAGGAAGGAAGTAAGAGTGAAAGGGCGAGGGGGGTAACATGAAGACCGAGGGGAAGGATGGGATAGATTCTAATGTTCATTTTCTGTATTAGTGTAGGATTCATCAAAAGTGTTTTATATTTTCTTTCTGATACGATACCACTTGAGGCAGGAAGTTACTTGGATTTCCGGGATGAGTATTATAAGCTAGCCTATTTCCTATGTTGTAGTTGGTATAAATTTCCTGACATTTTAGTCTGTAAGCACAGACTCCAATGACACTTAATGTAAGCACAATTCCATTAAGTCTTGAGCCGAGTCTAAATGTCAATCTATGACAATGTCCTAGCTCAGCCCCTGTGATATCCATTATGACCGACAGGGGTTCGCGCCTGCAAACTAGGATGTTGCAGTATTACTACATTGTATACAATTCTATGTTTCATGAGAAAACACATTGTTATACTTACAGTACAGTATGAGGGCAATCATACCTTTGTAACAAGTTTGATTTGTATTTTTCTTATTTGAATAGTCATTTATAACATTTTTAATAATTTTGCATCATACTTTAAGACAGTACACATCTGGTTGAATTGAAATAGATTAATTATTCTGAATGAATGTGAATTTGGTGGCATTTTTTGTCTATCAAACTGATTTATGATTCAAAATAATTTAGGCAGGTGAGTTTTAGAAAACAATTGAAGTAAGACTAAGT
Organism: Strongylocentrotus purpuratus; assembly: GCF_000002235.5. Taxonomy (NCBI): domain Eukaryota; kingdom Metazoa; phylum Echinodermata; class Echinoidea; order Camarodonta; family Strongylocentrotidae; genus Strongylocentrotus; species Strongylocentrotus purpuratus. The sequence goes on along the minus strand of NW_022145597.1, from coordinate 19,682,977 downwards.
TTAACCTTTGGACCAAGTCATGCCATTATCACCAGCTCTTTGACAGTAAATAAAGGAGAGTTGACTATAGTGTAGATCTTCTCAGGACTACTAACATCATTGCATTGGACATTACTGGTACAATCTCTACTTTGGTGAGGAAGTTGTACGTTGTAAACAATATAGTTAAAAAAAACTAATTACATGTATTAGTAGCATTTAAAAAAAAAATATTTCTATGTTAACAAGATCGTTTTTTTGTTATTGCTGTGATGAAATTAAGACTTAATCATACAACTATGTTGTATTATGTGGAGCCAGAAGGGCATTAAACGATTAATTTTTATAAATTTGATGGCAAAATTTCACTTAAATTGTTTTGTGATGTGAAAGAGGATGTCATTTAAGACCCACTTCTGCAAGGATTTTCAAAACAAATGTTTTGCAGTCGAATATTGATGAAAGAATACAAATTTAGGTTTTCTGCATACAACAGAAAACCCAAGTTTTGTACTCTCTTATCAATATTTGTCTTCATACACTTTGGGGGGGGGGAGGATTTTTGCAGAAGTGTGTTTTAAATGACATCCTCTTGGCTCTTTGCACATTATGATACAATAATTGAGTGAAAATTTGCCATCCATTTGTTGACAAATTTGAGGCTCCCAACACTTTGGAGGGGCTGTAATGCCCTTTTAGCTCCAAACAGACTGTATGTTATTGTTTTGCGTGTGTGTGTTTGTGTGTGTTTGTTTATACCAGATATGTTATATATTGGTATGTGATTTCCAGCGCTCTATTGGACCTTTACAGTGTTTTATTTCTAATCATTCGCATGTGTTATTTTCACTGCTCAGTAAATATGTGAGAAAGTATAGAACAATGGCTACGTTTTTTGTTTCATGCATGCATGTTCTTTGTCATTCTATATTATGCTCTGCTAGGTAATATTACCTGGGAATTCTAGGAAATTTGTGATATTTATAGTTAGAGTAGAGTTGAGTTCTAGGCATATCATTTCATTTTGAAAGTAACTATCCACCGCTATCTAGCATAATTCAGAATTCAGAAAGGTTGATTACATTTACATGTACACTGTATGTACGTATGAATAATTTGGCATTTTGTGGTTTTGAATAGTGTTTTGAAACTATTAGAAGAAATTTTAAAATGGTAAAACATTTACATGTACAAGCACACAGCAATGGGTACTTGCTATGGGATAACACACACATTTAGAATACAAATTTAGTTGAAAGTTGTACAATATTTAAAAATATATATTATTTGTGTGAGGTCATTTAAAAGAAACTCCTTTCATTAGACATCTCTTTTATGATTTTGTAACATAAGAATCAAAGAAACAAGTGGGGAAAAGGCTGGCCCTTTATCTTTTCACCTTCGCTGGAACTCAAACCTTCTCTTTAATACAAAGCCTGATCAATCGAGTCGATGCATTCCTGCATGGTTTCGTGATGATGATGACACATTTCATAACAGCTGCTATTTGATTCACTGAAGCTTGTGGTATGCTGTATGAAGTTTGTTTCTTCATTTCAATAATTAATTGCAGTAATTTATATGGAATTATTAGGGGTAGCCCTTGGCTTTTCAATATGCTGTTCTTGTATCTGAAGCCCCTATCATAACTGGACGTTATTACGCTGGCTTTAGGTCCGGCTTTAGCTCCGGCAACCAGTGGAAGACGTCCAAGTCAGGTTTAACTTTAATTCCGTCATACCCTAATAGAAGAGCTTCCCTTTTCAAATGGGCAATGAGTCGGCAACTTCTAAAAATTTGGGCCTGTGTATATAAGATTTTATAAGATGCTCAGATTCATTTATTTATTTTTCAAATTTGAGGATGTTTCTGATGTCTTGAATCTTTCATTCTCTTTTTATCATCCACAGAAATTTGACACTTTGTCTCTGACAAAATTGAGCATTCTGTTCAATAAACGATATCTTGGATTGGCAACTCCAGTCTGCATCCAACATGGCCGCCAAACGTAAGTTAAGGTCATCAGGTGATGAACTAGATGATCTAGATGAGGTGGGCAGCACTAATGATGTTAATGGAAGCGGTGCAAAGAGAATCAAATTAGGCCAGGTATGTATAACGGTCAAGCTCCGACAGTTGGTCAAGTGAAAATTGCTTTGGGTTTTATTACTTTGTAGATTATAGGTTATAGGGTTAGAGTTTTGTGTCAGGTTAAGGATTAGGTTTAGGTGTAGTGTTTGGTCAGGGGTTGTTCTGTAGTTTAAGAATTTAGTTATTGCAAGATGTTGACAATTTAAGATGCTAGTAAAAGATGAGCTCTTAGCAAACTGTTGATATCAGTGGTGAAATCATTCAATCAATTGCAACCAAGGTCAAAATCAATATCGTTTGTGACAGCTCTCGAGGTAAAATGTGAATGTTTTTTCCATTGCTCTTTTACTCGGTAGGTCAATTTCAATGCACCTGTGACACTTTTTCATGCTCAATTTCCTTCCTACTCTATAAGCTAAACTGCAACCCTGAACCAAACACTGTATACCTAACCCTAACCCTAAACCTAGCCCTCGTCTAGAAGTCAATCCAAACCCCTAACCCTAACTCTAACCCTGTACTGTACCAGGCCTTAAATTTTAACATTTTTAGGGCAAGGCCACTTTTCTGTAGGGCACATTCCAATATTACAGCACAAATAGGAAGAATTGGAAACGGCACAAATAATCTCTAAGTCCAATGAGAGGGGCATTGAGGCCATGGCCTTGGTGGCCTTGGATTAATTTAAGCCCTGCTGTACTGTTGATGAAATGAAGCCCAAGTCAATAGCAGTGGTTTCCTGTGAACAAAGTGAAATCATTTAATCAATTGCCACACATGGCAAAAATCAATATTGTCTCAGACCGCTCTTGAAGTAAACGTGACATATTTGTAGGGCATGTCATTCTTCTAGTTGTTTTTTCCCAAAGCTCTTTAAATACTCTATTGGTAAATTTTAAAGCATCTTTTATGATCCCATCTTGGCCTGTATTTTACACTAGCTGTTTAACACTACACTCTTGTATCATGAATTCTTAATGCATTATTGGAGCACTGAATCAATGGGAAATGGAAAAATATTGCGTATAAACTGGCGCTGCTCAGTGGCTGCCGGGCTCACGATCAATTTGGCAAAAAGAATTTCCGTTTTGGTTTAATAAAATTTGGAGTGGACTATTAGGCTATTATTATTATAAAAACATAGATTCTACTGCCACTGAAAACAATGTCAACAAACAATGGGAACAAATTTGCCACTTTGCATTCTATCTACATCTACATCTACATCTAAGGTGGTACTGGACAGGACCAATTGGTATATACGTCCAGATTTCCGTGGCATCGCAAACTGTCAACAAACATCACAACTGATGCAAAGTTCAAAAAACAAAATAATAAGGTGCTCATAAAATGAGTGGGTTGTAGACATCATCTAATTTATAGATGAAGTAGAGCCACATTGACGCTCTATCCCGCCTGTGTACAGCTGGGCTGAGTGGTCATTCTGCATGTAGCTCCAAACTTTGGTATTGAAGGACTTGGCCGATGTTGACTCTTTGATGATGGTGGCTGGTAGTCGATTCCATTGCTGAATGGTACGAGGATAGAAGCTGTTCTTGTATGCTTCGGTCCTGGCAGAGTAGTTGATGTACTGGCTTGGTCTCTGACTACGGGTGACTGGTCTGTTGGGGTTGTTGGTGACTGGGATAAACTTCTCTGGGATGGTAATCGGGAGTTCATGAGAGTTGATCTTGAACAGCATGGTAAGACGTGCAACTGTCCTCCTATCTTGAAGTGAAGGCCACTTCAGCTCCTGCAGCATCTGGCTGACGCTAGCCGTACGCTGATAGTTCCCTTTCACAAAACGGGCAGCTTTCCTTTGCACTGATTCAAGGGCTGAAATGTGTTTCTGGAAGTAGGGATCCCATGCTGTACACGAATACTCCAAGATTGGCCGTACCAGGGAAGTATAAGCCTGCTGCTTGATCTTCTCAGGACACTTGTAAAGATTCCGTTGAAGGAAGTTGAGCGATTTCCGGGCTTTGCTTGTGACATTGTTGATATGTACACCCCAGTCCATCTTGGAAGAGAATTCCACGCCAAGGTATGGGTGATTGTCAACTTGCTGCAGATCAGCCCCTCTCATGCTGTATGTTGTCTCAATACTGCGACGTTTCTTGGTGATACGGAGTAGGGAGCACTTTGCAGGGTTGAATCTCATCTGCCAATCAAGGGACCATTTTGATAGGGTGTCAAGATCCTCTTGAAGAAGTGCAGCATCCTGTTCAGACTGGATTTCTCTGTAGATGAGGCAGTCATCTGCAAACAGTCTGATGGAGGACGAGATATTAGTAGTGATGTCATTAATGTACAGTATGAAGAGGAGTGGGCCTAACACGGTACCCTGGGGAACACCGGAGTCCACAGACACGTCAGATGATCTCTCGCCATCAACTACAACAGCCTGTGTACGATTGGTTAGCCAGTTCTGGATCCAGTTGTAAGTAGATCCCTGAATGCCATAATGATCCAGTTTGTACAGTAGCCTCCTGTGGGCTACAACATCGAAGGCTTTCGAGAAGTCAAGAATCAAGCAGTCGAGTTGTTTCTTCTCATCGATGCAACTGTTGAGATCCTCCAAGGTTGCCAACAGCTGAGTTTCACAGCTGTGATGTTTCCTAAAGCCGTGCTGGCAGTCAGTCAGGATGTTGTGCAGATCAAGATGACCTCGGATGGTACTTGAGAGGATGTGTTCTAGCATCTTGCATACTATACAAGTTAGGGATACCGGCCTATAGTTAGATGGCTTGCTTCTATCGCCTTTTTTGAAGACTGCCGTGACATTGGCTTGTCTCCAATCTTCAGGAACATCTCCGGTGTCAAGTGACTGCTGGAATATTACTTGCAACACTGGCGCTAAGATTGCAGAATGGTCTTTTAGGATTTTTGTTGGCACTTGGTCTGGTCCAACGGCTTTCCTAGGGTTGAGTGAGACAAGCAACTTTTCCACTCCAGCTACAGTAATTGAGATGTTAGGCATTACTGGAAAAGGACTTGGGCCTTTAGATGGCATGGACTCTGTGTCCTCTTCAGTGAAGACGGAGCGATATTGACGGGATAAGGCTTCTGCTTTCTCTTTAGCTGAGGTGACGACTTGGTTCTCAGAGACTAAGGATGCGATTCCCATGTTGTCTCTCTTCAAGGACTTAACATACTTCCACAGTTTCTTTGAACCGGCTTCCTTATCTTCAAACATACCATTGATGTAGTTGGTGTGGGATTCGTCAATCATCTTCTTGATGACAGATTGATAAGCAGTGTACTTCTCCCATTGTCTGTCATAATTGTACCAGCAAAAATAAGTGTCGATGAATTTGATATCTTGTCTCAAAATCATCTATATTTTGAGCTAACACTTGTAAGAGTAAGGGTTACATGTACATTAAATGTAAATGATTATTACCAGAAGCCAGAAGGTACATTTACAATGTAAGCTGCTCATTCATGCATTAATGTACAATGTACATGTACATGTATAAAGTGTTGCTTGTGTGTACTGTGGTAATGTACATTTTTGTGTCATGCACTCATGTGCTAGTAGTGTATGTTGCAGACTCCGTGTAGTCTTACTTCCATGCTAATTTTGGGAATGTTGGTAAGGGAAAAAAGGGATAAGTGTGTTAATTGCTAAAATCAGGAGCAACTGTTCAAACGGAAAAGAACAGTTTTGAATGGCACTTTAAAAACTATTCGACAATACTATCAAATGATGAGGAAGATGAAATATTCTCTATTGATCAGCAATCTTGTCTACTTTAAAAAGTACACGGGTATGAATTCAAGTAATTCTTTGGTCTGTCCCTAGATACTGGTAAACATAATTTTTTAGTCAAATATCTACATGTAAAATGCAAACCCACAAATGCTGTACCGCATCAAGTTAAAATTTCAGTCATGAATATTGATGTCCCCCCTCCTTAAATGTGTAGTTAAACCAGAAAATAAGAACGCGGGCTCACATGTTTACTTGAGACTCTATCTACCGTTATTGGCAATCTTGCCACTCCCTACTGGTACATCTCATCTCTACAGGTCCTAGTCTAATACTTGAGGCACCCTTTAATTCTTTCTTGAAGTTTCTTCTGGCATGTTATTGTTGATCCAGACACATACATGTATTAAGAGCATGAGTACAAAACATTTGCATCACATGAATAATAGGTAAAGCAGTCTACCACCTGACTGCATGCCTGGTTGCTATGTCAGGCAACCAGGCATGCAAGTCAGGCAGACATCAAACAAAAGCTACAAAGTCATTTCAATACAATCTACTTTCTGACTCCATGCCTGGTTGCTAAGTCAGGGAATCGGGCATGCAAGTCAGGCAGACATCAAACTAAAGCTACAAAGTCATTTCATGACACATGTATTCCCAAAGTCTTGAGCGTAGGCTAGGTGATTTGTCTCACTCCTCAGCTCACAGCATTATTTATCACAATGAGAAGATCAGCGGTTGAGATGTGTGGCTGCATCCATTAGAGGCCGGCATCGGTGCATATATCTCTGTTGCGTGGATGAACGATTGGGTGTGTTCATTGTTATGGGATTCGCATCTTTGTCGGATAAATCGTTGCTATTCAGTGGTTGCTGACCAGTCTTTCTGAGTATGAATGGAGATTATTGTTGATTTTACCCCAGGTCTTTTTATTGGATGCCTGCTGCAGTAAATAGCTGTATATTGGTGAACTGTTCAGTTGCTGGGATTTGCATACGGTACACTGTACATGTTGATGCAGATATTCTTTGGTTACTGATTTTTCTGCCGTAGTATGAGGTGAGCAACTGAGCATTGATTGAAAGTGTTGATCTACCCTGGGATTTCAAAATTGATACTAGCTCCAGTGTTAGGGAAATGCTCAGATGTTTTTGGTACATGAATGTGTTCATTATTTGCATGGAGATATTTGCGTAGATGTGGACAAATTATAATTTGTGTATGGTTTCACCCATAGCTATACTTGAAAGAGAGACACATCCGTCACCGGAAGTTGTTTCTGATTGGTTAGGCATTTCATGAAGCTCCAAAATACATAGTAATTTCCTCTCATAGAAAGTGTACATTGGAAGAATGGTTCTATTTGGAACAACATTATTTAATTTATGACCCATCTCGCGTACGTGTAGATGCCTGTGTCTGTGTATCTAGAGCTCTTAAACGCTATATCGTCTCACTGATCATGTATAGAAGTTGTTGCTTTTTAAAAGCTAACTACATTCTTGCTTGTCTGGTCGGTGTGCAGACAGATATTGTTGACAGTCCTTCGATCATGCTTCAATGAGCCCAGTGCTAAACAACGGGCTGTAGGATTTAAGGGTACCCTGTTTACGCTTCCATTTGGACTGATTGTCTGTATGCAGACAAAAGGCAATTTCCAGGGAGGCTATTTTCATCTGGTCTGGTGATTTCTCTCTCTGATTTCTGAGCTAAAAATAATCACCAGATCAGGTGACACGACTTGCATTTTATTAGTTTCCATATCGGCTGAATACTATAGGTTTACTGAATACCTTGATGTGGTTTACGCTACTATTTGGACTGATTGTATGCAGACAAAAGGCAATTTCCAGGGAGACGATTTTCCTCTGGTCCGGTGATTTCTCTCTGGTCTGATTTCTGAGCTAAAAATAATCACCAGATCAGGTGACACGACTTGCATTTTATTAGTTTCCATATCGGCTGAATACTATAGGTTTACTGAATACCTTGATGTGGTTTACGCTACTATTTGGACTGATTGTATGCAGACAAAAGGCAATTTCCAGGGAGACGATTTTCCTCTGGTCCGGTGATTTCTCTCTGGTCTGACTTCTGAGCTAAAAATAATCACCAGATCAGGTGACACGACTTGCATTTTATTAGTTTCCATATCGGCTGAATACTATAGGTTTACTGAATACCTTGATGTGGTTTACGCTACTATTTGGACTGATTGTATGCAGACAAAAGGCAATTTCCAGGGAGACGATTTTCCTCTGGTCCGGTGATTTCTCTCTGGTCTGATTTCTGAGCTAAAAATAATCACCAGATCAGGTGACACGACTTGCATTTTATTAGTTTCCATATCGGCTGAATACTATAGGCTTACTGAATACCTCAATGTGGTTTGTGGAAAGGAAATTGGTTTCTAACACAAAGACTATTGTGGTTGAGGTCTCTCGATTTGGAAGTGACATTTTATGCTTTGCTCAGTTTAGATAGCACTGCTTTGGATGACTTTGTATGCGAGTGTGAACATAGTGTATTGAAACTGTGTTCCAGAATGGCAGATGGTGGTATTGATATTGAAGGTGCAAGGAAGGCACGTTCAGACTCGATCTCATCGGAAGAGGATTCGGCATGGTCGACATGCTCGGAACACAGTCTGCAGTTCTGTGGAAAAACAGTCAAGGACGTGCCTCCCATTCCCGATTTTGGAAGCGTGAGTTTTTGCTATATCGTCTGAGAAATCTTATCCTGTGTTCAAACTACTAAGATTTACGTGTACAACTGTACATGTAGCTATACTGTATGTACGAGAAATGATTTGCCAGCTATCTGTCAATTTACCTTTTAACATTCTTTTCTTTATGACTTAATTTCATCAATGTTGTTTTCTAGTCTTTCGCTATACAATATGATTCTTTATAAAACTTTTCTTTATGAATTTCATATACATGTACTGGTCCTATTTCTCAACAGTTGTGGGAATACAAGAAAAATTTACTTGACGACTACCAGCAAAAAATGTTATATTGAAATGTAATCTTGATTGATCCTTTGTACATGCATGCTTATACATTTATATTGTGAATATGTACGTGTACATGCACTTCCTTCAGTGGTATGTACATACATTACATATGGTACATGTACCTGTATGTACATGTACATTTGTGCGATATGTGTACAGGTACATGTACGTATACACATAATACAGTGTCAAAGAAAATTTAGGCCTACGTTCATGTTACGATGAATATTTGCACACATACATGTCAGGCCTTCTGATAGTGATATGCATTTGCATACATGTACATGTTATGTATAGCTGTACCATGGTACTTTAAGTTAATTGTCACATACATTCTTATATAGCATTTTTGTGCATGAACATATGGCCTCTATTATACTACACCATGCAAAATATCGAACTAAGACTGGACATGTATCGCAAGTTGTGATAAAATTTTATGATTCATTAGAATGGGGGGTTTTCGTAGGAAATGACCATTAGGGCTTGCGTTTTGATCCTTCAACTTGGAGAAGGAAATGTGGATTAAAAAGTAGCTATAAGCCTTTATAAATGGCACAATAAGACTCTGTCCTTTTTTAAATGGTAAAGGTACGTGTCAATAATCCCTTGCTTGGAAATGCAAAGGTCATGGGTTTTGATCTTGGCATGGCATTCATGTTCTTGATCGAGCAAGGCATTTTTTCTACAATTGTTTCTCTCCACCCGGTGTTGTGGTGGGTACCTGGTAGGAGGATAAGCAAGTGCGCATCCATATTATTATTAATTCCACTTTATTTTGATACCTATTCTACCGTAATTAACGGTGTATAAACCGCCCTCGTGTATTAACCGCACCCCTCTTTTTCGCCCTTTTTTTTTTTTTTGCCGACTCTGTCGGCAGCAAGCCAGGTCCGGGTTAAAAAACCCATGCGGGAAGGCCTTTCATTTAACTGAGAGGTGCAGCTGAATGTGTAAGATCATTAATGTAAAATTTAAAAAACAGTAGAGGACCTAGGATAGAACCTTGTGGTTCGCCATGTAATAGAAGAAAAATTGGAGGAATTATTATTATAAACTACATATTGAGATCTATCAGAAAGATTACTTTCAAACCAAGATGACAGACAAATTTGAGTGTTGTTCTAGTTTCCGAGTAGTGAGTCAACACACCGATTACTGAGCTTGGAGACATTGCCAGGCATAGCGCCAGGTGGAGGGGCATAAATCGAAACTTTTTTTTGTTGTGTGTGTGTACCGTGTATAAGACGCAAAAAAGTGCGGTTAATACAACGTTAATTACGGTATATAAATCGGGGCATACTAATTGCAGAATTCTCCCTACCGCATCTAGTAGCTAAAAACAAGCAAGCTTAAGTGGCGCTCTATTTTTACTACTGAATTGGCCAGGATTTTGCTGTCATATGAACTTCCTGTCAAAACTGGCCACACAGTATCAATATGACAGAATGAGAAAATTTGGTTTTGCCTTAATTTCTAATGATGTAGGTCTGATGCTACATGTACGGTCACAAAGGTTCGTACGAAAGATAATTTTGTACGAATCTCCGTTTTTCCATTGTCTGAAAATCGTTCGTAGCAGTTTGTAATGGCATTTGTGACCGAGGCTTAAGATTGAAAATGGAAAAAAATTAGTTCTTATTTGGGAAAATTTAGTCTTTTTCTTATTCTTATTTCTGAGCCCCCCCCCCCCCCCCCCATATGGATTGTATGAGGTCAGTGAGGGTACTGGCAAGAATCCTCAGTATATCTATAAATCTACATGTAGCTCACCCCGACCAGGAGAATCAGAGAGGACGAAGAGATTAAAACAACTTCCTTAATGGATCTTTAGGTTTAGACCTGAAATACCTCATATTACTGAGACCATTTACATTGCAGAAAAACCAGTTTTAAAAAAACAAAACGTCATTTACAGTACCGGTACTGGAAAAACCCACTTGACCAAAAAACAGAATAATACACTGATGTTTTGACAGCGTGCAGTAAGACCTTAAAAAGCAGTGGAATTTTGGTCAGCATTACAAGAAAAAACATTCCAGAGTTGGAAGTCTTCAATTTGGAATTTTTTTGGTAGTGTTTGTGGGTGGTTGCCTAGCAACTTTCCACAAAACACCAGAATGTGAGAAACACCAAGGAATTTTGCTTGCACTGTAAATATTTTTAATCTCTCTCTGACGACAGGTACATTTCCAGAAGCATTTAAGATTGCTAAGGTTGTTCCGATATACAAAAAGGATGACTCTTCCCAAGTCTCAAACTATCGCCCTGTTTCTATTCTCTCGAGTTTGTCCAAAGTATTGGAAAGACTTATATACAATAGGCTATATTGTTTTCTAACAGAAAATGACTTACTGAATCAGGATCAATATGGTTTCAGGAAATACCACTCAACCGATTTAGCCCTTGCACAATTATATGATAAGGTTTCGAATGCTTTGGCGTCTCGAAAGCATGTTATTGGTGTATTCATGGACTTAAGCAAAGCATTTGACACTCTTGATCACAAGGTACTATCGAGCAAACTTCATTATTACGGAGTAAGAGGAGTTGCTCTTGACTGGTTTAATGATTATTTGTCAGGTAGAAAGCAATATGTAAGCTACGAATCTGTAGATTCATCATTATTGCCTATGAAATGTGGTGTCCCACAAGGATCGATACTCGGTCCTTTATTGTTTCTACTGTATGTTAATGATATCTCGAACTCAACTACATCATTACAATATATTATATTTGCTGATGATACTAATGTGTTTTGCTCCAATTCCGATTTTCGATCACTTCAGAGAATTCTGAACACCGAGCTACCTAAGCTGTCTTTGTGGTTTAGGAGCAACAAATTGTCTCTGAATCTGAAAAAAACTAATTATATTCATTTTCAAAGCAGGAAAAATGCAACTGATAAACCTATACCTGAAATAGTCTTGGATGGTGAATATTTGGAGAAAAAACAAAATACTAAATTTCTTGGAACTATCATCAATGAAAATCTGAAATGGAGTGATCATGTACATTACGTTTCAAAGAGAGTGTCACGCACTGTTGGTTTACTGTATAAGTTAAAACATTATGTGCCTTTGAATATTCTATATATGCTATACAATTCCTTGATTCTTCCTTACATGTCTTATTGCAATATACTGTGGGCAGACTCAAAAGTATATACTGATAAAATGCTACTTTTACAAAAGAAAGCGATTCGTGTGTGTACCAATGCTGGATATCGCGATCACACTGATCCCCTATTCGCGAGGTTAAAAACTCTGAAAGTAACTGATATTAACTTTTTACAAAAAGCACTGTTCATGTTCCGTCTACATAATGATTCCCTACCTTCCCACTTCCCACCAATGTTTTGTTTGAATAGAAATATTCATACATACCCAACCAGACAATCAAATAAATACCATTTATGTAATCCTAAAACAACAATGGCTATGAAATCTATAAGACATTCTGGTCCGGATATTTGGAACTCACTGTCCGTTGACATCCGTAACTTGAAGTCAGTATATACTTTCAAGAAAAGTGTGAAATCAATTTTATTGAGCAAATATTGACAAATCTCTTAAATTAACACATGATATCATATATGTTTGTCAGCATTTCCTTGATATAGCAGGAAAATCCCCCCTCCCATGCACCCTCTATCCCATTTTTTTTTGGTTGCAAGTCACTGTTTATTTTTTGTTATTTTCCCCCAATTATGTTCTGTAATTTACTTTACTTTACAATCGTTATGATTTTAAATGTTTCTGGGCTGCAAGCGTATCAAGCTGTCACGCTTAGGCTGTAGCCCTTCTGTATCATCACCTCTTCGAGCGTATGTATCTATGATTTACTGAATGTGGAAATGTAATTTAACTTATGTTTTATACTCATGTAAAGACATTGTCACATTATTGTTATAACCTATGATGATTCAGTAACCAATAAATATTTCAACTATTTCAACTATGTCTCTAATTTACCTGTAAATAGACAGTGGAGCACCAGGGGGGTGTTTCACAAAGATCCTAAGTTGATCTTATCTCTAAGTTGGACTTCAAAATTATGGAAAGCCGTTAGCATCTTTGAAAATATTTTGTAAAAGTTGTTTTAAAAGGTATGAAATTTTGATTCAAATCATTCATATTTTCTATTATCAAGGAGATTTCACGTTCTTGATGTGGAATTTATAAAAAGTCTAAAATACTTGATTATTTGCTTTTTAATATACACATATTTTATTTTAAGGCTACAAATGGCTCTCAATAATATATATGTCAAACTTGAAGTTAAGTTTGACTTAGGATCTTTGTGAAACACCCCCCCCCCCAGGAGTGTCAAGCGTGACAGACATGAGTGCTTAACAAGAACGCACTATTATTATTTATAATGGAAAAAATATATACGAAGCGCCTATTGCAAGAAAATCTATCTGTACATTTGTAACAAACAGTGCATTTTTTTATTCTTCCATATTTTGTTGTTGATTGCAGGGTCTTGCCAAACCTGCTGTACTAGATGGGTCCTTTGGATCAGAGCAGGAGAAACAGAGATGGGATTTTACACCAGTCACCCTTGAACAAGCAAAGTCTGGTGCAGTACGTAAGTACATCTACCGTAGATTAAAGGTAAAGACAAGTTTTGGAAATATGCTCCCCTCTCAAAAAATGAAATGGAAGCTCTTATTACTAATCATGTGAAAGAATATGTTTTGACTAATACGTGATCATACAAATTTTGCTGAGAAACCGCCTACTAATTGATATATTTGGTAAATTATTATATCTATTTGGACCTGATAGATATAACGCACGTGTCGCCCACATGTGCGTAGTCCCATATACATCTTTCTGTCTACAGTGCTTATAACTTTACCAAGACGGGGCCAAATTTCTTATCATTTTGATGATTCCAGAACCTTGCAGTACACACCAATACTTATATGCTATGATCAACCTTTTCTGATCGATTCCACAACGTTTCTTTCACAATGCAATCACATGCCCATAACTAGTCTTTATCTTTAAGCTCTGCAAGTGCAGTTACCTGTACATTCATGAGAAGCTAAGCAAAAGAAACAGAGATGGGTTATTACACCAGTCTCCATTGAAGTGGTAATGTCTTTTGCTGTCCTCAAGTGCATCTCGTGATATAAAGTGTAGCTAGAATAATTAATGTCAGAGCAGAAGTGACTGAGATGGGATTTTACACCAGTCACTATTGAAAAAAGCAAAGTCTTGTGCAATACGGATGTACATGTATATCTGAAGTGGTTCTCAGCAACTGTTGATCATTAATTTGTTCTCTCTTTCACTCTCTATCCCCCTTGCCCTCTCTCTCTCTCTAACTCTCTCTCTTCCTTCTCTCCCCTCTCAACCCTCTCACTCTGTTGTCTCTGTACCCCCTCTCTCACTGTCTACCCCCTCTCTCCCTCTTTCTCTCTCCCTCAATGTCTACCCCCTTCTCTCCCTCTTTCTCTCTCTCTCCCTCTCCTCTCTTTCCCTCTCTCTTTCTCTCCCTCCAACACCTCTCCCCCCATCTCTTATTCTCTACTTGCCTCTCTCTTTTCTCTCCCTTTCCCTCTCTCCTACCCCTCTCACCTCTCTCCCTACCCCTCCCTCTCACCTCTCTCCCCACCCCCCTCCTTCTTTACCCCCCCCCCTTCCCCCCTCTCTCTCTTTTTCTCCCTACAGATCGTCCTGTTCGAGTGTATGCTGACGGTATTTTCGATCTCTTCCATGCGGGGCACGCAAGGGTGCTCATGCAAGCTAAAAACGCCTTCCCTAATACATACCTCATAGTAGGAGGTAAGATACTATACTCTATAAACAGTTATTTTTTAGGGGGTTGCATTTTCGCAAATTCTGTGAATCATTAACTTTTATCCTGCCATAATGAATACAGCCTAATGCCACAGGACTAATCCCCATTGTGCCAAGCCTCAAATCCCCCTGTGCCAAGTTTATATTACGATAATCTGATAATCTGATGGTGCGAAGCACTCAGCATAGTAGAATGAGCATGAACAATAACTCCTTTACTAATGTGAGCATGCATGCATAAAGCAGCTAAGCTGTGGCTCGCTTGCGTGAATTAAGCAGCCAGTCGATAGCATGCTCGCGTGTACAAAGCACTATAACCTTATGGCAGGATATAAGTTAAATGTAAGCATCGGTACAGTATAGCACAATCTGTCACCGGGTCATGCCCCACAGTTGAGTCCATAATGGGGCACTTCAATATATAATTTTCTTTTCTCCTGAAGTAATTCTTAAAGGCATTGTTTAACAATGTTTCAAGTTCACAAATCTGAGATGCATGACCCCACATGTTATTAGTGCCTCTAATATAGTGTTAAATATTGAAGCACAAACAAAATTGTGCTTCAAATAATCATGAAGCACTTCAAAAAAGTAAATATCTTTGAGTGACGGGTTTTACCATACCGGTAATCATTTTCCCCAATAGACTGTAGTGTTATAAAAGCTGTTCAAGACCATCGGGAAAACGGTCTCTGAAATTTTGAATTCCAATCATAAATATCTTGATAATCAAACATGCGATTGGCTTGTACAAATCATGGGATTTATTTCTGACCTAAAGGTAATTATGATTGCAGCATGAGCTAAATCCAGGATTTCGTTGAGAATCAGAGGCAAAGTTACCTAATAATACCTTCAATGTACAATATGATGATTGTGATACTCAGTAATGAGCTCAGGATCCACAAAAATAGAATGATTATTATCGCAAGTATATCATTTGTAGTAGTTGTGGCTTTACGCAAATTTGACAACTCACAACTTTGTTTGCCAAAATATTGGCTTACACATTGTTACCCTCTTTTCCACCTCTAGTTTGCAACGACGAGCTGACTCACAGAAACAAAGGCAACACGGTTATGAATGAGTGGGAAAGGTATGAAGGGGTCCGCCACAACAGATATGTAGATGAAATCGTTCGGGATGCCCCATGGTCCGTCACACCAGAATTCCTTGAGAAACACAAGGTGAGATGTTTTGTTTTTGGAGATTTGCTTTTTAAAATTAATTACAATAGGAAAACATAAATGCATAATCAAAACAAGTGGATAAAGAGATACATACGGATACATGTACGGATTATTTATTGAATCCAATGACCAGGATAATAATAATTACAATGTAAAGCCTTTAGAAATGTAGTGTGAAGTGCTATACAAATGTGATTACTGGTATTATCATTATCATTAGTTTTTGTTGAAGATCAGAGAATAGGTAATCAAATTTACTAATTCTTAGATTATAATTATTATTGTTGTTAATTTAGTATCGTTATTGTTGTTAATTAAGTATCGTATTTTCATCACCATCATCATCATAGAGGTTTGTAAATGTCTTCACCTTTTGTTCAAGTATTGTAAAATAAGATGCACTAAAGTGCTAATATTTTCAATTTACCCTTCACCTTTGACTTATCAACTTGCATCCACCCCCCCCCCCCCCCCCATCTCCCACTCCCCAGATTGACTTTGTAGCGCACGACGATGTGCCTTACGGAGCCTCGGGCACAGAGGACGTCTACAAAGATATCAAAGCGGCTGGTAAATTTGTCGCCACTAAGAGGACGGAGGGCGTATCCACATCGGACATCATCGCTAGGCTCGTCAGAGATTACGATATCTACGTCAGACGGAACCTGTCGAGAGGGTATTCGGCCAGGGATCTTAATGTTGGCTTATTTAATGTGAGTTATGCTTCTCAGGCCTGATAATTACCAAATTTAAATCTGTTTCCGATTTTCTTTTTTTTTATTGATTTTTTTTCCCCTGATTTTTTTCTTCCCAATTTTTTTTTTTTTTTCCTCTCCAGATTTCCCCCTTATTTCCTCTATTTTTCCCTATTTTTTGCAGTTTTTTTATTCAAGGGGGGGGGGGGCGTGGTTGAGGGAAAAAAGTGATAGATAGTGCTCACTATCACCCCTGGCTTCTTCTTTTTTTCCTTCACTGACCTGTCGGATACGTAGGCCTGACATGTCTCGGGTTGGAGACTATCTATAATCTCATGTCCTATTCCTTTCATCAAAAGATTCATGTGTGAGAGACCATCTGATATTCCATCCCTGGGCCCCATCTTACAAAGAGGTATGATTGATCCAAATCGATCTTAAGTCCTCCAATTGCAGTCTCCTATCTCTTATGTACATAGTTACTATTGATATCAATCGCAAATAAGTTGCGATTGATATCAACTCTTTGTAAGACGGGGCCCAGATCTCTGGTAAATAATATGATGTCCGGTAAATAATAGTGTAAATGTCTGCAAGGATATCTAGGCAACAGCTATAGCTCCCCTTCGTAAGTATACTTCCACCCCGATGGCCTCCCGCACAACAATCTCAGTGCCGAATTCTTCTGGAGATAGCATGGGTGTAGTCTGTTGTATTCACACATCATAGGTTTTACATGTGTTTAGTGCAGGTTGCCATTTGTAGAATTTATGCCTAGGATGGGTATCAAAAGTAGTTATACGTTTACATTTTTCTTAAACTTCAATTTAGGAGGTAAAAACTGTACAACAGCTTAGTATTGCTAGTATCTTGCTATATGTCATCTAAAATCAAAGAAATCTGACGAAATGTTTTTGAGGGCTTGCCAAACCTATACATGACCTTTAACCCTGCCCTTCTAAGGCAATCATTGTATGTTTGATACATTATATTCCACATACTAAGAATCTTGCTCTACGATTGGTCAAAAGTGAATCATGTGATGAAGAAGAAAAGTTTGTTACACTGTGTAGATAGTACTACTATCTACACAGTGCAACACACTTTATGTATACATTGCTTACTGTCCTCTACTTCTAATACAGGAAACCAAGTTCAAAGTTCAAGACAGTGTTGACAAGGTCCGACAGAGAGTGAGGAGAGTGGAGAGGAGATCCAAGGAGTTCGTTCATAAGATGGAAGACAGGAGTATCAACTTTCTTCAGAAGTGGGAGGAGAAGTCTCGAGAGATGATTGGAAACTTTCTGGACCTGTTTGGTCAGAATGGTCCTCTGGTGAGTAGAAATTTAAAACCAGTGTTGGGAGTCTCCCACCCCCCACCCTCCCTCATTCAGGCTCACTCAAATATGATGCAGTTTTATGTCTTCTTTAAAGGCGGGACTGCCTTGCATTTCAGTATGAGAGATGAAGTCTAAAATAAATTATGCATTATAAAGAGAGAAAAGATTTTTCTTGTAAAGTCTTTTAAAATGAATTGTTAAATGGAACAGATTGTTAAATGGAACAGACTGTAAAATGAGGGCTTTCTAAGATTTGCTCTACAGCTGTCAGATGCTACGGAACAGATGTGAAACCCTAGCATGCAAAATAAAGTTTAAGGCTTCATTCCTAGGCTAGAGACACTTCAAAAACCTGAAACTATGTGTCACATTAATGAGTGCGCAGACATGAGAACCTTGGTTTGTTTTGCAATGTCAAAATGACACTGCCGTCTTTACTTATGAAAGTAAAATTGTTCATGCTCATATTTTGATGGATTTTCTGCATACTTAATCTCTTAGAATATGAGGAATCGGATCAGATCAAGCGTAAGGTTTATATGATATAAAGTTCTGTCAATTTCAGGCAAAATGTAAGGTGCCCAGGGACCTGTTTCACAAAACTTGTCATCAGTGACAAATGGCAGTTTTTGTTATAAGCCACTGAAATCCTTGCTTCTGATTGGTTATCAGCAGATTTGTCACTAATATTTGTCATTTGTTATTGAAAAAAGGCTGTGTGAAACACCCCCTAGATGGAGGGCTCCTCTTCTTTCTTTCCATGTAGTCTATCTTTTGTCACAGACTTGCATCACAAGCAGTCCTTTGAACAAAGTCCATTCTGTCGTTTCTTTTGCTTTATTCAGAATCGTATGTTCCAAGATGGCAAGCGGTCTCTTCAGAACGCCATCTCACCTCCCAGCAGTCCAAGGCCTGGTAGCCCCAGCGCGTCCTACTGGGACATCGAAGACGACGTCGACTACGAGGGGGATAGCGAAGAGGAATACAAGTATGGTCTTGGGCAGGCGAGCCTTGTTGTTAGAGACGACGATGAGGAGGAGGAGGAGGAAGAGGAGGACAAGGAGGAAGAAGTGGAAGCGGAAGATGACCAAAAGAGTGTTCCGCAGGAGGATGATCGCTATAGAACCAAGATACCCTCACCGTCATTGTCTTCTGGTGAACAGCTGGCTTCGCATTGAATCTTGCCTCGTGTTTCTCAATGAAACTCTAGCCCTATCATCCAAGCTTTGGACAGAGTAAATATAAGGACTGAAAGTAGGATGAGATCCTACAATTTTTAATCTGGCTAGAAGCACGGGATGACAATCAAACTGAATTGAAGATTGCTGATTATGAAAAAACAAAGTTCTCACAAATCATCAGTCTGATAATATGGCCAAGCCAAGACAGCAAAATCTAATACTAAGACTAACCCAAAGGTGGCCATGAAGTTTGTTTTCTGCAGCATCATACCATTACTATTTTTTGTGTTGTTGAGTGCTTTGTTCCTTCAGCTTCCGTTTATATTGTCCGATTTTGGCTTTCTGTTCATTCTTGCGATTTTACTGTGATTTACTGTAATGAGTACAAGGCGAAAAGGTTTAGTACATGCATGTCTGCATTTGTTGCTGAAGCTTGCTGCGTTATAATGGTAACATTTTTATCCGTTTGGAGCCAGAAAGGAGTTACCTCTTATACTTTAACACAGAGCTAATGCCCTTTTGGCGCTGAACAGATGAGTTTGGAAGGATCCTTCAACCAGTAGATGTCATAAGAAGTGAGATTGAAGGTATGCAGATGCCGAATGCCTGCTTGCCTTCTCGTCATGAAAGACTACATCATCTTTGGGCAACCAACTCCATCTTTGGGCAGCCAACATCGTCTTTGGGCAGCCAACATCGTCTTTGGGCAGCCAACATCTCCTATGGGCAGCCAACATCGTCTATGGGCAGCCAACACCGTCTTTGGGCAGCCAACACCGTCTTTGGGCAGCCAACATCGTCTTTGGCCAACCAACATCGTCTTTGGTCAGCCAACATCGTCTTTGGCCAACCAACATCGTCTTTGGCCAACCAACATGGTCTTTTGCCAACCAACATCGTCTATGGGCAGCCAACGTCGTCTTTGGGCAGCCAACATCGTCTTTGGCCAACCAACATCGTCTTTGGGCAATCAACATGAAAAGTATGTGATGGCTAGTCTTTCATGCAAGAGATATACCTATTAATTACTCACGAAGAAGAGCATAGCAGTCGTGTTGTGGAAATACATTTCATCATGTAAAATTTTTGCTTTTATTTCTGTCTGATTTTGCCGTTCTTCATTTTTCTTGAAGTGATTTTGATTGAGATTCAAACATGTGTATCATGTCAAAGATGCTATGAAAATAGACACATGGGTGACTGGGCATAGTTGGTATTACACTAACTCCATGTACATGTATGAACATGCAACCATGCTTCTATTTCTTCAGATTTAATTGATACTTGTTTCTCTGTTAGGTGAGTAAATAATTCAATGAAAATAAAATCTGTTATGAGCTTCTATCATTCATACACTCATTATATTATAAGGCAGCTCAAAGAACATCTGGGGGTGTTTCACAAAGCCTTTTTTCAATGACAAAAATCAGTGACAAATCTGTTCATAACAATCAGAAGCAAGGATTACAGTAGCTTATAACAAAAACTGTCATTTGTTACTGATGACAAGTTTTGTGAAATGCCCCCCCCCCCCAGATAATAAAATGATTTGTTGTTGTCCATTTTGGTGTAAGATGAATGTCTGATGTTATTAAAATCACAAACTTTTTTTTCTCGGCCGGTTCCTTTAGGATCACTTATCAAATTATTGACATTTGTATTATTGGGTGTCATCATTTAGTTACTATGTTAAGGAATAATGATATCAATGCAATACACAGGGTATGATATTTCTCTGCTAGTTATATGAATAATTCGCATTTAATGCATGATGTCAGCATTATTTGTATTTCCATATCATTGTATCCACCATATAGGTATTGTAAGGTCATATTAAACCTCCTGTTATGTTAAATATTCAAGTTAGTAGTAGAAAGGCATCAGGAGACATGCATATCGTAACACTGTGTGAGGAAGATAAATTATTAAGGGTTGTAATCCTACTGTATATGCAGGTTATGTTACTCACTTTAAGTCGGTCCAATGATGTATGGAGTGCAAAGCGTAAGTCCTAATTCTTTTCAAATTACTATAATTGTGTAACAGAATGAATGGGTGTGACATGCCTTCTTTTTTTTTTCTTCATTTAGTTACAGAATTATGAAAATTTGACATGATAAAGAGGTTGACAATTGGCACTCCATAATAAATAAATGGATGAATGCTCCTGCTTCGTCTGACTTAAACCTGGATTACAGTTGATATGCCTTTATTAGTACTGGCCTATTATTTCATGTTATGTTACATAGGTGTAAAATATAAAGATATTATATTACCAAAAGAGTAACTCATCAACCTATTGGCAAGGTATATTAGCTACCGTATTTTACTTAGATATGTAAATTCCCCCCCCCCCCCCCAAAAAAAAGTATTCTTCCATTTCATTTTTAAATGTATTTAGTAACAGTTACAATGTTTTATTTTCTAAATCTTATATTTTACGATTAATTTAAATATGAGATGTATATTTTCTTTTCGAAGCTATTAATGGTTAAAGATTTAGGTACAAGTATTTTTCTTTCACATTAAATGTTTATATTTCACTGTATACTGCTTACCATAATACTGTCAATGCAAATTGTGAAAAATTAAGTATCTAGCAAAATCTATTTTGCAAAATAAAAAAACTCACCAACTTGATTTAGATAATTAGCTCTTACACGATGACAAATTTTCTTTTCATTTTCCGATATTTATGTCTTCATTTTTACAACGAATATTATGTACTATGTACATGCATTTAGAGGACAGTCATATTTTATTGATAAACTTTATAATTCATGTGCATTATCTGCAACTTTCTACAGAACCAGTATAACATAAGCATTCTAAATTTTGTTTGTTGCAAATAATCTAAACAATTACATTATAATTTTCATCTGTTATAGTCTTGCGCACCAAACCAAATGTACATGCCCAGGAAAACTATGCCAGGGCCTGTTGTAAAAAATAGAGGCATTATCAATTCGGGTTTGGTATCAATTATAACTCTGTTCCATAAGAGATACGCAAATTGTAACTTTGTGAAGGATGCATTCATATCCCTTTCTGCCTAGTTTATCCAAAGTTTTAGCTTATAACTATAAACACATGAACTTATACATTTTCTTGCCTTTGTATTTGCTGAGAACTTGAATCCAATCATCCCATATCATTGTAATGAATTTTAATTTTGATTACTTGCAAAGAGATGCAACAATCTCTTACTCACTATTTGAGGTTTTTTAAAACAATTTGTTAAATATGTGATTAACCAGGCGTTGTTGATCATTGATGAGCAGTTATTGAGAGAGAAAGGTTCTTTGTGTTTATATATACTGGTTCATTTTCATTTAAGTCTCTGCAAATACATTTTGTATGCTTATAAACAGATGGGATTAACTTTTTAATCGCTATTCGAGAAGTTGTCAGTCATGAGCAGTTATTGAGAGAGAAATAGCATTCGTGTTCTAACTATTAATAATGGACGATGAATCGTAACAAATTATGGATTCATCTCGCATGCCAAGTCGCAATACTTGAAAGGATTCTCAATATTATAAAAGATTCTGCTTTGATATCAGGAAAGTATTGTGACACAAATGATCACATGTGGCATAATATTATTGATAAAACACCGGAAAACAACTTATTTAACATGTTTACCTTTTTTTTAAAAAACTCCTTATAATATGTGGGGTAGGTTCTGTAGTGTTGGAACAATCCTTTAATGAACCATCATATTCTTTTCTATATTTCTTACTCTTTCTTATGTAGGATGGGGTGTTTCATCAAGCCTTAAAGTTGATTTTATCAATTTTAAGGCACTAAAACCAATTATTATCCATTTTTAATTGTTGGGGCACCGCCAGTTTTTATTGCAGGATTTGGCTATTAATGATTAATAAAACTTTTCTTAAAACCATTTGATTATCATGTGTTAGTACATGTATCATGTATTAGTACATTAGAACATGTATGCGGATTACATTAAGAATGTAATCGATTTATCATGGTCTTATTTTTGAAAAATAAGTGGAAAATATGAATGAGATATAAATTCAAACATACAAACTGACTCTTGAAACTTTTTTTTCAATTTTCTCTAGGGAAAAATGCATTCCGTTGGAGATTTAGAGAAAAAGAGGTGTATGAAGAGGGAGGAGTTACAGAGAGTGAGACAGAGGGAAGGAAGGAGGAAGAGAGAGAGAGAGAAAGAGAAAGAGCAGGGGAGGGGGAGGGGAGAAAAGGGCATTAATGAGAAATCAGCAACTATTATTGTTTACTCTCTCTAAAACTGAAAGTTTATGTTACTGCGTGACTGAATGTCTCTGAGACGGTGTAAAGATGTAGAGAGAATGAGAACAGATAGGAATGCTGATAGAAATTAACATTTTGGAACCCATTTCTCCCATGCCCTCCCCCCCACCTCCAAAAAAAAAAAAAAACCTAAAGGAATAGACAGAAGTTGATATGTCAGAGAAGGAAATGGGCAATTTTAAAAATCTCAAATCTAAATTCGACCAACAAGTTTGAAGCTCCATCAGCAAACGGCATACAAGCACTCTCTCCTCTATCTTTCACTTTCTAATACAAGTACTCACACTTTCTGTCTATCTCAAGCCGTTATTAGATAGTACGCATATTATCCCTCACACATGTACATTAATTGTACCTTTTAATTTCAATTAACTTTATCTGGATAAAGTTGGAGCGGAGAGGGGTCAATCCTGATTGACATGTTGATGGTCCGTGTCCGTGTAACCTTTTCAAAAATCCAAAATTGTATACATGTAGGTCAGGGATGGTATTCTCAAAGTTGTGGGTTAATTCACTCGCATAACATTTATCAACGCGTCCCAACTCTAGACAGTTCTTGTATGACATCCTCTCCTGCAACAATTTCTCGGAGGTCAATTTCCTACACTAACCAAACTCTGAACTTTGACCCCGGACCCAACCTATACATAACCAACTCTACATTTAACCTCATACCCAATATATCAATCTGTTAACCGATGCATTTCAATTCATGCATGTTCCTCTCCTTAGCCCCTGGTTACCCGCCCCTTCATTCACCTGCTACAAATAACAGCATTCCCAGGGATGGGATCCACTTTACATTCATTCATTATTGCTATGTCGGGCAAGCATCTAGCAATCTTATTTTAGTTGTTAAGAAAAACTTTGGTCAAAAAGTAAGTATAAAATGAGTAAATAGGTCTCATGGAATCTGTCACTGGAGCATACCGGTATGTCATATCTACCTCTCAACATTCACCACACTCGAACAGAACAGAAGAAACAAAATTTGTTGGAATCATTGATTTATTGTAGTAAGGAACAGTTCAATGCACTCTTTTTAAAACTACTACAAGTGTAGTCCCTGAAAAGAACCGTCTCAGATGAAATTATCAAGCTCAAGTAGTGATTTCAGATAGGTATCTTAACTCTTCAAATGCATGCAACAAGTAAAGGAGACATACTACACAGAGATCATAATGCAGGTATATACAAATAATGAAAGTAGAGAAAAAGAAGAGTGAGAGAGAGAGAGAGAGAGAGAGAGAGAGGGGGGAGAGATATAGAAAGAGACAGAGAGAGACGGAGACAGAGAGAGAGCGCTAGCAAAATAATTTTACCTTACATAGAAAAATTACAATACTATTAAAAACAGAACACAGAGGAAAATTAAAGGAAAAATTCAGGACAATCAAATTCGGGTTTTATGTACAATTTGTACATCACTATGTACAATGCATGTATAGGACTCTAGGAGATATAATGGGAGACAGATTACACATTTCCTAATCTTACTAATGATGTGAACACGCATAAATACCTTTTGATCTAAATGTACCCTAACACAAACAAACAGTAGTGAATGATATATCAGATATAGTGTGTGATTCTACTACAGTATGCCAACAGAGGTAACTTTGTTTCTCATTGTTTTGTACTTGTGTGTAAAAAGGGCACAAGTTTAGCGTCCGTTTCCCGCAAGGAGGCCCTAACAGACATGTACTGGCAATAGCAGCCTTCTTGCCGGTAGCTGACAGTATATTCTTAGCATTCATAGTTTGTAGGATACATCGGTAATATCACATCAAATAGCAGCATTCAAATATTTAATTAATACCTGATTGAAAAGAACTCCATTGCAAGATAAGGAGAATGTTAACATGCCCTGACTCAAATGGTAATATTCACAGAAATTAATATCTAAACAATTTTAGACTTAAGTTTTAGTCGAGAATATATATTCTGCAGTAAATTAATATCCTATTTTGTACCAAGACTTAACAAAATTCTGAGTGTAATATAAGAGAACAAAATACAACCTTGCATCTGAATATAAGCATCATCACTACCAAGGTTTAAATGGTGTATATTTTACTACATTGTAGTTTGTACAAGGTACATGCACACACAAATGTTTTTATTCCCCTTGTGGATTATCTTACTATCTCTAAATCTAAATCTTGTCTTTTTATGGAAATAGAGAATTGTTTTATTCTTCCAATTACAACAACTGCGATTTTGGGAAGCTTTTTGCTGGAGATTTCTTTCGAGAGAATTTTGCTATACTCCCAGAGTACGGCTCCATAATCTGCATGATTGTGGAGTGAAACTAAAGTAAAAAAGCACAATGAATGTTCACAAACAATTAATCCACGACTAAAATTTGCCTTTTCTCCGTGATAATTCACCATCAGCTGCATGCATTATATGCTTAGAAGATCATGTAGCCAGTTAAATGTATCAGAAATAAGCCTGCCCCCTCCACTACATTACCCTTCCCCCACCCCATTTTTTCTAACAATATATCCTAAACAATTGGGAGTTTTGTGGAGCTACAGTGTATGTCTCTACAAAACACCCTTTGGTTTGATACATTAAGCATAATATAACATCTTTTATATATAACTTAGATAAACATGTTGGTGACACATCAATATGGTTATTAGGTTGAGAAATCATATAATACATGACTATTCCATTGCAAGTTCATCTTATCATCAATGGTTTGAAGTTAAATAGAAGTTGCATCAAGCTACATGTACATATTAGCATTCATTGAGCATAACAAAGAAATTCTTTAATGAACTTCATGCTTGACATTACAAAAAGAGTCTCCATAATAATTGTGACTAAAGAGGTCACCTGACTTTGGGAGGTAGGTCACCTGACTTTGGGAGGGTAGTCATATACTGCATGTACAGCCCCAGTCAAACATCATGTGGCATTAAAACTTCCTCCAAAAAGCACCGCAGCAAATATGTAAACTGACAAAACGTTCTAGCATTTCAAGTTTATATTTAATTGTATCCAGTGAAAAAAATACACTGGGGCTCGGGGCAAATTAGCCCCCGAAAGTCATAAAAGAGGCCAAAAAATTTTGCATAGAGTTCAATGCAAAAAAATTAAAGAGTGTTATGTTATGGCAAGCTTGAAAAGTAGCCCCCCAAATTTTAAAAGTATTTTTTTCACTGATTGTGTCCTACAATAGTAACAATACACAGATCATTTGGAGCGCTTAGTGGCAATTTTTGCACCCAGCCACTTGTTATTGTTTTCTTTTTTTTACCACCCTCGCCATTCAGTGAAAAAAATACACAGGGGCTCGGGGCGAAATAGCCCCCGAAATGCCCAAAAGAGCCCCCTAAAATCAGAAAAGAGCCCCTGTAAATTTGCATAGAGTTCAATGCAAAACAATTTTAGAGTGTTCATTTCATGCAGGCAAGCTTGAAAAGTAGCCCCAAAAAAATAAATATTAAATTTTTCCCTGGGCATTGCCATTCATTTAAGATTAAAATGCTTTCTACATTTTGTCGCTTTTGCCTCTGTTGTTGGCTTTAGGCAGTTTTAATACAATGTCAGGTTTGAATGAGGCTTACTTTTTATATATTCTTTAAACCAACTTATTTGCATATTATAAGTGAACATGTATTTTTGCAAATTGCAATGCAAAATTCCAGCAC
Organism: Strongylocentrotus purpuratus; assembly: GCF_000002235.5. NCBI lineage: Eukaryota > Metazoa > Echinodermata > Echinoidea > Camarodonta > Strongylocentrotidae > Strongylocentrotus > Strongylocentrotus purpuratus. The sequence goes on along the minus strand of NW_022145597.1, from coordinate 19,655,996 downwards.
AAGTGTTCAAATGTAGCTGTAATTAGTGACCCCTTAAAAAATGCATTTTGATTTAGTTTCACTATGAATATATAAACGGTGATACCACAAAATAAATACTGAACAAAAACAAAAAATTGGTAAAAAAATAATTCCTGAATTCCCTCATAATGCTTGCAACCAATCAAATCAGGAAAAAAGACTACAAATACTTTAAATTAAACTTAAATACTGAATTAACTTCCACCCAAACCCCCTTAAAAGCCAACCAAATAACACCTTAAGATCTCTCCATGCAACATGTGTACTTCTCAAGTTCTCATAATAATAAGGTAAACATGGAAAAGTCTGTATAATTCCATAAACAGTCAAATTCCTACTACCGGTAATACAACCCTGTTTGTTGTTGTTTATTGTTTTGTTTACCACTACCTACATGCTTTTCATATGGAAACATTGTGTAAAGATTGAAGCTACAAAACCCTGGATAGGAACGCGTACACAGAACTGGTTACTACTCACAAGAGCCGCTGGTCTTTGACTTCATCCTCCGTTAAAAACATGTACAGGGGATCAACACAGGAGGGCGCCCTCTCACGTTGGCGGATCTGTCTTCTTGAAGCCAAACGACAGCTTAGGGCGACTGCTCTTTTTGTTCAGGATAACCTCCTGTTCGGCCTTGTGACGCCGCTTTTGCTCGCGCTCAAACGCCTGGCGCTCCTCGTCCATTTTACGTTGCCTCTCCACCATCTCCAAGCGTTCCTCAGCCTACAAACCAGAAAGAGAAGGAAGCATGTGAACGCAAGGCCAAAAGACAAATGTTTCTTCTCGACATATAAAATTGAGGGAAATCCCTTTTAACAGTCCCCGATCTCCCCTAAAATACCAAATCTAATTACTTACCAAAAATTGAAACCCCGAATTAGCAAAGTGTGTATTTAAAAAAAAAAATCATAATTAGCCTCTTTTTTTCTTTTATTTTGTACAGAATAATGGACATAATAATACAGATGACCCTCATCATAATGAAATCATTGTCTTCAACTTTCCTTCCGTGATATCCTGCATTGGTGAAAGCTTTCGTGTACGAAGTGCAACTTATTTTAAATATAGCCCCCCCCCCCCACCCCCCACCAAAAATAAAATATAACCAAAGCACTTCACCCTTTGACAAAATATTCATTATAATGAGGATGACCTGTACATCATTATTAATAACCATCTTTTCTAAAAAAAATGATATTGAAATATAGAGAATCTATTGGCATGATAAATGCTCATCCTAGCCCCTTTTCAGCATCTATTATTGCTTGCAATGTTAGTACAAGAACATCTTATGTACAGAAATCATGGCATTAATGCACGATCAGTAAATACTCACGATTTGATGAAATACCACTTGGACAAGAATTTTGCATTTTCTTCCTTACGATTTTATGGACATTGTCAATAAAAAGATGAAGAAACCGCTTTGCCTATAAACATTGTACTTTGTCAAGCAGATATTGTGTTCTAATCTGAGCTTTTGCGTTTCTCCTTAACATTATTTCAACCATGAAAAACTTATTATAACTGAAATTGTATGTAAATTTCATTTGACTGCTTTTTGCCAGCGATGTATAATAATGTGTTTTTTAGATTAAACCTTCGGGAGAATTATACAAGTACATGTAAATGTGCTTCCCATAGTCACTCAAATTTTAGTGAATTCTCTAAAACCGACATGACATTTTAATTTCATGGTTGGGTTAAAGAACTCTTGGGGGAAAGAAACTTTCAAGCATGGTCATAAAAAAAACAGACTAGGAGACATAATTTGAGGTATGTATCTACAGGAGCTGAACAACTAGTTGTAACGGAATGCAAGGGCGGGTATATATGAAGTCTTATGCAATAGGGTCCCAGTCTCCCAGACATGGGTAGAAAGTTATATGCTGGGGCCAGTTGCAACCGTGTTGGGGGAAACAAACCAATTTAAACTTGCAAGCCTTCAATCAGCGGGTACTTTCCAACTCCTTTTCTTGGCGGATTCCGGCTTTACAGCACTGCGATCTAAACTGTAAATTCCTGTACTTCCAGTTATTTTAAGCATTGTTAAAAAACAACACTGCTCACGAGTGTCTGAAAATGTCATTAGAATCAATGCGAGCACATGGTTTGAAGGCAGATGTATAAACTGCCTAATCCTGGTAAATTAGCGTTTAGCTGTGGAGGAAAAGTGAACGGTCAGCTTATGATATATATCACCTTCCAGAGAGTATTCCATTAAATAGGCAACAGAGCAAAATGAATATAATACAGTAAACACATACATTACATTCACATGTAAATGTAAGAAAGGTAGAGGGAAGTTAAGGAACATTTACTAAAGTGACAGATTTATAAAAAAAAATGAAAAGGGAATATATTAACTTCCGATATACACATATTTATCTAGATCTACTATGTAACAGGTCATCTGGCAGATGTTTGCAGGAAATACAAAAATAATGAGTAAAGGAAAAGTGGAAAAGAATTTTTGAGACTCTAGTGTGCTTGACATAAACTAATGTTTATAATTGGGATAATCAACTGATAATTTGCTCATTATTTTAAGTATATAAAAAATATCACAGCACAGTCAGCAATAAAGTTTATATGGCTTATGAATAATTCATAATAAGGCCAAGAAAAAAAGAAATGGTACCGACACCGTGTAAATAGTATAAAAACTGAATATAGTAAATTAACAAAAAGAATCCACTACATTTTTATTAAAAGACAGGTTACACAAAATGAAATATTCATGTAGAGCATGTTGTTCTTTATCATTATTCATTCTCTTCCCCAAATACTACTTCAATATAAGCCTACTTCAATACTTCATATACGTCTCACTTGGGTGAAATAACACACATGTCAAATTAATAATAATCAAACTGGAACACATACATTAAAGATACTATGTCTCTTTTGCAGCCAACATCAAATTCTGTAGAACTTTGCAGGAATCATGAATATGTCATTAATGTCCTATCTGTGAAATTTAAACGTTAGCAGTGTCCTAATATTCAAATTATGCAAGGTAACCTGTTTACTTGCTAGACTTCACTGTCAGACACTATTGAGAGACTGACTGGGTTTTTTTCTTCTTTGGTAATGACATACATAAAATGAGCTGTAAAGGGTACATGAGCATTTGTCTACATCAATAACCCACTTCTTGTAATGGCCAAAATTAAACTGATTGAATCTTTGCGCAGCATAAAACGTATGACCATTCGGTACAATGGTCTGAAAATCAGACTATTACTTACTGGCTCTATAGCTCTCAAGTCGATTCAACAACTAATTGTCGTTATTTTCCCACTTAAAGACATTTTCAAGCCCTCTTTTTTTCAGGGAAGTTCTAAATTAATATTATCTTTCAAATTCAAATGCTGTTGAAATTTAATCTTTTCATTTTTGGGGGCCTGCAAATAGGACATAGTACCTTTAATATAAAAGCTCTGCAAACTTTCTGTGTTAGTATCACACAAAAACATGGAAGAGGTAGAGAAATCAAAAGGAACTGAAAAAAATGACAATGACAAACTAATGTAAATCAAGGGGATTTCTATAAATTCTACTTTTTTTTCAGTATCCAAACAAAAATCTTAAGCCATTCATTAATTTATATTAATTTAATAATTCCACATTTTATTATTATTTCTGGGGCTGTTCCATCTCATTTTTAATTGATGGTTTTACTTCTGCGCTTTCACTAAATAAAAGATTGAAATCCAATTAATGTACATTTAGAACTCTTTGTCTAAAACAAAGAATGTAATAATTAGAAATGAAATCAAACCTATCGCATTTTCAAATGTGAAAATGTCTCTAAAAACTGAAACATGAATCTTATAGTATACCATCATCTACTTAAAAATTTATTATACCTCCTCCTAATATATATGCACTAGCCGTACTATTATAAGCAAAATACATTAAGAACAATAGTGCTTTTGATTTTGATCAATCTGCAACAGGTGAAAGATAGAATATATACTTGATTACCAAAACATGTGTAGAATATATAGAGAAATGTGCAATTGATTTTTCATCACATAACTGACACAAAACACATAAGGTAAAGGAACAAGCATTAGGCCCAATAAAATTAAATACCAGTTTCCTGTCAGAGATTAATTATTTTTCTAGTATACATCACAAAGGGTTTGAATTGATATTTGATGCGACATGACCGTACTTCTGTCCAAAATCCTTGATTTGAAATTCCAACTCTAAATATCAAATTCAGTACCAGCATAAATCTTTTTTTTTTTTTTTTTTTACAGTCTCTTCATTTGTAGAAATTGTACATAACCTGATATTTTTTTAAAGGTCGCTTTGCAGTGCATGATGTGGTGACAGTAAACTGGAAATTAATTTTATTGGGCCTTTTATTCAGATACAATGTATGGGATCGATCGGAATAGTTTCTGTAAAAAAGAAAGCCTGTAATAGAAATGCAAAATGTAATACATGATGTATTAGGCTGTTATCCCACAACGGGAAAAACGATAAAGATACAAAATAATTTCACATAATGCATATAAATGGTAGAGAAAAAAACCTGTGAAAGGAAAATCAAACATTTCAGTTAGGTTGTGGGGAGGATGAGAAGGGAAAGGGATTGCTCTTAAGGGATAGATTACCTAAATAACTTTTCATTTAGAACATTTTGCGTACCCCCCCCCCCCTTATTTCCCCTCTCTATCAATTCATCTTAAACAGTTTCTCTTTCCTGCTTATTTTCCAGACTTTAAAAAAAAATCTTTTATTCTTCCTGGGCTGTGTTTTGGGTCTTTTCTCAACCTCCCACAGCTACTAGACATTGACAACTCACCAGTTTTCTTTGGGCTTCTTCAATCTTGCGCTGATTTTCATGCATGATCTTCTCAAGCGCCTCTCGTTTATCCAGTTCTTCCTCCTGAAAATGGTCAAAAATTGAGTGAATAAGAGCTGATATAAAAATAATAGTGTTCTTTGGTTCAGTTCAATAAAGCCGCATACCGAACATAACATACATGTACTATGTAAACGCTTTTAATGTGTCCCAATCACCAAATACTATAAACTTGCTCTGTATATTAGAGGTCCAACCTATGTGCAGATCTACGAGTATTAACAAGCCCTTCTTAGTGTTTAGCAACTTCAGTTCTGGCTTACCTGTATGTATGCTTGTCCACGCATGTGGTAAACCTATAACAGAATCTATTTAACAATTAACTTTTAAGTTAATGACATAAGCTATCTACAGGTAGAAAAGGTCCCAGAGAATGAATACTTCATGTACAGATCATGGTATCTGAGGTATAAGACTATAAGGCAGGTTACGGCGTCATACATGTATATTTAGGTTTTAAACTGACCTCTTTAGCTTTCTGTGCTGCTACTTCTGCTTCTCTCTGTTTCTCCATCTCCTCCATCATCTCTTTCTCCATAATCTTCTTGGCCTCTTCCACCCTTCTCCCGACTTCCTCTTCAATGTCATCTTTCCTCTTCTCCAACTCCTCCTCCACCCTCTGTGCCACCATCTCCTCCACTCTCCGAGTCACCTCCTCCTCTATCAACTTGGCCTCCATCTCCTGCTGTCGTCTGGTAATCAACAAACATCAAAGTATAACATTACTATAAGGTTTAGACATTATATCGCAGAGAATCTCCTGGTGCCAGCTCTTGGGGCATTGATCGCTGGTCTCTCTCACTGGAATTCTGCATTGTGTATGTTTTTTTCTTCTTAGTCCGACATATGACTGACATCTTGTACAATTAAGTTCTTCATCTTAATGTTTAAAGTCACATTTTAAAAATGATCCTGAAGATGAAAATGTAGAAATAACCTTGAGATTATGCATACCGTACATACAGTGGTAAAGACCATGTTTTATATTGCATTGGACATAAAAGAATTCCCCATACCTTACCAGATCAGATGGTTATTTCTGTCTAGAATCATTACAGAAAAAAATTACAATTCATTTGTAAATCATGACAATAAATCAGTTCATCTGGCAGTTATTGAGTTAAAAACCTCCTGGGCCTGGCCTGGAATGGAAGTGAGCTTCATGCTTTCCGAGTCCCCTGCTCTATTCAGTACGTAGGATGAGCTTCTGTGTAGACTCTATCCCACTTTCTATGTAGGCCTAGAACTTTAGAAGGTTGACAAATTATCTTTTTTTTTCATCAAACAGGAATTTGTACAAAAAGTGTACAAAAATTCTCGAACTGTATAACTATAAGCTTAATTAAGGCAAAGCAGTGCAATTTGCATAAATCTTTTGAGACTTGTGTATGATAGACAAAAAGCTAAAGGAGGCAAAGGCCAAAGGAATTCCTTTTTTTTTTGTAAGCATCCGGCCGGACACACGACACAGTCAATAGCCCCCCCTGCCATTTAGATTTTACTTTTTATTTTAGATCCAGTTTGTTTCAGACTCAGCTTCATTTTTCACTTCAGTTAATAATGTTTTAATTTAATATTAAAACCTGTTCAACTTAGTTTGGTTAAATGCAGTTATTACATTTATTTCACCTGTAAATCACTTCAAACAAGATAGTCTAGATAGGAATGTATTAAACCCCATTTGTTCTCACATTCTTCTCTGTCTTTCCAGCTCCACTCGTCTCTCTTCCTCCTGTCTCTTCTGCACTTCTTCATGAGCATTACGCTTGCTCAAATCCCTGCCGAAAATGTCTATATCTGGACTTGGAGTTTTCCGTTTTGATTTCGACCTTTCCCGTCTTCTCCTCTCCCTTGATCTGGATCTGGAACGCCTAGATGATTTGCTACTTTTATGTCTTTCCGATCGTTCTCTTTCCTTTGTTGATCTTTCAGCTCTTTCTGCCTCCTTTCTTTCATGTCTGTCGTGTTTTTCTCTATCCCGATCCCGCGCCTTCGATTTTGACCGCGATCTGGATCTGGAACGAGTGCGAGATCGCTTTTTCTTGCTTGATTTTCGCTCTACTGATGAGCTCTTGCTTCTTGAACGAGGCATGATTTCTGTAGATTCAGATAAATGATCTGAGAATCAAAATTTTATCGTAAAAGTTCATTAAATTGCAAAAACATGGGTCACCTTTCGTCCATTTTCCTTACTGCAAAAGTCTACGACGCGATCGATGCGTTGACTATGATTAGCGCCCAATCACTAAACCCACAGTAAACTCGGAATACATTTTCGCTCTCTGAAATTGTGTCCATTATCGGTCTAAAAGGTAAAAACGCCAACAATGGCAAAATAAAAGAATAAATTGAACAGGAAATTTTTAAGACATCTCTTATGTGTTTGAGATTCGATTTAAATTGCTAGGGAAATGTCTAAAATCTTAAAATCGGTGGTAGGTTTTTGTTACGCGAAGTGCTCTGTACAATAACGAGCATACATGCCGTCTTGTGAGTTATTAATGGCCGACTTTGATTTTGGTCGACTTGTTTTGTGTGCGTAAAAAAAGTGGAAATTTACTCACAGCTAGCTAGCTAGCTATCTCTAAAGCTAACAATAAAGCAAAGTTTGGGGTATCGTATGGGTAGATGCTCTCCTACGTCTATATGATCATCAATCTTATAGAGCAATATTTGATGTCATGTTTACGCTATTATAGCTATCTGAGTTCATAATGAGTAATAATAATTGTTCACAAGAAGAGTGAGGTCCAGGGGTTTATTGATGATACATTTAAAAGGAAACTTTTAAATCGCAATTCCGCTCCCGCGGGAATTTGCATATGCTTCTATACCATATATACCGAGTTTTGAAAATGATGACTCCTTCCTGTTTCTATTTTCCTCCTTTCGTGTCTCCTTCTCTTCCATTCTTGTTCAAGCAATGATACCAAATCGACGGGTCATAGTGATCAAAGAGGGAAACCTTTTCATTGCAGACCCCGCCTCCCCCCCCCCCCCCTATCTCATAATGGACTTTTCAGGGCTTGAACTATATAGGCCTGGGCATCTTCTTCTTCTCTCTCTCTCTCATCCTCTCTCTAACCCCCCTACCCCCCCCCCTCTCACTCTCTCTCTCTCTCTCTCTCTCTCTCTCTCTCTCTCTCTCTCTCATTCTCGCCCAATATCTCTTTTTTTCTCTTTCTTAATTGAACACCAAGGCCATCTTTGGGAATCTGAATGATTTCTACTCTATTTTTACCACACAGCAATACAACATCAATGACAATCCTTTTACAAGCATGACAGTCATAGTAATCTATTTATTCATTTGATATTTACAAATAAGTATCTCTTAATTGTGCACACATTATTTTGGCTTAATTTGAATCATCGGGTCGATTTATTATTTCTTCTTCACTTGTCAGAAAAATACCGTACATGGATGTAGACATTTGAAACTCAGTAATAAATACTCCGCACCTAAACAAGAGCATAAATGGGCAGCAAATAAACAAGTGATTATCGACTAAAACAGCTCTATACATAAATACCGATTCTACGAAGAATTCTCCAGGAAAACTGGTCAATAAACATTAAAAGAGGATGAATAGCCCCCTTGCTATATATGTCCTCTTATCAGTAGCTTTGTTTATATTCCTATTTCATATAAGTAGGCCAAGTGCCAAGTGCCGCCAATTTCTGTCTCAAAAGAGACAACACAAATATATCAATGCATATTTTTCAGCTTGCAAAATTGCCCCCCCCCCCCCCTCTGCCCCCTCCATGCAGCAAAGTCCTATTGCTTTTATTTTGGACAAGAGTTTATGTCAGCCCCTTGTATAAACAATGAGCAATGAAGTCAAATTAGTTAAGAATGATTGTACAGCATACATAATATAAAAGTTGACTGCGAGTGAAGTATTTCAGGGAGAAATCTGCAGATAAAGCTCACATTTTGTCTGCACCAACTGCAGCAATACATAATACTATAACGGAAATGATACGTTATCCTGTGCGTGCCAGTGGTTAGCAGAATGGCAGAACACAGCCCCACTTTCCAGATTGCTGATAGCATAGAACCAAAACAACATTCGTTCATTCAATGTACTGATTTATCTGTCCCATGTCATTCAACATAAATATTTGGTTTGCTCACATGTAACATAAAAGCTCAGACAAAGTTTACAAAGAACAGAAATATGATACGAAACATGGATACATACATGGTGATGACAAAATAATAGTCATCGTAAACAAAAATTAGCTACCGGTATTCATAAAATTACCAATGTCATTGATATGTATCTATTCAAACTTAACAACATTTGTCTAGACATTTGTCTAGTGTGGATACTCAGTGTGGTTGCATGATATTTGCACACATGATATGTATGAAAATGCATAAAATATATGAGGCATTCTATTGCACAGCTTCCTTAGCAAGTGTGTCCTGAACCAGGACAATAACTAATGTTTCTGTCGCCTTGAAACAAGTAACCCTGTTTGCTAACTGATTAACAAACGTTTGGTTGCAATTTCTCCACATGATCACTCACTTCAGCATTCACTTTTAACTGCTATGCTTGGTCAGCATGGTCTAACCTAAGGGATTGACCATCAGGATATAGGAGTGGTCAAGTATGTCATCCACCCCTATAATTCTACAGAGGTGGTTTCATCTTCTTCATCCATTCGTGTCAGTTCTATCAATTCCTCACTCACCGACGTACCCTGAAAAGACAGAAATAAGGATAAAATTATTCAGACAATTATGGAAGAAGGTCTTACAAAACTTACTTTAAAAAACATATCATAACTAGTTTTAATTGCTAACAGTGCAATACTGGAAAGAAGCTTTAGTAGAGTTTCAACACATGCTTATTGCTCTGTGGTTAATAAGCTGAACTTACCAAATTTCCACCTTCCCAAGAGGGAAGCCCACAGCATCCGGCTAATTATTGCCTGATAGTAAATTTTTAGGTAAATTAGTATACAAGGCACTGTAACCTTAGTCAATTGACAAACTAAGAAGAACTGTAGAATTATGTTTTGAGATGTTTTTTGAAGAAGTCAAGTGAAGTAATATTTCTTAGAAACGCAGGGAGTTTGTTCCATAGGAGTGAGGCAACGGACTGAAAGGATATAAAGCCAGCCTGTTTTTTTAGATAAGTGCCTATTAAAGAATAAGAACCTAACCCCAACGCAAACCGGAAACCCAATAGCCCCATTAACCCTAACCCGAATATGTGAAAATTAATTAAACCAAGAGCAGTCGCCTATAGAAGTTGTCGCTGGAGCACTTGTGAGCCGGGTAACTGCTAACACTCACCCTCTTCCTAACAGAGTTCTCTTGCCCTCTGCTAGTACTCTCTGATGGGTATCTCATCCTAGGGGTCAATAGGGGTTCTGCAGGCAGGTGACTGTTGTTGTAGATAATGATGACCAGGAACACTGTAGGCATCTGCAAGAAGAAGTCCAGGGTCGGTTGGAACCCCGTCAGCCATATCGACAGGCTGATGATGACGACAGTCGTGACCTGCGCACTGTGGACATGGAACATGTTGTCTCTGAACTTCAGGATCAAGGACGTTGTGAGTCCAAGCGCGGCTGTGGCAAAGATGAGCAGCGTGGAGTACCAGGAGTATCCGCTGAACATCCCGCAATAGAAGACGCGGTTACGGAAGTTCGGAATGACAAAGAGCGTAAGCGTGTTAAATATCACCCCAAAGGTATACAGCCGGGTGTTCTGAACGATGTACATGTAGATACCATCCTCGTTGTGGCCTTCCTTGAAGATCTTCTCATTGTAGATGTTCGCAAAAGACGACAAGAAGCACTGAACCACGATCAAGACATGCCCAAAGCTGACCGTGAAGCTGTACTTGCTGGCCTCTGAGATGGAAGGTTCGGGCGTGTGGCGGAGTTTCCGATGGCAGAGGTCCGAAGGAACGGCTGGAATGGCATGTCGCTTCTGGAGGATTTCCACCTCATAGAGAGTGGCATTGTCTATGGAATCTAGCGAGTCGGATGTGTGGTGGTGACCTTTGAGCGTGCTCCGGTGATCTTGGTTTGATAACGACACAATCGCTAGAAAGAGAATCAGGAGAGAAGCCCACTGCACCCTGCTTAATTTTCGTCTGAAAGAGAAATTCAACGTTAAGAAGAACACAAAAGTTATACAAAAACATATAGCTTTTATCCTCATTTAAACAACTTCACAGTAATTTCAGGCAATTCACTTAAATATATGGCATTATATTCACATGCAGTAATGGACCACAAAGGAGAGCAGGTGATTTAGTGTGGTTGATATTTCTGTGATCATGTAACTGCCATAGTTATTTTATTACCATAGCATATATACACAGACACTATATACTTCTTAGGGAGTGGAGATCGTAAGTAAACATTGTCAGCAGATGCAAAGCCTGTGACAAGAGTAATTGACATCATTAACATACAGATTTACACTTCTGTGCTCAGAAGGAATTCATTCATGTCCAAGAATTCATATGTTTTACTGCATTACACATTTGGACTAAACTAGCAAATACTGTGACGGAATGTTACAGTGTTTAACCTGAAGAGGGCGACATTTTGGTCAGATTGATATAAGTGATTTGATAACGCTGCGAACGGGCAGTCCGTGTTTTGTATTGATGCAGTAAGGAATGCAGTAAAGTAAGCTGAAAGATCAAACATCATTGTAAGTTGTCGTTATTTGTCTCGGATATTACTTTGATTGAAGTGATTGATGAATGCATGATTGAGATCCTCGTTGAATAGTTGTGAGTTGTGAGAGTCGACTGTCTGGGAGAGTTGACTGATTTATAAGACGAGACCTGGTTCGTGTCGTTCGGAATTGCTACCAAGTTCATGGAACCAGATCTCGTCACACTGGTGGCAGCGGCGGGACAACTAAAACAGCGTGGGTCATGCTTCCAGCGTGAAACTACACACTAAGACACGGACTCAAAACACGCCACCTTTTTAGGTGCTAACGTGAGCTGCGAACTATCGAGAAGTGCAGCCAAGTGAGGTGCCAAGTTGAGGTGCCAAGTTGAGGTGCAAGTTGAGGTGCCAAGTTGAGGTGCCAGGTGAGGTGCCAAGTTGAGGTGCCAAGTTGAGGTGCAAGGTGAGGTGCCAAGTTGAGGTGCCAAGTTGAGGTGCAAGTTGAGGTGCCAAGTTGAGGTGCCAGGTGAGGTGCCAAGTTGAGGTGCCAGGTGAGGTGCCAAGTTGAGGTGCCAAGTTGAGGTGCCAGGTGAGGTGCCAAGTTGAGGTGCCAAGTTGAGGTGCAAGGTGAGGTGCCAAGTTGAGGTGCAAGTTGAGGTGCCAAGTTGAGGTGCCAGGTGAGGTGCCAAGTTGAGGTGCCAGGTGAGGTGCCAAGTTGAGGTGCCAATTGAGGTTCTACTTGAGGTGGAAGTTCTTTGTGCTACAGCTCTTAATAAATTCACCATGGATAAAAAGGAGCATCAAAGGTCCTCAGTTAATGAATGTGACCTAACTCAATTGAACACAGAGCTGGAACGTCTACGAATGGAGAATCAAATTTTACAGTTGGAACGTGACAATGCACGGTCAAAAATTAATCTGATAGAAGCAAGACAACAGGGATTGTCTTCACAAAGTACCGTCAAGCTTGGACAGTTCGAAGAACCATCTGTGAGAAGGAGAGTAGATACGGACATGGTTTTCAATGGACCGTACACTGAGAGAAACAAGGGTGAAAACACGCCCGAATGTGGAGAGAAGAAGGGCTTGTATCCTGAGCTATTGACCCCAGACCGGAAGGTTGGAACCGATTGTTCGACTCCTGTGCCGGATACCATGTTTTCTCAAGAGTTGGCTGGGGACATTGGGTCCCCTTTCCTTGAAGGATTCGATCCCAATTTTCCATGGGAAAAGGCCAGTGGAAGAACGAAATCGGCTCTTACGAAGAAGCCTGACAACAAGCAGGGTGATGTGGAAATAAAAGAAGAAGTTTCTAGAGATTGTTCAATAGGAACAAAACAGAGCCAAAGGCCTTGCATAACACCTGATCGGTTCAATGGACAAACATCGTGGCATCAGTACTTGAAACACTTTGAAGCATGCAAAGATATAAATGGTTGGACAGAGGAGCAGGCAAGTGCTTTTCTGACTGTAAGCCTTCAAGGTGAAGCACTCCGTCTGTTGGACCATCAGCACGATCGCAAACTTACGTATAGGGGACTGACCAAGCTCCTAGAGCAGCGATTTGGCCCAAGTCAACAAGCAGAAAATTTTCTGTTTGAATTGCGTCATCGCCGTCAAGGCCAAACAGAAACACTGAAGGAACTTGGCCAAGTCATATGTGAATTGGCAATCAAAGCCTACCCAGACATTCCAGAGGTTGGGAGAAAAAGGCTCGAGAAGAACCATTTTATTGAGGCAATAGAAGACCGGACTATCCGAGAAGGAGTGCACAGAGCTAGGCCAAAGGACATTGACGAAGCTATTCGTGCGGCCATAGAGACAGAGAACTATGAAAGAATCGAAGAAGAACGAAGATCGGAGAGACGTCCGCACAAATTGGTGAGGGGTTCAGAAAAGGAATCTGAGCAACTCATCCAGAAATTGGAGCATTTGTGTGAAAGGCAGGCAACACAATTCGAGACAATGACAAGGCTCATGAATGAAAGATTTCTTTCTTCTGAGAGAGTTCCCAAACCACCAACTCCTGGAAATTCCGGCAAGAAATGGCGGAGAAAAGAAGATTTGATATGCTTCAACTGCAACGAAAATGGACATTTCGCAAGGGAATGTCCTCTTCCTGAAAAGGAGAGGTCGGGAAACGACGAACAGCTGACCGGAAGGTCCACGGGAAGGCTGTAAGAAGTAACGGACCTAGTCGACTTGATGATGGAAGGATTGTAACACTTACACCTAACGAAGAACCCAAGCAAGGCTTATTTGTAGAGGGTACCATCAGGTCTATAAAATGTAGATTCCTCATCGATACAGGTTCAACTGACACAATTGTTAGAACTGACATGTACTACAGTATTGCGAAAGAGCAGAGACCGGTGCTTGAACAAGACAACGTCAGGGTTCAGCAGGTAGATGGAACGCCACTTGATGTGCTAGGAGTTGCCTGGACAGAAGTCAAAGTTGGAAAGACAATCTTTCCATTAAAGGTCATCTTTGCTAATATTAGGAACCAGGTAATACTTGGAATGGACTTTTTGATTCCAACCGCTGGGGTTCTAGACTTCTTCCGGCTGGAACTCATCTTGAACGGGGAACACATTCGATGCCTTAACCAGATAGGGAGATCATTCCTAAGAAGGATTTTAGTGAAAGAAACTATTGAGGTGCAACCAGGTCAAGAAACGCTCGCGCAAGGTGAGATCGCCAACTGTGTGGACGAGATGACGGGTACTGCCATAATCGAACCAGTTGCAGGCGGAGGCGAATTGGCTCGCCATGGGCTGGTGTTGGCAAGGTCCCTTGTCACTGCAGAGGCAGATGTTTTGCCACTGAGGTTGTTTAACCCGGGGAACAACAAGATAACACTTCGCCGGGGAACAATGGTCGGGATGATCTCACCAGCGGAAGTGCATGAAAGTGGGGAAAGGACAGAGAATAGTGGAAACGATGAAGTTCCTTCATACCTACAAGACTTGTTGCAACGAAGCCTGAGCAACATCGATCCGAAATATCACCAAGCTATCAAACAGTGCCTCGTGGATTTTCAAGATGTATTTTCTTCTGGAAGTCACGATTTGGGCCGGACCAATGCTGTCAGACACCACATCGAAACCGGCAATTCAAGACCTATAAGACAACGCCTTCGACGTCACCCTATCGTCAATCAGCAAGAGATTGATCGCCAAGTCAAATCATTAGTGCAAGAAGGTCTCATCGAACCTTCCGATAGCCCCTGGGCAGCCAATGTAGTGCTTGTGACTAAGAAGGACGGTACAAAACGGTTGTGTGTAGATTACCGCGGCCTGAATGTAGCAACTGTAAAAGACGCCTACCCTGTCCCCCGAATAGATGAGACCTTGGATGCACTAGGCGGGGCCAAGTGGTTTTCAACCTTAGATCTAGCTGCAGGCTATTGGCAAGTTGCCCTTGATAATGAAGCTCAAGACAAATCATCTTTTGTGGTTCGCGGTGGCCTATACAAGTGGAAGGTAATGCCATTTGGGCTGTGTAATGCCCCCGCAACTTTCGAGAGGTTGATGGAGAAAGTGATGGCTGGTCTACAATGGGACATATTGCTCATCTATTTGGATGATGTAATAGTGTTCGGTCGGACAGTTGATGAGCAAATCGTACGACTTCGCACAACATTGGCGCGGCTCCGGGAAGCCAATTTGAAATTGAAACCATCCAAGTGCAATTTGTTTCAACAGTCGGTGAAATACCTAGGTCACATCGTGTCTTCAGAAGGAATCACAACCGACCCTGCCAAGGTCGAGACCATTCGGAATTGGCCCAATCCCACATGCAGCAAGGATGTTCGAAGCTTCTTGGGGCTTGCATCCTATTACCGCAAGTTCATTCGCGGGTTCGCATCCATCGCATCACCACTTCATGAACTGACTGAGAAGGCTAGGCGTTTCGAGTGGAATGACGAATGTCAAAGAGCTTTCGAAGAGTTGAAGGAGTGCCTTATCCAGGCTCCGATCCTAGTATGTCCCTTACCAGAGGGGGATTTCCTGCTTGACACTGATGCCAGTCAGAATGGTATAGGGGCTGTGTTGTCCCAAATTCAGGAAGGCGAGGAAAAAGTAGTCGCTTACGCAAGCAAGAAGCTATCGAGGGCTGAGAGGAACTACTGTGTGACCCGTCGCGAGCTGCTAGCAGTTGTGTTCTATTTGAAATACTTCAAGCAGTATCTCTACGGTAGGAAGCTGACCGTTAGAACAGACCACGCTTCTTTGCAGTGGCTCCTCAACTTCAAAAATCCAGAGGGCCAATTGGCACGTTGGATCGAGGTTATCGCAGCATACAAACTGACAATACACCATCGTCCAGGAAAGAAACATGTGAATGCCGACAGTCTGTCCAGAAAACCATGTTCTCAGTGTGGCCTTGTTGATGACACAAGTGACGGCGAAGACACATCTACAGAGACAGGTACTCCCTCCGAGCAAGTCCAGTTCCATTGTAGGGCAATTATTGCCTTACCTGGGGTCACTCGAGAGGCCTTAAGAGAAGGCCAGTTGGAAGATGATAGTATGAGCTGGGTATTGAAGGCTAAGGAAGGAAGAAGCTGTAGACCAGATTGGGAAACAATAGCCAACTCGACAGCTGCAAAGAAAACGTACAGGGCTCAGTGGGACCAATTGGATTGCAAGCAAGGAGTACTATGCAGAAAATGGGAGACGTCGGATGGGGCATGCGTGAAATGGAAGGTTATCCTGCCACGGAAGTACCGAAAAGAATACCTAGAAGCAATCCATGGGGGTACAATAGGAGGTCATCTAGGCGTTACCAAGACATTGTCAAACGTAAAACAGAGGGTTCATTGGTCAGGCATGTCAGGAGACGTGAGGTCATTCATCCGGTCGTGTGACCTGTGCGCCAGAAGAAAATCCCCCTCAAAGAGGGCACGTGCTCGACTTCAACAGTACGAGGTGGGAGAGCCAATGGAAAGAGTAGCAATGGACCTTGTCGGGCCTTTACCCAAGACCATCCATGGGAATCAGTGGATCCTTGTAGTAGGGGATTATAAGAGCAAATGGATGGAAGCGTATGCGCTTCCGGATGCTCGAGCTACAACAGTGGCCCAAAAGTTTGTCGAAGAATTTGTGTGCCGTTTTGGTGTCCCTCGTGAACTACATACCGATCAAGGAACTAATTTTGAATCGCAGGTGTTTGCAGAGATGTGTTCCCTGTTGGGCATTCGAAAGACAAGAACAACAGCTTACAACCCGAAATCAGATGGGCTCATTGAGAGGTTCAACAAAACCCTCATCAATATCACCGCCATGCTCATCGAGCAGTCAAAGAAGTCTAGGGAATGGGATGAGTGCTTGCCATATGCAACTAGCGCATATCGCTGTACTGCACAAGAATCCACGGGAGAGTCACCCAACATGCTCATGCTCGGGAGAGAAGTGACGCTTCCAATAGACCTGACTATGGAGAATCCAAAGTATCCTAGCTGTGATGAACCAAAAACAGACTACGCTGAAAAGCTACGCCAGAATCTACAACAAGCTCACGAACGGGCTAGCGAGTGTCTTGGGAAGAGTGCCAGGCGTCAGAAACGCAATTATGACAGGAAAGCTACCACCACTAATCTCAAGGAAGGACAGTTTGTTTGGTTATATGATCACAGCAAGAAGAAGGGGGTTTCCCCGAAATTACAGCTGCGATGGATGGGTCCTTACCTAGTGGTTACGAAGATCTCAGATGTTACGTTTCGGATTCAGCTGAGTCGCCGATCGAAAGCAAAGGTAGTACATGTAGATAGGCTCAAGCTGTACACTGGTGAAGATCTTCTTGCATGGGAGTATCGCCTTAGAGTTCCTGAGGAGGAATTTCCCTTTGCTGATTCTCCTAATCTTTCCCCTGAGGTCATACCAGAAGAGATCAGCCCTGCCAGTGATGAAACTTTGTCAGATGATCATCAACCCCAGCTTGATGAGACCCCTGCTGATGACCAACCCCAGCTTGATGAGAACTTGCCTGATGATCATCAACCCGGGTTCGATCTTCCCACTGATCTACCTCAGACTCCCGTGATTGAGAGTCGCTATCCCAGAAGAAAACGAAAACCACCAGATTTCTTTTATTAAATAAGAATTATCGACATAAATAATTATTTGTGTTTTGTTCTTCACAATTGCAGGATAATGTCTGAGGAGTGGAAGAAACCAGAGGACTTGGATGGGGACCGGCTTTACAAGTGCCGAGAATGTCTTTCCACGTTCTTGTACCACCGCAGCCTGATGCGCCATATCGGGGAGAACCATCGGGATGGATCCCGGAAGTGGAACTGCAAGACCTGCGATTATTCCTCTACCAGGCGGGGGAATTATGAAAGGCACGTGGACGGACACCGAAAGGACGAACAGCGCACGGTTTCCAGAAGAGAGTCGAGCAAAGAAAGAGAACCGGTGGGCCGGGGCGGTGAAAGGGCAAAATCCCCAGATCGATGTTGTCCGGAGACGAAGAGAGACGACAGAGACCAGCCACAGGAAAACAACACAGCCATTATAAGTGTACATCCAACTCCAGTGCCTAGTATTGATTCTTCCAGAGATGCCAGAGGCAAGCCTCTTGCCATGCTTAAGAGAGCCGCATCCCAGGATGAGGTGGTTTCGTCATCGTCATCAGCATCAACTTCGTCGGAAGAAGCTGAGAGTGGAGGAGAGGGTGCCACTGGAAATGCGCGTACAGACAGACCGGTTTTCAAGAAAGCGAGAGTTGAGAAGAGGATTACGACGACCTTTACTATTGAAGGACGCGTAGTTCGTACGAGAAAGACGAAGGAGTTCTTCGACCGCTTCATACTTGTTTAAGTTAACACTAAGTCTTACTGGTTTACTTGATCTGTTTTGATTACAACTATAGGCCTCAGTTTACAATTTGCTTAAATCAGGTAGGCCTACTAGAGGTCAGGTTTTTTTGTTGTTGTTGTAACTTAAGTATTACTAGTGATCTTACGAGAAAAGTGTTTTGATATTCTTTACATTTCCAAACGTATTTTGGACATTGTTGATCAATGTCTTTGTATTTGTGATTACTTGTGTTATATAATTATATATCTATAAAAATAACAGGAAGAAGAGAAAAAAGGCAAATGTGTAGCTTATTACGTTGATTTGCTTGGACTTTCTTATAGATTGGTTAGGAAAACAAGAATTAATAGTAAAAACCGTTTTACATGTTTTTAATGCCTATATTGTTGAGCTATGTTTAAAATGTCGTTTCGGTAGGTTTAGAACGAGGACGTTCTAGTCTAAGTGGGGGGTTGTGTGACGGAATGTTACAGTGTTTAACCTGAAGAGGGCGACATTTTGGTCAGATTGATATAAGTGATTTGATAACGCTGCGAACGGGCAGTCCGTGTTTTGTATTGATGCAGTAAGGAATGCAGTAAAGTAAGCTGAAAGATCAAACATCATTGTAAGTTGTCGTTATTTGTCTCGGATATTACTTTGATTGAAGTGATTGATGAATGCATGATTGAGATCCTCGTTGAATAGTTGTGAGTTGTGAGAGTCGACTGTCTGGGAGAGTTGACTGATTTATAAGACGAGACCTGGTTCGTGTCGTTCGGAATTGCTACCAAGTTCATGGAACCAGATCTCGTCACAATACTTTTGATCCCAAAACAGTAAAAAAAAAAAATTTTAAAATGCATTGAAGTTTGTTCCGATAAAAAACATCCCTCGCCTATTCTTATATTGAAATTAAAATGAAAACTTGAGATTCATTATTACAAAAAAATGTAGAGCTTTCATCCTCATTTAAACAATTTCACAGTAATTTCAAGCAAATCACTTAAATATTTGGCTTTATATTCATATGGAGTATTGGACCAAAAAGGAGTGCAGGTGATTTAGTGTGGTTGATATTTCCGTGATCATGTAACTGCCATAGTTATTTTATTACCATAGCATATATACACAGACACTATATACTTCTTAGGGAGTGGAGATCATAAGTAAACATTGTCAGCAGATGCAAAGCCTGTGACAAGAGTAATTGACATTAACATACAGATTTACACTTCTGTGCTCAGAAGGAATTCATTCATGTCCAAGAATTCATATGTTTTACTGCATTACACATTTGGACTAAACTAGCAAATACTTTTGATCCCAAAACAGTAAAAAAAAAAAAAAAAAATGCATCAAAGTTTGTTCCGATAAAAAACATCCCTCGCCTATTCTTATATTGAAATTAAAAATGAAAACTTGAGATTCATTATTTGAAAGCACTTTAATGGGTACATTTTGTACTGTACCTGTTTTTATCACAAGGAAGAAGGATTTTTTGTGTATGTGCGTTAGAAAAACTATACAGTACGTCACCACTTACTTTAAAATGAGTCTGAAAAGTATTGATGTTGAGATAATTGTGAAGTTTCCCAGCAAGACAGCTACAGCCTTTAGACAAATGAAAAATAAAAAACAAATAATAAATCTACTGAGTTTGATTTGAAACATTCTAGCTATACATAAATTATTCTTTGTTGGCGATTGGTAAAAATTCAAGTTGATGCAGGATTATCCCTTTCCCATGTTACCTAGATTGAGTTCCGTGCGCTGAGTTTCACATGTACATTATCCTATTCCTCATACTCCTTTACTCGTAACACATTAGATGACAAGATATGTGTTTTGAGATAGATTTTAAACATTCCAGCTGTACAAAAATTAATTTTTACGTGATTAGTACACCTTCAGACTTTTTTCATTTTCTGCCATCCTCAAGCAAGAGCGATGACCTTGCCATGCTGCCTTGGATGACTGATAATGTTATTCACCAAGATTTCCCGTAGAGATTCAGCTTGGATATTGTCTATGTAATAATAATATTGATCACTTAGGATCGCTAAAAACAAAAAAAGTACCATAGTGCTTACAAAATCACAGAAAGTGAAGAGAAACGTAAAATACTTCATCAACTTAGGTAAATCACATTAAAATACTGAGGGAAGAAATATGTTTAAGGAATCTTTTGAAAGAGGCAATACAGGTTGATTCTCCGATGGAAAAAGGGAAAGTTGTTCCATGTTTTGAAGCAGCCACTGCGAAACGTTTTTCGGTAGATGAGATTCTGGATTTGGGAATAATACAGTCAAACCTGCTTTAGTGACCACCTGTCTACAAAGGCCACATTAGTTGTTTCCCTTGAGAATGGTTTCTCTTTGAATCATGTACTAAAGGAACCTGTCTACAAAGGCCACTTTTTGTGTTTCCCTTGGGCGGCCCCTATAGACAGGTTTGACTGTACATAGCTTAACGGTTCTACTATGATCAATTAATAGTCAGAAATTAGAAATAAACCTTTAATTGGTTACATCAGTCATTCAAGTAGAGATGTACATGTATATAGTACAAGAAGTCGTCCTGTGACACATACATGTAGATGCAGAAGTACACAGGTATTTTTATATTACTTACCGGTTCAAAGAAAGTCATAACTTGGTTACATCAGTCATTCAAGTAGAGATGTACATGTAAACAGTACAAGAAGTCGTCCTGTGACACATACATGTAGATGCAGAAGTACACAGGTATTTTTATATTACTTACCGGTTCAAAGAAAGTCATAACTGAAAATCCAATCAGATTATCAAAGAAATACAGCAGGCCTGGGATGCTCCATTTAAAGAACTTGAGACATTCTGGCCAGCTGAACTGAATGAATTCCTTGAACATAGGTTTACCTGCAACAAACGAGAGACAAAAACATGGTCTTTTATTCAAACATGTTCGTGGGGATTGAATGTAAATTCAATAATGATAGTAATCTGGATTTATGTAAAGCTTAATATGAAATACTAATTCTAAGCTCTTTACAGATATTATCACCCTGGTTATCTGATTTATTCACACACTATGTGCAGTTGTGCACAATCTTCACTCCCTGGGGGAGTATTCTTACCCTATCTACATGTAGATGTAAGGTTTAATATGTCACATTCTTAAGCGTTTAAATCAAAAAATTTCACATACTTAAAAAATTACAAAACTTGGTAATGGTATGAATAATTTAGTTTTAAACTGTATACCGTACCTAACTTTGATAGCCTTATAAAACTCCTAGAGAATGGACCCATAACATGAACATATATCATTTGATTTGATTTGATTTGACATACTTTATTCTATATCAACATCATTGTAGGCAAAAACCTAATTAACTATCTTCTTTAAACATTACCTGAAATGGAATTACATAGTAATATATTTTCTATATCATAACCAAATGATTGGTAGCATGCTGCCATGTGTGATGCATTCAATCAGACTATACAATTACACTATACCACGCTTTTCAGGATAAAGTGTGCACTAGTTTCAAGTACTATTCAACGATTTCGAAGTATGCAATATGCAGCAGTATGCATAGAGTTTAGTGCGCTTAAAAACTACTGGTTTTAAACTTGAGATTATTTGCCAGCCATATGACACAAGACATAACAACATTAAAATGAATTCTTTTTACATCAAATAACAAGGATCTAAGAGTTTTTATGTATAACACAAATGATGCGTGTTTTCATTTGCTCATTACAAGATATGTTCTCTCTTGCTGATGCTGTTTGTGCACCTATCATACTCAGCCTGACGGCTTTGTAAGATGGATGCACGCACAGTCTCAACTCATGTGTAGATAGATTGTATAATGAACTCATTTGAATGCATCATTTGTATAATGACAATAATAAACAATCAGCTTGATTATAAAATACTACAAGCTACTACATACAAACAGAGAAAGTATAATCCTGTGCCTGTACATGCCCATAAACATTTCCTATATCAACTTGCCACCTACATGTACAGAGTACTAGATGAATCAGTTTCATCCCACACAAAGTCCATTCTACACTTCTCATCTTATATAGCATTGAACAACACAACCCAAATGTACAAAGAAAATGCTTGGTTTTTTTCTCACCGCTCATCTCCAATTTGAGCATGATAGACAAACATACGACCAGTTTCACCGCCTCGGCACACACGTTCACTGTCACAGGCAAGTAGTCATATTTGTGATCTGATCGAGGGAAGAGGGGAGAAAAAATGGGAAAATATAATCACTTTCATTCTTCTTTTCATGAATGATGTATTTTCCTTGCAGAATGACAATATCATTGATAAGAATGTCGAAAATTATGACAAAGGTGATAATGATGATGATGATGATGATGATGGTAATGAATGATGGTAATGATGATGATGATAATGAAGATGTTAATGATACTAATGATGATGGTAATGATGATGATGATAATGAAGATGTTAATGATACTAATGATGATGGTAATGATGATGGTAATGAATGATGGTGATGATGGTGATGATGCTGATGGTAATGATAATGATAATGATGATGGTAATGATGATGATGATAATGAAGATGTTAATGATACTAATGATGATGGTAATGATGATGGTAATGAATGATGGTGATGATGGTGATGATGCTGATGGTAATGATAATGATAATGATGATGGTAATGATGATGATGATAATGAAGATGTTAATGATACTAATGATGATGGTAATGATGATGATAATGGTGATGGTGATGATGCTGATGATGGTGATGGTAATGATGATGATGATAATGGCGATGGTAATGATGATGATGATAATGAAGATGTTAATGATTCTAATGATGATAGTAATGATGATGATGGTAATGATGATGACAATGATGATGGTGATGATGATGATGATGGCAATGACAATAAAGGAACAATGAAACAGTAAGAACAACTTAAATACTAGTACTATTTTTAAATTATGAATCGTCTTTGTCGTTAATTGGAAGAAGTTTTGCATGTTACATGATTTGACAAGAAAAGATATAGATGTATATTTAAGAAAAGTAGTTTTAGTTGTGCACGTACATGTAGAATGTTGGCACCAAATACAATTCCTCAACATGTAGTTAATTGTAATATTGATTACTAACCTTCATTAGCTGATAATCTCATGAGCATTACTCTGCCAGCTCCAAGCACAACATAAACAGTTGTCAAGGCTACGGTTGTCATTGAAGGGCACTCCATTGTCAATAGATTTGGCTCGTATCTGTTTCTGTTGATTTATTCTCACATGTGCCTCTTGTTAAATCAAGGATAACTGCGTTGATTGTTGTGTAATGTGCCACGGGCCACGTCCCCCATTATATAGCTGTAGCCCTGTATTTAAAAAGGGGATAAAAGACACAAATTAATTGAAGAGCAAACAAGTTGTGCTTGTCTTTAAACAGTCATCATATCAACTCAATTGGAGGGGCTAAAATTCCTGTGAACTATCTGTTTATACTAATATTGATGAGTTGAAGACTGATTTTTTTTGGCAGGGATCTGTGCATGTAACCAGGTAACTAAGATGGACGAAATTAGCAACCATAATAATTACAGAGTACAGTCGATAACTTCATGCACGCACCCCTTCGTCTGTACGGTATGCAATTGTATTGTAATTGTGCAGTGGTTTGCCTTATAGTTATACTAATGTAAGGAGCCCGAGAAGACAGGTGAATTACAGGTGAAACCTGTGAGAAATTGTATTGACCTAGAGTAAAGTACCCGGTTTTCGGCCACTTAAGACAAAATCCTATTTATTGGACTCTTTACTTCCTATTTATTATCATTTCTTGTTCAAATCATGAAGCAAATATTATTATTATTTAAACAAAAAAAGAATCCCAAAAAAAAATCACGAATTGCCATGACAATATTCATTTCAATTTTCACTGTTTTGGAGCCGGTTATCGGCCGAGCGTTTCAGTTTACGGCCGCATGTACAAAGTCAATAGGAAGCGCTCGCGCGCGCCGTGCGTTTCTGCGCTGATGTATAGCACAAGCGGGCGGAGCAGGTATCCCACGCCGGAGCTCCCGGGTGCTCGCCTGGCCGAATACAGGCACAGCGGTGATCGGAAGTTGGAATCTGAATTAGACAGACATATCGTGTGTGCGTCGCGGTGTGCGGCTGCATTGATTTAATACATGCGATGAGATACTTTTGAGCTTGCGACCAGCACAAAATCGGGCTCTATATCTGAAAAATACTTGAAATAAAGCTCATTTTATGGTACCCATATTTCTTACATACACGCGTAAGAAACTCGATTTTTCAGATTTGGGTAGCGGGACCGCCGATTACATCGCTAAAATGTGATATTTTAGGATATATTTTTCATTGCAAATGTGGTTCTTCAGTGACACTGGCATGGTATGGTATGTGTGGGATATGTGTTATGCTATTATGCGATGTATTTTAAAGTGATTTTACCATGTATCCAACCAATTGGCCGAAAACCGGAGCTGACCGATTACCGGGTACTTTACTCTATTAATAATATAATGTCTTCGTTTTTAGGAAAAAATACTCCATAAAAGATGAGAAAATTGACACAATAGAGGTAAGAAATGTAACAACTTTATATCATGACCATTAATAATTGTTTGAACAATTGATGAAGATTTTGGGGTAGGTTTTAGTAGGGTATCTCCACGCCGGAGTTCCGGGTCAAAAATGGATACGAAAGTACACGAGCGGCTAGCGCGAAGCGCCTCAGTAATACGAGTCGATGTCGTTTTTTTTTTATAGGGTTTCCTAACCAACTAGTAATAATTAATACAAGCCCCAATATGAATTCATTAATTTGAGAGTAGTTGTCATGACAAAAACTAGAAACTCACCTTGGAAATTGCCTTGTTTTCGAATGGACTTCGGAGTAAAAACGTGTAACTTGGCTTGGCTTTGCTTGACTGAATCTTACGATACCACGTACTGTTAAGTACCGGTACGTGTGACGTATATTTTATGGTAGCTTCTATAATAAAGGGAAATCCGACCTTTGTATTATTTCATTTGTATTGTGACGGAATAGGGGGGGGGGGGGGGGGTGGTTAATAGATAATACAATAGAGGAAGAAAGAAGGGGGGTATGGGAGGAAGAAGGGGGGTAAAGAGGAAGAGGGGTGGTGGTGTTGTAATTCCCCAGTGAGAGAGAAAGGGGGGGGGGGTGCTTGCATCGCTTGCCACCAAAATCAAGTCAACCTTCACAACACAGTAAGCTGCCACCATCTAGTCTTTAGTAAGAGCGCTAGATTCTCTTCTCTTTACAACTTGATGTTGTAAAGAGATTAATACCAGACCTGTTGGATCACACAATAAACGATATTTAAATGACTTAATTATTCACAAATCACAGCCTTCTCATTGGCTCATTTCGCACCTCTTGAATTCAACACAACGCACTAATGGTCAACCTTTGACCTGAACCCTGGGCTCTCGTAAACATTCGCGCTAGATTCAACTCGTGCCACGAGCAGCCTGGCTCATCTCCACACTGTTCCACACTTCAAGTAGCTTGTATTTCTTCATTTAGGTGAGTTAAAGCATCATCATAAGATCTGAATAATTCTGTCAGTACTCTGTAAGCATGATTTAATCCTAATATTTGTATCAGACTTGTACAGCTCAGATTCTCTAACGTTCTGCACAACACACTGCAAACATGTGACAGGGCACACTGGGTGTCCTGTACACGCAGTTAAAACACACACATTATTCGCACTCGTATCTTGGGGCACTTTCTCTCACGTCCTCTATCCCAATCCTCCCATAAGGTAGCGAGCAATCTAAAGGCACAATGACATGGATAAGTGTCTGAATAGAACCAGACAATGATTTCGTTCTTCAAGTTCTCAATCGCGCTATCTAAAGAAGATGTAAAAGTACCAATCACCATTCACACTTAACTAACTACTGTAACTAATGTGTAACCAGACATGTATTACTGTAACTTGTAAGAATGAATCTGTCAGCCTAATTGTTCAGGTGAACAAATAACAAGTAACACTTTATTAATGGATTTCAATTAACAGTGAGGCTTTCATGCCTAATTCAACGTTGACGTAATTCAACTCGAAAATGTATGCAATGCAATTACTAAGTATAAGAGTTCAAATGTACATTATATACAGATGTGTTGTCACTTTTGTCAGACAACCAATCATTTACCTAAGTGATACTAACTTAATTGTATAGACTATAATAGTAGATGCAGTATTATGTTGAAGAGTTCTATAGGGACAGGTTTAAGATGTTACAATAATAGATCATTAGCAACTGAATTCTATTCCAAAGTGTACCTTTTCTTTCCTTCTAAAACATGAGAAAGTAATTCTATTCCGGGCACAACATAGCCACTTCATCTTACGGTCAATCTAGGCTGACCAGCAGCCATCTAATAATTACTTCATTCCAAGTTCAAGTACAAATACTTAACTGCCTTCCTTCTTATTGCCTAGGCATAATCAACTTATGGTATTCGGATTCACCGCTCAACGGGTATTTTACTTACTGGTCTATCCACCCCTAATCTCGTCATGGCAGCTCACTCTGTCGGCATAACCATGCGATCTTTAATCCTTAGGTCTTTACAATAGGTTATAGCCTCAAATTTCCAATTCCTATCCTATTGCTAACTTCCAGAATTACTAATCAGTTCTAACGTACTTTAATCTTAAGACAACCGGTTTGTCTAGGGATTCGTTCCTTGCTCTCTGTAATTCAGTGCTTATTAAGGGATCATTATCAATAAGTGTTACTAAGATAAAATATACATGTAAGTTACAGCTCCATAAATACATAAGCTACTTATATTAATTTGTACATCATTAATTGTTGAATTGTGAATCTATTTACAAGTGACTAAATCTTATGCAAGTAATAGCATCAGATCGTATTTACTTTGTTCATAAATATGACGAATATATTTAAAGTACAACTATATAGAATACAATTATTAAATATACAAATGTTCAATATATATAAGTTACAACTGCTTTACATGTAGATAGATATATTCTTAAACTACTAGGTACAGGTGACAGACTAAGTTACTGAGGCCCTCAGCCTCGTCCTCCAGAAATTCATATTACTAGTAATGTATTAGGTCACACAGCAGATATGGTCTATAGTCTAGAGTAAAAATCGATAATAAAAGAGAAAATGTTCCAATGACCAATTAAATAATCAGTCCTCCATTGAATAATAAGCAGTAGCACTAATATTCAATATCTCACAAATAGATAAAAGTTTGTACATGTATAAACATTCTTAGAACTACTTGTCACAGAAACCAGATTGGAATTGGTTAGACCTTTAGGTATACCCGCAAAGGATCAGTTAGTCAAACTATCCAGCGACCTGAAGTACACCTAATTTCAGCGTAGCTAATGATTTATTAGCTACAAAGAGTAAAATCTCTCAACCAAAAGTAATAAATAACGGGAATATGTTCACCACTTCCAATGCTCATTTCTTAACAGTGACTGTGATATCTGAACTGACATCTCTGTAATGCAATATAATTGTAAAGACATTTTATTAAGTGTTGCATTATTCAATAAATAATTACTGGCACAGTAACATAAAATCCAAGAATTCATGTCCATTTTGTGTATTCTGTTTCAGTTCCAAGCATACATATTGATAACTATTATCTGATAAATGAATACCAATATAACAAGCATCCATATACACAGCAGTCATACTAATCATATGCACAATACCAATTTGGCTAGTTTTGGGCCATCCCATTTTGGCTAGTTTTGGGCCATCCCATTTTGGCTAGATTTTGGCCAATCTGCTTCTGGCCTGTATTCGATTCGGCCTTAAAAACCATGAAAATACACATTTAACTCTAAAATAAACATTAAAACATCAATTTTGGTACAAAGTCCAATAGATTGAACAACATTTGTTGTTGGTGCAATGCAAATCAGCTAATCTGCATATGAATAGCAATGGGCGGAAACGAAAGGAATAATTACCGTAAATCTCGGTTCAACAAGGTTCACAGACAGGTCAGTTTCACAGCGCATCTAATGCCAAAGTGTACAGCCTAGCCACATCGATCAAACTCGGCTATCACATATCAGCGCACTACCATGCGCTATGCGCGTATGCTTTAACCACGCGAATATGTACGCACATGAATATTCATAAATCTTCGCAATAACTATTTCAAAGTAAGTGCGATTACATCAAATAATTTGTAACCTTTATACAAAGAGAAATATATTGATCAAAATAAAGTAAGAGCCTTATTCCGAGAGTACAGACATTTAGAATAATGGTAAGTCAGCCTGACAGTATAACTCAGCAATTTAACAAGTGAAATAGACAAAAATATATGAAAAGATCGAAAAATCAGTCCCACATATATATTTTGGTGTTTCAAGTCAGTTTTATAAAAAATGAACAAGTTAGATTTTACGCTGACCGTCACACTATGTAACCGGAAAAATAAGTGAAAGTAACTAACCAGTATGTTTTTCAAGTAACTAACCTGATATCAAGTTAGTTTTAATAAAAGCAGAAAAATTAGAGGAACAGTTCAGTGAAAGTCTAAGCAAAAAGAAAGGAGTGGGGGGGGGGGGGGATTTTTACTCACGGTATTTTCCCCTCAAACATTCTTTCTGAAATTCCACAAACCATATACACTTTAAGGAATATTTCTCTCTGATTTTCAGATTTGAAAGACAAATCCATCTGCCCTTTCAAAAGACTTCCGAGTTTCTCTTGAGTGGCTAATATATTGTGACGGTTTTGGCGTGAAATCATCGGGAAGAAGGAGGGGGGGGGGGGGGGGGTTTGATAGAAATCCCACCGCTGCCACCATTGTGACGGTTCTATGGGCGTGTGAAATCAGGGAAGAAGAGGGGGGGGGGGGGGTTGATAGAAATGCCACCATTGTGACGGTTCTAGGGAATCGGGGAATCGAGGGGGGTGGTTAATATGCTTCCACCATTGTCCCAAAATCATCCCCATCGCTACATAAACTTTCTCCTGCTACCATTATAGCGAATTCTATCAATATAGGGAATACAAGTAAAACAGGTCTGGGAAGAAGACTACATTCATAACCATTTTTATGTCAGTCTCTTATACCCTTAATTCTGACGGTTGCTGCCACCACCTAGTCTTAATCTGGAGCGCTAGGATCTCCAAAACAACACGGTTTGTGTGTTTACATTCACTCTGTAATCTGATACACTCTCACTTACATACACAGATTCCTAAGAAACCGGACCATGCGTCCTTCTACTAGTATACGCTTAAAGTCATTGTGACGTATGGCAATTGCTTCCTTTTGGGACGCACTGTCTCGTCCTTTCCCAATCTGTCTCTCGTCACGTGTAAGACGCACTGTCTCACTCTGGGAAAATCCTGTATTGATTTGGCCATTTCCACTCAAAGTTAGCTTCTAGAGTCTCAAACCACTTCACAATATCTTCCATCCTTTTATAGGTGAGTGTTATTCTCACCCCTGATACCGTAATTAAGTATCATTAAGTAGGAACTAATCATGTTTTTGTCTCTCTAACAAGCCTCACAACACCATTTAGACCATAATCATGTCCCATACATTCATTTCTGTGTATCAAGTCTTCCACTCAGTCACTCACTAAATAACAAAAATAGTATCTTATTCCCTTTCACACTTCCGAGCGATATATAAGGCACGATGACCTGAGTCCGTTTGTCTGAAATATACAGACGAAGTCCTTGTGTTCCTGTTTAGTAATAAATCCTACAGTAGTTCCAAATCTACTATAGATCATCAACAATGCATACTTAATTTACTAGGCAAACCAGACTAACAAGATTTGTAACTTGAAATCGATCTAAAATCGAATAATGAATTTATTATTCACTAAGCCATTTCTAGGCAACTATTCAACAATATAAGAACTGTAAAACTCTCAACAAGAATAGAAATACTTCCATGAACTTACTAACTTACTGATTGCTACTAGATATACATTAATTAATTATTGTAATAAATGTTTACTGCTTATATAATTTATACAGTATTTCTTAGCTTCATTTTTACAGGATGTCAACACTTAATTGGCTAGTATAGACTGCATACGATTTAAATAATGTACATGTATAAACTTACTGAACTTAGATAGAGGCTTTTCTAACGAACTTTACAAACCACCATGGCTATCAAACCAAAGTTAGCATTTCTTTCTAACTCCTATTACAAGTAACTCTATTCTGACCGACTACTAGTATTCTCGGTACTCCTACCCCTTGAAACAACTATCTACCTGCGCCCGACACCTTTGGCCAATGTGTCCCTATCGTCCCCATTCTACAAGAATGAAACATTTAAACCAATACACCCTTCCGACCAGGATTTCAAAAGTCTTTCCACTCCTTTATTAAGTAACAAGCTAACACACTCTGTCGGTTAAACATTGTACCTATATAAATCCATCATCACCGTTATAAACTAGCCTCGAGTATTTATCTCCTAGTTATAACTTACTCCAGAATATACTTGTATAAGATTTGACTTTCTAAATTCAAAGATAACCGGCATTCCATTGAATTCGTCCCTTACTGTCTTAAGTTCGCACCTCTTAATTATGTAGTAAAGTAATAATTGCCTGATTTAGATAGGCTCGTAAATGCAGCTATTTAATTAATTAACTACGAGTGTACATATTCAACTGTCCACTATTCAATGTCATTCTATTAATATACATGTCATGCTATATACAATAATGAGTGCAATTCAAATGAGTAAGAAGGGGGGGGGGGGAAGAAAAGAGACACTGTGTCCATGTCCAAATCTAAGGACACTGTGTCCTCCAAGACAAGCCCATGCATTGTCTATACATATAACGTTCTGTGTCCATTCCAGGTTGAAGGACACACTGTCCCTTCCAAGACAGGACGAAGAAGGAGGAAGGGGGGGGGGGGGGGGGGAGTTACACTCATGTCTGTAATAAACTGTTATATATGCATTAAATAAATGTAGATAATAAACTATAGATATACGACAAAGTTGCTTCTCCAACTCTCTCGATCCTTTATACACTTTCTATACAATATCTATATACAATATCAAGTTCATTAAAACATCATTATACGATCTACGGAGTATCACGCCCTCTAGATAGGCGAATACATGTGTTATAAGTTTAAGCGTTATACAATATTAAATATATGAATTAAACTACGGAGGCACTGGTGACTTTCGGCCTTAATTAGGTCACAGAGGACCGAAGCCTTCCTTTCCAAATATTCATAGTCTAGGAGAAAATCAAGACAACAATACAATGTAATATTTCTTATCAAACATAGTTAAACTGGCCATAGAAATTAAACTAGAAATGGCTAGACTTGAGATATGACCGCATTTGGGACAGATTGTCAGTCTGCCCAACGACCTGAATCACACTCAATTTTATGTGTCCAAATTAATCAATTAGGACACCAAAGAGCAAAATCTCTCTCTTCCAAAATAGGTTGACCAATTCTAGATTTATTCCTTAACAATGGCAATATTATCTTCACAAAGAAGAAGATAATCACACAAAATAGACATTTCACATAAGAAAAACATCTTTCATGTATTTGTATAATGATAATGATATCTCTATAATAATTAAACTATAATCCCATGCCAATATTCATACACTTAAGGGAGACACTGTGTCCCTAAAACGATAATGGGACGTTCCGTCCCTCTAAAATAGGACGCACCGACCGTCCTAGACAAGTTCAAGGACGTTTCGTCCATTCACTACCGGTACTGGACATTCCGTCTTGCTTCCCCCCATCCAAACTATAACACATATAGATGCCTATTTCCAACTTAATATATCACCATCAAAAATACTTCAAAACCTCTCTTCATATACACCACTCTGACCGCATTGATCCATAGAACAATAAAATATCCCTTTCACTCCATATTTTGGAACAATCCTAGTAAATTTGCATAAGTAAACATTGTATGAGTCACTATTTATATTCACCTTTCGCGTAATACCCTGCAAATAAAACTGTAGTCGCGTACGTACTAGCCTGTAAAAAGCTGTCAGTCACGTACCTGGGTAACCAGTAACCCACGCGCGGACTATTTATACTGGTTGGGTCGCGCATGGAAAAGAAAGCTGTACGCGCATATACAATCATTTAATTGGCTGCGCACCTTGGATCGCGCCTTAAACTAATGAATAATACATGAATATTAAGTTATCGATCAATAGTGGAATAAATTAAGCATTGTTGATAAACAAAGAGCACATGCTACTTGTAGACTAGTCGCTCGTTCAGAGCAATCCGTTAAAAACATGTCACAAATAAGTAACGACTATAAAAGACATTTTATATAATATTCACAAATATATAAAGAGAAAGAGTAAGAAAGAGAAAGATCATTTTCATATATTCGTCACAATATAGTCTGCAAGCGCGTAGCCAGGATTTCATTTTAGGGGGGGCGGTATAGTGAGCACGCGAAGCGTGCGAATCACTTAAAGAGCGCGCGAAGCGCGCTCCCTAGGGGGGTGGGTGCAGGGAGGGGGGAGTTTCCCCCCTCCCGCGCGAAGCGCAGAAGCTTTGAAAGAAGACGATTCGTTGTACCCTGCACGACTCATAATCCTTGTCTGAATTCAGTCCCTCCCCCCTCTCGCGCGAAGCTTTGACGTTTCATTAAAATATTAGAGAAAAGAAACGATTCGTAATCGTTGTACCTAATTTCCCGACTCTTAATCCTTATCTGTACTCAGTCTCCCTCCCGCGCGAAGCGCGGAAGCTTTGAAAGATGACGATTCGTTGTCCCTTTCTCGACTGAATCCTTGTCTGAATTTAGTCCCTCCCCCTCTCACGCGAAGCTTTGACGTTTTATTAAATTGTTAGAGAAAGAAGACGATTCGTTGTACCTTTCTCGACTCTAAATCCTTGTCTGAATTCTGTTCCCCCCCCCCTCTCGTGCGAAGTTTTGACGTTTCATTTAATTATTAGAGAAAGAAGACGATTCGTTGTTCCTTTCCCGACCCTTAATCATTGTCTGAAGTCTGTCCCCCCCCCCCCCCCCCCTCTCGTGCGAAGTTTTGACGTTTCATTAAATTATTAGAGAAAGAAGATGATTCGTTGTACCTTTCCCGACCCTTAATCCTAAATTTGAACCCAGTTCCCCCCTTCCCGCGCGAAGCGCGGAAGCTTTGACGATTCGTTGTACCGTTCTCGACTCCTCTTCCCTTTTTCTTCCTACGTCTTCCTTTTTTTTCTTCTCCTCTTTCTCTCTTTTTTTTTTTTTGGCCGGCGTTTTGGGGGGGGGGGCGACCGCCCCCACCGCCCCCCCCCCCTGGCTACGCGCCTGATAGTCTGACATGAAGGCCCGAATTCACAAAGCAAGGTTTGAGCTCAGACCAAGGTTTGAGCTCAAACCTCCTTTTGTTTCGCCAAACCTCCTTTTGTTCTTTACAAACCAGGTTTGTAAAAAACGCGTAAAACGCGTCATATGACGTACGAAAACCACGGTTTGTCGACAAACCTCCTTTGTGAATTCGGGCCATAATGTTTCACATCCAGTTAGTTCATAAATGAGTAAGGATGAGAATATTGGATGGGAAGAAGAGAGAAATGGAAAATGGATGAATGTTGGAAAGATGGTATTTTATTGAGGCGGAAATACAGAGTATCTGGATAATTAAGTTGCCCGATAGATAAAGAGAGAGAGAGATAGCTAACATATAACTGTTTGCCATACCAGCTAGGGTCTGGTAACACACATGTTTGTGATCAATTGCAAATTTAAAACAAAGACTAGGATTACTTACTGATCAGTCTTTTGAACGCATGCTAAATTCGTCTTGATTGGCCATGGTCTTTTTGTAATTGATAGCAAACCTTTCTGTTACAGGGACCAGTTGGTGGTGTCATATGATGGGTAACATAAATTGTGATCCCTCTGCATTTCGATACTTTCCTGCACCATAATCTTGCTCCCATTCTCTCTAGCTCGATCCTCTCTCTCCCTCTCTCTCTCTCTCTCTCTCTCTCTCTCTCTCTCTGTACCTGCAAAACTTTTTTCCGGTATATACCAAACCTTTACCTGTTATTATTCTAGCTCGATCCTCTCTCTCTCTCTCTCTCTCTCTCTCTCTCTCTGTACCTGCAAAAAAATTTCCGGTATATACCAAACCTTTACCTTTATCATTGTAGCTCAATCCTCTCTCTCTCTCTCTCTGTACCTGCAAAACTTTTTTCCGGTATATACCAAACCTTTACCTTTATCATTCTAGCTCAATCCCCTCTCTCTCTCTCTCTCTCTCTCTCTGTACCTGCAAAACTTTATTCCGGTATATACCAAACCTTTACCTTTATCATTCTAGCTCGATCCTCTCTCTCTCTCTCTCTCTCTCTCTCTCTGTACCTGCAAAACTTTATTCCGGTATATACCAAACCTTTACCTTTATCATTCTAGCTCGATCCTCTCTCTCTCTCTCTCTGTACCTGCACAACCTTTTTCCGGTATATACCAAACCTTTACCTTTATCATTCTCTCTCTCTCTCTCTCTCTCTCTCTCTCTCTCTTATTTCCACTTTTCTCTTTCTCTACCCCCCCCCCCCCCCTCTCTCTCTCTCTCTCTCACTCTCACTCCCAAGTCCATCTTGAGTTCCGTGCACAGGTGTTTTAACCCGTTGGCTACTGATTTATCTCATTCCCATAGGCTTAACACAGGGACCACCAGGTTCCAGTAAGCAACGGGTTAACATCCTTTATTTTCTTTATACTCCTCAACCATTTACCCATAGAATGGCAGGTAAAGTGTGTGTCTATTTCCCCTGTTAATTCTATACATATTATATTATCACAAATTAATCTGCTTTCATCTGATTGGTCCCTTAAATCTTGGCAAACTGTGCCATTAAGTTCAATCCAAATACCAAAATTTAATTTTGTGAGACAGGCTTATTATGGTTTCTTTTTTTTCATTTTCTTGAAACAAAAATAGTATTCCAATAATCTCACTTAACAATTCATGGAACTATTTAATATTAACATGAAATAAAATCTTCTCTTTGTCTAAAAGTATTAAATAAAATTTAAAAATACATGTGTTGTGAAATAATGTCAAATAAAGCAATTAATGGGTCAAATTCAAGTAAGACCATGATTAAAGCAAGCATAACACAGGGGTATTTTTATAGGGCCCTCAGTTACTGATGAGGCAATCCTGGTTATAATGCAAGACATATTATCTTTATTAGAATCAGAAATAACTTGTTTCGTACGCAATGGGCCACGCATAGATCATATCAATGAATCACCGAACATCTATTTCAGCTGCATAATACATTGTGTACACAATCAAAAGCTATGAAAGTCTAACAAGAGTATTGAAAGAGAAATTCACAGAAGATCAATTTACACTTTGCAATAAGAAAATACATGTCTTTATTCACATCCTACAACAAACATGCCGAGGTTTGTTTAACTCATTGGTAAAAACATTATTGCGACTAAATCTCAGTTGATTATAGTATACTATGAATACTCTTATGCCTCCATCACACCTTTGCGTATTTGGCTTGCGTATTGCTGCGTATGTATGGCAAGCCGTTTTAACATTTATTCCTATTTTATCAAGAGTTACCAATGCTTACAACAAAAAAAATCGTTTCTTGATAATCAAGAAATAGGAATAAATGTTAAAAGGGCTTGCCATAAATACGCAGCAATACGCAAGCCAAATACCCAAAGGTGTGACTGTGCCATTACATGAATGATTACTACATAATATTACATACGGTTATTTATTAACAAAAATTAATAATCAAAGAAG
This sequence comes from Strongylocentrotus purpuratus, assembly GCF_000002235.5. NCBI lineage: Eukaryota > Metazoa > Echinodermata > Echinoidea > Camarodonta > Strongylocentrotidae > Strongylocentrotus > Strongylocentrotus purpuratus. The sequence goes on along the minus strand of NW_022145597.1, from coordinate 19,619,759 downwards.
TTTCTAAGAGTAGTGAAATCTTTTAGCAGGTGGCCTTTATGTATAATTTTTATTTAATGTAGGTTTTAATGGGAAACACTTATAAAGGGGAACACAAAATGTGGTCTTTATAGACAGGTGGTTACTAAAGCAGGTTTGAATGTATACCGGTATACAGAATACTACCTGCTGGACTTAAAGACAATCATTCAATTGAGGGTACCGCAGGATACCCCCACCACACAAGCAACCTTTACCCTATTAACCCTGACCCTTGACATGAGAACTAACCTTGACAAATCATACAAACAAATGATGGGGTATCCTTCATGTAAGCTGAATTCCATATAAAAATAATCATTACCACATGGAATATTTCCACTCCTTCAATCCACCCTAGGATTTTTTTGTAATGATTTGTAACCTGCACGTACATCTAAATGTTCAATAACCCCCCCCCCCCCCCCCACAAGCTAGAAAATTTACTGAAATATGAAGATAACTGTCTGTCAAATATAGTGATACTAAGCTGGTAATAAAGAATAGTAGAAGAGATGTCATGGTTAAATGGTTGCCATGCTTCATTATAGATGCATACTTTGTAGAGGGAAAAAAATACATGGGGGCTTGGGGCGAATTAGCCCCCGAAAGTCATAAAAGAGCCCCCCAAAATTACATAGAGTTCAATGCAAAACAAAATAAAGAGTGTTATTTTCATGCAGGCAAGCTTGAAAAGTAGCCCCCGAAGTATTTTTTCCCCTGACTTTGTAGGTTTGTGCCCTCCCATGGTACACTGATATATTTGGTAAGATATCAATCTGTTTTTGCCACTTTCCCCCAATGCGTACCTGGTAAGGAACATATCCTTTCATTTCAAGAGAAACGATACTGGTAGCCTAGCTAAAGCTGGGGTGTATTTGGAGCACCTTTAGCGCCATAATATGAGCGCTATAGTATCAGAAGCTATCAAGTATTGCTGTCGTATGAGGTATAGTCGTACTCGTCATAAAGTAAAATATAATTCTGAGGTATGAATTTGTATCATCTTCCGACCTATGGAGGATCCGTCAGGCAAAAGCAGTTGTACAGAATTGTCAATACACTTCATCAAATCTAAAAAAATGGGATACAAAACCCACTGATCTCATCTGGTATAAAATCCTTCATATACTTCCTCAATTTCACTATGTGGGGGAGGGGGGGGGACCCATTCCATGAATTCATAAATTCTGTAATACTCTTCAGCAACTCCCCACTTCTCCTGTATAAAATTTTCCATACTCTTCATTACCTGAAGTAAAAGGAGGGGGGGGGGGATTCCTATCCTCCGGTATAAAGGAGACGTACAGTAGATGCATTATTCTTGTTCTATGTTACCCCCACTCTAAAAAGTTCCTGGGGGGAGGAGATGGCTTCTAAGGCCCCTTCCCAATGATCTTGGCCGATCGCCGCAAAAATGTGCATGCATGTCAAGTGAATAGATTACTATGGTAATTCAATTTTTTTTTCTCGAAAAATTCACTAATTTGCATATTTATGGTAATTTATGCAAATAAGGTAATCATATTCACATTTTTACCCATAAATCATATATCCTTCATATTTAAACATTAGTATTCACTACATATATATACTTTAGACCATTTGGGATAATAATGCCAAAACAAAAATTGGAAGAGCCATTGATCTATTGATCTATAGATTAAATTCCCCCTCAGCAATTGGAGAAAAACTCCCTAGCCTGGTATAAAATTTACCATAAAGTTCATTAATAGCTCTGGATGAGAGGAACAAAGATCTTCAAATTCTCTCTCTCTGAAGGCGCAAACCCTACTCCTCAGTTATAAATTCTTCCGTTCACTTTCATCAGCTTCTCCATGTGAAGGGGGAGAGGGAGGCGGGGGGAGGGGGGCAAACCTACTCTTCATCAGCTCTGATTGAAGGGGGGCAAACCCCACTCCTCCGGTATAATATCTTCCATGTTCTTGAGTACTTGATCAGCCGAGATGGTATCATCAGTGCCGATGAGCCTCTCATCGGGGATCATCACGACCCACATGTCCGCTGCTTTACCTGATAACACGCCGTTGGGAGCATCTTCCAAGACGAGAACCTGAACAACGAGAGAAAGAAAAGAATTTGAAATAGATTATTAACAGGAATTCATGATTATATTCATATAAATTATGTTTATTTCACTGTGGGGCTCTCTATGTGCATGGGAATGTACATGTATTAAAGCCCCACTGCACTACTTACTTATAGCTACTTGCGCCCTCTATATAGCAAACAATGCCTAATCGGTGCCTGCATTGGTCCCCCATGATCCAGGCCCTTTTTCTTATGTTGATTGAGAGCTGATTTGATGAGATAACCACCTGTCAGTGACATTGCAGGGAGGTCTAATTCCCCTGGCCAAACTAAAACAGACAGGCTTTAAGCCTCATTCAGATATGCAACGGTAAACTGTGGAAGGTATTTTATGATGATATAAAGTGTGATACGCGTCACATTTTCTATCTCACAACACAGAGGTAAGTGAATAGGTGTTGGACATTTGTTGTACGCAGTTGGACGCAGTTGTAATCCATTTACACATTAAAAAAAACCTGCAGTGTTTTCTTTTTTAGGAAGTGGTTTACCCCGTCATATCTGCACCAGCCTTTAAGGTGCAGAAATATAGCCTTGTTAGAGGAAATGGTGAAACAGAATTTTTGTTAAAGAGTGGGGTAACATAGAACAAGACAAATGCAACTAGGTCTCCTTTATACCTCTGTCCCAAAATCAGTGTACATGTAGGTAATTATTTGTGACATATCACAATTAAAACAAAAAGCCTATAGTCAAATGCTAACCGACAACTATGATCTTGACTTACTAGCCTCAAAATTTAATTGGATCATCTTCCTATAGTAATACTGTCACCATGTTTGAAGCTCATACCTCAAGAAGTTCTTGACATATTGTGATAACGAGGGTTCTACCTCTACTTTAAAAAAATGACCTCTATGACCTTTGACTTTTGTTAAACTTCCCCTTAAATCTACTTAGGCCTTCTTTCTATGGTGACACAACTTATACCATTGTTTGAAGCTCATACCTGTAGTTGTTCTTAAGATATTGCAATATCAAAGCTGATCCACTAACTCCAAAATATAATCAGATGGTCTTCCTACGATGGTACACACTATCCCCATGTTTAAAGTTCATATCTCAAGTGGTTCATGAGATATTGTGATAACAAGGATAATACCTTAAATTTCAGAAATTGACCTCTAAGACGTTTGACCTTTGATCAAATCAATCCAAAATCTACTTATTTTTCTTCCTATTATGATAAATACTGTCATCAAGTTTGAAGTTCATATTTCAAGTGGTTCTTGAGATATTGCGATAACGAGAAAGCAGGACGGACGGACGGACGGACGGACGGACGAACGGACAACTCAAAAACATAATGCCTCCGGCACCACCTATGTGGGCGGAGGTATAAACAAGAATAATTATACTAGCTCTAATGTATACTATTATGTCCCATTCATAATAATGCCAATTAGCAAAAAAAAAATTATTCCACATTTAAATGAATAGCAATTGGCAGTACAAATTGAAAAGGCATGCACCAAAGGCCTCGACTTCATGATCTATGAATTACAATAAAAAATATATGTGATGCGCACCATGCTTACGTCACTATATTTTGGCATGACATAAGTTAAGCCGGGACTAAGTCCAGACTAAACAAGAATTTTAGTTCACACTTCTATGGAATGCTTGGTTTCATCTTCCTCCTTCAATATTCATGACAAAGATAATCTACCAAAGACTTTGTTGAAATTCAGATCATACTCATATTATCTCTTTCTTCCCATTTCTTTGCAAAACATTTTTTTTGGGCACTTTTCAATGAAGGATCAAAATAATCTGTACAGGGTAAATGAGTTGGCAACAGGCACTCCATAAAAGTCTGGACTAACTTAGTATGCGCTAACTTAGTGCGCGCTACCGGAATACCACCCAATAACTATACATTCACCAAATATGTAATTCTTGTCATACAATGAGTCTGAAATTTTGGTAATGAATAAATGAAAATGAAAACAAAAATGTGCCAGATTATTTGAGCCTGTTCACTGCATCATGCCTAAAGAAGGCTTGTGAATCAATTTTCTGTCATGACACAAACTCACAAAGATTAATTTTAATACAGTGTTACATGTATAAATATAAATACTTGATAGTAGTCTATCAAGTGGCCAAAGATAGGCAGGTGGTCTTTCTATACAGGTAGTTATTGAAGCCGGATTATTGTATGTATTCTAAAAATGTTTCAAGTCTAGAGATCTTGTAACTTACATTTGAGGGTGATTTTGGAGATAGATACATGTACTTACGCATTGAGATTACAAAATTTGACTCTTAAACAGAATTTAAGATTAATTCAACTTTAATATGCATTTCAAAAATATGAGAAGTCAAGAAATCTTGTAACTTACATTCCTGGGTGATGCTGGTGGATTCTCCTTGAATCTACTGGACGCAACCTGAAAAATATCCGGAGCAGGTTTCCCATGGTGCACGGCAAGGTCATCACCAGAGCATACAATGTGATGGAACAGATTGAAGAAGTCTTTGTGATGTGTTGTTTTCAGGTCATATGCCGGCGTAGAGGAACCGGTAGCAACGGCGATAGGGATAGAATGCTTGTGTAAATGACGTACAAATCTATCAGCACCTGCATAGAAGAATAAGAAATGGTTGAAATCTTGAATGCAATGATGCAATCTATTTTTATTTTTGAAATGATGTGCAATTGCAATAAACATTGCAATGAACGTACAGACATGGAATGAAAAGTAGAGAATAAAAAACAAGTTGTGAAAATGTCTGTTTCCTTGTCAGCTGTGAAAAATATTTTTAGACAAAAATATTGGCTTCTACTGTATTTGATGAAACAAAACAGTGGTGAAGCGCGATTGAGGGGACACCTTACTCACTCAGAAAATGATATGCTAATTCACAAGGCTTAATTCTGAAAAGGGGAAAAGTTTTTGAGGGGCCCTTATTGTCTTTTTTCTCTTTACCTTAATTTCTCTCCTTTTTGTCATGCTCCTTCTTTTTCTATTTGTTCTCTATTATTTGAAGGGGCAAAGTGGGGGAGGGGAGAAGGGGATGGGGGGATGGGATGGGGGGAGGGAGGGGTGAGAGGGGAGGGGTGAGAGGGGAGGGACACACATGCCCACTGTAGCTATGCCACTGTAGCTATGCCACTGAAACAAAAGATCTTACCAGGAAGAAGTTTTGCATCAGGCATGATCATGGTCATTTCATCACTGATCTCTCGTACCCACTGCTCTGCATTCACTGGCAGTTTAAGAATGTCGATGATCATCTGAGCAGATTCCATCGTCTTTCTTCCCATCAGTTTTTGCTTGATCTCCCATGTAAAAGTCTTGCCATACTTCCCACAGACTTTATCGTAGACAATCGTATACAAGCGCTCAGTGTCTGAAAGAAACAAATAAAACAAATCATTTATGGTAATCTTGAGCTAGCTTAAACCATGATTCAAAAATCCTAATAAACTTCTCCTAATTATAAGTGTAGCCCGGCCCCCCCCCCCCCCCACTCTAAGGTCGGAATGACCGCATGCGTGTTGCCAAAATGTCCGGTAAAGGGGTATTTTTTGTGCGACAAAGTCCGGCCCGAGAATTGTAAAAAAAGGGGTGTATTTGACTTTCCACCCTGAGATTTCTTTAAAAAGGGGGTGTTTTTCTTTTTTTCTATCATCACTTTGGACTCCTGAGAAATTATTCTGAATTTAGGGGGGTACATTGAGCATTTTTCCTGATTTAGGGGGGTCTCCAAGGCAGGAAAAGTCCGCGAAAAGCCAGCGAAAGGGAGGTTTGGAAGTGTTGGCAGTCCTCAGATAGGGGGTGCTTTCAAAAAGAGGGTACGAGCATATGCGTACCCTAAATAACACTGAGTGGGGGGGGGGGGGGCCGGAAGTGTAGGAGGCGGTGTGGCACATTTGGATCGTCGTCTGACTTTCATGACTTTCATCAAGCACATGCGTTAGGTACCTGAGTTGAGCAGACATAAAAAGCAAATCTGACAAAGTGTCAATCAATTTTGCCTGGATAAATTAAACAAATGGTAGTAATATTTCTAACTTAAATTGGCTGTTCTACGCAAGAAAAAAATCATGACAGCACCGAAACAGAACCTAGAGTATATAGTCGATCTAGTCTACATCTAGTATAAACTTAAAGCTGAAGTGCGCCAGGCCAGGTCCCGTGGGAGATCGGAGGATACGTGCATTCACCTCTCAGGTCCCCGTCCGAAGCCCGTCACAGTCATGGCTGTACCCGCTACATATTGCCCGTGTTCATTCATGCCTGGAAATCATCATCATCTGATCTAGACCGAATTTTCCGTCTCTTTCGTTCGTTAGCCTCTTATTGGGGTAGGGTCGGCTCTCTCTTTAGAGACGGAAGCCGTTTATACACATGTCCTTGCTAACGCCACGGCCAGTTCTGGTCGTAGCGTTTTGCCCCCAAAATCCCCCAAAATGTCATTTTACCTCGAGCATGTTATATTGTAAATTAGGCCTAGGCTATAATAAATCAGTTCCACTTACCAACTTGACTGAAATAATCAGTTTAATAGTCCCTTTTTAGGAAATTATGGGTCAAAATCGGAATCCATGTTGAAAAAGATTTTCAAAATGGATTTCGATTTTGACCCATAATTTCCTAAAAAGGGACTATTAAACTGATTATTTCAGTCAAGTTGGTAAGTGGAACTGATTTATTATAGCCTAGGCCTAATTTACAATATAACATGCTCGAGGTAAAATGACATTTTGGGGGATTTTGGGGGCAAAACGCTACGACCAGAACTGGCCGTGGCGTTAGCAAGGACATGTGTATAAACGGCTTCCGTCTCTAAAGAGAGAGCCGACCCTACCCCAATAAGAGGCTAACGAACGAAAGAGACGGAAAATTCGGTCTACATCTGATCATGCATATTGCATGGCTTCATAATCATGCCAGGCACATTTCTGGGCCTAATAATACAAAGATAATGTCGTATATTTCTTACCTATCAACAATCCATCCATGTCAAAGATGACATGGGTAATTTGAGCTTTAGGTTCTGGAGTAGCAGTTGACATCTTGAAGTTCTCTGAATTATCGTAGGTAAAAAAAGGATTAAACCCAACGCGTGGCCGAAGCTTATCATCTGTCAATGTTAAAATGTAGGTTTCCTTCCAGAATAAGAAATTAATAACATAATTGCATGATGCAATTACAGTACTATAGTTGTGTTTTTTTGTAAATACAATATATCCTAACATCGAGTTTTTATTTCAATTAATTATATAAATGCTTATTATCATTGTTATGTTAAACTTCACCTCCTTTGGCTACCATCACTACTAAAAAACGACTGAAGTAAGACTATCGCGACAGGAGAGGGGGTTTTCCCTGAAAGAACTGGGGAAGAGGGGGGGGGGGGGGGGGGGGGAGGGGTAGTGGTGATTCTGATGATTAAATGTATATAGGCCAGCCTACCACATAAATGATTGAAACATATACAAACATACAAGAAAGTAGTAAACATCAATCATCTACCAGCACCACCATAATTGTACTTTATTTTCATTATTCTTTCTTGAGTATCGAGGAGTCAACATCATGCAACTTAAACATGACATACAGTCATCGTCCATAGACTGGGTCACTAATATATACAAATTTATTCATGTTTTCCCCTGGGGGCCTAGCTAGTGTTGAGTTATTCCATTAACCTGTTATTGATAAATGAAGTGCAATTCTCACAATACTGCCTGCATACATTGCTTGGTGCTATATCGGGCAAGCTTTCAAGATGCAACCATGGTTTTAAAAGTAGGCCTATACATAAAGTTGGAATATTTAGTAAACCGGTCTTATTAAATTACTTCTTACTATAACAGCTTAGTTGATGATTGTACATGTACATGATAAACAGATGAAATGTGCAATAGTCAATGACGGGTCTGGTGATGATGGGTTGAATTCCACATGCAGAACAAGTATTATTTTTTTTTTTTGGGGGGGGGGGGGTGGGGAGATTTATCGGTCTTTCCCTGAATTTCACAAAGGTATTTTGCCCGGAGCCCGAATCCGAGCAGCCCCCTCCCCCCCCCCCCCAAAAAAAAAAGAAGAAGAAGAAGAAGGAAACTGGAAATTCAACTGTGAAAAAGTAATTCAAATCACTAGTTCCACCAAAACTTGGAGTGGATTCAACCAAAAACAAAATCGAAATAATTCCTCTATTATATAAAATGACTCCTAAAAGAGTGGATTTCCACTTTTCGTTAAGACAGTATAGGTCAACACTGACCAGTTGACCATGTCCGTCATAGTCTTTACTCATCGGCTAATGGATCTATACTATCTGACCACTGGCATAGGCTTACGAAGCGAGGGGTTATCATGGGGGCTGGAAAGCCCCCCCCCCCCCCCGGTATTTTTAAGTTTCGATATTTTCGGGCAACAACCACCTCAAAATCAAGCATTAAATTACCTTCATAATTGGGCAATGAGGTATCCCGGAATATCGAGATCAAGACGAACCATGAATTTATTGTAGTCTCATATATTCGGGTATGAGGTGCCAGAAAAATGTCGTATTTCTGTAATTCTTTACTTTAAAAAAAGGGGACAACGTTTTTCCGCGCTCGAAAATATCGAAAATGAAAAGTTGTTATTCGGGTAAAAGGATACATGCCGACCCCCCCCCCCCCCCCCCCCTCGCAAAAAACGTACCGCTGAAAAGAATATTTCTTCAGAAGTATGAAGTTTGTAACATAATTTTGAATGTCCTCTTTATTTTCTGTACAGGTGTACAATAAAATCTTGATTTTGGCAATGCCCTCCTAATCAATCTACCCCAGAATCTACTGTCCAAACTCCAGAAGCTTCAAAACGCTGCAGCTCGTATTGTTTTTCTGACCACCAAGCGTACCCACATTTCCCCAGTTTTGCAGTCGCTACACTGGCTCCATGCAGTAAAAGATCGCATTGTTTTCAAAATTTTGTTGCTTACCTTTCCTTGCGTTCACGGCTCTGCTCCTCAATACCTTATCTCTCTAATCCAAAACTACACTCCTGCAAGACCTCTACGCTCATCCACTTCCAATTTTCTTGTGACCCCCAAAATTACCAAAACGTGGGGGGAAAGATCATTTGCATATACTCTAGTCCTAAATTATGGAATGGCCTTCCTGAAGACATCAAAAAATGTTTATCTTCTGATTCTTTCAAAACTCATCTCAAAACATTCCTTTTCAAGTCTTGATCGTTTTTCCTGTTTACACGCACCTTGAGCACTCCACAGAGTGGATTTGGCGCGATATAAGTTACATTATTATTATTATTATTATTATTAAAATAAAACTTGATCTTCATCATAACAATACGGTCATCACCACACCACCCGGCTCCTTCTTCTCCATCTTATTTTACCACTATGCATGGAAACTATTATTATGGTTCATGGCACAAATAAAAGTATAACAAAAGCCGATATTGCATTTTTTTAAATCTTAAATTATGAAAATATTCGATAACCTCTAAAAGGTATAGGTTAACATGCATCTTAGTCAACAAAATCTATGCCCCATGACAAAGAGAAATGTTGATGCTTGTACACGAAAATAAAGATAGATCAAATGCATTCCAATCTTTCTCCGCAAACCTTCGTTATCTTTGAAGGGTCAGGCACCGTTCAAAGATCATAAAACAACAATGGACTCGGGTAGATGAAGAGATTACTTAGCACAAACTTCTAAACCGAAGAAGTTGTGTAATAGTACACCATTGTTTCAATGACATTGATACAAAACATCAATGACATCTGTAATTAAAGAAATTTCGTTGAGAAGGCAGCATTTGTGAACATGTTTAATATGAATGTCTTGCTTCTGTTTCCGGATCGTGATTAAAAGAGACAGAAGTAATCGTTTACCTTCTCACTCAGCGATAACAAGAAAGGTGAGTGCGTTTAAATTTTCATTCAATATGCCTAATAATTATATATACGTATCGAATTAGTTTCGTGATGATATTCTATGTTGTCACGCTAATTGGGAAAGCAGGAGTTTTGTCACAATGGAAAATTGGGCTCGTTCTATTGTAATCAGAAAAATGGATGCCGAACTCAACATATGAACTTGTCATTACGCCCAAATGTTAATTTATCACATGGGCTTAGGCTAGCGGAAAAGAACTGTAGCATGAATAAATTTATCAATGCAAATCGTGAGTGAGATAAAACTAAGGGTTATAATCTTTGATTTCTATTTGGAATCTTAAGAGTCTGCAATTGCAATTATTGTAATCAAAATGGTGATTTTTTTTTTTAAATATTAGTTTTGCAAGCAACATAATCGATTTCTATTTTCTCTTAGATTTAACGACAATTAAAGTAGATGACCCCACAGTCTATTAGATCTGTGGCGTAGAGTGGGCCCATATAATTATAAAGGGGCAACGGAATGTGCGTTCTTACCTGGTATACAAATAACAAGGCTTTCGATCAGGGGGTGGGAGGTCGTCCTAGCATTTTTAAATCTTCCTTTCTCCCTCCCTCTCCACAATTTTTCACCCCTCCCCCCTTTCGCTTGATTGCACTTTCCTACTTTGTTTGCCTATTTCGATTGAGAATTAAGGGTGCATGCCCCCGCCCCCCCCCCCCCCCGTAGCTATACGCCGCTGTTATACAACATGAATGTTGACAGTAAATAAGCATGTGATTTTTCTTTTGCAGGTGTGATGAACCCTCGATTCATTATGGCCTCTATGGTATCATTCGGAATTGCTTTCTTCTGTATACAAGTATTATGTAAGTACAGGACTTTTCAATTGCAGCCTGTAAAGTTAGACTAAACCTGTTTAAAAAACATTCAATCCAGACAAAAATGCTGTGTTTATATAATGGCAGATGTTTCATTATAAATGTGACACATGCGAACAAATAAAATGTGATCGTTTTTTAGACTGTCATGTACTCTTTATAATCTGATTTCCTTTTCATATCAGCTCTTCGGAAATAACACCCAATTGCAATTTCTTTTGTGATGTTCAAAATAAATCTTCTTGTTGTAGTTCATCTGATCACAGGACTGATATTTGTGGGGGAAAAATACCGTTTGTACATTATTTTCATTGGATTGTAAAATTGTATATGAGTCTGTGTGTTTTAATAGAGATTACTGACATTAAAGATAGGGTTGAATTCTGGTAATGGTGAGAAAAAACATTGAAACAGTTTCTATTCAAATTCACACCAATAAGCCAGTTTACAGATACAATCTGCGCATAGGCATGCAGATGAAGGTCATTTGTACCAAAATGGTAAAACCCACAGAGATGAATACTGGATATGCGCTCATGAAAGTTATGTAACATTATTCATTTACGCACCAACGATACGTTCCAAGATACGCAGGTGGAAGTATTCTTTTCAAGAGGGCAAACAAAAGGTATTCATGAAGCACATCTAGGACTTTGGAAGTTATTATTCAAAGTGGAACTTCTCCATGACATTGTGTAAAAGATCTGTGGATATTTGGGGTCATTTGTACCATGTGCTATCTGTAAACTCCCTTATAAGGGACATTCGGTACATTCTAAGATACGCATGTGGAAGTATTCTTTTCAAGAGGGCAAACAAAAGGTATTCATGAAGCACATCTAGGACTTTGGAAGTTATTATTCTAAGAAGCTCAAAGTGGAACTTCTCCATGTGTAAAAGATCTGCGTATATTTGGGGTCATTTGTACCATGTGCTATCTGTAAACTCCCTTATTGTTAAGCAGTACAAATAAATAACTCTTGATAAAGAAATTTGAAAGAAATTGTGTAATTGCAGAGGAAAAAAGCAAAATAAACATCAATTTCTTTAACGGCCGGGTTAGTCCCAAAATTATTCTGTGTCAACATTCTCATGCAACACGACTCATGAAGTATATAATACTCTATTCTGATTGGTTGAAAGTCAAGTAGAAGTTTTCTGAGGCCTTTATAACAAAGGCATATACTTCAGAAATTTAAAGCAACAGCCTGCGGTACATATCGGGTTTTGCGGAGGGAGGGGGGGGGGGAGGAGGAGGGGGAGGTGGTGACGCTCCTACTTCGGAGTCGAACGATGAATGCATGGTCGTATTCCAATTTATTTGTTAAAGTCCTCTTCATTATGCAATGAAAAGTTAAAGCGATAATGACATTATTTTCATTCCAAAATATTTTCTCCGTATTCTTTTGTTAATCCCCATCCAGATTTATTCCACTTCTACCCTTCCGTTGTGTCTACTTCTACTACATCAAATGTGTCGAACGGAGCTTACAATAATTATTCCACTTCATGTTTACGGGATTGTACGAGATTTCCCGAGCCGAGAACCTGTGACTTCCACTTCGTAGCAGAGTGGTATTATTCCATGTCTAAGGCCTGCTATGACTGTCCCTTCAATACGAGTGACTGTTTGCGACCTCATTGTATAGCTCTAAATGGGGTTCAGCGACCAGTCTTGGCGATTAATCGGCAGATACCGGGGCCCAGTATTCAGGTATGGTTTGAAGATATCAAGATGTTATTTTCAGACTTTTATATGAAAATAAAATATGTGGTAAATTAGATCAGGAATAAATGGTAGAAAGACTTTGGCTCAACGGTGGGGCTCAACACTTTCAGGGAACTTAGTAACAAAAGTGGCAAAAATATGAGGCACGCTCCCCTTCGTTGAATGACGAAAATTTAAGATATATATAAGAAAGAGAGATAAAGAGAGAGAGAGGGGGGAGAGAAGAACATAGAGTAAGGAACTTAAACAAACAACAACAACAAAGCGAGAGAAAAAAAAAGAAGAGAGAGGGGGAAGGGAAAGGGAAAAGAAGATGGTATAGGAACCCCATCCTCCACCTTATCCCCTTCTCGTTTGCTTGGTTCATTAGGCATTTCATCCACCAGGAGATACCGTAATACTCTAGACGATGCCAGTACTCCGCAATGGCTTGACCCACACTTTCACCACTATCATAGCTAGGTCTTCACTTCTTGTTGTTTTACAGGTGTGTCAGGGAGATCGAGTTCGGGTCACCGTCCGTAACGCCCTGGACAACTCGGAAGGTTTGACCATTCACTGGCATGGTCAACATCAGCGTACTAGCCCTCACATGGACGGAACATCAATGATCACGCAATGCCCCATTCCCCGACCCCAAACCTTCACCTATAATTTCCTTGCCGACACACCGGGTACGCAATGGTGGCACTCGCACTCTGGTCTACAGCGGGCAGACGGGTTGTTCGGTCCCGTGGTCGTACGGCAGAGGAAGGATGACGAAGTGCACTCGAGTCTCTACGACATCGATGACCACGAGCATGTGATAATGATGTCGGATTGGACTGATACGCTCTCCATGCAGCACATGATGAAGGATCTACACGCTGACGGGCCAGGAGGTCCTGATGCTATTCTTATTAATGGGCGTGGCACAAAGAGAAAGGTGACTGCAAAATAATAAAGGCAATACTTGTTACCCCCCCCCCCCCTCCCTCTGAAGAAAGTGTTTTAATGTAAACAAGAGCAAGACAATAACTATAACGTCTATAACGTCAGAAGGCTCTATATAGACCTATGTTGTCTGCTATAGCAAGAAGACCAAACCTAAGACTAAATTTATACCATTATGACCTGTGATTTGTGTAACCCCTTTTACGATGTCAAATATCTCAAACTTCACTATTATTTTTGTTTTGTTTAATTGTTAGGTTTTCGAAAGAAACGGCAAAGAGGCACAACTCCCAGATTCAATATTCACCGTCAAACAAGGATTACGATATCGCTTTCGAACAATCAACACAGCAGTCACTAATTGTCCTATGGAAATATCGATCTCCAATCACCAGCTACTCACAATAAGTACCGATGGTTCACCTATCGATGCCATAACGGTAGACGGAGTCGTAGTATCAGGTGGCGAACGGTATGATTTTGTGGTTTCTGCCGATAAACCGATCGGCAATTACGCGATACAAGTGCGCGGGGTGGATGGATCTGAATGTGAAGGCATCGAAGAAGTTGCGATATTGAGATACACAGGAGCCCTGCAGGAAATGAAGCCATCAGCCATCAGCATGAACCCATCAGCTACCAAGGAAGGAGATGGTGTTATTCTTAATGTACCTATAGTTGAAAGTACACCAGGAAGGCCTGAGGTTTACGACCTCAGAGGCGCAGGTAAGATCAGTGATGGATTTAGGGGGAGGGGCATAATATTTATTAGCCCCTGTCCCCTTTAAAAAAACGATCTGGCATATAGGTCTGCCATAGGCCTAAGTTAAGAATAAAATAATGTGCCTCATTAATTGTTTTTTGAGATTTAAAAAAACAGGCATCTGTAAAAAGTGTTTTTAAATGTTGTCGACTATTTTATTTCAAAACAAGGTCAAAAGCGGCATACGAGACGGGGAGAGGAGGAGGAGGGGGGGGGGGGGGGGGGGGGGGGGGGGGAGGGAGAGGGGCTATATGCCCTGATAATTTTCAAACATTCGAAAAGTCTTAGATTATTGGACGCAAGCTTGTCGTGACTTTAAGGAAATAAAACATAACCCTACACAATAAGAGGCCTACTTCGTTAAGAGTGTGTACCACTTTCATTACTAGGCCCCATCGACCCCGACATAGTGCGTCCTAAGCCCGACGTCACCCACTACATCGAAGTCGACAGCGTGTATCGCAACTCCCCCCATCTTCATCACCGTACATACTACCCCGTAGAGCAAGGCGGCCACATGTACACCGCAAAGAGGACTCACATGATGAACAACATCAGTTTCGCCCTCCCGACGGTCCCGTTGCTCACTCATCATCGTCACCTCCAGGCCGGGAGTCTGTGCACGAAGTCGACGATGATGACGGAATACGGGCGGGACTGTGAAGAGGAGTACTGCGAGTGTACGCATACGATCCCGGTCAAACTGAATCAGGTCGGGCAAGTCGAAGACAGCTATAATCTATAATTTTCATACATTCCGTCTCCTTTTCTGTTTGTTATCCACTCTGTCTCTGTCTCGTCGTCCGTTCTTATACAGCTCCATCCCCTCCCTCTGTTGTTCTAGCCGTAAGTAATTTTTATCCCTATCTCCATTTTTCAATCTCTCTCAATTTGTTCACTATAATTTCCTTATTGTTCGAATCACAGTTTCTTGATTATAATTATTTCCCCTGTGTGTTTCATATCTCATTCTTATTAATTAGCTTGCTATGACAGGTTTGTTTCGATAAGTCTAATCTAACTCCTAATGATAATTATGCAGGATTTATATAACCAATATCAGACACAATCCATTACAGTTTTCTTTTTGCCCGTTGTAACCGAGGCATCATTTCGATTGCGCTATTACATGCGCTAATATAAACTTTGAAGGCAATTAGCTAATGCGACAATAACTCAACGTAATATCTGAACCGTTTATTTTGCATTGAGTTCTGTACGTCATCCTCACATAAAAATATATGGCGCGTCAAAGGCCGCACCAAACATTGACGCAATCCTACGTCTGTAAATGGCGCATCATGCGCAATGGGTTTAAAGTCCATCAAGGCCAGTACCCGTCAAGTAAAAATGAGGAACATCATTGGATAGTTTAAATTCGTTTTTTTGTTTGTTTTTAACATCCTTGTATATTGCGTATAGTGGACACACGGTCTAATGGCCGCCACTACGATCTTGAGTAGATTGTAAAGTACCGAATCAATGCTGGCTGCTAGTCTGCAGGCACAGACTCTAATTTGACACTTTAAAACAATTCCATGAAGTCTTGAGTAGAGCCTAGCTCTATCGGTCTCTGGCTGACCAGAAGTTGCTTAAAGCCCATCTAAATCGTTGGGAGCCCCAACAATAAATTAAATGGCAAAATTTCACTTACATTGTATCATAATGTGTTAGAGGATGTCAATTAAGACATACTTCTGCAAGGATTTTCAAAACAAATGTGTTTGAAGTCGAACATTGATGAAAGAATACAAAATTTCTGTTTTCTGCGTACTAGGGAAAACCCAAATTGTATATTTTTAATCAATATTTGTCTATAATTTTTTTTTTTTTTTGGGGGGGGGGGGGGGAGGTATAGTTGCAGAAGATGTCTTAAATGACATTTTCTTTCACATTATGATACAATTTAAATGTAATTTTGCCATCAAATTGTTGGCGAATTTGGGGTTCCAAACACTTTAGAGGGGGTTTAAGTACAGAGCATAGAGGGTGCACTGTACTAGTGTGTACACTCAGCATAGTCTCTTAGTTCAGACACAATGTTACGCACAACAACTGAAACGGTTTGTGCCTACAAAGTAGACGGCTCAGTATTGATGGTTTTCAACTGTACACTTTATTGCTATAAATCCTATAGGTTGTGGAGCTCATATTGGTGACAAAGTCTTTGAAGGAATTTGAGCCACACCCACTTCATCTCCATGGTAACCATTTCTACGTCATCAGTTACGACAACGGCGAGCAACTCCCGCAACAGACGATACAAGATATGGATGAGAGAGGTATTTCCTCATAGATTATTTACTCCACTTAAAGGGGGCAATTATTCGCAAAAAACGAAAAGCAATTCCCTATACCCATACTTTTGACCGTGATATCTATATGGGTACGCAGTTAAGGAGCCCTGAAGGAGTGTGATGAAAATAATGGATAACATAATAACAAAGGGCGCCCATGAAACCCCAGCCCGCCACACCCCCCCCCCACACTCCGTGATCGGAGGGATACCATGCGTGTTACCAAAATGTCAGGTAAAGGGGTACTTTTCACGCACCAAAGTCCGGCTCGTATACATAAAAGCCCGTTTTACACATCGGACTTAGGGGGTGTTTTCAAAAGGAGGGAACATGCATATGCGTACCCTAAATAACACTGAGTGGGGGGGGGGGGGGGAACCCCAGTCGGACTTCGGTTCCGTTTGGTAGACTCCATGACTTTGTGCTCGCTTTTCAAAATGCATTTGCACTGAAAACATAGAATTTAAATATTTTTTTTAGAATTCAGTATTGTTTATCCATGTCTATAATCCAAAAGGAAATCTAAATTTCGGAGAACGAACGTGATAGGTATAGAACGACGATATACGTCATTATTCTGTTTGAATCTGAAATACAGTCGCATATGACTAATTTCTATTAGTTAAAGACACAGTCTCTAATAACTGGTGCTCATCCTTTTCGAATATACATAGGTGAAATAAAACGCAACCTCGATCACCCACCACGAAAAGACACATTAATGATGGCTCAGCGCTTTGCCATACTACGTTTCAAAGCTGATAACCCGGGCTGGTGGTTGTTCCATTGTCATATGGATGTACATCTGGAGGTAATTAATTCTATTGTCAGTAATTTGTTATGGCGTATCAAGAAAATTGATAAACGTGTGGTGGGGGTGGTGGGTGGTGGGTGGGGGGGGGGGCGGGGGGGGGGGTGTTTAAATGTATTTTAGCGTTTCTTCTAAATGGTGGGCGATGTTATTGCTTCACACTTGTCAATTTACTATACTTATTAACTTAGATTATTGACGTTATTTTAGTTCATCGAAACAAAAAAGTGCGTTTTCTAAACCTATATAATCTGTGATTCATTATAATATCTGAAATTGAAAAAAAGAATCTGAATTTAAAATACTAACAAACAAGAAGCAAAAACGCGTTTAGCGCATTGGAAGATTTCTAAAAGTGTGATCATGAACAGTTTCGGGTAAATGTCTTTATTTTTGTTTGATTTTTGATTTTGTGCAGCTAGGGATGGCGGTTGTGTTTCATGTGGGCGATGATGGAGACTTGCCTCCTCCACCCAACACCATGCCTGTATGTGTAAGAGGTGAGCATCAAACATTATTATTCAGTCAATCTCATAGGCCATCGGATCAGGAAGAGAGGTCCTGCATCCCAACATCTTTTACAATCTCATTCATCTTTAAAATTGACATTGATATGAAAATGTTATTGATTGGATATGAAATAAATAACAGAAAATTTACTTTACTTAATTTCTTGATGAATTATGCACAACTTGTAAAATACAAAGATAATGAAGAAGTTAAAAAATTAATACTAATAGAAATGTTATAATGATCCTGTGAGGAAATTATGTTGATCTTGTATTTAATTCATAATTTGTTTTTCCTGTTTTGTAAATAGTCTATATGTATTTTGAAATGGAATAATAAGTCCCTCTGAAGAGGAAAAGAGAGAAAAACAAATCTTTTACAATCTCATCCTGGTTGGTTTCGCGGCAACCGATAATTAACTTCTGCGGACAATGGGTTTTCCTGACAACTACAATTCAGGATACGGAAGTACCAGAATAATCATATCCTGGCAGCGAGGTGCCCAAATAGTGTAATAGATTTAAATCTATCTAGCTTATGTTTTATGATGAAATGCCAGTATTCCTACCATTACGAAGTACTAGCTCTTTTGCTCGCTCACCAATTTGAAAGTGGAAGATTGATAATGTGGCAGGAGGCGTTAGCCCACCCACCCCGGAAAAAATGTGCCTATACGTATATGATCAACCCAATCAGGCGCGTACGCAGGGGGTTGGGGTTAAACTCCCCCCTTGAGTTTTTTTTATGTGTATGTTTTGTGTATGTTTTTTGTGAACCCCCCCCCCCCCTTTTGAGTTTTTTTTTTTTTGCCAATGGGTGACCTAAAAAAGGTGACCTTACCCCCCCCCCCAACGGAACAAAATGTCAAATTTTCAAATTTCGAGACCAAGAAAAAAGAAAAAAGTGTCCTCTTACCCCCCCCCCCCCCGCCTCAAATTTTCTTGTCGCGATAAATATATAAAGAATTACGACCAATTGAATCACTCATGAAAATACGTCAATTCGTTAATTCAAAATACATTGTTGGCTTCTTGCGTAAATAACCACATCTTTCTTCCTTAAATATTATTTTCTCTCTTTGTCTCTTACCTCTTTCTACCCCCCCCCTCTCTCTACCCCCCCCTCTCTCTCTCTCTCTCTCTCTCTCTCTCTTGCTTTCTCCCTCTCTTAGATCAAGCTGAACACTTATCGGGGAGTGACGTCACAGTGCCCGAATGCAAACTCGTCAACGAGATACAGACCGCCAAAACGCCGACCTTTTTAGCCTACGTCATCATTTCGACCGTTCTCTTTATCTTTCTAGCTTTCCTTTGCCTTCTAAATATACAAAGAAAGCATAAATCAAGAAGAAATAGTGTACAGTACAGGAGATTACAGACCGGAGAGGTCGAAATGAGTTTGGACAACGGTCATCGGAGCATATTTTGATATATTTATTAGGCTGAATTCTAGGGGTAATAATGTGATTGGTCTTCTGACGAAAACAAATGGAGATGGAGGGATTAGGGGACAAGAGAGAGAGAGAGAGAGCGAGAGAGAGAGAGAGAGAGAGAGAGAAAGGGTAAAGAGAGAGAGGGAGAGAGGGAGAGAGACCGAGAGAGAGAGAGAAAGAGAGAGAGAGAGGGGGTGGGGGGGAGAGAGAGAGAGAGAGAGAGTGAGAGAGAATCAGAACAAAATGTTCTAAGAACTACATGTATTATTATAAGACGAATCTAAATTAATTTATAGATTGGTAATGTATATGAAGTTATCAAACCTGTCGGGAATTACTTCAAATTTGTAATTAAATAATTTTTATGCGTATATTTTGAAATGTTATTCATGAATTAATTGGTCCTTTGTTTAGTCGATTTCATTGTCAGTTCTATAACTTGTTACAAAGGTTAAAAAATAGAGGCAAAATCAAAGACGAAAGGTAAGTACAAAATGAAGTCAAAGAATAATATATTGATCAAGTTTTGAAAACTTTCCTAAACTTTATTCAGATCAGTCCATATACAATATCATGAAATAACGATTACACAAGTTATATTTTAACTTCATACCTGTTAAAAGGAAATATCAAACAAAATTTGATCTACTTCAACTTTCCTCATTAAAAGTGTCACAAACATATACGTCTGATTATGCTGTAGTTCCTTAAATGATATAAATGGAATTGTGAAAAAAGTCACATACCAGTTTACATGATTCTATTTTTTTTTTATTGCTAACATACATTATTTAAAAAGAGGGGGGAAATATTTTAAAAAGAAAAAAAAAAGATATATCAGAATTAGATCTAATAGGAAGCTTATTTACAACGCATTATTGACTAAATGGAGAAAAGAATGCACGGCTAAGGACAAGCTTCATTGGAATCCACTAACCGAGAGATTTTTCCTGGTTTTTATTCGTACAAAGTTTAATTTTTCATTTTTAGATTTGTATGCCAGATTGGTATTTTTGACACCTAAAGGTTATTTCTTTCTTTCATTGAATGATCTTAAGTGTTCGTCTGATTGCTTCCCATCTCACATATGACTCCACAAGGTTCATAGAATCCATCAATGAAATTTAAAAGAAACAAACAAACAACAACATAAAACTACAATAAAATCTACAATTAAAATAAAGAGTATGGACTAGTACTGAACTATTACTACGGGGTGGGTACTGTATATTGGAAATAACTGCACTAACTCGTTTTTCATTTGGCATGCAACAAAATATCAGGAAAATTGTTATTCTTCTATATTTTTTTGTCCTGAGAAAAACAAAACAACTTTTATTAGTTTCATATCAATTTGCAATGTTGATACAACGGTTTTACACAGAAAAGATATTCAAGTTATACAACATATGAAGAAGCACAGGTGAAGCTTATTGCATAAAATAATCCAAATACAATCCCCATTTCTTGTCAAATTTATCACACTTATGTTGTTTTTTTTTTTATAAAGATGAACCTCTCTTGATCAAAATGCCTCTTAACTTCACCTTTGAGAAGATCAAAATTTTGATGTTTTTTTATTCTTTTTAATTTTGTATATATATAAAAACGAGAAATTAAAATGATAATGTTCAAAGCACCAAATAAACACAATTCCTTTTCAATTTATATATGGATATTTGAAAGCTCTCTCATCCATTGCACCATCAAGTTATTATTCTATGTTTGATGAATAAATGGCTGCAAGCCTGCAACAGAGCAATTCATTAGTAGGGTTTACCAACCTGATTCGAACTGGGCACAATGTGGCGAATCCTGATTAGTTGGGCAAGCAAAATACAAAATACTACATTAATGACATGTTGTGAGGAACTGAAACCAAGTCGGCCAAACTCTTGATGACAATACCCACTGTAGCTATGCATTCTTTGCATTTATGAAATTCTGAATAGAATATCATCCTAATTCTATCATTTACCAACCTGATTCGAACTGGGCAAAATGTGGCGAATCCTGATTAGTTAGGCAAGCAAAGTACAAAATACTACATTAATGACATGTTGTGAGGAACTGAAACCAAGTCGGCCAAACTCTTGATGACAATACCCACTGTAGCTATGCATTCTTTGCATTTATGAAATTCTGAATAGAATGTCATCCCAATTCTATCGTTTCCAGTGTTGAATAGAAATGGCCTATCAAAAATCACTAAATTCTTATATACAAGACGATTTCTTTCAAGGCAATGAAATGTATTCAGATGAAAGACCTTCAGAAATAGTTGAGGCATCAAGCAGGTATTGTACCACTCAGAAAAGACAGAAATTCATATTCACATTTATGAAAAATAGATGAGAAAGACTGAGTTTAATTATTCTCACGTCACGATAAATTGATTTCAAACATACATATTTACAAATACAGACAAATCACATGCAAAGAGTATTAAGAAACTACAAAAGCAAGTTAAAATATTATTTCTCTTTTAATGTAAATGTCTCATAAAGCACTATCAATCAAACTTTTCAATTAAAAACAAAACAATAACAAACCTGTTTTCTTTATAACAATCCATGTCAAAAATCCGAGTAAACAATGCATGAAACATAAACTTCAAATATGTGCATAAGCAAGCATTCTAATGGTTTTTAATAATTTTATTCAAAAAGGTTTATTAAAAAAACACATCACTGTTGAATTGCTGAATTGCAAATACCTTTAAAATCATACTAGATATAATGGATACATTGTAAAAAGATATAGCAGATATGAAAATATTAAAATTACAATAGCAGTAGCAACATGTAATGAAAAAAAGGTGTAACATGAAAGTTCAGGAAATGACTTTTTAACATATTCTCTAATATATCTATTCTCTAATATATCTCTCTTCTTTATTTCATTTCAGTTTTACTAGTGGTACTATTTTGTTGGTGTAAACAATATACTCTGAAAATGATTTTCATATCAACTGAAGGGATTTGCGTTTTTTTCTTTTGAATTTCTAAGGTTGTTTACCATAGCACGTGTTTATTATTGGTATTTTTTCAACAGAGTTTAAACAAGATTTCATCCTCATTACTAGTTTCAAAGAATGTCAATGCTGCGTTTCGTTTCTATCAAAATATTGTCAACAAAGGTGTTCAGGGGCAATTAACCCCAAAGTACCCTTCCCAGAAAATTGGCCGATTTGTATGTCACAAAATAGAGTGCGCAAGTGTTAGAATTGAGAAAGCCGCATGCGATGGGGAGAATCGGATAACCACACCTCACTTTTATCTTTAAAGCAGATTGACTGTATCGTACAAAGCTTGGGGATAATATTAAAAAAACATCCAGTAGTTTGAGCGACTCCTCTGGTCTCTCAATTAACCCTAGCATAAGGAGGGTCGGAGGGCGTTCCGCGTCGTTTCACCACGTAGTACGTCACTCCGACGGCGGCGGCAAGCACGATGATCGCGATGACGATTCCAATGATGATATTGGTATGGTTTACTGAAGATCCGTTCGTACATTGGCATTCTGGTGAAGTATCAGAACAAAAGACAAAAAGCAAAATTGTTAAACAGGCAGCCCCTAGTACAGCTCTGTTTAACCAGACCGCCCCCCTTACAGCTTTGTTTAACCAGACCGCCCCTAATACAGCTCTGTTTAACCATACCGCCCCTAGTACAGCTCTGTTTAACCAGAACGCCCCTGGTACAGCTCTGTATGAAGAGTTTCTATGTGTCATGGTCCAGTGGTTTAATCACTAGTAATGCAAAGTTCATGGGTTTGATACCGCTACAGCACTTATGTCTTTGAGCAAGGCATTTTATCTACAATAGGCCTGTCCTCATCAGACCAGAGTTGCAAAATAGGC
Source organism: Strongylocentrotus purpuratus (assembly GCF_000002235.5). Classification (NCBI taxonomy): domain Eukaryota; kingdom Metazoa; phylum Echinodermata; class Echinoidea; order Camarodonta; family Strongylocentrotidae; genus Strongylocentrotus; species Strongylocentrotus purpuratus. Next base: position 19,596,538 of record NW_022145597.1, on the reverse strand, counting down.
CTGTCATCATCAGACCAGAGTTGCAAAATAACCCGCTTACGTGAATACCTTTAAGATGTTGGTGTATACCCCCGAACAGTGCCCTAAAGGAACTTTGTCGCTGACAAAGTTATTGACCTAAAATTGACCTATTAGCGGGCTATTTGGGAGAGAATTTTTTTTTAAACCGGCTATTTCCCAAATAGTGGGCCAATTTGCGTCCGTACGAGCTAGTTTGTGATGAGCGTATCGGTCTGGTGAAGACACAATTTCGAGCTTCAGGAATATATCCAGAGACTGAAAATAGTGGGTTATTTTGCAACTTTGGTCTGGTGAGGACAGGCCTATTGCCCCTCTCCATCCAGGTGCTAATAGGGCCCTTGATTGGATGCAAAGTTAAATATGATTGGATTAGCATGTGCGTGCCCGCAAAAAGGTGACTAGCTAGATTGCTCCCCACCGAGTGGAGAATGTGCACTTTAATGTGCGGAATAGTACTTGAATCCAGCAACCGGGGTAATAATAATACTGTAAGCGCTATGGTCAGTTGTATAAATATGAAACACTTATTATTTTGTTATCATTATTATAAGGACTTCTTCTTCTTCTTATCATCATCCTTCTCCTCCTCCTTCTTCTTTTCATTATCGTTCATACTACGAATTCTAACATTTTCTAGAGACACTCAGTGAGGCAGAAACCTTCTCAAAGAACAATGAACTTTTTCCTTACCTTTGCCCAAGTTGTCCTTTCCCTTGGTTTGCTGGACAAACGGCTGGAAAGTAGGCGTGGTCAGGTTCACTGCGAACGAGTCAAAGGTAGCGTTGAGGGAGTCACACTTGTAGAAGTCACCTAACGGAACAGTGAGGAACTCCTTCTCATCGAAACCATATGTTACTAGCGCTGGACATATTGGAAGAGAAATGATTTAAAGACACATAAACATGGATTCTCATGGGGAATGAAACCATCCAGATAGCAGGGACCCATTTCACAAAGCCTTTTTTCAATAAAAATCAGTGAAAAATCTGCTGATAACCAATCAGAAGCAAGGATTTTGGTAGCTTATAACAAAAACTGTCATTTGTCACTGATGACATGTTTTGTGAAACATCCCCCTGATGTTGTCAATCAGCAGGAGTGGCCTTAAAGGTAGGCTATTATAAAGTTTCGGTACGAGGTCATGAATTTGGTTCAAATGAACATATTATTCAGTGATCGTTGTCGCGGTTGAAATCGAGTCTTAAGTTATGCAATTTTAAATAATAAACTCTTTATGTTGTATAGCTCCCTCTCAAGGCCAAGATATTAATTAAGCTACTTGGTATACTTGGTATACTTGGTAGATTAGCCCTCTTTTCCTAAGGGAAGGGCTCTCAGTTGACTTTTAAAAGTCGCCACTGTAGGTGCAGACACTACTTTTTCTGGTAGGTTGTTCCAAGGTTGGACCACTCTGTTAGTATAAAAGTGGCCAGTCAGTTGAGTTCTGGAACGTCTTTGGAACACTTTTCTAGAATGCCCTCTTAATTCCTTATTTGGGTGGGAGAAGAATCTTTGTGCTGGAGTTGTGTAATAGCCATTAAGGTATTTGTACAAATTGATAAGGTCTGTTCTTGCTCTTCTCTCCTTCAATGTCTCAATAGGAATTTCCTTGTTACCAAGACGTAGGCATTTGGTCTGCACCTTCTCTAACTTCTCAATATTCTTCTTTGTAAGTGGGCTCCAAGCAGATGATGCATATTCCAGCGCTGGACGAATTATGGATTGGTACAAAATGGTGATTTTCCTTTCATCCAGTGCAGTGAAACAGCGTCGGAACATTGCAATCTTACAGCGAGCCTTTTTAACTAGTTCATCAACATGTTCGTTAGGGGTGAGGGTATTGCTAATTATAACTCCCAAGTCCTTTTGGTTTGTCACTTCCTGCAGATGAACACCATTGATAGAATAATTGTAGTTAATAGCTGCTCGGATGCGCAGGACAACACATTTTTCAGCATTGAATTCAAGTAGCCATAGTTTAGACCATGCAGCGAGTGCATTTAAGTCTCTCTGTAGTATGTCACAATCATCTTTCGATGTTATTTGGCGGTAAATCTTGGTATCATCAGCAAACATCTTAGCAGTAGTGAGAACCATATCGGGAATGTCATTTACGAAGATTAGAAAGAGGAGCGGCCCGAGAATAGACCCTTGCGGCACGCCGCTTGTCACCGACCTCCATCTTGAGGTGCCGTTCCTTAGCACTACTCTTTGTCTGCGTCCAGTTAGGAACCCCTCAATCCAATTGAGAATATGTCCACGGATACCATTGTGCTTAAGCTTGTATAACAGTCGACGATGGGGGACGGTATCGAATGCCTTTCGAAAATCAAGGTATATGACATCCATTCCTTTCGCTTCATCGTATGCTTTCGTCCAGTCATAAAGACACTCTAAGAGTTGTGTCACACATGAACACTTCTTCTGGAAGCCGTGCTGGTGACATGAAATCATATCATTGTCTACTGCATGTTCCATCAGTTTGTCGTAGATAATTCTCTCAAGAAGCTTTACCACTTGACTGGTAAGGGAGACTGGTCTATAGTTGTTTGGAGACAACCTGGATCCCTTCTTGAAGAGTGGAGTGATATTTGCGTCCTTCCATTCTTGGGGTATCTGTCCGGTTTGGATAGATTGATCAAATAAAATACCAAGAGGTACATCCAAATCAGGAACATTCCTTAGCACGTTTACATGTATCCCATCAGGACCACAGGCCTTGTTGATGTGAAGCTTGGAAAGCTTTTCTCTAACTCTGGAAGGGGAAATCTCAATGTCATATACAATGTTGTCATGTGATATCTCGGGAAGAGGTAGATTGAGATTAAGTTCAAGTGGTTCAGGTTTCAGTACACTTGCAAAAAACTCGTTCAGAATCTCTGCTTTGTTCTGGTTATCTGTTATCTTTACTCCATCGTGTTCAAGAACCTCAATTGTAGCAGAAGATCTAGAGAAGTGCCTCGCATAGTTATAAAACTTCTTTGGTTCAGTTTTAATCTGGTTGATAAGAGACGATTCATAGTCTACTTTGGCTTGGCGTATTACTTCCTCAGTATGAAGTTTCTTTTGAAGATACTGTTCCTTATGGGCGTTAAGTCCAGTCTTCCTTGCTTGAACAGCTGCTCCCCTCCTGGATTTCTTTGCTCTTCTGACTGATCTGAAGTTAATCCATGGAGGTTTGTGGCGTTGACCCGACTTCACAGTTTTAATCGGAATGTATTTGTCAATCCATTCACTATACTTGGATTTGAGTAACTCCCATCTTTCGTTCATACTCCTAGATGCAAATTCCTTCACCCAGTCAACAGATTTAACTTCGTTGGATAATGCCGAGTAGTCTCCCTTGGAGTACAAATAAATCTTGCGTTCTGTCAATGCAATACGAGGTACAGGTATCCTTAGTTCCAATAGCACACTATTGTGATCACTAGATCCCAATTTGTCTCCAACAGTTACAGAGTGAACGATATCTAGGTTTCCGGTAAAAGCTAGGTCGAGGATATTTTGACCTCTAGTTGGATCCTTCACTAACTGGAACAGCATGTTCTCCTCAATACATGAAAGGAATTTCCGAGAAAGGGCAGTATGCGCTTCTCCTTTATCCCAATCGATGTCTCTAAAGTTAAAGTCTCCGAGTAATATCACATTGTCTGTGTCGATTCTTGAAATTGAATTACAGACTTTCTCCAAGTACGGTTCACCACCACGCTCAGGCCTGTAAACTACTCCAATCAATAATTCTGTCTTTGGGTTTGGATGCGCTGTGCACCAAACCACTTCCGCATCAGTATCTCCTCTCGAATATGGTGTGGGATTTAAGTTCCTTCTCACAAGAAGTAGTGCCCCTCCTCTTCCAACCTCTGTGTAGGTACCTTCATTGTAAAAATCAAGGCTGCGGTCTTGGCGAAAACATACATAGTCCTCAGGTGTGAATTCATTACTGCTCACTGAATTATCTAACCATGTTTCTGTTATGGCGCAGATGTCAATGTCATTTTCATATAAGAAATCTTGAAGTTCAACATATTTGTTCTTGATGCTAAAAGCATTCATGTGTACAACCTTGAGTGGATTGAATTCTTTTCCTTTTCGAATTTGAGATGTGCTTGTGCTTGTGCAGTAAATGCGGTTCGATCCATCCTGGGGAGTAGTACATGTACTTCCATGTTCTCCTTCGAAAATAAAAGTGTTGTCGGTGCTTGGGTGCGGTGCAGATTCCTTCTTCTTACTAACTAACTCCTTTCCCCTGAACTTCCTACTCTGTCTGGTGGAAGATCTCGAGGTGGTACCTGAGTCTTTAAGAAGAGCTTTTTCCCCCTTATTATCCAGTTTGGGTCACTTATCCTTTTCCTACGTAGCTCCTCACGCAACTTGAAGTCCTCTTCTCGCTGTAGAATAGTCATATCTGGACTTATGAAGACCTTGGAAGGGTTAAAGCTAACCCTTCAGGATTAACTCTTCTTACTTTAGGACCACCTCTCAACAGAAGCTTCTTATCCTCTTCATTCTCAAGTACAACCTTAATTGGGCGTGGCTTTCCATCTAGCTTCTTTTTACCTAATCTATGAACAGACTTTGGAGTTACATTGATATCCATACTGTTGAAGAGCTGGTCACAAATTTCTTCATTTGACATGTCCACTGTATCATCTAGCTCTATATCCTTATCTTGGTGCCGTGCATCGTCTGCGATAGATTTCCTGCATTCAGGTAATCCCTTGATTAGGATATTTTTCTTTCTTTTTTCAATCTCTTCAGGTTCTTTATGCATCAACTCGATCCTATCAGATAGTTTGACTATGTCTGCATTTACACCTTCAACTACCTTCTGTGTAGCCATCACATCAGCAGATAATTTTTCCATTGATGTTTTGTCTGCTTTCTGGTCTAAATTGCTCTGCATGTCATCAAACTTTTTGTTAAACGTAGCCAGATATGCTGCACATTTCTCCTCTATCTCCCAATCTGTTTTGATAGCAGACATGGCTTGTCTGTCACATGCTGTACAATACCAATGGACATCTACTCTACTTGTAAGTACCTCGTACATTTCAGTATCCATATCTAAACATTTAATGCATGTGGGACCATCACATCTTTCACACTTCATAAGCTTGTCGTCATCACTGCAAAAATCTAAGTTACAAACT